>NC_071121.1:9036666-9650833 GCF_024256425.1 Clarias gariepinus
TTATTTGTTTATTTTTAAAATCAAATTGCTGTGGTGATCATCACACTGTTATATGAAAATAATGATAAAGTCAGAATAGTAATCTATTACAGTCGTAATCTGCTAGGAAACCTGGTCAGCACATCAGCAGGTTATGTGTTTGGTCGGCGTGGTCGAACAGAATGACACGATGGATCCACAAATAATTCAGTCGCCCATCATAATTCCTAGGACGACTGGCTTCGTGTACAAGAACATAGTTTATAGATGGGGTTGAGAAGTACTAAAGCCCAAATTCTACCCAGTTCACCTTTAATTTGTTCTATTGGACATAACTGTGATGGTTTGGCTCCATAAACTAGCCCATTCCCTTAATAAAAAAACGTAATAAATACCGCAGGCAGTCGGTTTTCTTTTCAAAGCAATGGTTTTATATTTCACACAGATTGGGTGTGTATCGCCGAATGCAAGCATGTTTGACTATTCTCAGATTAATGCCCAGCATACTGTCTCATACAAATTTTGTTGTCCTTCACTTTCAATCAAAAAAGGGAAGCCCGAAGGCTTTACTTAACAACTTAAATGTTTTTTTTTAAAAGTATTTTTTTACTTTCTCACTGGCTTTTATCACTAAAATGGATCTTTTTTAACAGCTTGCCAGATTGCTATGCATAAACCACACATATGCCCACAGCCAGAAGCGACTTATTTTTCCCTCTCTGCTTTGTCTCTGTGCTCTTGCTCGCCTTTTACAGGCTCATACTGGCGTGCGGCTGGAGGGGATGAGCCCGGGCGCTCGGCACAGTCCTTAGCCTATTATTCACATGTGTGTTTGGAGCTGAAAGGCAGACAGGCAATTTATGCATTGTACTGAGAATCAATACGCCATCAGAGTCTATGCGTGGCGTGCGCCATCCTTCACAGGCGTCGTCATTTATAGTGTTTTTGCCCCGACGCTAAAAAACGGCAAAAGGGAATATAAGCAGATGAGTGTCATGGAAGACCTCATAAGAGGTCTTCCATGACAAGATATATGTGCTGCCTACTCGGTGGGCTTTAAATACTCAACACTTTCATCACTGGGACCGAATTCCGTACTGTAATAACACCAGTCTGTCATAACTCTGTGCAGAACAGATGCACAGGGTCTCACTTGGCTTCCATCTTTTCTGCAAAAGTGTGTTTACTAAAGCGATCTTGTCAGGGCTTGTCTGTTAGTGGTCATTGGAACTTTTCTATTAGGTTTATAGAGACATTTTACAATCACTGAGATTTCCATTTTTATTACAAGGGAACGCCAGGAGATTTGGATAAATTGGATTGGTTTTAGATGGACAAAAGCATCACCAATTATTGCTTTTTTTTCCTATTAAAGCTAAAGCTTGTTTTCACAGATGTTCAGATTTGACAGCTACACCATATTTACTGTACATATATTCACTTATGAAAAGTGCACGTTACAGTAAAGCACAGTACACATTACAGTAAAGCAGAAAATCTTTCTGGGGTAAATAACTTCTCACTATCAGCCAGAAATTGCAAGTTGGTGATGCTGCATCCTCCCGCAATCGTGGAGCCTAGAGAGCTGATTGGCTGTGCTTTCTCATGGGGTGGGGGCGGGTGGCTTTCTGGTACACTCACATCAATCATGACAATGCAAGAGGACGGCGCAGAGTGTGTCACGCCGGTCTGTATGGTTTGTGAGCAAGCAGTGTGAAAAGATGCGGTTGGCTGGTGTCACATGTCTCAGAGGAAACACGTGATAGCCTTTGCCCTCCCTGGTTGGTGGCTGTGGCCTCGATGTGAGAGTGCAATAGTGACAGGTGGAAACTGGCTATGACTAAATTAGCAGGAGAAACCTCAGAACAAAACTTGAAAATAACTGATAAGAAAATAAAAATCCTTCTTTAGCTCATGCCTTTTTTTTTAATCTTTTTTTTTTCAATAAATACTAAACTCACTTCCTGTTCCTTGGATCTGTCACAAACGTCAGCACTGTGATACTAATAATGAGCAAGCGCAGGTGTTGTTTCCCTGTATGAGTTGGCAATATGGCAAAAATGTCTCCTTGTAATTCTTGAATGATATTTAGGTTTGCTAAACCTTTGATAATACACTGCTAGCAAGAAATGAATGTCACAAATTTCCCCTCTCGGTGCGAATTCCCTCAGTGCTGCTGGTTACAGTTCCCATTTCTCCATGTGCTTTTGTTTGTATTTTAACATATGCATTTGTTTAAATTTTTTGCCCGGTCTCTGCCCGTTCTGCCATTGTTTTAGTGTTCTTTGCTTTGCCTCTTAATTAGCTTTTCTACACACACCCTGCTGTCTTAGGTTCTGTAGTTTTGAGATAATGTCTCATCGTGCTTTGTTTGTCTCATAAATATCCAATTCTTATTCCTTGATTCGGTATTACCTGCCTTTGACCCTGTTTTTAGGTTTGATTAGGAATAATCCTGCCATCTGCCTGCGTTTATTTACCCCGAACATGGACAATGACTTATTGGATTTACACAGTTTTTTGTTTCCTCATGCCTGTCAATACCTTACAGGAAAACCTGGATCAGGAAATATAATGACTGAATTAGTTACAGTTACGTCTAAAACCATCACCAGAAATATTCATATTAATGATAAATTCTCCAAATAAACCTACTGTAAATAAAATACATAGATTAAAATAAAAAACTTGGAGGCAGACCTTCATCATTTGTTGTATAGCTTTGCTCAACAGTAGCAGTTATAAAAAAGGGCAGCATAAGCCACTGCAGTACTGTCTGACCTAGACAGACAGGTGTCTCAGCGTCTCACTGAGCCTATCTCAGCATTAAGCCCAGGATCATAATGGAGGTGATAATGACAGAGCCACTCTGGCCTCCGTCACAAGGTCTCCACACCTTTGTGACTCTCTCGCCACTTATTGATCAGTTCAGACACGGAGCAGAATCTAAAGCGTTGTAGCACTCCTCAAAGTCAGCCGCTTTCAGCAGTTTTTAAGGAACTTTGAGAGCCTTAAAGGCTTTTCGCCCAGCAATAGGGGTGCGTTCCAGATGGCACGGAGTCGAGGGTGTCAGGATGAAGAGCCCAAAACGCCAGTTTAATGCTCACTGAGCCAGATCAATGATGTAATTAAATGTTTATTTCTCAGCCATCAAGCACAATGTCAAATGGTTACAAAAAAAAAGAGAAAAAAAAAAAACTGGCACGGTAATAGTGATGATTTGATGATTTGCCTCCTCCTGGACATGCACAGTGCCAGCTTTTCTCCAGCCATCTTCCTGTTTCACTTTGTATACACAATGCTTTTATAATGATGTCCTGATCTTTTGTTGCCACACTGCAGCGAACACTGACACGCTTGGGACATTGTACTTGTTTATAATTTAAGCAATGTGCAAAACTGACTTGGATGTGCACTGAGGATGTGCAAACACATGTTTACATTTCCCACATATGCTTCCACAAGCTTCCTTCCGTGCATGTCTTAACAGCCCAGCCCAACAGCATCAAACTGTGAAGCTTCCTTCTTGCTCATCTCTGCGGGTCTGAAGTCAAATATAAATGCATAAACGAGTAATTAGCAAATATTATGAGAAAACAGCTTGGGTTAATTCTACTTGGATTTAAACCCTTGTGTTCTGGACTTAATATAAGAAGCTTCAATGCAAATAAGCGGGATTTATCTGCAGTCTGCATACAGGCCTAATCCTGGGCTTATGATATAAACAAACACATTTGTCTTCCAGGCAAGTGAAATGATTGGCGCTGATCAACAAGCATGCATTCACTGGATTTCTTTAACATCTCAAGATATGTACAAGCTAAAAATATTATATTATAGTACTGTGCCAAAGTCTTAGGAACCCTAAGAAATTTTAGTACAAACTTTGTTATAGTTTTTTTTTTATTATTATTATTATTATTATTATTTGAATGACTTTATTATTGAGTGAGTACAAGAACATCAGTATTCCACCACAAAATATTAAAAGTTACACAAAAGTATTTGTATGCCAGAAAATAAAATAGCATATTATAGAAATGACCACTTTTTAGACAAAAAGCAAGATGGAAGCAGCTGGATTTTATATACAGAAAAGAAGCAGGTGCAACAGTCAAAGTCCATAAAAGAACTGTGGGTTGTTCGGCGGGATGCTCAGTATCATCCGAGCAAAATATGCTGTCTATTCTGGATAGATTTTTAGTGAAAACGGCAGCCACAAACATACCAGAGGCCAAGAAACAAACAAAATAAAGAAAATCCCTAAAGGAGGACAATGTTATTATGGAAGGAGACTCTCCTTCCGAGCACTAACCTCCTCCCTAACCATCTTCCTCTCCACCACTCCTTCACATCAGTGAGTCTCCCTAAAAAACATGCCTGAGCACTACATGTAAAAATTAGGTGTTCGCTCTCTCCTGTACATTTTATACTTATATTTAGTGCTATATTTTTTCTTTTTATAATTATGGCTTTTTCATACATTGTTGTATATTTTGTAATATAAACAAAATACATCAAAAGTTAAATCTAGTTCATAGTGACGGAGAACGGATTAATTCTATTTACATGTATTCCCCTGTAAAAAAACAAATCAGTCAACGACTAAATTGGGTTACGACTAAAAAAATTATTTTGCTCAATTCATAAATTATGTTTGTGAACCGTGGTTCCACTGTAACACATTTCCTTTGTTTAAAATTTTACTTGTACAATTTGCTGGGGGCTTTCACATTATGGCTACTACGACCATTCGGCAAGGAGGGCTGAAGATTATCACGTGTTTCCTGCAAACCACGTGATGCCACCGACTGCATCTTTTCAAACTGCTTGCTCACCCACCGTTGGGAACGGCAAGACACATTTGGAGGACCGCGCTATCTGATCCTTCCACCTAAGTGAGCTACAGACATGATTGGCTGTAGAGCCGTAATTTATGTGGGAGCTCTTAGTGCCTCCCATCATTCCCCCCTGAGGGAGCTCGGCCAATCAACTCTCTCAAGGCTCTCGGCTGCCAGAGGCTACATCACCGGGGATCGAACCAGCGATTTTCAGGGGATTTTTATAAAAATACACCATTTATGTGGTATTTGTGGAATTGTAATACAGTACAAATCGAAACGGCACCCAGATAGTGTGCTAATATCATATCCCTGGTGATACATATCCCTAATATATAATAATGATTTAAAACCATAAAAATACTTAAATATCAAAAAATTTATTTTCCTGTATCAAATCAACTAATTTAGAAATTTGTGGTCATTGAATTATTTTTGCTTTTCTCAAAAAGCTGCTCCAAGTCAAGATCCATTCAAGTAATCCATTGGTAGTGATGTCAAGAACAAAATTGTGTAACACAGAAGTAGAAAAAAAGAATCATGAAAGGAAGTAGACTCAAAAGGGACACCATGCTCTTCTAGACGACAACATGAAGATGGAACACTTTATCAGTCCCAAAAAATCTGACACACCTATACTCGGTAAGTCTCTTTATTCTTCCGCATCACCAAATAAAAACGTTACACTACTAAGGCGTAAACACGAAACAATATTTCATCCCCAGGCGTTCAAATGCGTTAAAAATTTAGACATCTCTTCCTGTCCTGTCCTGTCACACTATAAAGGACAAAAATGACATCCTATGACAACAAGTAAATATGAACGCTTATTTTTTCTTCCCCTCTAAAAATATGCATTTTTCAAGAATGCACTACAACATTGGTATGGGCATGACTATGAAGTAGATTAAAGCTTTTTAAATTACCCTGGGATCACTTTTGACCAAGAGCTACAATCTAAAAAAGCAGTGCAAATCAGTGAAGCTGTTCAAAGCAACTTCTTTTAGCTCTGAACCATAACAAAAATCTTACCACTTTTTTCCTTTGTATAACCTAGAAAATTTTATTCATGCTTTTATTTTGCTGTTACTGTAATGGACTGTACTCAACTTCTTTCAGTTGAAGAGAAAATGGTTCAAATTTTACCTTTTACCTTGATGTTACCTTACCTTCACTGGCTTCTCTCATTTTAATCTCATCTCATTTTTAATAACATAAGGTTTTATTGTTCGTTTTTAAAGCCCTACATAGACTGGTTCCCTATTACTTTGCAAATATACTTTGTATATTTACTGCTTCTGAATCCTTATGGAACTCATCACTGTTATTACTGACTGCTTGTTAATAAAGTTGTAGAGAGCTGGTTGAAAACATTTGCAATAAGGATTTTCTTTATAGCAATGACATAGTGTAGGGTTGTACCTTCTTGCTATCTTATTTAATTACCTATTTAAATACTCATCGGTATGTGTTTACTCAAGTACTTGCTTAGTTATTGTGCAATACTAATTTTACTTACCTTTTAGTACAGGCATATGACTGCACCCATTTACCTGTTTGCCTACTTACTTCCTTATGTACTTAGTTACTTTGTAATAATAATTTTACTTAGTTTTCTAGTACTGACATAAAACTGCACCTACTGTCCTTACTTACATTCATATTTAATTACCTACTTAGTTGTGTACTGTTGTTGATGTGTACTGTTGTTGTGTATGTTCTTAATTTTACTAGTACTAATACTTTTAATAGTACTAATCTTACTTATCTTACTTACTTATTACTTACTCACTCACTTATGTAATTAGTTACTTTGTATTGCTAATTTTACTTAGTTTTAGTGCTCACATAGAACTGTACCTACTTGCTCACTTAGTTATTTATTTATGCACTTGTAATATTAATTTTACTTATTTTGTATTAATTAGTACTATGGCTAGCATTATTTTTACTTAGTTACATACATACCATCTTACTTGCATATTTAATGACATATTTTGCTGTATACTTATAAATTTTATTAGTACTAATACTTTTATTAGTACTAATATTACTTAAATATTACTTACTCACTCATTCACTTTAGTTCAGTAATTACTTTGTAGTCTTATTTTTGATTAGCTTTATTAAGTGCTCACATAGAACTGTACCTACTTACTCACTTCTTTATTTATTTACTTGTCGTATTAATTTTGTATTATTTTATAATTACTTTGTTGTGTATGTACAGTATTATTAATTTTACTAATACTAATAACTTTACTAGTACTAATATTACTTGCTTAATTATTCATCACTCAATTAGATGTACTTGTTATTAGTTACTTTGTATTACTAATTTTACTTAGCGTTTAATTATCATATAGAACTGTACCTACTTGCTCACTTATTTATTTATTCATGTAACTTATTTTGTTATAATTACTACTATGACTAACATTATTCGTACTTACTCACATACAGTACTTTCTTACTTACTTATGTACTTGCTTACCTGCTTACTTCTTTACTTACTTAATTGCTTACTTTGTAATACTGATTTTGGTACAAGATTAACATAGGAATATGTGTGCATGACTATGCATTAATGAGCATGACTGTAAAATAAATAAATAAACAATCGCTTGCCAAGTGCAGACAGGGTGTTTTGTGTTTGTGTGTGCGCATGCGCACATTTAGGACAGATGGAGCAAGGAGTCATAGCACAGTGTGAATGGCCACTGAGCTGAGCTACCATAGATGCCTTATGCACCTGTCTCAGTACACATCAGCCATTCCAGTGCTAAAGTCTCTCCCATAACGACCATGCTGAAGCGGTGTCCTATAGATTCAGCTTAACTGTCAACATGTAATTACAAAACCGTTGCAAAATACAAAAGTATAATGCTGCAGTGATGCAGTGCTAGCACTCGGAGAATCAAGGTGAAAATTTGTAATTAAGAGGTGTTTTAAATAAATAATCTAGACAGTATTGAAGATAGAATCATTTTAACAGTTATTTTTCATATATGAAGCACTCAGCTTGTTTCAGTAATTAGAGCTATCTCCTTCGACTTTCAAGGACTCATCAATCTATCAATCATTTAAACTGTTCAATAAAATTCTTCTCTGCTTGGTAAATATCAATATAGCAATAGATGCTAAATCGCTTTGTCTGTTGTTTGTTGTAGATACATTTATAAAATGCCAGCAAGGTGCTATTTATTCACATTATAGTATACAATATTTATACAGCACCTAGACATTACTTGACCGTTACATTTCACTATAACAGAAAGGTCATTTGAATTTCCCATGATTCACATGTAAAATTAATACTTCTTGAGTTCATGAGAGGAATTGCACATGTAGTGCATATGTTTTTATGTGATTTTTTTTCTATGTGATTATTTTATTTTCAAATCATTTTCAAGTTTTCTCCATGTGCATGTTTTTTACGCAGATTAATTTTAACATACAAATACTTCACAAGTGTAAAACCTTTTGTTTCATTTTACATGTAATTTATTACTTTTTTATGCCTTACTATTTCTACTTTTTATTGTCACATATTAAAAGTTACAATCATATGTAAAATGAATGTCTTTTTCCCCCAATTAAGGTCATGCTGCCTCTTAAAATTCTCACTTAAGATGGGTGTACTGTAAATACCAGTTAGGGCTATGCAATACTGTTAGCGAATCATAAACAAAGAATACTGTGAGACTTCAAGCAAAAGCTTGGCAGGATCGATATTTTTATTCCATCAAACAAACGTTCACTTAAAAAAGCCAGCTCAAAGAATCGACATATTCATGAATGACTCGTCGCTACTCGCCGGGTGACACGTACATCTTTGTAGCGTGCTCTGAACCGAAAAGATGTGCACAGCGCAATAAATGTGTGTATGTGTTGTGCAGGTTGGGGGCAAGACAACAAGGTTTCAAAGCAACTTTTCAATCTAGGCACCCAATCGACTTACATTGTGGAGGTCTGTCGCACTTTAGTGTTCAATCACTAATCCCATCCAGAAAGCACTGGAGGAAACAGGGCCATTATGGGTCAAAATGAACGAAAAATCATTGCGCTATGATTGATGGGCCCATTTGCCACAGAGATAAGCCACTGCCTCACTTTCAACAACAGCACCTACCGCTATTCCTCTCCACATCATAGATGGTTATTATATGTAATTCTCTTCAAATGATACTTTTTTTCACAATTTCAAAAAAAACAAAAACAAGCAAGGACGTAAGGACACACAGCTACAGATGGTAAAAAAAAACATGACAACTGTACTTTTTTAAGTTACTGTTTGTTTTGGCTTTAATCGTGCAATCTGGTTGCAGCGAGGATATATCATCGTAGAAACTCTTTTCAGACTGCTCACACCGTCCTTGAGGGAAGAGTGGTTTTATCTGGACAGGGAAAAGGAATTAAATAATAACAGCCGTACTAATTTGAGTGTAATTTCTCATTAAACTGGTGAGGGAGAAAAGAGAAAAATGTAAAAATCCCATCTCACAAGAAGCCCCCTGCTGTCAGGGTTCCTCTGTTCATTTATGCTGTGGGACTTCTATCAGGGTGATGATCAATAGGAGAAGCTACAGCTCCTTAGTGTGATACTGGGAGAGACCTTGGACTCCTCTTAAATAAAGAAAGTTTTTTTTTTTTTTTTAACAGACATATGCAATGACCAGGGACGGCTAAGAAACCACTTAACATATAGCTTAATTTTCGGGGTCCACTTCAGATAATTTGGTGTTAACAAATCGTGACGATGCCATAGCAATCAGTGGCAGGGAGCCAAAGGAGTTAAATTGGCTGTACTCTCAGGGTAGGAGCGAAGGGCTGCCAATCGCAGCAACACAAACCAATGTGTGCGAAAGTGGCTAGACCGCGCTTTCCTCCATGTGTGTTACTTAGAACATAAGGAGCAGGTCAAAGGGATACACTTGGCTGGCTTAACGTGTTAACCTTCGCCCGCTTCAGTTGGTAGCTGGTGTATGATTGAAGAGAGCTGGCTTGTGCCTGGGAATTGGCAGTTCACCAAATTGGGAAGAAAAATAGCGTAGTTCTTCGGTGGCTTATTTTGAATAATTGTTAAATCAAGAACAACAGCGCAGCAATTGAATATCCATGGATGTGGAGAATAAAGACTATATAAAATAATATACGTACAAACAGGTACTGTCCTTCAGGGGATCTGCCCTTCAGTCATTCACTACACTGTTTCATTTTAAATGCAGCTTTAATATTCAGTCAAGGTTTATATAGTCTAAAGAACAGTGCCAACATCACTGTGTATTATTAAAGAGTCCTTTCTCTGCTACAAGCTCAGACGAGCTCTAACGTTAATGTGAGACTGCAAAGGAATACATTTGTGAGGATTTAGAAAGCCCAGTCCTAGGAAACAGAACATTTTCTTGATTGTTTCTATCTAGTCTAGAGATTCTCTTGACCTTTATGTATGATAATTCCCTATTTTAAGATCCTGCGAGTAATTCTGGTGATAATTGGTTGGTTGGTTGGGAGGTTGATGATTTGTTATTCCCGTGAGAGCCAAGTGGTTTGTCTGCTTCTTTGATATCACCGAGGAACATTGCTAGCAAGGTTACGATAGGAAGTGCTTAATAGGAAAACAAAAACGTAAAGACTTTAACTTAAATACATGGCAGATAATGGTCAGGTTTTGTGGTTGTTTTGCTTCTAAAAAAAAAAAAAAGGCAAGAGCTTCTTGTCTCGCTTGCCGTTTCCAAAGAACATTCAATGTCCTATTAATGAGAAATGCAACATACAGTAGAAGGAGTGGAAGCAGAAAATGCTGGACTCAAAAAGTCCCAGAATGCAATGCAGCAAACTATGAGTTGCAGTGACAGCAGTGACTTAGCTCGGATAGGTAGCAGCCTACAAGATGACATTAACGGGGGTACTTTCATATTAAAGGACTAAAACACTTCTGCATTGCTTTTTACGAGTAAAGGGGGCTAAATTCCAGAAATATTAAAAAATAAGTGACATCACATTAATTCTAAAGATTAAGATATAAGTTTTTCCATGAGGAGTAAAATTTTCCTTTTTAACATGATTCGTAAACAGTTTTTAGTACTTGGATTGCAATCAACGACTGCTTCAAGATACAGGATATTTTCCTTAGTGACGCTCTGCCAGACTTGCAATGCATCCCCTTTTCATTTACTGTAGCCTGTTTTGGTTGTTTTTACCCTTCCATATTGTCTTTTCGAAGTGAAACGCATGCTTAGTGGGATTCGGGTTTGGTGATTGACTGTGAAAAACTCCATATGTTTCTTTAGCAATTGGTTTCAGGTCATTGTCCTGCTGTGAGGAAAAAGTGCCATCTACCTAGTTTGAGGCGTTTGGTTGGATCTGAGCAGTAAAGATGCTTCTGTTCTCTGCATTCCGTCAGTGCTGCCGGCATTCACATCGTCAATAAAGACGATGAAAGTGAAAGTGTTTCTTTTTCCCCCTTTACACCTTGCTTAAAGCTTCTCTTAGGTTAATCTTCATCTAATCTGTCTATAAGTCATTGTCTGAGAGATATTCAGGCTTCTTAGTGTATGAACTGTAGCCGGGTCATTCTGCTCTTAAGGCTTACCTGGAGTGTTTGGGTCATGCTGAGATCATGCTGGGGTATTTTTTCATTTATGGCTTGGATTTTTAATATATAAAATATTTCAACCCGGTAAAAACCTGCCTATTTTACTATTTTCGAAACTTTCTCACATCCCAGGTGAGACCATGTGACGTAGCCTTTTACTGTTCGTTGTTGGGGAGATGATGGATGACATAATGACAGAGATGATGGCAATAAAAGCAAAGCAGATTGCAAACTGTGCTCTGTGAAGACATAAACAGGAGGACCTACAGCATCTTGGTACAATATTAATAACCTGATTCAAACAATTCAAACATAAAACTCAGCATTAGGAATTTGTTGCCAACAGAAAGAGTTCCAGTTCAATGAAGATAATGATATTTCTTCTATACTTACAGTGCATTTCTTATAAAGTGCTTTTCAGAATTGAAGCAAAACTCCACAACCCTGATCGATCCTAAATAAACTAATCTAACCAGTTACATACATTAATTTAAACTACAAATGGTAAAGAACATGCATAGTAGCCTGAACCTTCACATGTGTAATTTCCATAGTTGCTAGTGAAATCATGAAAACAAACAAAGCTTGGGTTTTGTCCATGTTATCCTAGGGATCACCGCATTAGATCATTCGATCCGTAAGATTTGGCACAGGTTTTATGCCAGATGCCCTTCCTGTTGCAACCTCCCATTTCCTAACCAGGCTTGGGACTGGCACTGCATCCAGCGGATGGGTTGTATGAGGAATATGGCTAGGCATTTTGCATGAAGACCCAACAGTGGAGTATTGGTGGTGAACTGGCTCGAACCTCAGACCCTTTAATCAGCAAGCCAGAGATTCATGACAAATCACTTCCCTGTTGTTGCACCAGAAATTACTGTATGTATTAATAGGTATTTGACTCATTTCTATATCAGTATCAACAAGTACCAGAAACAATACTCTGTTAAAAAAAAAGTGGCATAGATTACCTTAGACTGTAACTTTTCACAGAATCTTATCTCCAGTTTAATCCAGTTTCAGACTAATTTATTTAACTGTCAATCATTCCTCTCATGTCAACTGCTGTTTAAAAAGCTCAGGTTTATGGTTGAAATTGTTGTCATTGTCACACTTGCAACAGGAAAGCCACCCTCTCATCAAAAGCCATTGATTTTCTAATGGAGAGTAAACGATAATTAAAGCGTATCAGAGGCTTATCTTACCGTTTAGATAATCGTTTCTGAATTTTTCAGCACCACACAAAGTCACCCTCAAAAAAAAACAAAAAAAAACATGACAACAAAAAGTTACACATTAACAAAGGCACAATGAGGCACATTCTGTACTCAGGTCCTGTTTGACAGACTTTAGAGAAGCCCTTACGGGAAATTTTCATGCATAGTTTGGATTCATTCAGTGAATAGCGCTCTGCAGGAATGTTTTATCGCTGCCCTGGAAGTAACATTTAAACTGCACTTGAACCTTTGGCTCTCCAGCCCTACAGGCTAGATGACCTTAAGAGCTAACGCTGTGTGAGAACCACGGGACATTATACCTTCCTCTCCTGGCTTCAATTATCTCAGGTCTTCCCTTTAGCCCGCCTTCCTTGGTGGCTAATTACACTTCCTTTAATAAATCTGCCTGCAGACCTTGGATTAGCCTTTTCGGCTCCTAGCTTGGAAACCACCTGCGGCCTTCATGTCCTTCAGAGCGTGGATGAGCTTTGTTTCGGGCACAAAAACCAGACAGACACTTCAGAGCCCAGTCTCCTGTTCCGTCCGCCAGCTCAGCAGTCTCCAAAACATGGCTACAATACCTTACAGTATTAATGCAATAAAATAAATAAATTTCCTCTACAATTGAAACACAGAAGAGCAATTGTGTTGATGAATGGGGGTCACCGTGTTACCGCTGCTCGTACTAATTACTCTGTTTTATGAGTTATTACTCTCCAATTCCTCTCCCAATGTCATGTTAATGCCGCCCTGTGTACATCTCAAATGTGGCTGAATAATGAGCACAGGAAATTTCATTCACATCATAATCATTTGTCTCCTAAAATCGCTTTCCCATAGCTTCCAAATTGGCCATTTTATTCACTCTCTTGTTTTATGGTCAAAAATAGAAGGCTGAAAAAAATTCTTCAAAGGCTCATGCCTCAGTAAATATCTCTAAATATATAACCAGGCTGACACACTAACCTAATCTACCAAGCCATTTAGAAAGACTTTCCATCAATGCTGGATTTAATAGTTTAATAAAAAGATAGAGTTCTTTGTTCACAAAACTACATCTGCGCCAAAGGTCATAAAGTAGATGTGTCAAGATGTGGACTGAACAAAGCACTTGATAAAGACTGTAGCAGAGCCGATTGACGTACACTGGAATAAAAAGCTCACTGAATTTTCTGACTCAATCCTTAATCACATTCGTTCCATGTGATTCAACGGAGTTACAGTACATTACCATTCTTTGTTTTTGTACATGTAACATTGATATGATCAACTGAAATGACAAATCATTTAAAAAAGCGAGACAAAACAGACTATGCCAGGAGTCTCACTCTAAAAAGTAGTCATGTACTTTAACTAAGCAGCCATGTGTGCCTCACGGTTGTTTCGTCTGAGTGTGTTGGCTGCCCTGTGACGCAGCTTGAGCAGCTATTTAAGATGATGCAGTGGATGATGCTCATCTCAGATCAAGCACGTTAGCTTTCCTTTTAGCTTTTTTTAATATAATATATAATATAATATGGTAAAAATTAGGGATTGGAATCACAAGTCACCACCCTATATGATATCATGATACCTATGCCGATTCGATTAATATTGCATTTTAATAAAATTCTTTCAATATTATATTTTCTTAACGATTTTGTTACAATTTGTTACAAAAGTCAAGTCATAACTCAAAGGTTTTATACTCAGCAGCTTCACAACTGAACTGAACATTAGTAATTAACTGCAGTCCATTCCGTACAACATTAGTTTTCTCACAGCGCAGCATTTGAACAATACAAAATAACTTCAAATACAAGAGTTTAGCATTTCACTTAAAATTAAATTAAACAACTACTAACAATTTATAATAATTAAACAAAAAAAGCTACCCTTTTACTTAGGAGTATGTATCTCTTTATGCACCATAATATTTATTTCTAAATAAACTTAGCAAATAATTCAATCTCACCACATGAGATGCCAATGTGTAAATAAATGGCACTGCTTTATGGCCTCGAATGCTTCCAAAGAACCTCTGGCTTCTAACGTGGTGTTTTGAGACTGGTGTAAGTGTGTGTAATGACTGGGAGTCTAATTCCCTCACAACGTTTTGAAAAAATCCCTATCACAAAGGCTTTCCCAGGCACACAACTTTTGATGATGTAACTATAGAAAAGCGTTTCTGTTGCACCACACGAAATCATGTGCACTCGGCACAGAATCGGTTAAGTCTAAGGCTTTACCGGTGTATGGCTGAACAGGTTGAAAAGCAACCAATTCCCGGTCACTGGCTGATGGACCAGTGCATCAATATTAGAAATGTAATAAATAATTAAAAAATAGATTTTGGAGTGTGGCAATACACAAAAGAATCACAATTCAGAACTAAATCGATTTTTCCACCCATCTCTAATATTAATATAACTGTTAAAGGTTAAGGGGTCACTCTTATCACCACTTACTCGTGTTAATTGCTTATCTATACAGTATCTTTTAAAACAAGGAAATGAGTGTAGCTGGACCTGCACAAATTTTAGCTGAATCCACCTGGTCTGTGGTAAATGCTGACTTGTGTTGAGCAACGGCGGCATTTTCGCACCGTGTCATCCTCCCGTACACCAGGGCTGTGATGTTCCTGTCAGGAGCCGATCATGCTTTCTCGGTCCCGCAGCAGGCAGGAGCGTAACATGACGCTCGAGACTCCTGGTTGAGTAGCACAGCATGGAGCCCTGCTTCTTAAGGCGCCTCAGCAGCAGGATGGAAACAACATACATTTTGGGTTGCAGCTTTCTTTTTTTTTTTTCGCTTCTTTTTTTTTTTTTGAATGGACAGATGGTAGGAGTGAAAAATAGTTCTGTTCTCTATGTGTTACTTCAGTCATGGACACTGCCATATGCTAGATTTCCACAAAGCCTACAGTAGCACGTCGACAGGAAGAAAAACAGGAAGAGGAATCTTAAGTTTTGGTCGTTAGGAGGAAACTAGCTGAAAAGATGTATTATGTAAGTTGATTAGATAGCGGAAACATCTAGGGTTGTTTCCATTCTAAATGATGTCTCTTTTAACGATATTTAAAGCAACTGTTGTGTAAAGAAATATCATTTACAAAGGGAACCCTATAGAGAAACAAAGTTAATTGCACTGCAAATGTCAAGAAAAGTGTGGTATTAATTACACAGCAAAAACTGCACCTAAAACACAAATGCTCAAAGAATGTAAGATCACAGAAAATATTGCTGTTGCTCCTAGTACAGTATTGTGTAAAAACATGAACAGGAAGTTTTGTGATCAAAATCTGTTTAGCGAACCAAGAGCTCCACAGTATCTTAAATCTTTTATTCCAAACCTACATACATTTATACAGCTATTTCAGACTACACCACTTCTTTATTCTTTCACATGTTGTGTATTTATGAACGAATTTCATCCAAGAAGGTAATTTTGTACATATCCAAACACACGGGACACTATGTAATATTTATACGATTGAATCAATTACTGAGTCAATGCATTGCAATGTTTACTTTTATCCACAATTTTGCAAGCACATGCTGTATTATAACACTTTATCGCCAAAAATCAGAACCGGATCATCTGACGTGTGATCATTTTTTAAAGAAACACCTTATAAAATGGTGCTCTATGCACTCAAAACCTACTCACACGTACAGTATACACACAGCATGAGCATCTAAAAAATAAATAAATAAACACTCTAGCTCTCTCTGACCTCAAAATGACAAGGCAGCAGCTAAAGTATGTATTAGAGTTAGTTTAGTCCGAGTGCTGGTGGGTGTCACAGCGCTCTTATCAATTACGTTCAGACAATACCTCAACGGGAGATGCTAACAGCTAGTCTGGCAATGCCGCTATCCAGTGCATTGGCGAGCTGTAAACAGTTTGTTTATGCACATATGGAATTTTAAAACTAAGTGATGTAGAGTTAAATCATGAAATGGTGGCGTCCTACATAGATTTCATGTTAAAAAAGCGGTGACTGCTGTGAAATAATCTGGCGCAAAACTGCTAATAACGTCCCTTCGACTCTACATTTTGATTTAATGTATGGCACAGATTTTACATCAGGCAAATAACACTGACAGGACTGACAAAGTTTTATTAAATTCTGTCAAGCCAGTTTTGCGTGATGCTGCGACAAAATCGGCCGGACAAACATATAGATATACAGACAGACAGTCAGACATACAGACATAAATTTTTGTGAAACTGATTTCGGGTCCTCCGATGTATGAAACAAAGATATCATTGATTCATCATTTTGGGGGGCTGTCATATAATTTTTTTTTTTTTTTTTTTTTAAATAAGTTTTTCTATATAAATTCTGTCACATAACGCCTGGCTTCATACTTTTATTTGTTTTTGTGGGAAACTTTTAATATGTAAAATAAATATTTTTATAAGAAAATTATTATCGAATGAGAAACTTATTGCTAAAATAAATGTAAAAAATAATGTTTAAATCGACTAATTGAAAAAAATAACTGATTAATTGATTAAAAAATAATAGTTAGGTGCTGCCCTAAACATTTGCATGGATCACGTTATCACTAAAACAGGCCAAATTTAATCACATGTATGAACAAGGCAGAGGTGTGTTTTTTCCCCTCATAAATTCACATATTCAGAAAATAAAAATCCTGTAAAGTTCGGGTGCATTTTTAAAAATTAGTAGATTCTATTAAACACTGTGTCTGTTGAATGAACAAAACTTAGGAAAAAAAATTTTTCTGAAATAATTACTGTGTTCAAATTAATAACACTGATGGGCAGGTATTAATATTGCATGAGGCTTTTGTTTCTGCTATAAAAGATAAAAAGGCATTACATTATTAAAGTTTTTCAAAATTGAGCCTCTATATTTGAAAATTATAAGAAAGATTCTTAAAATGAATATTTTATATCCTCACAGTAAAGTTGGTTATATGTTAGATATTTGCGGCATTTCCTTTTGCACCTCGAAAAAACGAACAACACTTAAAGAGTCTTTATAAACAATCTGAAATTGTATGCGTGCTCATGTGTACACACTGAATTTGGAATTCGAATCAATTAACCATACGCGTCTTCGTTTCAGTTTCATGAGATTTTTAAAATCTCGTCATGGTTATCGGGAGCACGTAGCACACACAGGCACCTCATTACCATCTTTTCTCCCTATTTTGAATGTGATATCATTTACACATTTATGCTTTGGTAATCACATCCAACATTCCTGCTAAACACACTCACCCACACACAAACACACACACACATATATACACAGTACTCTTAATTTAGAATCAGGATATCAGTGTGCTAAGACCTAAACGTGAACAATCACTGTATGTTTTTTAGAATCCGGCCTTTAGTTAGACAGATGTTCGACAGATTGCTTCCAAAAGTCATTGTCACTCATTACGCTTTTTGAAATAGTCCCAAAAGATGTTCAAGCACAAGTTCACATCATGCCCAGCTCTTTTTGTTGTTGTTTGTTTTCCCGCAGACCTCAGGATGATAGTATGCTATTAATTTTGAGCTATTGCAGGTGGTAATGCAATTGTGGTGTCTGTATGGAAGCTTTATGATTTATATATATATATATATATATATATATATATATATATATATATATATATATAAATATATATATAAAATACTGGGATATTAATGAAATTGTCATACTAACAGAACCAAAATACAAATCGAATCCAAACATCGGGATCGTGATAATACAGTATAGTACCTGGAGATACCCATCCCTGGTGTATAGCTTTATTATCTTGCATGAATCTTGCATGTACAGTAGTGTAGCACTTCAAAAAAAAAGCAATATTTAAGTCGGATCTTAAATTAGCATATTAAAAGTATTAAATGATAATAGGTGTCATTCATTTGTTTGTAGAGCTTTCATTTTATATTTATCAGAGAGGTTTCATTTACAAACTCAGGGACCGAAAAAGCTTTTACTGCTACAGTAGCTGTTTGTGTTAACGTAGCCTAAAGTGTTTTTGACTCTACTGACCTTAGCTATCAGACAAAATAATGCAATTCAAACCCGCTGACTGCGTTACATTTGACAGGTTTAAAATTGCTTGTTTGGAGGATGACACTGTTTTACATACTGCATGTTTGTGTGTGTGTTTTCTTTTCTTTTTAATGTATAGATAAAGTGTTGTTATTCGCACACCAAATTACAACCTGCGATCAGGTCAAACTGGGACTTGTAAAACTTTCTTGTAAAAATTTAAAGAAGAAACATTTTAAGGAAGGCCGTAAATCCGAGGTCACCTAGCCGTGAAGATGCAGGAAAGGGATCGCCTGATTAGATGGATAGCTTGTAGCCAATTTGCGGAAGAGACACATCTGTCTGTGGGAACTGTACACACAATCATGCACAAACATCAGTTGCAAGTTACAAGAACTCGGAGATACTCGGAGTTACTGCCACATATTTGAGCAGGTCAGCGTTTTAGACATGAAGCAGGCATGGCTACGGTGTATTGTAAAATTTATCTAAACACTAGTGAAAAAGCATTAGTATAGCATGGGATTATATAGAGAAATAAGGGGAGTTTTTACTCTCTTAGCTGTTATTCTGTTATTCTGCACAGTCAAAAGTCTCAGGTTAGGTTTGAACGCCCCTAGGTATGCAAATTATGATATGCATACCAGTTACTGCAATGTAATACTCAGAATGTGTTACTCAGTTTTTGTAAATGTCCCATTCACAAAAACGAATGCCCGAAGGAGGCAAATCGTGGCGATTACACTGGTGAGCTCATCTGAAATAAGTGTGACAGTGGTATTTATAGATAAACAGAGTGCTGCCTCCTTTGTGAATACGTTTCAATATTGGCAGGCCAGCTCACTGACTGGAAAAGCCGGCGTGTCAGCAAACAGGCAGCTGGACAAAAGGACGGGGTAACAGGTTACAGGAAACTAGAACGAATCATTTCCCAGGGGTCAGTTCACCCTCATATTTGCGCATATGACTCAATAAATAAACGACACGAATCATGTCTTTGGAGTAAAAGAGATAAATAATATTAAATAAATAAAGCTCTTCAGGCTTTGATAGTGGTGCTTGCTGTACTCTTTTTTTTCCAACAAAGATTTCTTCATATGATATTATTATTACTCTGTGGTAAATTTTTCGATACCCAGAGCCCGTGAAGGATCACGGCTTCCATCTGAGCAAACTGAAAAATCTTTTTATTTGGTGTGTTTAATGCATACGCATTCGGAACTGTTTCTATATGAAAGTGTAAAATCCAGTGTGGTGTCTATGCAAATATGTTCATTTAGCAGCTGCAGTCTGATTAGCAGCCTGAAGCTCACTTTGAGAGTAGCGAGTGCATGTATATAAATGAATACATGAATTAATACTTTAGGGCAGGTTTTAAATTTGTGCCTGTTTTATTTTTTTTGCCAGGCGAGGACTAAAATTAAAACCGTTAAAAGCAGTGGGACTTAAAGGCAAAGAAACATCTTTATAACAGTACATAATCCATGCGTTCGTGTTTTTTTTTTTTATTATAATTTATATTGTACATCAGATTTACAATAAAAGTCAAAAGATTGGATATTCCCACTTATTGATTGGGTTTACTTTATTTTTTATTGTTTTTAACATTGTATGTTAATACTGAAGACACGGCAAATTATGAGAGGACAAATATGGAATTATGCCTTTGATAAAAATGTGTTAAATAACCCAGAATATGTCACACAATTAAACCCTTGCTCACACCTAGGGACGACTGACCTAGTTGTGTTTTTTGTGGGGGATTGGAAGAAAACGGGAAACACTGGAGATTTGAGGTGGCTGTGACACCTACAGGTATCTGACTAAACATGAAAATTTACTTTGATCTTTGTAAGAGAACTGGTGAAAGAAAAAAAACTGAATCTTCTCTCCGCACTGATATTTCTTTAATCAAAGTTCCTCAATGCAGCATCATCTGGCAGTCTTTCGATTTCAATATGAAACGCTTTTATTCAATTACAATCTACAAATCAGATCCTTGTAGAAAGGGGGCAAAGATTAATAAATCAAATAAATAAATAAATGATAAACACCCTGAGCAGATGTTTACATAATTATTATTTACGATACACTATGCATTACAATGCTCGGCAGCTCATGCGGAGTCCTCCATTAGAATTCCAGGTGTTCCTTTGGAGATACCTGATAGCCGGCTTTTGATCAGCATATCGCAACAATTCTGCCTTTCATCTCCGGAAGCACTGTGTGGTTACAGGGGAGAATTCTGGATCAAGCTTCAACTGAAGCCTTGGCACGACCTCCACCTATGAATTTCTTATTCAGTCCTGTAGTCAATCCTCTAATGCAGGCTTAGTGGTATCTCCAGCGTCAATCTCTACGTTAATTCCCTGCTGCATACGGCGCATAAGTGAAAGCATCAACTGTGTGTTGACCACAAATAAGGTACTGTGAGAGCTCTACTTAAAAAAAAAAAAAAAAAAAAAGGAATTCTTTGTTTGGGGTTTAATAGGGCAAAAAAAAAATCAATGCTCTTTTTATCTAAACACTTAAGCACATCCTTAAATTCTCAGTTTTAGTCCGTTCCCATATTTTGGATAAGCACTGAGAGGATAAAGTTGTTTTTTTTTCTTCTTTGCAAGTATGTCAGTCACGTCTTGCACGTCTCATGAGCTCTTGTTAAGGAGCTCTTACTGTGTGGAGGTCCAAAGGCTTCAATATCAATTATTATACATACCCTCCAAATAAAAATATTCCCATTCTCAGGAAAATATCAAATGCATTTTATTATTGTTATATTAATTTATTATAATTTAGGAAGAAAAAAAGCCTTCAGGAACTAAGCATCCTAAAGAGAAAGCATAAGGGAAAAAATTAAATAAATTTGTAAATTAAAGCAATTTTCCTTACAGAGTTTTTTGCACTCTAAGCTCCTATGTTGATTCAAGAGGTTATGACTACAGGCTCCGTGTCCACAGACGAGTAAAATTAAATACATACTTAAATACTTGCTAGCAGGCCCTGACCTATCTCAGCTATTAAAGAACGACTCTCGCTATTCATATTCCGCTTCACATGCCTCATATCTGTCGAACTCAGGTGCGGCAGGAGGAACTCAGCATGAGCTGCTCGCTATAGAGGAGAAAGAAAAGAAAAACATGCCTGAACTGAAAAGCTAAATTATTTAACCAGGGAGACAAACTGAAAAATTCGCAGTGGTGCAATTTAAAAGGATAGTAAGACCTCATGACCGGTGAAGACAACAAATTTATTACGCATTAGGCAAGATAAAGGACAGTGGTCACCTCGCTTTTTTTACGGTATTTATCTTCTGCTGTCTCTCAAACTGCAGCAAATTTGGTTAGATCATGAATCACCTGGAATGGATTCACCTACCAAGGCGGTGTTAATGAAGATTTTCAAGCTTGTTGATAAAACAAGCTGAACTTAACACTTCCAAATGTTTGAGTCAGCTTCATCATGCTTTCCCATCTTGCTCTGTTTATTTAAAAAAAAAAAAAATACTGTACACGCAGCACATTTTCCTCCTTTTTTTTGCATATTCAGCAAGAGCTATCATGATTCAAATTCACATTTCGCATTAGATGTACAGTGATGCTTTATATAGATTCACAAATCAAATCTCCTGAGAAATGGAGGTGCTGTATCTTTAACCAAACCTAGCTGCAGCAGAAATAATATACTGTACCATGATCCACGCCGATCAGTCACAACAGTAACACTACAAAACATTAGCACATTAACACTGATTATTACTACGTAGCGGAAACTCAGCATATGAACGTAATTCGTTCTCAACCCCACTCAAAAATATTACCAATTTTACAAAAAAACATGCGAAAAATCTTAGCCTTTGACCGCCTGCCGAAGGCAACATTGGTACTATGGGTTCGACCCATGGCTTTCGAAAAAAGCTTTCACTAACTGAAAAAAATGTATACAATTCTTTAACACGCTTTGCTTGGCTTTCTACTGAAGCAAAAAGGTTTTGAACGGCTTCAAAACTCCCTGTTGCATTCATGTGCAACTCCTGGTCATACGTGCACTTTTCAATCCTTAATGGCGGGCATTTGTATGCTGAGGTACCACTGTAACAAATTGGAGACAGGATGAGTCATCATGAGCACCCAAGGTTCACCCATGCCCAAGAACCAATCCGTCTGATCCAACCCCAAAGAAAAGCAAATTGCTTTAAAGAAGTCAATGTTGGCAACTATAGAAAGGCCCCAGAACACCCAGTACACCACAGCCACCCTCTCTCGAGGCCCAGCAGGCAAAAAGCCAAAACAGCCTAAACTTCCCAGATCATAATCTATTTAAGCTCCCATGGGATATGCCGGACAAACAAGTTTCCTCTACATAGGCCTCACCCTGCAACCCACAGCACCCAAACGATCCACTGCCAACGTCCTGATAGCGGACACCACAGCATCAATGTTTTGTGTTGTAATGTTATGGATGATCAGCTTAAGTATTGTAATTTATTTATTTATTTTGCCACCCAAGTTTGAATTTTTATTCCAATTGGTAAACACGGGCATATGCAAATGTAATACCTTTTCCTATGGTTGAATTAATTTCTACATGTAATCCCAGTTCTCAAAGTGACCTTCTGTAAATTGCAAATTAACAAATGCAAAACAGGCAAAACTGGGTCATTTCATGCACATAAAAATAAAAAATAAAAACTTATGTACACATCTTGTTAAATCAGGTTGTACAGATGTTTGTATGTGTTTGCATGTTTTTTTTTTGGGCCTTGCAAGCCCTTAGCAATTCATGCTCTTGTCATCATTGCAAATAGTGATACTGTATCTTTAAAGTGGCCAAAATTGAAAATCAAAAATTGTTTCTTTGGAGTTTTTATGCTGAACCAGTCCCTTGTTAAGGTCTATAATAAAATAATGAGAATTTTTTTTTAAATCTTCAAGATAGGAAATTCGAATACAATAGTGCCACAGCCATCCATGACCACGGATGCCAAGAAGCAAAACTGGCCATGCTCATTGGGTGGGAGGGATGGCATCCTCTCTCCCCTGTCAAACACAACAATACTGAACAATCATGTGTCTTAGAGTGCATACTGGAAGAAAAGTTTTTCCTCAGTGAATGTTGCACTGCCTTATGACCCAGCCTGTTAAAAAACAAAAAAGCAGACACTTGACACTTTTGGGCATCTGTGAGCTCATGTATGGAAAAGAGACCGGATAGCACTTTTCTCCGTGTATGCAATGCCACCCCGTGATGCTGCATAAGCAGCAGTTTGAAAAGATGCGGGTGGCTGGCTTCACATGTCTTGGTGGAAGCTTGTGTTAGATTTAACCCTCCCCAGTTGGTAGCTTCTGCAGGACTGGGAACAGCTGAGTCGTGGGTGGGTGGGAACTGGGTACAACTAAATTTGAAAGAAAATGGAAGAGGAGGGGGACGATTTTGGAGATATTCTTGTTTTAATTTTATGATTCATAACTTCCAGTTTAAAAAAGACTGTCACTTTTTGATGACTCATCAACTTAATGCTTTCTAAGACATGATGGGTGCTGTCTATTTTTTTTTCCTTTTTTTAAATGGGGCTGTTCGGTGCTGGAATATGTCACTTTCTCAGACTGAGCAAAACTGCTTTCCCATGTTCATAAACTGTCGAAGCTCCATCAGTTACAGTAATACCATTTTACCTTCCATTCAAATGCTTCGGGTGCCTCCTGTCACTGGTGGTCAACCTCCGCTCAAACGTGTATGTCACTGTAACTGCTCGTTATCTAGGATATACAATCCTCTATAAAGTTACCAGGCGTGGGTGAAGGCGGTGACGAGAAATCCTTCACAGTTGAAAAAAGGCGCTTGAAAACTTTCTGTTCTCTAAATCTTAAGCTCGTTCACTAAGGTGCGGCCTAATTTGTTTAGATTCGACTCGGATGTTGTTTGGTGGTACCTAAGTAACTTAGTCAAGCGTTTCAACATGTTATCACCTTCCTGTTTCCAAAGGAAATCCGGCAACATGCATCATCGAATCATGGCTCTGAAGCCATTTCATGGTGACTTTAACAGTTTCTAACAAAGTTCCTCAGAGCTACAGAGCCAGAGGTCACCCCAGAACACTTAAATTACAGTTCACTGAGTCATGCAACATATTACTTTATTTAACACGACACTCATTTGACCCCATTTAAATCTCCCGTTCCTTTGATCATTCTGACAATATCAAAAAAAAAAAAAAAAGGAACTAAAGGACTCGCTCTTGTGAACTCATTTTCACACCCAGCCTTATGCATATCACAGAGCTCGGTGGAGAATCAAAATTCATAGTGCGCGATGCGAATCCTGCAGACTGGCACTCTGCTGCGGGGCGTGGATGGACACCATAAAAATTTATGCAAATGAAAGAGTGAAAGAACGGATTAATGGATTATCAAGCCAAATCTAATGAAGATTTGTGTCTGGATGTGTGCTTGCCTTAGTCGATTCATCTCTTAAGACAACAGCAGAAGTGAGGGAGGGGGAAGATTTACAACCCTGCTCATATCTGTAATTAAAGTGTCTTATTTCTCTGCAGTGTGAAAGCTCCAGTAACACTCTGAAATACTAACTAGCAAATGCACCATTTATGACGCCTTAATTAAATCCATCGTGCTAAAAATAACTTAGGGGAAAAATGTGGTACGTTGAAAGTTTGAAGTAAAAACCCAAAACAATGAGGAAATAAATCCCTAATGTCAACATTATAGCAAAAAAACATCGATTTATGCAGTAAAGTCAATCCGGAGAGAAATGCTAATTTTTCTAATGCTTCTGTTATACTCACATTAAATATATGTTTAACAAAATAATGCTAACCCTGTGTTTAGAGATTAGGTTTTTGCCTCAGTTTAAAATGTTTAATAACTGTAATGACGTCAATAAATTACTGTTTTTTGGTTCGTTTGTTTGTTTGTTTGTTTGGGTTTTTTGGAGGCTGATAACAGCAAAGAGGAACCCTGTGCAGACTTGATAAGTAAAAATCAATTTGTGATAATTATTAATTAATAGCAATTCTGCAATCAGTTATTGTCATCCAGACACTGTTTTGCTCACCATGTTTCAGCGAAGACACAAAACCGCTGCTTCCAAATTAACATACTGTAGCAGTTTTATTTTAGTTTGTTTGGTAAAGTTTCCTAAAAGAGCTCCACAGTGCCAGACACGACCCGGTTCAGAGCGTACAGCTGAGCGGCTGCTTGCATTTTTCGGACCTGCTGGGTCTTTGAGAGAGCTCACTAATTATGTAAATATGACTCGGAGAAATGTCGAGCAGTACAATGAGCCCAATGCTATCGCCGGTCCACATTACCTCATCTGAAGAGATTTCACAAAAAGGGGGAAAGCTCCGCAGAATTCCACAGATGCCTGGTGGTTTCACTTAAACCTTTGCTGAGGAAACGTGAGACATGAATTACCCCCAAAACACATTTTAATGCTTCAACTTAAAAACTTGGGAATGTTTTTCATGAGGCAGGAATGTAACGGCAATCTATGGCAGGGCACCGTGCACACACAGATTCAAACACACCCCTATTTAGAGCAACCTTTTTTCTGGGAGGTTAAAAAAAAACAAATAAACTTATAATAACTCATATAGACGTGATGACAACCTGAAACGTACCGCCTTTTATTGGCCTTTCAAATTTTGTAACTAGCTAATTTGTATTGTTTTGTCAATATTTACCCTAACTTAAATGAAAAAGAATGCTTTAATTTTTTTCAACAAATACTAAATGTAAATTCTAATGTTTTCACATATTCAACCGCACTCTTGATTTCTTGTTTCTTGATTATCCGCCTACTGTACTGTATACACCCCAATCTGATTGGTCAAGCAATAAAAATTATTTAAGTTTTTAAGTTCTAGATTATCCCAAGATGATAAAGTCACCTGTAAAATATATCTAGAAAGTCGGAAAATTAGTTTGAAAGCTTTTTTTAGACAGTATTTTAAGCTCCAAAAAATTACTTAATCCAGATCATTTTTTCAGGGTTCCCGTAGTGAAAAGTCACTTGTATTAGGATTAGTTTAGGGTTTTGTTTTTGGTCCATCTTTTTATTGTCCACCAGTTACAAATTGATCAGCCTTCCAGTGGCAGTGGAAGCTCAGCTGGTTAGGGTTCTGGTTTGCTAATCAGAAAGTTCGAAGTTCAAGCCCGAGCTCCACCATGATGTCACTGTTTGGGCCCTTAAGCAAGACTTTTAACAATGTCTGCTCCAGTATGTGAAGAAATATTTTCACCTTTTGCTGTAAGATCATCCATCACATTAAAACCATTTGGATTTAAGGTTTCCTTTGTGCCACCCAAACAGCTCTGATCCCTTAAGGCATGGACTCCACAAGACCTCTGATGAGGTGTGCTGCAGTGTCTGGCACTGGAAGATTAGCACGAGATCCTTTAAACTGCAAGGTGGGGCATTCATGGATCAGACTTATTTGCCTGGTGCATTTCATGGATGCTTGATGTTTTGATCTTGATGTGTGTTCTAATACTGTACATTTCTACTATATAGAAATATACTATCATTCTATTGTGCTATATTGGCCCTTCTGTAGAACCGGACCAGCCTGGCTGGCTTTCACTCTGATGAGCCTATAGGGTGCCCATGATCCTGTCACCAGTTTACCGATAAATAATTGATAATCAATATTATTCAATTCACCTGGCGGTGGTGTTAGTGTCATGGCTGATCGGTGTATGTGACAAATGAAGGCTTCTTCTAAATGCTGTTACTTTGCTAACACTCAAGTCTTATTTTCTGAGCCCTGCTCCATTGCACTACCCAGTTTTGACCTTTCCCTCGTTCCTCCTGTGT
Organism: Clarias gariepinus; assembly: GCF_024256425.1. Taxonomy (NCBI): domain Eukaryota; kingdom Metazoa; phylum Chordata; class Actinopteri; order Siluriformes; family Clariidae; genus Clarias; species Clarias gariepinus. Next base: position 9,064,144 of record NC_071121.1, read on the forward strand.
ATATGGATTATCCTAGTGTGTTGACACCCACCTGTATATTGACCTCCTTCAATGGATTTTTAACAATACTTCCTGGAAAGCCTGCAATAACGAGCACGTACACTTGCTTCATTACACCTGTCTGGACATTACACCTGCTCGTAATTTTGAGCTACACACTTTCCTCGTTCTGACGTAAAAATAGGATACAGCCTCAAACTCCAATGTCAGCTTTTACAAATGGGAGCGATTTGCTGCTTGACTAGGTGACTTTCGAATCCATTTAGCATGAAGAGGGTCCTGTGCTCAGCGCTATTCCTCCAACATAAACAATGGGTGTGTCTAACAACTGTACATCACAGTACATAATTAACACGATAACATTTGCAGGATAGTGTAGTTTAAAAAAAAAAATCAAATTTAGCAAGCTTTATCAGATCACAGATTAAAAATGTGTACAAATATACTCACCGGAATCATTTATAGTGCTTTTTTTACATCACACCTTAGTCTCTCTAAATAAAAAGAAGCGTATGAACAGCTGCCAACAGAAGCTTTCATGCAATCCTGATGGCTTTTTAAAGAGACAGTGCTTCGCATCTTAACTTCCAAGTGATTTACAGGCTTCTTTCTGGAGCTGCATGTGACTCTGGCTCACCATCAACAAGAAATATGCTTACCCTTGAGTAGATTATCCCCGATCATTACACAATAAGAGGATGGAGTCCAGACACATGTGGGTAAGTAGATCTTTTCTGTGCAATCGCATACTGATCGCATATAACTTACATAGCAAGACACGCAGGCATCAGGAAAGAGCAGGGGGATTAACCATTATGGCAGTGTCAGCCTTTTCAGTTTGGCAGTCTCAGATGCGCTCGCATCTATAAGGGTCACATGTCATAATTCCTCAAGGACATTTGCACTGGATTTTGACATTCTTATTGAAAAGTGGAAGAAATATGATGGACTGGAATGTGTCGACGTTTCCAAACACATTTTTTATGACCATAAGTGAGCTAAGTTCTAATTATATATGAGGTTTTTTTTTTGGTTTTTTTTAAGAAAAAGTCAAGGATGTTACTTCCCCAAATGATATAATCTTTCTAGGAATGCACTTAAAGGAAGTGACACTTAAAGTTGGTGGCTCTTGAAGTTGGTGGCTTTTTTTATATACAAAAAAAAAAAAAAACTCTAGTATTACTAACTGAGCATATTTATTTAAACCTGGCAAAGTATGATCTGGCAAAAAAAAAAATCTTGTTAGCAGAGGTTAGTCCATTTTCTGTCTGACAGCAGCACCAGGTTTAACTTTGACTGTAATGACAGCCAAGTTAGCTCAGTCCAGGGAGCCTTGTCATTCTGCTTAAGCCCTGGTTCTCGGTCCGCAAGTCTCATAAATGATTACATCTGACATTTCCATTTCAAAATCGTAAAAAAATAAAAAATAAACTGTTATTGGCACAAACTGACTCTTTGGGTAGGTAAAAAAAAATCCCAAGAAAATAAAATCACACATAAAAAGGAACGGATAAATGCTGAACAAGCGAGGGAATAGAAAAAACATCTCTGCATTTAGACATGCAAAAAGACAGAAAGAACATAATAACATAATAAAAACAGACAGTCCACGAACTAAAAAGTTAAAGAGAGAGAAAGAGTGAGTGGTCTGGATAGTCTGGAGCTGTCCATCACAGGATCCACACACAAAGCCAGAGAGAATCTCAGTCTGCTGGCTCCTCATTCTCAAGGACCTTTAAAGATCAAAAACATGAACACAAGAAGAAAGCCAGGCTGAGGAGCGGCGCTGTGAAGCAGAAGAGCTTGCGTGCCCTTGCACTGATTAGGCGAGAACATCCCACCCACCGATCCAAAGGCAAAGCGTCAGGCTAGGGCTTTCAGAAGAAGCCTCTGTGATTCACGTCTTCCATCGACTCAGACCGATCCCCCCCCCAACACCCTCCCGCCCCAGCCTGATGGAGTGTCTTCCGAATGTAAGACCCAGCTTTTTTTTTTTCAAGTTACAGCTTGTTATGTGCAAGTAAAGTGCTCAAAATGATGGGATGAGGAAACCGCATGAGTTTAGTAGAACAGACTGTAGTTTTCCAGTGGTGTTAATGAAGTTGAACAGCGTTATGCAATATGAATATGTCTGAGCAAAAACAGACACTGATGCTGTTTTTACACTAGGCACAATTACATCATACCATTCCTGAGTCTGATTGCTCTCCCTCCACACTCCCTAGGGTCGGCGTTTACATTATTAATATCGTTCCATACCTGAGTACACTTTGATTGTCCTTATACTCTCACTATGCACATAGTTGGTTTGTGAACCAGAAATGAACACAAAAAAAAAAAACGTGTACACGTAATAATAAATTTCAAATGTAAACTAATTTTCGAATTAAAATTAAAAATACAAAATTTTATTTCAGATGTTTTGGAGAAAAAAGACCCTCCTTTTATTTCGTCTGCTATCCCCGTGCAGGTCGATGATATCACACTCTAAAGAACGACCCAGTTCTGAGTTTATGTATAGTTAGTTTTTAAATATATTTTTTTAAACTGTGTCTAAGTACACCGTGCCGTACCATTCACAGTCCTCAAACATACCGGACCTTGGGGTCAAATGTATTCAGATCCATTCCAGTGTCCCTAATGTGAAAGCTGCCTGATTAAAGATTTGTATTTGTAAGATTAAATATTGCCTTTTACAAATTTTATCACCCTGAAAATCCCTTTAACATGATCCGTACTCTCTGACTATACAGAGAAATAATTTATAAACCCACACTCTGGAGCCACCTTTTGAGTTTCAAGGTTTCTTCCTTATGTCATCTGAGGGAGTTTTTCTGTGCCACTGTCATCTCTGGCTCGCTCATTAGGAATCTAAATCTGCCTTCATTTTTCTGTAAAGGTGCTCTGTGACAATGTCAAAGCTGCTTTGTGACAATGTTGAAAGCGCTTTAAACAATAAACTTAAGAAAACCTAGATACGGTAAAGACTGCGCAATCAGACTGTCAGTCTTGCATTGAAACAAGGCTGAGAGGAGAAGGCAGAGGAGCACATGCAAATTTTCAACTATGCATCTGAAATCTGCTAAGACACATACAGTAAATGCTAATTAGGTGGCACTGGGGTGGCGATGAATCTCAAACAATACTGGACCCAAACTAGAATTGCAGCTAACCTGAAAGCATCCCAGCAGTTTTTCAAACCATTTTTTGGTTGTTAAAACATTGTGGTGTATTAGTTGTGTTTGAAAGTTAGAAATACTTTGATAAAATACCAATCTGAACAACTTTGACTACATGACAATGGGATAATGCTGAATTAATGCTTCTAACACGATGTTCCAAAAACTTTAACATTGTGTTAAAACAATATTAATACCAAACCTAAAGCGTGAGCAGGACTCAAACTGCATCCTTACCACAGAACCACTAAAGAAGATGCAGTTGATGCTAGAAAATGTGCGCAATCAGCAAGAATTTACTCACCTACTCATCATCTATACCGCTTAATCCTGTGTACAGGGTCGCGGGGGGCCTGGACCCTATCCCAGGGGACTTAGGGCACGAGATAGGGTACGCTCTGGGCAGGGTGCCAATCCCTGTACAATACTGTACACACTCACAAACACTCGTTCACTTATTCACAATTTTGGAACACCAATTAGCCTAATCTGCATGTATTTGGACTGTGGGAGGAAACCGGAGTACTCAGAGGAAACCCATTGATGCAAATTCCATGCACACAGAGACAGGAATCAAACCTGGTCGGAAATCGAACCCGGACCGTGGAGGTACAAGATGACAGTGCTAACAGGGCTGGGTAATTAATCAAAAATTAATCGAAGAAACATTCGGCAGCTCTAATCGACATAATCTTGCCCTTGTTGATTATTTCTTTTTATTTATTATTATTGTATTAATACTTTTTTATTCCGTCACATGACCCTGTCCAGTCTGCGACAAAGAAGTCCCACAGTGAGGTCTTTCATTAGCAACCTCAAGGTGAAATGCGATATTGCTAACCACTAAGCCACCATGCCACCAACAAGAATTAAAACGTTGTGTGGGTTTCTGCAGTGTCTCATTTCCATGATGACCAGTCACCAAGTTGATTCATTTGGATACTTAGACAAGCTAAGAAAATCTTTTTCATAGACATAGGTATGATACCAGTCCTGCCAAAGCATTGCTGATTCCCCATTGTACAATAGTCCGTATAGAGTATTAATGCTACTGGTTAGTGCACAGCATTCATATTTACTCCGCCAGCTAATTTACAGACCCAATGCCGACTTGCGGTTTGGCGGTGTAATTACAGAGTGACACAGACGCACCAGTGCACAAGTATAATTGTTCACGACGCCAAGGGCCATTTGCATATGCCTATTGCGTTAGCTCGTCATAGGTTTGACGCAGAAGCATAAATCAGCCTTTAGCTAAAGCGCTCGGGAACACTGTTGTGTTAATAAACATAATACAGTATGTTCATTCCCTCCTTGTTCACTTGCTGCATCACCACTTCATTTGATGTTCTGGCTCCTCATGTTTTACAAATGAAGCACTGGGGTAGGAGAGAGTGAAATCCTTCGAAGAAGTTGGGGAAGGTAAATAAATAAAAAGTAAGCAATACACGAAAACTTTTCAGCATACCATTGCTAAAATGTATTCTCAAATTACAGTATAAACAGCTTATAATTTCTAAAAAATATAAGGGTGAGTCAAAAATTATCCACATTCCGGTTATATAAAAACTTCTCTTGGCCGCACGACTCTTTGGGTCGCTTCATCACTCTCCAAGACTACTCATTCTTCTGAGTCACGTTAAAGACTCGTTCAAAAAGAACAAATCACTCTTGAACGACCCATCACTACTCTCCAGTTACTGCTATGCAGGTGTAAACGTTACATCAGTTAATTTGTAACTGCGGTGCAAGCAAAAATGGATGCTCCACTTTGCACAAAATTTGCATGAGACGACAGCAGTGTGCAGTGGTTCATTTATTTGTGGTCTAAGGGGCTGTACCTTGTACCGAAACAAGTCACAGAAGAGCATAAACAGAAAAGTTTAGATATATGCAAACAAAATTTGGAAAAAAAAAAAGGAAAAAGTGCGTTTTTTTAAAGAGAATCATTAAAGGTGTGGAGACATGGATTCATCACTACGAGCCTGAGAGGGAAACGTGTATGGAACTTAAACATCCTCAATCGAACCAACTGAGAAAAAGTCATCCATCAGTTAGAAAAATTGATGAGTACAGTTTTCTGGGAATCTCAAGAACCAGTATTAGAACATGAACAGGAAAAAGGTTCAATAGTCAACAGTATCATTACAGTGAGATGCTAATTGAAGAGCTGAAGCTTTAACGTCAGATTAAACACAGAGGACTGCTTTCCAAGATCGCACTTTTGCCCACACTGTCGGCACTTCGTTTTGAGGTGTTAAAGTGTTCTCCCTATAGTCCTTGATCTTGCTGCATTGGACTTTCCCTTGTTTAGTCCCCTGAAGGCAGGACGAATGTTTACTTCTGATGAAGATTTTTTCTTTTGGTTTCTCCCTGATTTTCTCCGTAATTTAGTCAAGTCACTAGGGGGCTCCCACATTAAGGCTACCACTCAGTTGGGAGGGCCGAAGACTATCACGTGTTTCTTCCGACCAACGTGACGCCAGCCGTCTGCATCTTTCCGAACTGCAAGCGGTTGGGGGCGGCGTACACTCGGAGGACAGCGCTATCTGCTCCTTCCGCTTGCGTGAGCTCACAGACGCCCCTGATGGGCTGTAGAGCCGTGATTAATGTTGGAGCACCAAGTACCTTTTATCCCGCCAATCAGCTCTTCTAGGCCTCCGGCTGTGAGAGGTTACAGCATCACCTGGGAATCGAACTCGCGATCTTTGCTTTTTATACCCATTCTCTCTAACATGGAAAAAACACAAGTGCGTCTCCATTCTTTTTGTTGTTGTTGTTATTCCTAATTCCTTCCTTTGTACATGTTTGTAGTTGCTTCTGACCATGATGCCTCAACAGAAGGCTCTGAATCATCATTTAAAAAGATAATGAAAGACAAAAGGAAAACAAAGGAAAAATAAATCTAGTCACTTTTTTTTTTATTTTTGCCAAACATCAATATGAACTACAACCTGCAAAGTACAGCAAATCTATCATTAATCAGCAACATCTTGTCGGTCTTCTTCCAGGCAACCGTATCCATAAAATGAGTCATTTTATTGGCAAGACCTCATCTTCCAGGCTAGCCTTGGCTGAGTTGTGTAGTCTCTTTTGCCTGTGAGAAGCGAAACAACTAGCTTCAATAATTAATCCAGCCCAAGATGCATCAATCACTTCATCTCGGAGACGCAGGGAGACAGATACCAATCCTATTTATTTCAAGAAGAGGCAGAGGAAGAGGGGTGTGGATTACACAGAGCGGTGCAGGCACACCAGGCTGCCAGGCCGTATAAAATAGAATAATACATAAGCCTTCAGCATGTGTGGCTTAGCTCCCCTGCCATTTGATCCATAGAGCTGAGAACACAATGGCATTTACTCGCACAATCATGTAAATATTAGGGGCGAAACAATTCACTGAAACCGGCATTGCTTGCATGTAGCAGTAAAGCATGCAATCAACACCTCGCAGGTTCTTTTCTCTCTTCTTTTTCTTTTTTCTTTTTTCTTCTTTTTTTTTTTTAAACTGATAAATAAACTAAAAGTCTATTACAATACGGGAACACAAAAGCCTGACCAAGCAGTTCAATACTAAAGGTAGAAATCTATTTCTCCATTCCCTGAATAACTTCTCACCTCGATAAACACGAGGGAGAACGAAAGAAGAAAGACGGAAGATAAGAGGATAGGGAGGGAGGCGGGGAGGAAAAAGGGAGTGGGAGTGGAATAAGAATCGAAAGAACAAACTGGGTTCAATTTAAGAAGTACCCACAGGAGGTGGGGGTGACCTGTATGGGCTACAAAAGAGGTCAGGTGGATTTTGAACAGCCCCACCTGTCATCAGAGCATTGGGGAGGGAGGAAGGGGGGGGGGGGGGGGCACCCAACCTTCCAGACGGAAAACTGAAAGGTCCTTGTAGCATTTATGGCCCCAGACTGACCTGTGGGTAGGTTCTCATTACAAACAATGGCGAGTGGACCAGGGGGGAATCGACTGATACGCCACCACCACCCCACCGCCCGTCGACTATTGCTACAGTCATTGCTATGAGTAACACAACACAAAACCCCCCTGGGCACATCACTCAAAAGGGTGCTTTGGTTAGTTTACAAAAATGGATACAGCTACAATGACAAAGACATCCCTAGGTCTGTTTATTAGCGCCATATTGCAGCCAAGCTCACTAGGTCAGTAACCCAAAAAAAAAAAGAAAAAAAAATACAGGCTGAGATGATAATTATGACTGGAGTGTAAAATCTGTTTTTTTGTTAACAAGGCTTTTAAGGATGCATTTACAGGCTCCGGCTCTGCAGTCTCATTTATATCTAATTTACTGCTAAAATATCATCGTGATTCAAAGAAGTAAGCAATTCTGTACAAATACGTGTGCTCGCTGTTATATTTACAATTTCAAGTGAGGCAAACAAATGGTATGCAAATGTTATGGCATGTAAATGAAAGCAGGACTATTTATGTAAATTCAGCTTCTCCCAGCAGAAGATGATATTCAAAGCCCTAATCTCAGACATGACATTTGAGGAGAAATCGACAGCTCTCGCTGAGAGTTCTGCTCACCGCATTAGCCATTCCAGTCATGCTCCGGACAGCTGCTCGTAAAAACGTTAAGGCATTTCCTCATAGAAAACAAACATGACCTTTAATTTCTACTGATTGCCCCAGAGAAGCTAATGAACGTCTCGACAAACACTTGTGATTCAGGCAGGGTAATTTTAATTGTGCACAGGCTAGAAAGAAGGAACGAGACTGTGTGTGTGTGTGTGTGTGTGTGTGTGTGTGTGTGTGTGTGTGTGTGTGTGTGAGAGAGAGAGAGAGAGAGAGAGGAATAAAAAGAGAGAGGTTTTATGCGTATGTTCAAAGGAAGACAAACATTTAATCACAAAGAGTATTGGCTTCAATTAACTCAAAAAAAAAGTGGCGAGGGATAAGAAAAAAAAAGAATTGACAGCTGCCAAAATCATCTAATTTGCTTGTGTAATCAGCAAAATGTATCAAAATGGGTCATTAAAAAGTTAAACGCCTGTCTTTGTGACGGAAACAATTAAAACGTCTTAATAAGAATTGTTCTAATCCATACAAGCGGGCCTTAATCCAGACGAATCCTGTAATGAGGTCAGGCTATTCTGTTGGGGATTGAGCGGTGTGCTCAGCAACACAAACACACAAGCAGGAAAGGAAACAAGGCGGAGAGGTGGGGAGAAGTTACCACCCACTAGAACAAGAATGTTTGGATCAAAAACGGCATGGAGGGACCAATATATCAGCATTCTGGACAGGCAAATGTCTGCCAAGCTAAATTTTAGTCAGCGATCATGGACTTTTTCCGGCCTGCAACAAGTGTTAGGCAGGCTGTTCTGTGCTGACATAAAGTATAAAAAAATATACACGTATCAAAAGGGGGAAAAATGGCTTGTGGATGAGAATGGAGAATTCTATGTATTCTTTTTTATCTGGCTTTGCTTTGTTGTGTAAAGTCCTCCCTTGAGGACCTACAAAAATAAAGGTGTGTAAAAAAAAAAACATGCAGCTTTCTTCTTTTTTGTAATTGGATTCTGACCTGTGAACGCTATTGTGACAATAATTTAAAAGGAACGAGCAGTCGAGTTTCCCTCTTTAATGAGAAAGGTTTTACTATGGAAATGAGTTTAAATAACGCAACATTAAAATATATGACACGTTACATTTGATCAAAATTAGTAAGCAGTTCCGGCAGTACGGTGGTGTAGTGGTTAGGACGGTTGCCTCGCATCGCTATGGTCGAGGGTTCGATTCCTGCCTCGGAGTGTGGAGTGGAGTACGTTTGCTTAGTGAGTTTCCTCTGGTTTCCTCCCACATGCAGTCAAGGGTAATTAGTGTTCCCAAATTTATATAGTTTATCCCAAAGTGTTCTCCGAGTACTATGGTTACCTGTTCCCAAATTGCCCATAGTGTGTGAATGAGTGTGTGTGTCCGGCATAGGGTGTACCCCGCCTTGTGCCCTAAATTTCCTGGAATAGGCTTCAGCTATATTCAGAAATATAGATGATAAGTGTAAGTGAGTGTTCCCAAATTGCCTGAAGTTTGTAAGTGAGTGTGTGCCCTGTGATACACTGTATTGGCACTCTATCCAGGGTGTACCCCTATAGTGTTTCCTGGGATAAGATCCTGGCTTCCTGTAACCCTGTACAGCATAGCAGTATAGAAAAAAAAAAAAAAAAAAAAGTAATATGTTCTATAGACCTTTTGCACATGACATCATTATGTCTGTCTGTCATAGTCCCGCCCACTTCTGGATATCCATTACTTACTGGACTGCAATGCCACAACGCACATTCAAAAGCATTCTGATAATGTTATGTTCTCTTACAACCCACAACTTCCTTAGTAATTGCTTCTAAGTCATTCATTATGAACTACCCCTGAACTTTACATGGTGTGTTTTTTGCAAACTGCAGTGCTAACTAACTTCTAACACAGGGCTAAATCCCAAATCCCTCTTTAACTTTTGAACAAGGGCACTACTTGGTATGTACAAACCCATTGATTGTAGAACAGAAACGGCTAGCTTAGTTTTTATATTTTATATTTACTTTTTATATCATGTGACAAAGCGTCAGGTAATCCGGTAGGTAATCAGATGATCATCATGTAATATTTCGGTTATATTTTTGACTCCGAAGTACAGCTTGATCTAATTATGACAAAAAAAAACATAATAATACAAATGCGAATGAGATCAATAAATAGCAGTTTCTTTTTCTACAAAAAAATATGTTTTGGTTTCTAATTAGAATTAAAGAATTCAAATTAAAATGCTAAAACTTAAAAAAATCATCTGACTGAGATACATGCACAACAAAAACATACTCATTGTGCTTTTTACTACGGACACTTATACAACGTTACATCCATGCAACTGTCCAATCATGTAGAAGCAAGTCAAAAGCTTCAGTTATTTTTCATATCCAATATTCAAACAGGAAAAAATATTACTTAAAAAATTATCACTCTTTACTGTAGTGTACAAAACAACCACAGAGCACAGAGCACAGAGATTCAGTAAAAAAACAGGAGTCTGAGTCTACAGAGCAAAGTGCTGTTTAAAATAATATCACATGTATAAAATTTGTGATTTTTTATAACATATTAAATTAGTAAACGTTTGTGGGATACAAAGTTGTAATCTAACTTCTTTGCCATGCTGAGATTTTTTAAATAAAACTATGCTGATATACAGGTTGACCTTATAAATGCCTTCAATTAAGAGGCTCTGAAACCCTCTATGATTTTTGCATTTCAACAAGATAACATAAGCCATTAAAATCTTTAGTCTCATAGCAGCTCACATAAAAATAAGTTCTGAAATTCATTTTAAATTGGCATGAGTACTCAAGAGTCTGATGGCAAGCTGCAGGGTTATGAGCAAAATTCAAAGTGGCTGAAAAGCCCCATGAGTTCCCCTTGTTCATGTCTGAATTGCAATACTTAAAAAATCACAATGAGCATCAAATCGATAGGAAGGTTAAATCTACGACTTAAAGTGTTCTTTGGTGTATTCCTATCAAGGATAAAATGGTAGAACCTTACCTCACAACAAACCCACGAGGCTTCACATGAAGTAATGATTCAGCGTCTTTATTCGGAAAGTTTTAAACATGTGGGTCTGTTTGGTTGACTGTAAGATTTCCTTTAACCGCCTCTAGCTTCGATTACTGTGTGCAATGTAGCGACCAATTTATTTGTTATAATGCTTCCTCATGACAATCCTTCACAATCTGAGTTGCCATCAGGAAAAAAAAAAAAAAACAGCTGATGTGATAACCTGCTCATCAAGTACATTCAGGTCAACAGCTGACTTCATGTTATTGTCATATAACATCACTGAGCCTAGTCCTAACTAACTGAAGCAACCATAGATGATAACACTGTTTTAAGAGACTTGTACAATGTCTAGCATTCCATGTGCTCACCTTCTCACGCTGATGCACCCATCACTCTAGAATAGGGTCAATCTGCACTCATCAGACCACATGACCAAGCGTTTAAGCCATCCCCAATCATCCCCGATTCTTTTTCTTATCACATTCCATCCATCAAATCAATGATTCATTACTATTCTTTAAGGTTTCAACAACGAGGTGAACACTTCTCAAACTCAAAACAAGTTGCTTGATTATTGGTCTTTCAGCTGCTCCCGACAAAAGGTCACCACAGCAGACCATCCAGTACGCACATACAAGCTTGGCACAGATTTTTACACCAGATGCCCCTATGTATAATTTTACCCTTCTAGAACAATGACTTTTTTTTGCCAGGCGGTGTAGTTTAGCTGTTGTTTTAATTCACAGTGCAGTATTTAAGAGCTTCCACTATGTATGCAATAAGCCGTTCTGCATAAAAAAAGCCACAATGCAAGATTATAACTGGAAAAGAACGCTCTAAAAGTGACTCCTGTACATAGCTGTTATGCCTCCTGCCATTCCTCCTCCTGTCCCAGGCTCTCAGCATTTGGTATTGTTGTCCTACTAGCCACCGGCACCTGCATCTCATTATATCATTCACCTGGGACTCATTTAGTGGACTTATTTATACCCTGTTCCTTCTCCCCTGCTGTTTGCAAAGTCTTGCCATTTTCTCAGCATCTCAGCTGCCGTACTCCTACTGAAGCATAATGGAATTTCAGGCCTGAAGAACTTCAGGAAACTCATAAACTACAGAAAACAATGGCAAGCAATCAAAGATTATCTATAGTCAGTGGCACTTGAGCAAGAAATGGCTGATCTGGGAGTTTTTGATATTTCCGTGAACTAGTAAATGGAGGAAACAAAAAGTTTAGCTGAACATAAAATGGTATAAAGAAACCTTTAATTAGACAGTCTGCTATGGATCGTACAGATCTAACACTCCCTTTAACTGCTCTATAAGATGAAAGTAAAAAAAAATATTTCAACAGGTTTTGCAGCTATTATACCTATTTGAGCATCTCTAGTCTGAACAGGAAGTAAATACCAGAATGTCAGGACAGTATATATCAGAATATTAAAATTAATAAGGAATGCCCTGACATCGCTCCCCAGGCAAGTTGAAGGGAGAGGCAGAGAAAGTCAGGAGTGGTGTTACATTTCAGGACTTTCAAATTTATTTAGGCATGTTATAGGTGCATGCATAACCGTAATCGTGATTTGACCCCTGGGGCGTGAAAGTGACTTCGGCTGTTGGTTTCAACATTGAGCGAGAGATTTGTTTGCAGAGAAGAACAAGTAATATTACATGATGCTCCTTGCTGGTATTCAAAACGAACACACCTTCCTATAACACACAAATGTCATTTTTATTTTTATTACAAAATCTTTCTCAGTGTTTGTTCTAATAAATGCTTAGAAACCAGTCATTATCTCTCCAAGGAACAGAGGACATAATGTACACAGATGACTGCTACATGGATTCCTGAGATGGAAGGAAGACAAAAAAACAAAAATGCTGAAAAAGAACGAACAGATATAAAACAGAAAGCTCTTTTGTATGAAAGCTTAGACCTAGAGTTGTGAAAGTTGACCTTTCGGCAGCTACATTAAAGCTCTGATCAATCGATGGCATGAAGCTCGTTGGGTTGTTTGAGATTCTCTCGTATTCATAATACAGACACGGAAGGATGTTCTTCTAAATAATCAGAGTAAATGTGTTTCAGTGGCAGGTACGTCTCCTCTCATGAGAGGGATCGTGTTTTCTGTGATTTGGTAAGGGGAATGTAGTAGTTTCTGGCTTGGTGTTCCAATCCTCTCTCTTTTTCTCCTTTTCTGCTTCCTCTTGTAACCAGAACCCTATCACTGGATCGGAGCGACCGGACAAGTGTGTAACCGGAAGATTGCGGTCCTCTCAGCCCAGCTCTCTCCAAGGGCTGCTCCAGTGCCACGTTGGCTCACTAAAGCACCATATCATGCCAGTGCAATATCAAGAGAACTATCGCTAACGACGGAATATTAAATGACAAGCAGGCCATTGCGAAGTTTTGTTGCTCAGCTCCTGTTCTTCTTCACTCATACTTTGGCATGGCAGTTCATACCAAAACATACCCTAAACCCTTACATTAAGTCAAATGAAAGGACACTACATTAGTATTCCTCTACAGTTCTGCTTACACAAGTGACATCTTTTGACACTTCAATGCAACATTGGCCAGTTAATACATAATGGGTCCTTCCCATAATAGCACTGGTGAGATCATTTTAAGAGACTCTTCTAGGACTCCAGTTTTTCTAAACATTCAACATTCCATATGATCGTTAACTTTGTCAATGAATACCCTTGCAGTGTCGCTTCAATTTCTGGAATACAATTTGTTCTCATTAGAAAAGCATGAATAAAGGAATAAAGGTTCTGATAAATTAACTCGCAACTAAAGGAACCCGAGAAATAGGATTCTAAGAAGGTTTATTCATAAATCATTACATACATACTAAACAAAATATAGGATGCAATGGGACAATGCTGCAATCTATAAAATGGTTTGGACCCTAAGAGGTCCGAAAAGAGCTCTGAATTTCTTCATCATTAGCTCTGTTAGGTTGCCGCTATAATTAGCCACCATAATATCTCTCAGACTGTGATAATAATGCTGTAACAATACTGATTCTGTTATAAAAGAGTGCAGTGCTTTTGGATTTTTTTTATTATTTTTTTTTTTACTAAATAAATTGCTAGGCTCTGGCCTAGATTTCCTCCTAATCTCCTAATGACAATTTAAAAGCAAAGTTCCTAACCGCCTTCCTACTTACCCAATTTTGCTACTTCTCTTTTCGCTTTCTGTTATATTTCGATATGGATTTTGTGTCTCGTTTTTGGTTGAGATGTATTCTTGCGCATTTTCCTGCTCTGTGAAGGGGAATTAGGAAAAATCAGAAAAACATGGATGAAACATAATGGTTGTGACTCATATACGAACGTCTCCAAAAAAAGAAGGGAATGGTAAAAGGCTGTCATGTACACAGTCTCTCCACCAGACTGCCTTTTCGACCTCTCTGGTTCGTTTGTGTAATGTGATCATAGGTGTAGTTCTACCAGAGTGCCCCAAGAATGCAATGAATAATGCATGTTTTAATAATAATAATAATAATAATAATAATATTAATAATAATTCATAAATTTTGGTAAGCACTTAAAGAGTCAGTAAAGCATCTGTCATGCAAGAGAAGTAAAAACAAATGGAATGGTTTAAATTGTCATATAAGGTGTGTTAATTGGTTCAACTCATGCACTGAGAAACATGCAAGAAAACGTTCCTCCTTAAAAGTTTACCAGTAGCCTTTTAGCAGCACAGTGAATATAAATAGTTTAACATTAACTAATAAAAAATAAAAAGGCAGCAAAAGGCAGCATCCTTCTATTTTTTGCAACAGTTAAGTTTCCATAGGAAATGAAAGTATGCACTACATAGCCCTCATAGCCTAACTTATTATTACTAGCACATATTATTCTCAACATAATAAAACTACACAAAGTCTATTTCACATTTGATTGTGAGATCAGTTGGAGCAACTTAAAAAAATTATATATATATTTGAAGGTGAAAACAGGCAATCACATAAACGCAGTTACAGTAGAGAAACTCAGATTAAACATAAAATATAATAAAGCAATACATAACGCAGTATAATCCTTTTACAAATCAAATGTCTTATGTCTAAATAGCCACTGTTGGACAGCCATTTAAATTGTCTGGTCACTTTCTAACTATTAATATTAAAATGGTTTGTAAAGTGTTAGATCTGACACTTTGTTGCAGACCTATTTAATATTTATCTTTTTAAGGTCTCTTTTAGAGTGGAAACAAAACTTTCAACTAAAAAGGTCCTCCATCGACAGCTCCCCATGAATCCTGAGCACAGAGTGGTTAAGAACTGGATAAACCTTCTGAGATGTCATCCACTGGTTTTCTGGAGGCTGTGGAAGCTCTGGATGTCAACCTCTAATTATTGCATAAATGCGCTAAATGGTGCCTGACTGTTGGTTGGGACACGCCTACTTACCTCAGTTACCACAAGCTTAGCTTAAGCTTATCCAAAATGCTAAGATGGATAACATTAATTTATATGCAAACATTGTTCTGCATTTGATTGAACTCCATCATTCATTCTATAATGTTATTGGGAAATAAAATTTTATCTGACAAATTTGATTTAAAAAATCACCCCATGCAGTTGTCACATTGAAATCTAGATATTGAGACCAAAAAATCAGTTGTTGTTTTTTTTTTTTTGGTACCAGGCAGCAGACATATTCATCATTGTTCATACTAACATGGCGCTCTATGGGGATTGACTTCCTTTTAAATTCAGCTCCTAGTGGCCATTAGGAGAACAGCACCTTTTGGCACCATGTTTGACTCATTAGGTGTAAAATGTAAATTTTGAAATCCGGAGGTTGGCCCTTGATCCTGAGCAAAGCATGTGAAAAAAGAAGACAGGGCTTCAAGGTACAGTAAGTTTATATCAAAACATTTCTAAATATTTCTGCAAATCGTTTTAGGTTCATATGTCTCTCATTTTATTACTAGAAGAAAGAAGACTGGTGTTGTGGACTGGCATAGCACCAAAGGTACTAGGCTACTAACTGAATGGTCATGAGTTTAAATGTTATCATCACCATGTTGTCAGTGTCGGGCAAGACAAGGCAATCACATTTTGTTGTTCCCTAACGAAATGAGGGCGGTTTAAATTTGTCTGGTTATACAATATAATTGAAGTAAACGCCACTGCACTTTAGCAACGATTACATCACTATATCACACAAGCCTGGTGCATAGTGGTGACCCAATCTTCTTTCAAAATATTCCAAATAAAGATTCAGCACGTCACCATACACTAAACAAAGACACAGGCACTGTAAGAAACTACAGTGCATAACTTTCAGGCATCAACTACCCAAAAAGCAGAAAGCCACCATTTCCTCATTACAAGTTTAAAATAAAGCAGTGGCTCCCTATTGCATGTTAAGACACTTTAAATTTCAAGCAAGGAGAAAAACAAGAAGGCATTAGGGATGCAGGACAGGCAGGAGGAATATGCAGAGAATAAATGAGTTGTCACTTTAGGTAAGAGTCACACCATCAGCAGCAACAAGAGACTCCTTAATCCTTCTCAGCCTGCCATCAGTGAGTCACTCCAGCCCTGGTGTGTGTCTGGCGAACATAAAAGAGAAATGCCCTTGGTTTTGGGGAAGGTTGACTCCCCGCTTTCCCATGCTACCGCCTCACTTGATGTGCGCCACATAAGAATTAGGTTGCCTCCGTGGCTGAGTCGCAGCCCTCTCCGAGCATCCACCAGTGATAAGTTGACATTAATCTAAAGGGCACTTGACAACATATTAAATGCTCTTTAATGCGATGCTGAAAAATACTACTAGTTTTCTCCATCCTTATGAGGCGCCTGTTGTGATTTAATTTCCGCTATAAACGGCTTGACGGACTCTACAAAGATGTGTCCGCCAGCAATTCGCCCCCGCCAGCATGCAAGACATCCTTAATCAATTAAAAAAATAGAAATAATTAATTGTGACTGCAAGCGCAACACCGCCGGTCAAATATGTTACATAATCAGCTTCAATTAGGAACCTGTTAACTGATTGTCAAGAACGTCTTTGCAAGACTGCAAGAACCGGATGACGTGTATATCCAAAAATATCATGTCTGTGGTGTTATTTTACAGGCAAATGAACTACCGATTTGCATTATAATGCCAACGTGTTAAACAAAACACAAGCGACGTTAAGGAAACATTTACAGTTACTCCAGACAAGATACACAAATGGTCTAAGACTTGAGCTTTCAGTCTCTATTCCAGCGTTGTCATTCATTTCCTTCTGCTCACCCCACTGAAAAAAAACATGGTTGTCACTCCATAAAGAATACACCACGGGATGAAGTAGTGTATTCAATTCATAAATATCCCTTTAAGAGGGCCGCAGCAGTGATTTGTCACCGGGGGCTTTTGGCAGAGCTGAAATTGATGCGAGAGTGACATTTGAGTTATGTACGAGCCGGTGGCAGGCTTTATGATTTCCAGGGAGGTAGGCTTACCCACCACAACACTACTCATCCCCCACACACCTCACCCACCCCCTTTAACAACCTTCTCAGGAGAACAACGTTCATTAAAAAGTAGAGGAGAGCCATTTAAAAACTTCATGAATTATGATGCAAAAAAAAAGAAAAGAAAAGAAAAAAACACACACAAACCACCAAGGGTTGTATCCTTTGACGATACCGCTGCCTGTCGTTTAATGTGCTAAAGCGACATGGATCAACTGTATTGTATTAAAAAATGGCACACCTTCAGTAAGCGCGGAGTTTATGAATTCCTGCTGAGAAATTGTGTGCAATAGCAATCATTTAAAATCCCACCGGGTTTAAGCAGCTGAATAATGCTTAGTTTCAATCTCCCGGTCGAGCGGCGTGGGGAAAAGCGAAACCACAATAGCAGACAGGGACATGAGCGACAAATAAATAAAATGTGAAAATCAAGCAAAACACTGTCTCATTTCCATTAAACGATAAAGTAGCCCGACGGAGAGAAATGAACTAATTTAAAATGGCTGGCCTACAGGTCAAGGACAAGCGACAAACTGCTACTTGCGTCTGTTTTTTTTTTTTTCTTCTTCTTTTTCACGAGGTCCCAAACAAACAGTGAGCATTTTCATGTTCCACGGCAAACAAAATCTGAAAGCGCTCTTATCTTTTCCTATTTGTTTGATACATTGTGTGTGAAATACCTTCCGACTTTGATAAAACGCACTTAAAGTGCATTTTCATATGCAGATTTTTAGGGCTTTGCACTTTTAAGATAGCCCGGCTGCTCTGCAGGGGCACGGCTGTGTGTAAAATAGCATGCTGACTACAATATTAAGAAGATAAACCGTAAGACTGAGCTTTATGTCGAAATCCTCTACGAGGCGTATTTTACAGCAAATCATCTTTTATATGTTTAAAAAAAAGTAAAGATTTGAGATACGCTGAGTCTGCCGTTTAAGGAAAAAAAAAACAACGAATGAACTTTCTATGGATTTTAAAAGCTCAACAAGAGATTCGGCATTACACGTTGAGGAAAATCTAGTTTGATACAAAGACAAAGCACTCGTTTCAGGCCAAACAAGGAGCGGTAGCAAGAGATCTGACAGTGTGTACTAATGCAGCCAAACCCATATGTTATTGCTTTCTATAAATAAAGCCAGAGTCTATTTATAGTGGTAACGTTAATAAAAATGGCTGAAACAGATGGCTGAGAAAGTTGTATGATGTAGTCCTAACTTGAAAACTGCTGTTCGGGGGATCAGAGCAAAAACATACATCTGAGCAGATCTATTGAAATTTCACACGCATGCATACTATACGTTTTCCACGGTATAAAAAATACATACAGTACACTTCTTCACATGATGAATGAGTTTTCTGCTTTACGCTGAGTGAAGCACTGAATCGTTTCACAACGCTGCGAAGGCAAAATGATGTCTATGTTCACACACTGACAATGAATGCAGCTGTGCTCATTAGGTATGTGTCAATAGCAGGCTTTTAGGACTAATATTGTGATAAGAGGGATGCACTGATACTGATACTACAGTACAATCAGGTCTCTGTTCAATACCGTGTTCATTTTATTGTATTAACACAAGCACAAAATTGTTCCAATACCACATCAGGCTCCTGTATGTGACGCGAACCTAATGGATGGGACTGCACTATTGAGCGTTTTGTAACAATACAAATAGTGAACAGCTGAAACCAATGCAGTAGGTCAGGAAAAAAAAATGACTACAGGCAATGCTAGGTGAGTCAAAATAAGCGTCCTTCGTTGGGACAACATTGTGTAGCAAGCTTAGAAGTTAGAATGACTTTAATAATATGATGCTGTGATAACATTCAATTAATGACCCAAAACACAGCACTGCAAATACAACCTTTAAACCAACTAAAATTTTAACCTTTATTTGGAGCATTTACGCCGACTAGCATCCGTTCATCTTAATGGTCCCTTAAGTTTCTAAAATGGTTTAGAATTCACAACAGAGACACAACAGCTTCCCGCGCACAGCGTGTATATCTCATGTCGTCTCTTAGTGTTGCAATATTACATCTTTGTTTCATTCTCTTTCAGGCATATTACCACGAGGTACATCTTAGCTCCCAAATTATTGTTCCGTAATATGTTGTTTGCACATACTGCATGATTTCGCTTAAATGCTTTTTTTATCTCTTTTGGCTGCTTTCCAATTTAATATTTCGGTAAATTGCTGTTGTCCAGTATTTCTTTGTCATGCTTATTGTTTTGTGCCCACGTGCATTTGCAACAACAGCATGTTCCCTTGTGGTCCAGTGGCTTGCAAGTATTGCTCTTATCTCGGGGACTGGCGTTCAGGTCCTGCTCAGGTCATCATTTAAGTTTTATTTAGTATTGTTTCTGCAACACTGTATTAATGGCTATCATTATAATTGTTGTGACATCATATCAATCAAAGTAATTTCAACTTACCATAACCTCTAAAAATAACCCTCATACAAGTGTTACTAAAATTGCTGAAGAATCGCTACCACAGGAAAAACAATAAGGAATTCTGATGTGACAAAGACACGGAAGCATTAACTAGAGCTGTACAGAAGGATTTTTATGAAGTTAAACAAACATGTAGTTGTACACACTATATGAGATCAGCTCAACATAATCCTGAACAAGCCTAGCCATGTTATGTGCAAAAACATGCACTTGTGTGCTTTTCAAGACCACGATTTAAACAAAAGAAAGATGAACAGAGTTAAATAAAAATGTGCCATAATGTCCCTTATTCATTATTTCTATTTCTGACTCAGTATCAGTAGTATCAGTATCGAATACATGTGCTCATACATGGTATCGATGCATCCCTGTGTGACACAGAAATCAGCACCTGCTTTTTCTTAATATGTGTGCAGAGCCTCTGGAACACTTTCTGTCAGATGCATAGCTTAAAATAAAGAGGTGTGATTTCTATAAGGTCAGCAGCGGTATAAAAAAAAAAGACAGCAGCAGATGGCAGGGAGAGGTGACCTTACCTCATTCGTGTTCCACCGGTGTCTCTCTTTTGGCAACGAGGAGCATTTTGGTAGACATTCAAGCAGCTTTTTGGGCAGGTATATTTTCAAATGTCCATGTTCATCTGAGGACACAGAAGAGAGCACAGAAAGTGTGTCAGCGAGGTAAAGTCTTGTGAATATACGGTTTTTATATACTGTAGAATAAAGGAGTTCACTTGTCTTTGTTCTAACAGGAATAAAAAGATTAAAAATCAATGATACATACAATATCTTGGTCAAACTTGGCAAATACAGTACTGTGCAAAAGTATTGCGCAAACCCTATTTCTTCATATGTTGCTTCCAAAGTGCCAGACGTTCTTGTATTTTTAATGTAGTCTTAAGTTTGGTCTTTCAGTTTCAATTCAGTCTCCGTACCCAACCAGTTTCAGAGGAGTTGTGTTTTGTTTGTTAAGCCACACGGTGTCCCAGTAATCATTCAAACATAAAAAACATCTAACTTAAGGCATGAACCAGTAAGAAACAAGCAGGTGATTAGTATACGGTGATGCTGAATGCTGATGGGTTGGAACAGACAAGGGGGCGAAATGAGGTTGCTGCTGAGATTGTTACATAATCAACCATTTTTTCAATTGGACATTTACTGTAGACACTTTGCAGCCTGTCACAGTAAATCTTGTGTTTCCGTTTCTTTCATTTAATCTACATCATCTAATTTGAGAAACGGGGGGGGGGGCAAAGACTTCTGAAGGTAAGAAGTGTATATGAAAATGTATCTTTTACTTAGAAATCATGGAAGGGTCTACAATTTTCAGCAAAGGTGCATTTCCACTGTGAGAAATCACATTGTATGATTTTTTTTTTACAATTTATTTGTGAATTACTGTGTCAAATAAGTATTTGATCACTTGCTTATCAGCCAGATTTCTGACCCTCCAAGGCCTGTTATTTTGCTTTTAAATAGTCCAGCTACACTCTGCTCATGATTCTAAATTATTAGCACCTGTTTGAGGTCGTTGGCTGTCATAAAGACATCTGTGCACCCCACAGTCAGCTAAAGTCTAAGTAGATACATGGGGTATCAATGATGCTAAGAATGGTGAAGAATCAGCCCAGAACTACACTGGAGGAGCTGGTCAATGCTGTGAAGAGAGCTGGGACCATCGTTTTCAAGGCTACAGTACTATCAGTAATACACTAAGACGTTTAGGTTTAAAATCTTGATTCACACGAAAGGTTCCCCTGCTTAAGTCAGCCCATGTCCATCCCCGTCTGAAGTTTGCCAGGGACCATCTGGATGATCCAGAGGAGTCATGGGAGAAAGTCCTGTGGTCAAATGAGACCAAAGTAGAACTTTTTGGTCTTAACTTTATTCGCCGTTTTTGGAGGAAGAAGAATGATGAGTACTGTATAAATCCAATAATACCATACCTACAGTGAAACATGGGGCTGGAAGCATCATGCTCTGAGGGTGTTTTTACTGCACAGGGGACAGGACGACTACACTGTATTAAGGAGAGTATGAACAGGGCTATGTATTGTGACATACTGGGCAAAAACCTCCTTCCCTCAGTCAGAGCATAAAAGATGGGTCGTGGCTGGGTCTTCCAACATGACAATGACCCAAAGCACACAGCCAGGAAAATCAAGGAGTGGTAAGAAGCATATGGACTATTTAAAATATAAAATAACAGGTCTTTGAGGGTCAGAAATCTGGCAGTAAGTGATCAAATACTTATTTGACACAGTAATTCACAAAGAAATTGTTTAAAAAATCATACAATGTGATTTCCGGATTTTTCTTCTTAGATTCTGTCTCTCACAGTGATAATGCACCTATGCTGAAAATTGTTGACCCCTCCATGATTTTTAAGTAGGAGAACTTGCAAAATCACAGGGTGATCAAATACTTATTGATCTCACACAAACACACACAGACACACACACACATATATATATATATATATATATATATATATATATATATATATATATATATATAAAATAGTTTTTTTTATTTGCTTTTTTTATTATTATTATTATTAGCTTTTTTAAGTTTTTTTGTTGTTGTTTTTTTTTTGGAATTTTATTTTTTTTATGAGTGACCTAACCAGTCATGAAAGAAGACAAATCCTTGTTATCAATCACAATGCAAAAGACAGAAAAAAAGCTTATTTTGGTAAAATGCCAAAAATTAAAATCTTGATCAGTCGCAGTCTCAGATGATCCTTCAGTTCATTGTTCTTGATGTACGACAGCTTTGACACTAATAAAGTCTAGTCCGTTTCTAAATTAAAAATGAAGTAATGAGGTAAAAAGGTTGTAAAAAAAAGACTATAAATTAACGTTTTTGTTAGTTTTTTTGTTGCTGTTTTTTTTTTCTTTTTCCCTGCACAATTCTGTGCAAACTTTCAAAGTTCTGAGTAAGGTAAAAGAACAATGAACTGACTGCTTTAGGCGACAAGAAATAAAAATAATCACTCTTAACAATCGTGGTGAGCGAAAAAGAATCTCAGAATGCACGTCACAATGAATCCTGATGAGAAAGACCACATTTAGCTATAATTTAGTCAACAACCAATAATTCACACGCAATATTAAACCATGACACAGTTCTGCCATCAATGCAGTTTGCTCTCAGTTGAAAAACACACTTGTTACACTTTAAATGGAGTGAGAAGCTAGAGAAAGGAGACTTGAATGCACGATGTTAATAATAATAATAAAAAAAAACAATAGGATCTTAGACATCTGAGAGCGCATGGTTAGCAGAAGGCTTTGGGTTTCTTGCGAAAAAAGTCAAATTTCAAAGGCTTAAAGGAATGATGGTGAGCTTTATTAAGACTTTAACTACCCAATAAAGTCCACAGCCATCCTGATCCTCTCTCCAAGGCGGAATGGTAAAAAGCACAAATGCCAGTGAGGGATAAAAGAAAAGACAAATACAGTTTGTTCAGAGGGCAGTTAAGGCAGGGCTATAAATCAGCCTTTCTATTCTATCGCCACGTCTCGCTGATGGCAAAGGGCTTAACAGCCTCGTCCAATCACTGCTATTTGCCTTCATTGTTTTGGAGCGGAATGTCTAAATTATAACGATATTGTCTCCAACTGCGAACTGAGTGCAATAATAATCACCTTGTTACTATTGTGTGATGATTCCGTGTTCGTCTCTCACCAGCACCCACTCACATAACACTCACTTCCAAATGCAATAAAAAAAAACTTACTGGAACAGAGGATGGGACACACACACACACACACGCACACACACACAAAATACACTGGTTATATTTATAGGATATGAGAGGATTCCTACCAGTTTAATACTGTTACATTAACCATAATATAAATGTGTATTTAACCAAAATCAAGGATGTTATACAGGCTTATACGTTTTCCCTCTAACAGAAATCCTGACATTTCTATCAAATCTTATCTAACAACTTTCTGGATTAAGATTTAAAAAAGTAAGCAACATTAAATATTATTTTTTAAGAGGAAGTATGAACAATATATAATAAATAAAATTGTAGTACTAAAGATTGATTCAAATAAAATAGTAACATAATATGGGGAAATTGAAATATTGTAAATTTGGAAATCTCAGACGGTGACTTCTCCTGGATCTGGTGGCGTTTCCTAGAGTTAGTTCTTGCAGGCCTTATGTTAATTCAGAGATGATTACCCACAATTCCGCAGCAAAGAGAGAAAAGCATTGGCTCAGTTGTGATCACGTGACGCTCGGCATCAAAACAAGAAACGCATGCGTGATACATGATACTCTGTACTCGTAAACCAAGATTTGTTCGTTTTCCAAGTCAAAATTTATTTATGAGTAAATAAGGGATTTGGCCTTGTATTAGTTAGCTTTGCAGCTCACGTTGGCCCATGAAACACAACATGGACGGTTCAGAGGCAATTCAGAATGACAGAAAAGCAATTACTAAAAAGACAAAGTATTGTTTAAAATGACAACATTATCAGGTGTTTAGATGAAAGTGCTTCTGTGACTGGTTTTCTATGTGAGTATTGGCACTGGCATCTGGTAAATAACGTCCCTTTTGCCATCCAGAAGTGGGTGAGGCCAAAGTGGACAAATGCTGTGATGTCAGCTGCAAGAGGTCTACAGCTAGCATCTTTCAAATACAAACAAAACGCAAAATGTACGATCCAGATTAATGCTGTTTCTCACCACAGCATGTGGCAGCCAATAAAATGTGCTCAGGGACTTGTTCATCTGGAGCACTTAAATATGAAGGATGAGTAATAACAATTTGTGACCTTTATTGAACATTGCTACAGTAAACTTAATGCACAAATTGTTATTTGTCATGGTTATAATCCACTACACTCTATGTGTGTTAAAGCACTCACAAGGAAGTGTCATAATACATTTTACAAAGGTTCGAGCTAAGCTTGTGCAATATTGATTTTTTTTTGGTCGCAATTTTCCATTTTATACAACAAATTGGGATAGAATTAATTGTGTAGAACCAACAGCCCAAAAACAGAAAATGAGCATTTCTACCAGTTGAGGTTTAAGAAGCGTACAGGAGGGTGTAATAATCAGCTGTGCAGTCGGGGACTGCTTGCTGGCAGTGGCAATCACAAAAACTCAGCTGGATTTTTTACGTGATTGTTTAACAATGTGTATTAAACAGCAGAGAGAAAAAAATAACAGTACGTTTTCCAATAACATTTATATTTTTTTTACTGTTGATCTTCTGCTCTAAGCGTTTAAACAAATTTCAACACTGACCTAAAAAAATCAGTACTTTCTAATTAATTATCATTACCATTAATTAAGATTCTTTGTAAAATGTTAGATTTAGGTTATAATTCTCATGTAAGTTCCACATGATTATCGTACTGTTGTATGGCTGTTGCGCCTTGATGTTCTGTATAAAAGGAACGCGGATGGAATCAGGGTTTGTTTAAGCCAGGGGCAGAGGTAGTGCCGGAGTGAGAAATGATCAGTGTGTGAAAGCAAGGGGCAACTTCCAGTTCTAAAAAACATATCCAACCCAGAAGTGCTTAAATGTGCAGTTTGTCAAATCTCCACTAGTATCTGGTTCTAAAAGGGAGTCTATTCCCAGAGTGGAAGGGGTTTCTGACATGTTCAGACATACGTATGATGTGTGTGACGTGCCATCAGGAGGTTTAAACAACAGTATACTGTTAGCAGCTAACACACCGATATCTTATATAGAGAGGATCAGAGAAGCCCACTTGACTTTATTAGTGTTAAAGCTGTAGTGCATCAAGAACAATCAACTGAAGGATCACCTGAGACTGTGACTGATCAAGATTTTTTTTTTTTTTTTTTTTACCAAAATAAGCTTTTTTTTCTGACAAATCCCGTCTTCTGCATTATGATCAGTTAAAGGAAATTGTCTTCTTTCATGACTGGTTTGGTCACCACAGCTGTGTCATTGGAGCCAATCTCAGAGCATGAATGTGGGACTTAAAGGCATTGAGAGTGGAAAGCGCTGTGCTTGGTACGTGATGGAAATGTGCCCGGTTAGCATATCAGCGCTCAGTTCACTCGCCCCTGGTTGTTTGGAAAGCAATGCCATGTGCGGTATTTCTGACGCATGTGGTACAAATCACACTAGACCCCGAAGCTGTTGTGTTAAACGTCACACCTACTCTGATAGTGGAACGCCACACACTCCTTTCAGGCACCCACTGTGGCGGCTTAACGCCAAATTCGTGGGTTCTGTGTGAATTACCAAATGTGAGGAAAAGTGCAATATTCAGGGGGTCCTGTTATCGCATTTATAGTGCGATTTTTGTGTGGAAAAGGCTTCAGAGTATTAAAACCGTCCGCATAATTCATTCGAGATTCATATTCATATGTCGATTAACTTATTGGATTTTTTTTTTTTTGGAAGACAGTGACTGCTCTTTTATATACAGTATTTTTGAATAACAACGCATACTACCTTCAATTACAATGTTAAACTGCAGTGCTCCTACAGCATCAAGTAATATACAATAATATAACCTGAGTGAACGTCACAGGATATTGTGGCAGTGTAATATTACGTATGGTTGATCGAATTATATCAAACACATGCCTACTGTAGATCAAACCCCATGTATTTCTCCAGATACACGCCTATTTCTGCGAGGAGGGGCCTTGACAAATCAAGAAAGTATCTGTCAGACATAAATCTCTACGTTCACCTTTTATGATCTCAAATGAATTGAAACAAAAGAGCAATTTGAAAGATAATCTGTTTCTAAATTCTGCTAAACCTGAAAAAGTACATGACTCAGTTCGGAGCACTTTGGAAAAGAACAATTCAAGATTCAAGTGGGTTTTTATCTAATTAGCTGCTATCTTAGTTACAGCTACGTAATCGCACGGTTTTAGCTCAGCGGTTGTTTAGAGAAAGGAACAAAACACAAAGCACTGATGAGTCAACTGTGTCACACAGCACTTCTGACTCATCCCCAGAAACACCAGCACGACCCCGACGCCGCTACAATAGCATAATAACAATCCACGTGTCGTTTTCAAGGACTCCAGCGACTGGAGTAAAGTAAAAGCTTGCAAATTGAGATTACGGTGTTTTTGCTGTTAATGGGCTTACTTTTCGTGCCCTATTGTAACACCGCTCACGTCACTGATGACATCTCTGAGTACACCTAGTGAAGCCAATTACACGATTCCTAGCTCTGGCTGGGTGCGCGACGCAGTGGGCAATTTGTGCGAAATTGAAATTACCATAGTATGAGGGCGCCTTTCTTTAAATCAATTTCCCTTCAATCCAATCCACACAATGAAAAATAACACAATAAGAGGGAGATGACATCCACAATGAAGTAATATCAGTTCTTCTGAGAAATCCTCAGAGGCCGTGTTTGCTTTGTGAAATGACAGAAGCCGCATGTAAACCGTGGCTGCGGCGTCCCCGTTGCATATCCCTCATGCTCTCCCTAGTTGTCAGGCAATCGACTCTTGATATTGCAGACATTTGTCAAAGAGCACGTTGTCATCTGTTTAGACTGAGAAAAATATGGCTTTAAATGAATTTCTTTCTTATTATTCTTTTCCTGTCATTTTTTTCGGCCCCGGCCCGACAAAAAAAAAAAAAAAAGGAAAAAGAAAAAGTGCGCTTTTATCCAAAGCACAAATAGAAACGTGTGATTTGTTTTAATGACGGCAGGGTAATTCAAGTCCTAATCCTAAGGCTTTATGCAATACTGAGCTGTTCCATCTGCCTCAGCATTTATTAAGCCTTATCATCTTTTTAATGCATAATTTTAAATATGTAATTAATGTATGTAATCCACTAGCATGACATTTTCCCAGTGGTTTTAAAACAATAGTTTCCAACTACAAAGCTTTGACTTTTACACGCCCTCCTGTCCCTTTACATCAGCACTGCCAATGGATTAACACTAGCGCTTATTCAAAGTGTGTGAGCAAGCATTTTATTGCATACGCCCAATTCAGTGGATTTAAAATAAAACGTGTGCTGCTTTTGTTTTCAGCTGTTCTTTCATTAACGATCTGCTTGAGTCATAAAACTGCTAGATATGAGAAACGATCTTAAAGTTCTCAAAGTCCGGTCCAATGAGCCCCCAGGGGGTAAAAACCACAATACACCTTTATCAAAGTATTTACTACTGAGTTGTTATATGAATTTATTTATCTGTGTCATGAATGCCACTTCTTTATGCAGTCGTACTTCACAGTATAGCTAATTCCACTTGCTTTTTGTTATTTGGTTTTTCTATATGCTTTTTTTTTTTATGTTTTGACACCTTCAGGTTTTGGTTCTGTTTCTCCCCCTGAACTGTTTCATTCCTCCATGCATTCACATATACTGTTAATTACAGGTGTTTCATGTTAATTACTTTGGTTATTCATGCCTTGTCGTTTCTCTTCTTCTTTGTAAATTCTTGCTGTGCATTTCTGTCTTTTCTTTAATGTATTTCTGGCTTTTCCGACAGTGCCTGTGTTAACTTTTCTTTCCAATATTGGAATAATTGCATACTGTTCATAAAATAAGTCTATATAAAGTGATAGGTAGATTTCTATTACAGTTAAAGAGGTCCATAACTGCAAAAAAGTTAGAGAGCCCATATCTTAAAGGATGACATGTACTTACATCATCTTTACAGTGACTGTAAAAAAGGGCATACTTTAGGTACTAATGAAGGATTCAAATCAGAATCAGAATGTGAACCAGAAGCAGGACCAGGAGGAAGTTTTCTTCCAGCCACTGAGGTGACTCAGCCCTGGCATTTGGTGCATGCCGTGTGCTGAAAATGGGCTGTGCACATCTAAATTGCTCTTACAGTGGGGAGCAGATACTGTATCTAGGATGATTTGCTTCGCTCAATTAACACTGCAACAGAGCAGCTGCTCGCAAATAACAAGGTGCTTTAGCATCACTCCAGGCGAACAGAAGAAAGCACGATAAATACGAAACTTATACAAGCAGCCCAACTCTTAAGAAAGGAAAAGATCTTCTGTCTTTGGGCTCAAGGCCTGACAGTTCACAATCCCTCAAAGCAAACATCAATACGAGGAACATAGTGGATGTTGGTTTTTATAAGAAATTTAATTAAGGCTAGAAAAAGGTGGGATCTTCTCAACAATTTAAGGTTTCCTTAATATTATTTGTATATTACCAGATTAAATTGTAAATACTGGGCTCGATTACTTTTATCCAAAGAAGACTCCAACCTTTATCAAGTAGATGAGCAACCCTAACCGCAAAGCCACGCTGTCCAAACCAGAAGCCTGAGAAAAAGTTCTTACTGAGCAGAACGTGATCTGACGTCAAACACAAGCAATACTGAGCATGACGCAGGATCTTACCAAACAGAAAAAAAAAAATTTCCTATCCACACACAACACTGGAAACAGAGTTTCTTAAAATCTTCACTCTGGAAGAACTTCACCAAAAAGTCTCATTTAAAAAAAAAATAGCTGTGTACATGTGGACTAGGCTTATTCTTCCTAAATAAATTCTACTTATACTGCCTTCTGTATACTGCCTATCTTCACCTTTAACTGTTTCCTCAGAGAGAGATAAAAACTTCTTGTTTTCCTGGCCCTTATATGAAAGGTTCATTCAGTTTTTCTGCCCACTTTTCATTTGTGGCTGATGATGGCAACAAGCTAAACCCATCCCGGACTTCAGACTTCTTTATCTTCTCTATCCCCAGCCCAAGATTTCTATAAAGCTCGTAAAGCAACTCAACCTGTCGTCCCGATTCAAAAAAAGCAAAGGCGCGACCTTGACGTTCTCAGATTGACAATCGTACTAAGATGATTTATCTTTTTATAAATAAATATATATATATATATATATATATATATATATATATATATATATTTTTTTTTTTTTAATGAAAACACTTAATGGCTTTCATTTACCAATTGTTTCATAAAAAGTAAAAAAAAAATAAGTTTCTGCAGACTAAAGCAAACTTAAACCTAAAACCTCCAGCCAGATTTTAAAAAGTTTTGTTAACAATTATTATTATTATTATTATTATTTATTTTATACCTTTGACTGTGTTCATGAATTGCAGCCATGTCAAAGGTCATGTACATTTGGCACACGCAAAAAAACTCCACACAAAATAAATCTCAATGAGAATGAGAGCTGAGAGTGATAAAAAGACAAGTAAAAGGTAAGAGCCAACCTCGTAAACACACTATGGCTCAAATTGTCCAGTAAAGCAGCTCATCCACTGCAGCGCACCAGCTACCATAGACACAAATTTGCTTCGTTTATAGAGAGCCATTTATAGCTGTGTGATTTAATTAATAATCCGATTGAGTACAATTTTTGTTGGTTGTTGGTCGATTCAATTAATCGAGTACATTGGGTCAGACTTTTGATTCAGTATTAATTTACTTTTTAATTTTTTTAATTTAGGTGAACACATGGTTTAAAATTGTAGAATTTCCTTATAAACACAGGACAGCTTTTGCAAAAAAGGTAGAAATCCATTGCGTTTTGCCAACCTATTAGTGATGGGTCGTTTAACAATTCGTTGTTTTTTTTTTTATTGAGTCTTTAACGTGATTTGTTTATTTTCTACTGGGCACGCATGTGCAAAGCATCGCAAAACCACCGTAGGTTATGTACAGAGAACATGAGTCTTCTAGTCCAAGTCATTCGTTTTTTTTCTACCACGTGACAAAAGAACAAACGACTCAGACAAAAAGATATGAGAGGTGAGCTGCTTATTCTGTTTATCATATGTCCTTAGCTGCATTGTAATTGACAAAATGGGGGTCTGTTTATTAAAAATTTTTACATTTTATTTTATTTCAGATTAAAAGAATGAAATGAACTAAATGGCTCAAAAAATATTAGTTCATTTTGATGAGCGAGATTTAAAGAACCGAGTCACTAAAATGATTCAAACTTTCCATCACTACAGCCTATCTATACCGCCACCAACTGGACTGGAGTGTGTTTAAATGTTTTATAAATTCTTTCATTAGTTTTTAACACTTTAAAAGCTATGAGAAATTAAGTTGCTCTAAATAAATCTGGCAGTAACTTTGGTGCTGTTGAATTAAATCAGTAATCTTAATGTCCAAAAATGTATTCGAATTATTTAGTTATTATTAATAATAATTATTATTATTACTGTTAATTATTATTTAACAGTCTAACTATGATTCAGTTCTAGTGCGGTTTCATTTATCCTATTTCACAAAATGTTAATTCAGTTTGTGTCTGTAAATTAGAATAAACAACTTGACAATGTGATCCTTAAAGTTGTTGGATTGTTTTACACTTTTTTTCTTATTTTTAATCCATAGAGTAACTCATGCCAGTTACATTTCCTGAAACCACTCACGTAGTGTGGTTCACATGTTAATGGGTCTTCTTATAGCGAAGAAATTCACAGGATTCACACATTTCCAGAACTAATTGGATTTTTATTACCACATTTCTTGTGTAATCATGTAATTAATTCATTTCCAGCTTGACAAAAGAGGCCATTTGTAAGTAAGTTAGAATTATATAAGTTAAATATCAATTATTTAATATTATTTTATATATATTATGCAATAATTAAATATTACTTATTTATATATTATATTATATTATATTATATTATATTATATTATATTATATTATATTATATTATATTATATTATAGATTTAGGAAAATTGTAATTTCTCATTACAATTTCATGAGGAGTGCCATGGCAAAAGTGCATATATCCATTAAATTAAATTGATTAAACTTTAAATATATACATATTTAAAAGTATATATATATATATATATATATATATAAAAGCCAACATTACTGTATATGGTTTGTCAATTCACACAACTCTCTACAAGAAATACTTCCACATCCGCTAACTAAATAATGCACTGAGTGTCACAACACAGCGATATTGATCCCTATACACTTAAAATACAAGAAAAACTGTAGCATTACTGCATTAGTAATGAAAGTAGAGGTGTGATTTAGACCTTTGCTAGTCTCAGACAGCCTCCTGTACAGATTAGAGCAGCAGCAGGTCTCACAGTCTCTCTCTCTCTCGCTCTCTCTCGGCTCAACTGCCTGTTCCCTGTGATCAATCGTGTCCGAGGCGCACACTCAGTTCGTAATTAAGCACTGTCTCTGTGTCTCGCTGATCAAAAGGAGCTATAACATTTTCCCAAACACTCCTACTGATGTCATCATTCTCTCCCATGGCGGCAGAACAAGAGCCAGACTCAATCCTGCGCTGAGTGAACACGTAAAGGTAAAAGTTTAACGTGTTGGATCATTTTTTTTTTAATTCTTTTTTACACCAGCGAGAAAACTACAAAGAGAAATCGGGACATAAAATAGCGGCATGGATCTGCTGGGGCAGAAAAATCCTGAGGAACAGATATGAAAAAAATCAGAGATGATGTTGAATGACTGTTAATTAAAAACTCATCACACTGGTAAAATACTGTGCAGCTTCTCCAAGTATGCAATATGGGACGGACCTTAAGAACTCTGTGATTTGCTCCCTTTTTACTAAATTAAACCAATGTGACGGGACAGAGGGCATTTCCATGCCATGACGCTGCTGCTTCAATAATGAGGGAATATCCGATATACTATGTATGTGACATGTGATCATCAGAGCTTTGAAGAGCTCCATTAGAGAAAAAAAAATTCAGCTGAGAGCAAACAACAAAAAGGAATGAGAGAGAGAAAGAGAGGTAGAGAAAGGAGACGGTGGCTGGCTTGTCGAGAAACACACACTTATAATATAATAACACAACAAGCGTATGGAATCTCCTCCAGAGATTTAGCTGTAGCTAGAACTGCAGATGCTGAGTGGAAGCCATTACCTTGCTCGCGTGGATGTGGGTTACACACACCACTGTACCCAAGCCAACCTCCACTGCTGACTCACATACTTTGTTTTCCCTGCTAAAAACAGTGACGACACTGAACGCATTAGCATAACTCAGTCTCCCTCGCAGTGAAAAACAATCAAGTTGTTAGAGCCTAAAGTGCAAGGCAGGCTGAAACGGGAACGCCGCTATATTAGAAACTGGAATGCCACTATATTATATGTGCAGTGCTGAGCTGAGCTGGGAGGCAGCCAATTATAGAGTCCGGGCTGATCAGGAGAATGAGCCTGCATGCCCACATGGCAAAAAAAATGTAGGGAAGACACAGAGAGAGAGAGAGAGAGAGAGAGAGAGAGAGAATGAGATGACAGAGAGCTAGAAGGAAATAAAAAGGAGGGGGCTGTGATAAAGAGAAAGTGGCTTCCTGATTCGAAAAAAAGAGGAAGAAAGACAGACTGAGTATCGTAGAAGGAAAATGGGAAAAGTGGAAGAGAAGCAGCAGAAGCAGAATGAAGAAAGACAGAAAAGAGATAGCGGATGGAGATTTTTATTTATTTTTTTGCTTGTGCTTGCCACCCACACAAAAAGAGATTCTTTCCCAAGAAAAAAAAATAAAAAAAAAAAACAGGTAGGAGAAAAACCCCACCATGAAATCAGGGTGTGTGAGATCAGATTCGGTTCAGTGAACTTCGGTTCCTTGAACTTGGACCTTCTTATCATTGTGTGAAACCACAAAACAGGTCTACAATTTTGCTTTCTTTCTGTCCTTGCCGTATCCTTCATCCTTCAAAAAGTAAGAAAAGAAAGGTCAATCCTGATGTCTCTTTACACCCCCATAAGGGGCAGGGGTAGCTCAGGAGGTTAGGGCTCTGGATCACTTATTACAAGGTTGGCGGTTCAAGCCCCAACTTCACAAAGTTTCCACTGTTGGCCCCTTGATCAAGGCCCTAAACCGTGTCTGCTCACGGGGCACCGAATCATGTCTGACCTTGCGCTCTACGACCCCAGCTTTCCACCCAGGAGAAGCGAAGAAAAGAATTTCACTGTACTGTAATGTATATATGACAAATAAATGGCTCTTCTTCTTACACTCTGTCCACACCCACAGCCTGACGGTCTCCGACCGATCCAGTTATTTCTGATTACATCTCCTGGTAAGCATGTCTGACCGACCAGAAGATGGAGGAGGAAGAAATTCCTCCAGATTATCCCTGATACTGCTCCTCAAGGAGTCTGTTTAGGAGCTTTAACAATATCAGTCATGCTAGTTTGTGCCTGTGTCACCCCGGAGACTTGAGCAGGTCATGAAACTGGAGAGGGCTGACAAAAACAAATCTCAAATCAATATCTCGCATGACACGAAAACTCCCCCTTTTTCTGGCGTTTGCTCGTCCCTTGTCTGCATGCTTGCTCGGTGAGTGACACTATTCGCTTATAATTGTTGCCTCCTTCAGTGAGGTGTGCCGGTAATGCTGGGGAATTTCTACATTCATCAAACAGTCCGTTCAATCTCTAAAGCCCTTCTGTTCTTCTGCTGCAAGCAGGATTACCATTATGGTTGTTGTAAAATATTAAAAGCATGTTTTATCAATTCCGGCAGTGTTAAATGGTGCGAATATAATTTTTTCCATATTCAGTGCATAAACTCAGAACTTGATATGAAAAGCGGATGCTAATTTGGCACACGAACGCTAACACGTAAGACTGTAAAGAGGCTCCCTGTAGCCCACAAGTCACCTGACATTACAACAGATGGCTGTTATAAAAATCACTCTCAACTGCGGTATTGATCCATTCAATACTAATCTAATAAAGCATGCCTCCTGTGACCAAAGGGCCAGAAAAATGAATTGAAATAATAATCAGGGCACTGTGGTAGTGAAAGTTATTTTTAAATCAATCTATCAAGGATGGAAGACCATGAATGCAATAAAACGAGCTAAAACAACAAGGCCCCACCTTCCAATCCTGTGGTAAGACCTGAATTTTTTTTTTTTCTTCTTCTTCTTTCCGACACCGGATCCTCGATCGCCCGGCCGCACCTCCCATCATGATGGAGAGCCGTAGCCATCGGGTTGTTTGTTAGCAGTCCGTCATTCCGCTGAGCTACTGACGCCCACAGCTCAACTGATGAACTCAATTTAAACAAAGACCTGGCAAGCCAGTTGCTTCTCAAAAAGAAAAAAAGAAGAAAAAAAAAAACTTGTGCTTTCCTGAGAATGGCACATCATCTAAATTTAGTGTTACCCCATGGATATCACAGACAGATGCTATATTCTCATGCACCCCATCATAGCCTTCTGTAGGCGTTCTTGTCAGATTTCACCATATAGGGAGGACTAATAATTCAAGGCGATTTGTAGCTGTGCAAGGAATCCCATAACACAACACGTCGTTAGGGCTCTATGTAAACCCACAGAGCACCGGGGTAACCTGCTCATACTGATGATGCACCCAATCACAGCTTTCTCTAGGCATACTTGTCAGACTTTACCACATAAGTTAGACATACTGTGTATATACTGTACATATATACACAGTATGTCTTACATAAATCATGTGATTTGTAGCTGTGCAAAGAAACATAACACAAGATGTCGTGTGTCGGTGTAAACCCATAGATCACATTTGACCATCCGGGGTTACATGCATGACCTCCACACACTGAACACGAGCACTGCTGGAGTAGACCATCTCGCCGACTACAAGACAAACTTCTGGGGCTATTAAGTGCTGTGTGCTGCAGTTCATTAAAATGGGGTGAAACTACAGTGCTGTTGAATTCTCAAATCTGATTGGTCTGAAGGTGTGGGTTAATGTTCAAATCGTTAGTTTATATTTATATTTATATTTATGTGTCTATATGACGAGACACATATTTATTATATGTGTCTCATCATCTTTATTGTAAGAACTTCCGCTGGAACTTTATGGCATACACTCCATATGGATGAATGGATGAACATTTTTTCTTTTTTTGGAATTTGTTGGAAAAGTGTAAAAGTTTTCTGCAATAGGAGAAATAGAAAACATTCAGGCCAGAAGAAGTCTGCACCTTGTGGTTTCTCAGCAACTCGATGAGCTGATTTTCTTGTCTTATTAATCAAGATGCACCGGCTGCAAATTTCTTGTCTGATACAGATTTCCGTTTTTTCTACTGTATAATTGACAGCTTTTATTTTTTCTTCACAACTGCATGAGGTTACAGGACTTTCTTCCGGTTACTGATCAAAGTTTATTTGTATGAATAATTTCTAATTGAAAATCAAGTGTTTACTTTGAGACATAAGTTTCTTGAACTGTCGCACAGATTCACGATTGGTTTGTGGTGCTATGATCGAGTCCCCCCCTGAGAGCTCCTTTGGGGCAGTGGTGGCTCTGAGTTACTGATTGGAAGGTCTGTGGTTCAAGTCCCAGCTCCGCCAGGTTGCCGATGTTGGGTCCTTGACCAAGGCTAACCCTGCCTGCTCCAGGGGAGCTGTATAATGGCTGACCCTGCGCTCCGACCAAAAAAGGCTTGGATATGTGAAAAATAAAGAATTTCACTGTGCAGTAATGTACATGTGACAAATAAAGGCTAAAACATACAACTTAACAAACTGGTAAATAAAAAAATAAAAGCCTTGAGGGTAGGGCTGGATACTCACTCACTTATCGTCTAATAACGTCTTTATCCTGTATTCAGGGTCGCAGGGGGTCTGGAGCCTATCCTAGTAGACTTAGGACACAAGGCGGGCACGCACTCATTCACACACTACAGGCAATTTGGGAACTCCAATTAGCTTAATCTGCATGTCTTTGGACCAAGCACCACCAAGCACAGGGAGAACATGCAAACTCCATTCGCACAGGGACGGCAATCGAACCCGGACCCTGCAGGTGCAAGGCGACAGTGCTAACAGGGCTAAGTATTTAATCGAAAAGTAATTGAACAAACATTCAACAGATCTAATCGACTTAATCTTTTTATTTATTATTATTGTATTAATACTTTTTTATTCGCT
Source organism: Clarias gariepinus (assembly GCF_024256425.1). Lineage (NCBI taxonomy): Eukaryota > Metazoa > Chordata > Actinopteri > Siluriformes > Clariidae > Clarias > Clarias gariepinus. Next base: position 9,100,708 of record NC_071121.1, read on the forward strand.
TAATACTTGTTACATGACCCTGTCCTGTCTGCGACATCCAGAGATCTTTTATTTGCAAAAAATTCCTAGTTTTAATAGGTGAGTATATTATCAATACAAATTTGGCAGTCAACTGTGAGGGCGAGAAAAACAAAACAATTAATTAATCATAATCCCGGTAAAATACTCACTTAATCGTGATATTAATTGGAGGTCATATTGTCCAGCACAACTGTTGGCTTTGCTGTTATTGGAAAAATATTGGAACCTCCATCTAAGTGACTATGCCCTGATTGCGCTGTTGTGCGTTTGGTTATTAAAAATATATAATCTCCAGCGCTTTTAATACAGATTTAATACGTTCTAAGCTCATTTGCATCCAATTGCCCCCACATAAACACTGCGTAGTGTTAAATTAACACAGTGGGTGATAATTCAAGCCTGGGAATTTTGCTGTGTAGATGTTTGTTGAGGGTTTGACAGTTAGCATGCTACTTCAGCAGATTATATGGTACACTGATGCAAACAGTGAAAAAATCTTGTCATGCTCTCCAGAATGATCGCTATTAAAACGATCGCAGCTGTAAATGACAAACAAAGCCTGCTTACAAATAATTATACAGCTGCAGCGTTTTCTCTACGTTACACCGTATTATAGCTCTGTAATGACTCTAGTGGAAAAGGTGTACTTGCAGTCATGCAAAATATGACTAACAATTTAAGGACACCTGATCGTCACATGCGCACATGCTTGTTTATAACGGTCCTGCATCGCTGTTAAAATAACCTTCACTGTACTGCAAAAGGGCTTTCCACTAGATTTGGAGTGTGGCTGTGGAGATTTGTGTTCATGCAGCCACAAGAGCATTGGTGAGGTCAGGCAATGATGTTGGGTGAGGAGGCCTGGGGTGGTTAGAATTCATCCCAATGGTGTTCAGTGGGGTCGAGGTCAGGGCTCTGTGCAGAACATTTCCACCAAGCCATGACTTCAGAGACCGAGCTTTGCTGCAGACGGATACTGTTATGCTGGAACATCTTTGGACGAAGTGACCAAACACTAAATTGTTCTGCAGCAATATGTGGTCTCTTATATTGTACAAGTTTAAATTAGATTAAAAAAAAAAATCAGTGTGCCTAAAACTTTTACCTGGGGTAGGAATGAGAGTTAAGATGGTTTGACTTCCTGTCTGGAAGTAAAAATGTGTCCTGACGCTTAAATATTTAGAAATTCGGATAAAAATCAAAGAAAGAAATCACGCTTTTAATATCATTAAATCAATGACTAAATTATCAATGCTGCCTTTTTTCCTTTAATAGATGTTACAGTAGAGCGTAATAATAGTCTGGAGAAAGAAGAGAGTCTCGTCCCAGATTGTGATCAGCCCTGCTAATGAAGACCGTTCTTCTCTAACAAGTTGCAATATAGCTGCCTGAATCACAACGCTGGCAATCAGAGCCAATCAGCTAGCAAAAATTGCTAGGGATTCTCCTAGCTATGAATAATGGGTGCCCTAATAAATGCCTATATCTCAAAGACTAAAAGAAAAAAAAAATTATTCAACATACATAGTCTGCACTGTCCCTACAACCGGAATCAGCGAGACTCCGTTGATAGATGCACTTGCTTTTTTAAAAGACAGCTTTGATTGCGCCGGACTACACGCTTAATTAGCACCATCTTTTTAGATCTAGATCACAGGCTCGTCTATAAGCAGGAGAGGGCTTTCAGGAAAATGAACACATGGCTAGATTAAATGTCAAAGCCATGCTTTTAGCTTAACTACAAACGCCAGGACTATCATATTGCTACCGAGAGAGGAGACATATCAAAGCAAATTAGGTACAGAATCGCTTTTAAGAGATGACATGTCAGTCAAAGGTCTATAACAGGATCTTTTTTCTTTCCTTTTACCAAGTTTTCACATCCCACATATACCAATGTCATGTCAGGGTTTTGTGGTGTGTGTGTATGTGTGTGTGTATGTGTGTGTGTGTGTGTGTGTGTATGGATGGCTGGCAGGACACTGAGGACCATTAATCACAAGGCCATGACAGGAAACAGCTCTAGATATTGTCTTGTGGAAAGGTAACTTTTCTTCAAACTCTGGAGGCATTGCTGGAAAGGGTGAAGTGCAGTATGATAAAAAAAATTCATGTTTGATTCGTCAAGGTCAGTATTTTAAGGTTTGATGAATAGACTGATGGGGTAAAAAAAAAAACTAATTAAATAAAGGCTTTCATAACGGTTGCCTGAATATCCTCTGTGCACGATGAACAACGCACCGTCCCTGTACTACGACGATGTGAACATTTTCTTTTGACCTTTCCTTGGTTAATCACTAAAACAAAGCACCTTTCGTTGTTTAACCTTGGCTAATAAGAATGTTTAAAAGTTCAATGCTCCATGTGAATAAATAAATTATTTACATTCTAATACCAACAGACTTGCTTTTGTCAGAAATGTCAGACAAACTCAAATCAAGGACTTAATTCGGCTGGAGGATCTGCCCTGACTGAAGAGAGAGAGAGAGAGAGAGAGAGAGAGAGGATGGGGGGGAGAAAAAAAAAGAAAAAACAGCAACTCCTTATGTGTTTTCAGCCTCAGCCAAACTCACCCATCCATGAAAATCCCATCTCAGGGAGAAAGGAGGTGAGGACCTGAGAGCACACACACATGCACACACAAACACTAGACAATAAGAGGACACACCGCCAGATCCCCACTAAAGCCTTTTATCCTTATCATAACCACTTCCACAATTACTCAGATGAGTGGTTTACCTGCTTCGGACAGGACGTTTTTTTTTTTTGTTGTTGTTTTTTTTGTTTTTTTATAGAAAGAAAGAAACATCCTAGTGACACAAAACCTCCAGGCTGCACGTGTTGACTGGGTCGCTGGATGCAGCCGTGCAGAACGGTTTAGATCATGCTGCATGCAAGAATGATGGAATCTCAGTGACTGATTTAAGCAAGCCCATACATACGGCGCATACAGACAGACAGACAGACAGATAGAAAGACAGACAAATGCACAGATGTACCCTGGATGAGTACAAACAGCAGCTTCTGCCATTCACTTTTCAGTCCCGGAAGAGCGTTCATTAAAACGCTGCTTTGAAGCACCGAGGACTGAACTCGATGGAAAGAGCATAATCAGTGAATAGCACAACAAGGAGATGAGTGTGATCTGGCTCCGTTTTCCAAATTACGGCAAACATAAACGCACTTAATTACACAGATCAACAAATTCTCCAGGGGTGGCAGGAGCGCAGCTCGATGCGTATTAAGCATGGAGACTTCTGGAGTACTAATGGAGCAATCAACGTTCTATGCGTCGGCATACATTAATACACATAATTGATCTAAAGGCAAATGGCGTTTTTCGTTCTGAAGAGAAAACATTTGTTTTTTTCTCGCAGTCGAAAATGAGATTAACTCACGGTCTTCACAAATCATTTCAACAAACTACAGCTTTGCCTACTCGGCAATATCCGACATGATAAAGTCTGTGCTTTTAGATGGATGGTAGGAGCGAGTTTTAGAAGGTCAGCGTTGTAGCGGATGGCAGCGTTTAGTATGAGAGTCTACCGTAATGCAGTCTTTATGGACAGGTCTGGCTCTTAGCAAATGGCAACACTTGTGATATTGATAGCATGCTGCTGTCAAGAAGACACTTCAAGGTTCAAAGAAAGCTCTGGGAAGGAACTCCCAACGGACAAGGAGGAAGATATAATGAAATCAAGAAGTAAATAAATGAATCGATGAATGAATAATAGATCAGCCAGCAAGTGGCCCCTTCGAGCAATGCCACGGATGCAATATTAATAACCAGCTCTTACTGTTCATCTCTGTGTCATCACTGACACCCTTAGGAGCAGCATGGCCGGAATAACACACAGCTGATCTGTACATTCGATCCGGATTACGAATTTTCTTCAGTCCTTCCGGAGGCAGTGAAAGAGAAAGTAGAGAAAGAGAAGAGACTAGGAATACTGCACAATAACTTCACTGTTAAACTGTTCTACATTCTTTCCATGCATATATATATACAAACAAACACACACACATACAGTACAAGAACACACAGAGCGAGTATTGGTTCCTTGCATTGAACGCAAGCTTCCCTCCCCAGGTGTCTCGGACACGTCCTTCTGGGAGCAGAGGAACGCTCCTCACAGGCAATCTGTTCAATTCGGTTTTCGGGTTCAGTGTGCTAAAGTCACTTCTCCACCAAGTCTACAACCCTGTTTCATTGTGCACATTCAGAGGGGCAGAAGGGATTGCTCTGACATACGTTGCTCCCTAGTGGTGAGGACACATAGAATTTTTACTGGGGTACAGGTTTGCACTTTGAGACTGTACCTACTGTACAGCAATCGCTTTTATCTTGTAGAAAACGACAGTGTGTATGTTTTCATTACAACAGACCTGAACACACCCTGTTTATTATTTACAACAGCACCGAAGATCAAATATCTAACTACATAATTCAGCTTCAAAAGATCAATGTGGCAACTCTGATAAAAAATTTAAAGTTCTGAATATGCAACGGAAAAAAAAAAGAAGATGTGAGGGAGCATCTAAAGCGCTTGTTCAGGGTTTTTTAAAAAAGCATTACAGTGTTATCGTAATTGTCGAGAAACATTTTCGGTTTGCTCTTCCTTCCAGGGATAATGCCTTTTGGGAAAGAGTGCCAACTGACTCCACAGTGGCAGACAGTTTGCTTGTGTATTTCTTTCTTTTCCTCACCTTCTACTCTCTGTCAGTTTTGCTGAGAGGTGAGAAATAAATATTCCAGATATTTCCTCTTGCCTGCAAAAAATAAATAAATAAATTGAGGCAGCTCCAAAATTTTAGGCGGATTTTAATGGAAGGTTGGGTTTGTTTGCATCGTGTGATATATATAAATAATTTAGTTATTTATTTTTAATGACAATGTCGACTGCTTGTCCGAAGAGATCACAGCTGGTTAAAACACATCTGTCTCGACATTACAGCACACAATGATCAACCCATTCACCCAACCCACATTAGACCCTAGTTCACTTAATAGAGTTATAAATCCCAGAGCGAATCTCCGCTCGAGCTTGACCAACATGAGATTTTTGAAGCTAATATCAATACTGAAGTTGGGCTAGAATATAAAATCATTAACATAGCTCTGGATTGTACTTTGCTTGCTTCTCATGACTTAAATAAGAAAAATCAAGCAAGGAAAATAATATAATGCATAGTTTACTGTGTAGTTTATGACCAAAATATATGAATCTAAATGTAATCGAATGTATTGACGTTGTTTATACTTGCATAATTATACAGTGGTTCCAAATTTTTAATGCTTATTTTTAATGTTTATTACATCTTATAGCGCTGATTCAAATATGAAGTGCATAGCAGACATCAAATTGGTGATTTCCTCCACACACTTACTAAACCCTATAATTAACTGCCGAGCTGAATCAGGTGTCTCGAAGCAGACAAATCATAAAACTGTCCTGGCTCTCTAGGACTCTCGAGAACACTCATTTGAGCTGGAGGGAAGATTTGAGTTTAGAACAAGATTCCTATTTATTTCTTGTTATAAACGGCTGATACTTTGCACAGCATAATGTAAAAATTCCAGGTGACAAGGGGTGTGTCTGGCACCAGGACATTGGCAGCGCATACTTTCGGATTTGTTTGTGTGGCATATTCCGTTGGTGCACAATCGGATTGGGATCTGAGGAGGTCAGTATTGCCTTTTTTTTCTGCATTGGCTTTTCACTGGTTTTGAACCGGACAGGCAGGGCCTGTAATCCTCACTGGCATGGATGAGCCCTGGGTGCCCATGATCCTGTCACCAGTTTGCAACACCGGTAATCAGTGTTGTTTAGTTCTGGCGTTGGCGTTGATGTTTGATGTCTGCTCTGTTGGAAAATAAGTCATTATTTTTATTTATTTCTCCTGTAAAAAGGCATCAGTCAGAGCTTGTTTTTTACATTGTTGGATAGTTCAGCAAATGACTAGCTAGCTGATTTATTAATTAGTTATTATTTATAATATAAAAAGTGGAAAGCTAGTGTTAACATGGGTTAGCATGTCCTTTCACAACACAAAAGAAAATTTCCTTTTTCTCCTGTTCAAGATAATAGAGTTGATGACTCACTGGAGTATGTGCAATATTTATTTATTTATTTATTTATTTACTAATTTTACATTTGTCATTCCATCATTTCTACTATGCAGTATTTCTATTTACCATTCTACATACACCCTTAGCCAATACACAGTATTGCACACCGCACCTTTACTCTTTTTTTACCCTTTTCATCTGTGTTACTTGTATACTTGTAATCTTTTGCAGACTGTATTTATGTTATTGTTTTTATGTACATTTAGATTGCAAACTTTTGCAGTCTCTTTATTGTTGGTATTCTATACTTGTTATATTTCTTATTCTCTTGTAAATATGCAGGACTTGCACTCGAAAAGCACAGCCGGAGCTTGACACGAACTGCAATTTTTATTTTTATTTTTTGCAATTGTGTTTTCACAATGCCAATAATGTTTTGAATCTTGAATAAGTGAATAGCTAGCATTGGACAAGACTTACGTACAACCGTACAACACAAACAATATTTTCTTCTTGTTGTTGTTTCTTTTATTTGCTCAGCTCAGGGGAATAAAAGCATGGTTAAATATAGCTCCAGTTGCAGTGACATTTTATTTCCGGATGCTAATATTGTTAGAACATATTTCACTCTAAGACGCTGTCTGTTTAGTCAAACTTGTTTCCCTCAGAAACTCATTTTATATTCTATGAAAGTATAAAAGGAGTGAAGTAGAGCTCTGCTCGCATTTTTTTCTCCCTCTTTGTGTTCCCCCTTCCAACAGTTCTCCACAACTTTAGAAATATCACTGTAATAAATGCTGACAGATATCCCAGGGAAAAAAAGGATGAATATAACCTATTGATTTGGCATATTTCGCAGATTTTCAAGAGAAAGAGTTTCATGGGTTAAGTGTTTATTTCTGCAGCTGGTTGTAATCCCTTACTGCTATTATATTAGCTGCTATTATTAATAACATAATATAGTGAGAAAACAGTTTAACAAAAACAAAACAAAAAAGTCATGTTTCATCTGATATCCAACAAGCTGCTAAAGCCTGTTATTAAACACCGTATTGGGTGCAAGTGGGATTCTCTGGAAGCGAGAAGGGTCAAACCAGGGGACATGAGCACTCAGTGGGACGTAAGAGATATTACCCATGTTTTCATAGCAGCCTCTAGCAAAGAACAGCCTGTCCTTATGTGCAAAAAAAAATCTGTGAAATACTGAAGCCCTGGAGAGGGGCGCTCAACACAAACACTGCTGCTTCAAGGACAAAAGGTTATGGGACAGAGAGTAATCAAAAAGAAAAAGAATTGCATAATTTTTTTTTTAAAACTACATGCAAAACAATGTTCCATCCACTTTCCACCGTGCAACTAGGTAGGCCTAGGGTATTAAACTGGAACAGTAGGGTAGAATATAAATATATATGCAAAACCAAAAGCCCTTAACCTCTACAGAACAGAAGCGGGCCTGCGTTCATGTGTAAGTGTGTGACACATGTTCCTCCTCCACACACTGACCTCGCAAGAACGGCAAAAATAACTCAACCTGCTCCGCCAAGGGAGTCTCGGCTCAGACGATCTAAAAAGCACGTGGCAGCCATAACGCAGCAGGAGGAAGAACATGAATGTGGGGCGCATTACAAGCCCGGATGTGTTTGTTTGCATCTGTAACAAATAGAGAACAAGCTTGGATAGCCCTGAGCCATGTGATGCTTTCAACACAAAGGTAGATATCTCTTTTTTTCCCCCAATACTCCCGTTCTCAGTTGACATGCCATGCATAGTAAAAGAGACGTGCGCTGTGGCGATTAACAAAGCTCAATACCACCCCCCTGTGGGCCAGCACTGGTTTAAACCCACCACACTTTTCCTCCTGTCACATTATTATTTCCTGACGGTTGATTTTATGGCCATGGCTTTGTAATTACAAGGTAATAAGTAAGTCAATAACATATGCATGGGTGCTTTTTTATCCCAGGATTCGACTAGAAGGTCATTGAAGTGATAACCAGATTCCTCCTACCCTCCTTCCTTCCTTTCGGATTCTTCAAGTTCTCACGTCAAACGTCACAGCAATAATGTCATGATAAACAATGCAATAAAATGACTTTTTATTTTAGAAAACTTTCTTTTAACACAAGGTCTCCACCCTGTGGCTGGACAAAGATAACCCTCACCTATGATTAGTTTTCTAATTTATTTAGTTTTTTCTTGTTTTCAACTAAATTGAAACCACCACTGACAACAACTTTATCCAAACAACAGGACCTGGGTTTGGGTTTAAACTTATAACGGTTTAGCAAAAACAGAGTTCATAGTGTGTGATCTAAACACACACCATGAGACAGAAGAGCTTAATCATCAATATCACCTTTCTCATCCATGTAAACAAACTAACACCACATGACAGATGGATTTTTTTTTTTTTTGGGGGGGGGGTGAATTAATAAATAACAAGTTGCATTGCTATAGCTTATACGTGTTACTTAATAAATTTATACACAAAATCATTCTTCTGGACAACACATCTGGAATTTCTCTCAATTTATGTAAAGTTTTTCAGCGACATAACCGTACGTGCACATCACTTACTGTTGTTCATTTTATATATTTTTTTTACATGATGGCATTGTGCACAAAAAACAACAACAACAGAGGAATAGGTTATGTATTTGTTATCTCAGTTCAGTAGTTCCTGCACATGCTGGAGTAACAGAGCATCACTTTGGTGCACAGAAAGAAAAGTAGCACAGCACTGATTTACTTACAGAAGTAAATTCTTCAAGCTTTTAAGACGTTTGTGTGCCAGACTTGGTGGATAAAAGCGGTCAGACTCAACACTGACAACTTAGAAGGAATTTAGTGCACCTGAAGAGGGAGAGGCTTGATAAATAAAAGAGAAGTTAGAGCTCGGTGCTGTCAGTAAGTTTGCTCTCTGAGCTGAGACGCCGAGGGAACGCGTTCATGCTGCTTTTATTTTTTATTTATTTTGGTTTATTCGAAGCCTTAGAATATTCTCATGATTGTTTTAATGTATACACGTTGCTGGCTAGCTCTCATAGATTGCTAGGGTAATGATGTCTCGGTGGAGAAATAAGCAGTGTGTCAGGATAAATGCGGAAACCCGAGAAGCATCTCTCTCTCTCTCTCTCTCTCTCTCTCTCGCGTCGCAAGTTGCGAGTCCCCTCGACCCCGGTCCTTAATGTCTCCGCTCCATTCACACTGTTGTCATCAGTAGTAAACAACCACAACAACAACAACAACTAAACATTTTCTACATTTTTACAATCCCGGTGCGTTCGCCTCTTACCTTCCGGCTTGTTTTCGGCAGCCATTTCCCCTCCGCGCGCCACATCCTCCTCCTCCTCCTCCTCTTCGCGAGCGTTGGGTACCACCACGCGCGTGCACGTCGCGAGGACAGCGCGAGGAGGGACGACCGGCGCGAGCGGGAGGGAGGGAGGGAGGGAGGCAACTCCAGCCCACTACACCATTGGCTGCGCGACGCTGACTGACCGCGCGATGCTGAAATGGTCCGCGAGCTCGGTGAGCAACAACGTCCCCTTTTCCAAGTGGCCGCGCGCGATCATTGGGCGGCGGAGGGATGTTTAGGCGCAGCCTCCACGCCTCGGAGAGACAACCAGCCAATCCGGGGCGAGCTCGCGCCTTGAACCGGCGCGTGCGTGAGCCTGAAAGGACGCAGGAGGCTTCTTTTGAAAGCATCAAATGTGTGCATTGAAGGTTTCTTTCGAACAGGACGCCGAGTTAGGTTAAGACGAAGCCATAAACCAGGGTGCAAGGGATGACGTCACATAATATCCCAAAACACTGATTTGTTCAGTGCAACATCAGTGTCCAAGGGCTGGCTTTTTATTTCACCTGGATGTGCTGCTTTAAAGGAAACACATGTTCAGACTGAAACGTTTCTCGTGTTTAGCACTGTCACAGGGTTGGAGGTTCGAATCTTGCCCTTGGTCTGTATGTATGGAGTTTGCATGTTTGTGTGCTTGGTGGGTTTCTTCCTCATACTCCTGTTTCCTCCCACAGTCCACAGACATGCGATGTATGCTTTTCCTGATATAGGCTCAGATCTACTGCCAATGTATTGTTTAATGTAGGGTTATTATTATTATTATTATTATTATTATTATAATTATTATTCCTGTTAGCAGTAAGCATTTGTGTGCTGTGGGTATGTCACAAGAGCACACTGCTAGCACAGATATAGTTAAGTTCAATTGGAGAAACAAGTTCTCGAACATACACTGTTGAAAAGTTAAAAAGTATACTTTTTTTTTATATTAGTTTTATGAGTCCTTCCAGGGTTATACTGTATACCAGGCAATTCAAGCAGCGCAGTAAGCAATAAAATCCAAGAAAACACAATGCATTGTGGCAACGGCTCTGGCAGGGTTGAGAACGGTAAAATATATTCCCCTTGTGTTGACTTTGAGTTGAACTTTCTGTTGTAGTTGAGCAAGTTGTGGTTGAGGCTTTGAGTAACAGATCAGTAGGTCAAGTGTTTAAATCGCAGCGTGCCAAGCTGCCGTGGTTAAATCCTTGAGCCAGACCCTTGACCTTTTGCTCAGTTGTATCCTGCATCAGTCAAATGCAGCAAATGTACTGGATTGTCTTTTATGTTATACTATAATTACATAATATACAATTATCTTTATTTTCAATATATTTTCTGGAGATTTATAATACTCTCTACTGACAGTAACATACTGTAAATTCTACTGTAAATGTTTTACAGTATAATACTCAGTGGGTTTGGTCCTAAAATCTAAAGTGTTCAGGCTTATATTTTGACTCAACATTTACCAGCAATATTCAACATCATATTAATGAAAAAATAATTGTTCACATAATGAAACTTTCTTTTAAGTTATGGCTAAGCTAGTTAGTAACCTACAAAAACAGTAACAATTAAAGTCAGACATGAGAAAAGGTCAGTAGTTCACTTGCACTTTCCATAAATGTTTATGGTATCGTTGCACCATCGAATAGAAACCAATGCACTTTTGTCTATGTTGACCAGAGATTCTTCACACTGAAGAAAAGTATACCCATATCATAATGTAAGCATAACGTATTCCTGTTATCCCTGAAGTAATTATAAATGTGTTAGGCTATAATCAAGCAACAAACATATATATTAATGTGTTTTAAGTCTTTATTATTTCAATGGCAGCATCTCATTTTTAGCACAATTCATAGTCATATTGTGGACAATCTACATAATCTTAGACCGACAGATTTAAAATATGTTGTTTAACGAAGAAAATATGGTTAAGTTTTCTGAATTAAGACAACTATGGAAGAGGGGTCCAATATCAGCACAATGACGCATTCTCTTCAACATGCAAGCTCTGGTTTTTACTTCAAGAGAGATAAAAATGAGAGGCTGGTGTAGGAGAGACTGTTTATAACTGCTATCACAAGTGTTAAGCGAAACTAACTTGTCTTGTGGAGGTTCCACAACATTAAATGTAACTGTAAATGTTTAAATTGCACAATGTGGCATTCAGTAATTAATTAAAACTGGTAATAATTGGCAAATTAGGGATGTGCAGTTATAGGGTGTGGGACTTTGGGATGTGCTGTTATGGGAAAATAACCCACTTTGCATCAGACCATATCACCTTGTCATAAAACTCCTTCCTAAAACAGCATGCCTTGCCATTTTATATGTATTACTCCCCCAGCTACTTACATTAGACATCCCTTATGGGTAACATGTTGTCGGTATAAGAAAATGTTCGCAAATTTATGTGGTTAGGCAGCAGGCTTAATCGCTTAAGCACTGTGGTTAGCACTGTCACCTTGCACCTCCGGGTTTGATTCCCGCCTTTGTGTACATGAAGTTTGCATGTTTTCTAAGTGCTTTGTGGGTTTTCTTCAGGTATTCTGTTCCCTCCCACTGTCCAAAGACATGCAGATTAGGCTACTTAGTGTTCGTAAATAATAGTGTGTAAATAAGTGTGTGTGCCCAGGGATGAATTGACCCTGTCCAGATTGTACCCCTCCTTGTGTCCTAAGTCTTCTGGAATATTCTCCAGGTCCCCTCGCGACCTTGTATACAGGATTAAGCCATATAGTGAGTAAGTTAGTGAGTGAGGCAGCATGGTGGCATAGTGAGTAGCCAAGCATTCAAGTACTACCTTTGTCTCTGTGTCCATAAATTTTGCACACCTCATGCTTGGTGGGCTCTCCGGTTATCTCCCACAGTCCATAGACATACATATAAGGCAAATTGACATTTCCAAATTGCCCGTATTGTGTGTGTGCATGTGCTCCACAATGGATTTGCCCTCTGTCCAGGGTGTACCTAGTGCCCTGAGTTCACTGGGATAGGCTCCAGGCGTCCCATGACCCTGTACTGGATATAGAGGATATAGCAGCATAGAGAATGAGTGAGTGAGAGTAAGAATGTCTGTAGTAATCACTTAAGCTTCAAATAATGTAGGAAAAGATTAGGTTAAGAAAACGCTGTGTTCTCTTAAAGTGTTCTTTTAAAGACCTTTTAATTAAATTTAGTGCGATTAGGAACTTTGCCCGATTATCTAATAATGAGGTAAATGATTTGCAGTAATGAGGTAGGCCTGTGCGAAATACGTTGTCGGTATAGGATTAATGGAGAAAACAATGGACAGAATAGGACTAGCTATCACACAGAGGTGGTGCTGAAAGGACAGCTCCAGAGAGAGAAAGACTCTAACAGAGAGAGAAGGTTTTAAACACTGTACCAACTGAGCCATGTTAAAATAAATAAATAATAATAATTCAAATTAAACTATAATCAAACTTAGAAATGGTTGTTCCACAAAGTCAGAAGCACACAACTGTATGTCGAATACTTTAAAAATTACCTTTCATCTTAAGTTACCCTAATGAATTACCATTAAGGAAGTGCCACAAGTCACAGAGTGTACACAGCACAAGATCCATCAAGACAGGGGTCTGTCAGGGGTGGAGTGGTTGAACAGCTTTGGAATATCATTTTAATACAGACTTTTTACCTGATGAGGTCTTGTGGTTCAATCTAGTAAAAAATCTAGTAAAATGCCTTCCTAGAAGAATGGGGGTTCCTATAACTTAAGAGGGGGAACAACTCTATGTTAATACTACATATTAATCAATCATGTGTGATCTAAGAAATACTTTCAATGGTTTATTATTATTAATATTAATGATAATAACAATAATAACAATGTAAGATCGGATAAGATAATAGGACAATAATAAGAAGGTGGTGATGGTAATCATGATGATGAGAAGGAGGAGGCGGAGAACTAGTTTGTTTTTAAGTAGATCCACTTTTCTTTTTTTTAGTTACATTATCCTTGAATTGTCTGAGAAGCACTGCTAATGTTGAATGCACCCATGAATATGTAAGTGGCCCGACACAACTGAGAGATTAATGAACATTCTTTAATTGCAGCGAGCTCATAGATAATGAATTAAATGTTTCTTTGCCTGCAGCAAAAACAGACCGTGAAATGCCATCATTAAAATATGATCCGTATTCCTTGCATTCGATTGATAACATGGGAGATGGGTACACTCTCCAAATACTGACCTTTTCACTGCCGATAGAAAAGGCATGAAGTGGTAAAGTAGCCTAATTGACAAAGTGCAAAGACCTTTGCTTTGTCGCTTTCTTTGTGGAGGAAAAAAAATGTGTTCCTGCATAATAAATTCGTGATCAATTAACAATCATGTGGGGTTTAATTCTCATTCAGCAGAATAAATTAGAGTTTTAAAATAGTGTACTTAGGCCTACAGCGGCATAGATTAATTTAATACTGTTTACTTTTTAAAAGTATGAAATGTTCACTGGTAATTAACTACGCCTGTGTGTTCATTCATTTGCATTTCGTTTATTCTTGCAATAGTTTGTTTATGAAGCTAATAAATCTTGTCCGTGTGCATGTCATAATTAGCGAAAGTATAATTTCAGATTAAGAATGCCTAGGCCTACCAGTAATAAAGCATATCTTAATGTGCAATAGAATAGGGTGTAGTTCAGAATAGGCTTTAGTCTTTGTAGATCTCAAGAGATCAGCGATGGTGCAGCAAGAAATACCAAGCTGTGCATGGATCTAATAATAAATCCTATCCGTTTAGGGATAATTATATCATATCATAATCATAAAGTCCACACAAAATTAAAGAACACGATTTAATAAGCTGTGTCTTGTCTCTGGAATTAGATTCAACCTATATAGAGAGCAGTAACTAGCACACAGATAGTTTCTTCAGCATATTGTACTACACTCAGCAAGAAAAAAAAGGAAGTAAAGGAAAGTTCTCCTCCGCTCCTGAAGGGGGCGATAACCTTTGCTGATCCGCGTGAAAACGGCCGTTGAGCGGGATGAAAGGTTGTAAACATGGCGGCGGCCTTGGAAGAGGATGAAATTGACAATGATGATTATTATTCTTTATTAAACGTCCGGAGGGAGGTATGAAATCCATATTATTTATGTGTGAATCCACAATTAGAGAGCTAGAGTTACATATAAGTTTTAATGTTTTACATAAGGACAATGCGAATCAGGATTCAGGGTGAATTGAGCTAACGCGTTAGTTAGCACTGTGACCCTTGCTTATCATTGCTCATTGCAGCTAAACGTTTCGCACACTTTATTTATAACAAATAGACTTTAAGTTAGTTTTTGTACCTTGTGAACTATTGGTATATTGTTCACAAGTATAAACATTCTACAAGTAGTTCTCACTAATGGTTTTGCACAGAGTACTTGTCACAGCTGTAGTTTAGCTAGCGTGCTAGGAAGAAAGCTAGCGCTGAGTTAATGTTAATGTCGTTGTCTCGAGCCTCTGGATGAAAGTCAGCTGGCCGTTTTTAAGAAAACGTTATTCCTTACAGGCTTCGAAAAACGCAATGTACTTGGTATCTGACGTTGTCTCTGTAACTAACGTCACCGTGACTTTAGACCATTTGGATTAATTGTGTCGTTAAATCAGGGACTGGTGATAAACTGGTGACGCCCTCACGTGAGTTTATCGTTAATAAAAGTTTCTGACCGGAAGTCGTAACTGATTCTGAAGCGTTTTATATGCCCGATTTTTTTTTGGTTCCACACATTAGTCTTCAGTGGTGTCTGGGAGTGTCGCAAGAAAGCCTGGGTACAATGAATGCACGTACTCACACAAATATTCATATATATATATATATATATATATATATATAGTGGAACTTTGGTGTCAAAATGTAAATCGTCCTGTAGGTTAATTCTTAAGGTGTACATATTCGTACTGCGATATGCACTTACTCATAGGAAATAATGTAAATGCTAAAAGATAATCCGTTCCAGCCAACCAAAAATATTACAAATATATCAACTGCATCAAAAAACAACAACATCAAAACAATTAAAATGACATGTAAATGAAGTACAACTTGAAATAAATAGGCATTAAACCTCAGTTAACCTTAATTTATGATTCCTTATGCCATATGGAAACCATACCAATTTGGCAAGTTCCAGACAATCATCATCTTAGCATATTATTAAAACAAAAAAAAAACAATCAGTACTTTGATATATATATTACACACAACTCTAACAGGTGGTGGGAAAATCTTTAATATTCCATCAATGAATTGGAATTGGAATCAAGCCCACCTCACTGCTCACAATTCAGTAATGAGTCGCAATTTTTTTAGTCTTGGATTTTACGTATCGTCACAAACTGCATAACTCCAAAATGTATTATTATTTAAATATATATATATATTTACATTTATAATAGAGATGAACCAGTCGATCAGCCAGTGACCAGAATTGAAAGTGAACGGAAACAGGCTTGTTTTTAGTTTGTTTGGCCATGACCGGTGATCATCTGATCAGCCCCAGAGATAAACGATTCTGTACCGAGCACAGCAAGAGAAACACATTTTATGGTGTTACATTATTAAAAATTATACGTTGTTAAAAGCCTCCGATCTGCCTTTTTCTCCAAATCGTAAATAAATTAGTCTCAAACCCACTCACTACACACACTTACATCAGTCCCAAGTTACCGCAGGTGCAAATTAGTTAAAAGTCGCATGTGGTAGAAGTTATTATTTGCCAAGTAATTATGACAGAGATACGTGTTGCTCAGTAATGTCAATCAGAATCCGAGGATTGGGGGTTCAGCCCTAGCACCTCCAAGCTCCACTGCTCAGGGCTTAATTGAGACCCTCTCCAGTGTATGGGTGCTGTATCATGGCTGACCTTGCACTCTGACCCCAGCCTTCTAACTGAGACATGCAAATAAATAATTTTACTTGATGTAAGCTACATGGTGACAAATAACTCAATCCCAATCCTAATATTTATTTGAAGACAGCCAGTTACTTGACTGCTTGGAAAAGCAGGGGAACCTCTTTCCAAGCAGAGAGGAGTCTGATTGCATGGTTTCTTTGTACCTTGAGGAAAGGGATGGCGGGTCAAGTCAAGCCACGTGCTATTTCAGAGGTTTAAAAGGAACTATTGTATTATTACATGTTGTAATATACAGTATAGCAGAAGGCGAAAATGTCAGCGAGATTCTGAAGCAGTTTAGGGAATGTCAGCAGTTCTCTTGTGTGCAAAGACTACACTTTGTGAGGAGCGCATGAAAGCAGCAGAGTGATAACCAATATGTAAGCCCAATCTTGAACTTACATAAAGTTCAGTTTGCCTCAGTGGGACCTTGACAGAGTTTCTTGCTCATGAAGAAGCCAAAGGAAAATAAGACAAAGTTTATGTGTGTTCATTTTTTAGAAGGATGCCTGGTACACTTAGTATATAGGTAAACTTTGTATTGTAGATACACTTAGTTTGTCTGTTGCTCACGCTTCCTCAATGGAAATGAACGACCCCTGCACAGATATTATTTGGCTGGTTGATTATTTTAGGCACAGCAAAAACAGGAACACTTACTGGAAGCTGTTAAAGAATCATAGATTGTTGGTCCATATTGAGAATCTAGCTTAATTTTTTTTATGATAACAACCATCTAGCTGCTCATTACCATGAAAAGTTGGATAGTTTTGATTGGTTGACTGTGTCTCAGTCAATCTTATACCACTTTTACAGAAATTACTAGTAATTCTTTTTGTTTATTTATTTTTGGGGGGGCGTGGGGGGGTTCCTTTATAAACCATCTAGTTGTTGTGCTCTAAACTATTCGCACGTTGGCAGGTAGCACAGCATCCAGTGTGGTAGAAGCAAATTGTTTGCGAAGTTCATTTAAAACTGTAACACAATATTTAAAAATTCTATTGAATCATGATGTTTATAAAATTATGATACTAATGGAATAGCAGTACAAATCGTAGCCAAAACGTAGGTGTCATGATATCGTATTGGCTCTTCCCTGCTGATTCCCATCCCTACTATGTAGTATTTCTATTTACCATACTACATACACTATTAGCCCATATTTTTCACACTGCACGTCTACCACTAAATTACTGCTGTAGTGATATTCTGCCACCTAAAAATATCTGGTCACCAAAGGCTCCATGACGAGCTACAGACCATAACTTTATTTACAGACAAATAAAAAAATTTGATAATGTGTGTCTGATCGAGTGGCCAATACATTTAAGTGCAGTGTAAGTACTTGACCAATGAGTGTACAGTGACCGGTATATAAATATATTCACTGAAATGTTTTTTTTGTTCAGAACTCTAAAGCCTTGTGGAAGTTTAAGTTACATGTCTCTTGTACTTGCAGGCCACGCAAGAGGAACTAAAGGCATCATATCGGCGTCTCTGCATGCTCTATCACCCTGATAAACACAGAGATCCTGAGCTGAAAAGACAGGCAGAGCAGCTTTTTAACCTGGTACACCAAGCGTATGAAGGTAAGCCGTGGTGTAAGACGCACTTTCATCAGCGTCTCATGACAGAGTTGAATACACGAAGGAAGTTATTAAATGGATATTTTTATTTGCTGTTATTTTGTTTACTTTATTTAATTTTAATTTAGTACTAGGTTGAAAGAATATTATGATTTTAAAATGCTTTTCTTTTTGTACAGTTCTTAGTGATCCACAATCCAGAGCTATCTATGATATTTATGGGAAGAGAGGGCTGAGTGTGGAAGGATGGGAGGTAAGTCATGGTTCGACTAGCCTTGCCTGTTCTATTGGTTTTAATTAAGAGAGAATAAGTCGATCTTTCATCAAGCTTTTAGTGAAGTTGGGTCTAAATGTTTTTGCAAGCCATACAGAGCCTACATTCCTGCCAGATTTATATATATATATATATATATATATATATATATATATATATATATATATATATTTATTTTTTTATTTTATTTATTTTTTTTTTTAAAGACGTGTTGATAAATGACTCCCAGATAAAGCTGAGTCTGTTTATGAAGCATCTGATTTACATTAAGTGACACCCACAAAACATCATAAAAAGGAAAAGCTCATAATAATAGCAAAATGATGATTAAATAGTAAAGCAGTGTACAGAATGTTCCAGAAACGCACACTTAGTCTTAATACTTTTATACGGCGCCATTTCTTTTGTCCTAATTAAATGGCCAGTCCTACATCTTATATTCCTGATTTGTTTTAGTTTTTTTTTTTTTTTTCAAAGTAATTAATATAAAGTGATTTAATTATTATTATTATTATTATTCATCTTGTGCATGCATGTAAGCTCAAGTTTGTAAGCTCAAGCTCAAATTTACAGTATCTCAAGTATGAAATCTGAAGCCAAACAATTGGGGTATTTTTTATTTCTTTATTGCAGAGTCTCCTTTTGTGTAAATTTAGATTTAACTCTGAAACTCTTACTGGGTACAATTGTATTTCCAGACTAACTGTTTTTTTCCTCCACTTTAATGAATGCCATATTTCTTGTGTAACTGCCCTTGTGAACAATTTCCAAATAAATAATTCATATTCAGCTTGATGAATGATGTAAATATTTTTTGGGAAAAAAATGGTTATTGTAATTTGTTTTTTAGGTAGTGGAGAGGAAAAGGACGCCGGCTGAGATCCGGGAAGAGTTTGAGCGCCTCCAGAGAGAGAGGGAGGAGAGACGACTTCAACAGAGGACCAACCCTAAGGTTTCATTCCTGTCCTGTATGACCATCTCACCTTAGGGCATCTGTATTTTTCTGATTTACTGATTTACATGTCTGTGGCAGGGGACAATCAGTGTTGGTGTGGATGCCACAGACCTTTTTGATCGCTATGAGGAGGAGTATGAGGAACTCTCCGGTGGTGGTGGCAGTGGTGGTGGCTTTCCCAACATTGAGATTAACAAGATGCATATATCTCAGTCCATAGAGGTATGTAAATTTTCAAAAAAGGAAAAATCGTCCTATGAGGGGTGTTCGAGTCAAACCGGGACTTGTGAATGACGCCATAAAAACCATGGTAATGAGACTCGTAGTGGCAGGAACACATTTGAATAGTACAAAGGTTTTAAAAAAGGCCTCTGTAAACGTTGATCCCGGCTGAGATGGCTCGGATCCCACTGTAGTTGTTCCTGTGAACATTCAGTAAATGGAATCAATAAATAACTTTTGGCCAACTTGCGGAAAAGACAGTTCTGTCTGTAGGAACTGTACACACAATCATTCACGAACATGACTTGCAAATTACAGGAACTCGGCTGAGAGTTATCGCCACATCCCTCATACAGTCCTGACCTCCCTCCTAGCCATTTTCACGTTTGGGTTATTAAGGCTGGGAGGCCAGAGTTTCTGACGGGAAGCATGGCTCTGACATACTAAGAAAAGTCTCTACCTTGATGATATCCAAGAACTAGTAAAACGCTGATATTTGTAAATTATTGTGGCGAGGGATCAATAGAGAAATAAAGTTATGTTATATGTTGAATGAACTGGAACCTGAAAGAGGTATAAATTAGAGACATTGATTTAATGTTGCTTTGATCAGTGATGGGTGTAGACATAATGAATATTTTACTGTACATCTCCATACACTGTTATATCAGTAAACATGACGCGTTTATAAATCATTTGTGTAAACTTCCCCTTTATGCAGGTGAAGTGGACATTCATTTTACCTACTATACTTGAAATTCTATCTTTGTGTATTTAGTACTCCTTGATAAGTGTACCATATTTTACTGGAAATTTTTTTTTTTTTTTCTGTACACACACACACACACACACACACACTTTTTACAACTTTGTTCATTTGGAGGCCATGATTATCTCAAAACATTCTCTTCACATAAGGTTCCCTCTGTATTGATGATGCACATTGTGAAGATGATGCTTTAACTGCAGGTTATGGCTGACAGTCTGAGCAGATGTGCTTTTAACATAAATGTAAAAATTTGCCTAAATTCATCTTAATGATTTAGAGTCAGCACACATGTAACTATGAGCTGTCAGCATTCTATAAGATTTGCTTTTTTTATGTATATATATTTTTTTTCAATCAAGGCTCCTCTGACAACGACGGACACCGCTATTCTCTCCGGATCTCTTTCCACACACAATGGCAACGGCGGTGGAAACATTAACCTGGCTCTTCGACGGGTGACATCAGCAAAAGGCTGGGGAGAGGTGTGTGCTTTGTTTGCTATTTAAATACAAACTTACTGTAAATGCAGGGATTGCAATATACATATTTATTTTTTTTATTTTTTTCCCCCTCTTTCTAGGTTGAAATAGGAGCAGGAGATACACACGGTCCTCTCTTTGGGTTGAAGGTTTTTCGCAACCTGACACCTCGCTGGTAAGTAATGCGTGTCAGTGGTGTAGTAAAGTTTTTCATAAATAAAACAAAATTTAAATTAACTATCGTTGTTCAAAGAGCTCCAGGGATTTAGATGGTTCATCAACTCTACATAGCTCCTTTTGTCTCAGGTTAAATGAACCAACAGCGCCACCAGTCTGGAATGAAGGCTAGGACATGGCAATGCCTATTTCAGTGCTTATACTACAGTATTTGGCTTAAATATACCGATCTATTTCTGACACAAAACCATGGCTGGTCCACTTGGACTCCTGTTAGATGAATTGCTGATATTTTAAACAAAACTGCATGGTAGTAATGAAATGGTGCTACTGTGATTTTAATTATTTATTTTTTTATGCATAAGGTTATCAAAGTGAGGGCTGTAAAGCATACCCAGGGGTTCTGCGATTTTCTTATTTTGGTATAGTTATTATTTAAGTGTCTGCAACCTAATTATAGATTGATGAAAATTGTAAGGCTGCACAAATAAAAAAAAAAATCTTATTGCTATTTTTTGACACGTATTGTGTTAAGAATTTAAACTGCGATTTTTAGCTATTAATGTACCATTTTGCATTCAGACATGGCACCAATTATCACTTTGAGGATAATGATGTTTGCCAATATTTTTTTAGCACCATCAAAGTTATTTATTACTTAAATAATCGCACAGGTCCATATTGTGATTTCAGATTTCATGCAGCACTAGACAAATTAAAAATGAAAGGTTCTCACCCTGTCAGAGAACAGCTGAGAAGGAAGGGAAGCTCTGTAAACATCATGTCACAAAAGAGGAAAAATCGAATTGGCTTGTTTAAGCCCCAGTGCGCATATACACACAATAGAGAGGCAGTTGAATGTCTAAAAATTATTTTTAAATTAATTTTGCATAATCTGTCTGCATAAAAGTAAGAAACTAAAAATAATAAATTCATGTTTAAATAGCGTGCTGCATTTTTTTTAATACTAAAGGTTTCCCTGGTTGTACACTTTAATACTACACATGGATTTTATTTCGTCTCATTAACCTTGCGTGTGTTTGTGTGCGCGTACGTGTCTTTCAGCTTCATGACCGCTCAGTGTGCAATGCAGTTTTCGTCACGTGGTGTGCGTCCAGGCATAAACACAGTGCTTGCGCGACACCTAGACAAGAACACAATGGGCTACCTCCAGTGGCGCTGGGGTGCTCAGTCTTCCATGAACACCAGCATTGTGAGAGACACAAAGAGCAGCCACTTCACTTTTGCTGTGCAGGTCAGTAACCTAAAAGGCAGCGATATACAGGTTTTTGAAGAGCGTCTTCTCGAACAAGTCATAGTCAAAAATCTGTGCTTTCCCACAAGTCAGTGTGGTACAGCATGGCTCTCCTAATTTACCCGCATGCTGTTGAATAAACAGCCTGAATCTTGTTACCGTACCCACTGTCTTCTTTTTTCTGTGTGTTTATTCCCTACATTTATGACACAGCACGATATCCTACCTGGTGCTGTGTTGGTGTGCCATTTTGGATTAAGCCACGGAAATCTCACTGTTTTGTGCAACAATTTAACATCTACAAAGTCTCAAGACTTATGACATTTAAAAAAAATACTATTTGTAAATTGCACATAATTTTTTTATAATTGTACTTCAGTATAACTTCCAGAGAACGTTTCCTACTTCCACAGTTTAAATGTCACAGGTTATTTTGTGTGCATTTACAACATTCAGTCCGGGTTGTAGCACTACAAAAGTCTAAAGGTTCCAGCTGAGCCGAAAATTTACACTTAGGCATTCTATGTATGTATAAGCTTCTCCTGTTGCATATTTCATCTAACAGTTGGGGATCCCACATACTTTTGTTATGATGAGCTACCAGTACAAATTCCAAAATGATGACCAGACGAAGATCAAGGGCTCTGTCAAGTATGTGCTTCAAGTCATTGTATGTGGTAGTGGTATAGATTAGTTGCCTTGTTATACCTTGTTTGTTAAAGAAAATTGACCTCTATCGACCTTTTTTCACATTCGAACATTTTTTGTCTACAGATCAGGCTTTTTCGGGACGGTGGTGGAGTACGGTGCTGAGACTAAGATCAGCCGACACAGCGTTATAGGTGCTACTGTCAGTGTTGGAGTGCCACAAGGTGTTTCCCTCAAGATCAAGTATGAAGCTTTTAATATATAAATCATTTAATTAATTTTTGTTTCCATGCATGTAAAACTGATTGTATCGTTGTAGGTTGAACAGAGCCAGCCAGACATATTTCTTTCCAATCCACTTGACAGACCAGCTCCTTCCCAGTGCAGTGTTCTACGCCTCTGTTGGACCTCTTGTATTTTACTTGGCCATCCAGAGGCTTGTTATCAAGCCTTATATGTCCGCTCAGAAAGAACAGTAAGCCAGTTTAACTGTACCCTCAGAAAAACCTAAATTTTTTAAAATATACTGTAATGCTATTAAGTAATTAACAGATTTCATTATATAAATGTAATACTGTTTAAGTGCATTCTCTATGTCAAAGTTGTACCTGCATCATGTACAGAGGAACAATGTAAGCGGTTTGTGCTTAGTTTATTGGGTTTGTATTTACTTGTGACCTTCTCTCTCTCACTTTAGGGAACTGGAGAAGCAGCGGGAGAATGCATCGTCCGACGTTGCCAAAAAGAAGCAAGAGGCCGAGTCTGCTGTAAGTCCACATGACACTTTTATTCTTCTGATGGTTCTTAGTGTGGAATATTCATTCTCAGTCCTTTTTTAGTAGCATGAAAGGAAGCAATACATTTCGGTTATCTGTTTATCCATTAGTACGTTTGTCATAGTGATTAGTATGCCTCAGAATTGAAATGTGGGATGACCTTTCACATTGTAAAAACTGACAGCTTTAATACGTGGTACGTCCATTGTATGTGGATAAAAGACCATGCCACAACCTTTCTTTTATGCCCTTAACACGGTAGTCATTACAACAATTCTTTAAAGAAAAATGTCACCAGTAAGTATGAAAAATGTTTAGTTACCCTGTAGATCTGACAACTACATACTGCATTTTTCTTAATAGACAAAAATGAAAAAAAAATGCAGAAATTTCACAAACATAACTAAAATATCTTGAATCATATTGCATGTGTTATGTAATATTTAAAATGTTAAGATTCATACATCTTTCTGTATTCTATAGGAAATCTGTCTATATTTCTTTTAACTTTAGTTTATTCCCTAATAAACAGTTCTTGCAGCTTTTGTTAATCTGGCTTTTTACAAAGCAAACGCTATCTGAGCACGGTTAGAAAGTTAATCAAGGCATTTTTACAAGGGTTAGTCTAATGAAAACCCTTGAAAGTATGACATTTAAAAAATTATATTAAACATGAGGACTAGACACAATTCCTGAAGAAATTGTAAATTAGGGGTGCGCGGATGAAGATTTTCTGGGCAGAAGGTGAAAATGGTTTCTTTTTTCGGCCATAGGGGTCCTGAGATATGACATTTGCCTTAATTGATGGGTGTGCGTGAGAGAGAAGGTTTGTGTTGTGGTGTAGTGAGGTTGTTTTAGCATCCTGATCTACGATTTAGGTATCAATAAAAAATGTATTGCTGCTTTTGTCAAATATCTTTGGGACATTAAGCCTGGAGCATTCATATTTCCAGACAGGTGACTTCATTTGTGCAGGATGTTAAATTTTGTTTGTGTAAATTGTAGATTAAGGTAAGGGTGGCAGTCCCAACAAGATTTTTAAAACCAGTTTTAAGGGTTTACTTATTTTTGTGACTTCCATATGTGACTTAAATCCCAAAACTGTCACACCAGAAAATATGAGAGCTAGGAGACACAGGAGCCAATAGGGTATAGTGCTGGTTCCAGTCTAATCCTCGTGACTCAAATACAGCAAGTTTCTGCTAATGTCCATTCCATAGTATCCTGAGATTTGGCTAAATATTTTGCTATAAGTTTAAGGATGCATGCAGAACTGACGGACATGCAGCCGCCTAATTATCAAAGCCGTCAAATAGGCAATACTAAAAATGTACTACAGGTGTTTTTTTCTTAATAGCCCTTTCTACTGCTACGTTAAACCTGATGCACCTTTATGACAACTGTTTAATTATAATGATCAGTGCAATAATATTAAGGTTAAGAAAAACTTATTGCATGTATTCTTGTGTCTCAGGTTCTGCTGATGCAGGAATCCGTGCGTAGGATCATTGAAGCTGAGGAGTCAAGAATGGGTAAGAAAACACCGGTCCGTGTTTCGTGCTGAAACAGTTTAACACAGAATTAAAGGTACAAGCATTGTTTGTGTTGAATATGGGGATGTCATAAATTCATTGGCTGAATGCTAAGAGTTACGTAGATTTTATAATAAAAGTGCTACCGTTTTATAATTACTCTGTTTATTAGTTTATACAATTTGACTTCAAAATATAGTTGTAGATTCCGGCTCTAGCCCTGTAGGCCCTTTGCTGCAGTTCAATGTTTTCCCCGTGCTTCTAGCACATATGCTCCTGTTTATGATAATGATTTAATGAAAATGTTATCTCGTGGTCTGAATCAGGTTGGTTGGTTAAAGGGAAACTGTACAGAGCAGATATTATTGTCATCCCTTGTCACTTACATGCCATCTATGTTATAATTCTTAGTAATGCAATGGCCTAAATATTATCAAATCAGTACAAAGCATGAATAGTGTGCTCATTACACAATCTGTTATGAAATTAGATATTGTATTTATTGCTACTTGTAAAACCCTTATGTTCACTCACCAAATCTGTAGACTAATGGACATTAACTACATTACCTAGCTAGCTGTATGTGAGTATTTTTCTTTCGAAATATGAACTAAGTTCACCCGAATAAAGCATTCACTGAAGATGAATTATGATGACATTAATGAACAGACATTAATTTGCAACAGATATTTATTTCAGGTTTATTTTTCATTCTCATCAGGCCTCATCATTCTCAATGCCTGGTATGGAAAGTTTGTGACAGACAACAGTAGGAAGCATGAACGAGCAAGAGTGATTGATGTGACTGTACCTCTGCAGTGCCTGGTGAAAGACTCCAAACTCATTCTCACCGAGGCCTCAAAGGTAACACACTTCAAAAGCAATTATTAGCCATATATGATTTGAAAATCCTTAACATGTTTAATGTACAGGAAAACAATCTGCAATTTGGTAGTTACTATTATTGTAATACTTACGGCACTTTGACAACACTAGCAATAATTTATTTGTAATACAGATGACTTCTGCTTAAATAGGTTGTACTGAATACATTTAGTGTTGTATGTTACTTCTTATAAACACTTATGCAGGAGTACAAGCCTTACTTTTTTAAAGTTAAGACAAAAAATGCAGCTATTGGGACACCACAATTGGCAAAGGAGGAAAAAAAGGCTGAATTTTTTGAAGACTACTTGCTGCTATACCTTTGATTGTTGCAAAGCACTGACCCTGGAAACTCCTCACAGAAAACGCACCAAGTCACCCTTATGTGGAACATTCACAATACAAAGTGCCTGTGTAAATTGTTACTATGGAAACAATAACATGCAGTATTAGGACCAGGACATTGATACAAACCTGTAATTAGCCTCATGCCAAACTCTACTTTAAGACTTGTGGTGGTGCACGGTGGTGTACTGGTTAGCACTGTCGCCTTGCACCTCCAGGGTCCGGGTTCGATTCTTGGCCAGTCTATGTGTGCATGGAGTTTGCATGTTCTCCCCGTGCTTGGTGGGTTTCCTCCGGGTACCCCGGTTTCCTCCCACAGTCAAAGATATGCAGGTTAGGCTAATTGGCATTCCCAAATTGACCGTAGTGTGCGCATGCATGTGTGCGCGCATGCATGTGTGTGCGCATGCATGTGTGTGCGCATGCATGTGTGTGTGCCCTGCGATGGATTGGCACCCTGTCCAGGGTGTACCCTGCCTCGTGCCCTAAGCCTCCTGGTATAGGCTCCAGGTCCCCGCGGCCCTGAATACAGGATGAAGCGGTATAGAAGATGAGTGAGTGAGTGAGTTTTAAGGTGTAAAATACAACACATTTAATTGTATTTAACTCAATGTACGTGCATTAATGCTTTGAATGTCGCTCTGGATGGCGTCTGCCAAATGTATAAATGTAATTTCGTTTGTTAAAGTTTTTGTTGTCGTGTTCAGGCTGGCTTACCAGGCTTTTATGACCCATGCGTGGGTGAGGAAAAGAGCTTGAAGGTGCTGTATCAGTTCCGAGGCGTGATGCACCAGGTTCTGTCTGGTGACACAGAAGCACTCAGGATACCAAAACAATGTAAGTCTCGGTTATTCTTCTTATCCTGTGATTGTGCTATATAATTGTACTTTCTGTTTATAATACTGTATATTTATTCACTGTTCTGGTCTCATGTATTTGTCTTTTCCCCCCTCTTCTTTCTAGCTCACAGAATCGATAATGACACTTAGGAACCATTATCTACAGGGCTCGAAGGGACAACTTGGACTGACATATAGAAGAAATGGGTGTTATAGTGACTTGGATATTCCCTGTGGCCTAAAAGCCATTCACATGCACTATAGCCTTCATTTTATGGAGTTTTAATCTTTGAGTGAATGGGCATGATAAATCAAGTCCAGTGAAAAATGCATGAATCTGTTGAATCCCAGTTTGGAAAACCTGTATCTAAAGTCAGTGCAAGCAAGAATATGCAAAGTATTTGTTATGTTTCTTGTTATTTCAGCATTATGTTGTTTCTTTTTTCAAGAATTCCCCATATGTACTGGAACATCTCCAGCATCACAATAGCGTCATTTGTCAATAGTCCTCATCTGACAGCAATTTTAGCCCTGCGATAAAGACATCAGTCCATGCTGCTATAGCAATCCACAGAATTCCACAAAAAAACAGGTGGAAAAGGAGTGTCAAACACATCACTTTTGGTTACTGCCATAAAAAAAACATTTGAGGTGGCGTTCAAGTCAAACAAGGACTTTTGAAGAATAACAACACAGTTCTGAGAGTAAAGTTAACTTTATTTCTCTATATAATACCCTGCTACACTGATGCACTTATCCCAGCGGTTATACTACCATCGAGGTTAAAAAAAAATTCTCAGTGTGCCAGAAGCATGATCAGACTGCCTGCTTCACGTTTGAATCACAGGCCTCCCAAGAACTCCTTTAATGGCCCAATCATATGGAAATGGCTTGGGCTTTATCAAGATCAGGACTGTTTAGGGGATCTGGCAATAACTACTACACAAGTTCCTTTATTGTGAAAGTCAATGATCGTGTGTGCAGTTCCCACAGACAGATGCGCCTTAAGTTTCATTCACTGAACGTTTACGGGAACAACTGCAGTGTGCTCCGAGCCACCTCAGCCATTATTCACAAACCTACAGCCTTCTATCAAATGATTGCACCATTTAAATGTTTTACTAATAAGTCTCTAATTAACTGTTGTACTGTGCTTTAAGTTTATTTGTTGATCAGTTTTATGCCTTCCTCCACAAAAAAAATTATCATAAGTCCCGGTTTGACTTGATTGATCCTCATATTTAAATAGGAATAACTGAAGTCATGTTCTGTTAATAAATGACATCCCAGCGTCTAATATACTTGGCCAATTGGAGGAAATTTTTCACCTATCCATTCTGATGTGCCTGTTACATGGCTGTAAAGCACTGGGACATTCTAATCTACATTTCCTCAGTCATCAAACAAACTAATATGTGCTTGGGCTTTGACACTCTGGCTAAAGAGACTGAACTAAAATTACACTAAATGTGTAATACAGGTACACATCAATTATAGTTTAGAAACCACCCTATTCTTCACTGGTAATATACAAGAGTGTGAAATATAAGTATACATCTTTGGTGATTTTTATAATCATTACTTTCATTATTTTCCCATACCTCCTTGAATTCTCTTCAAAAGTCATATTTTGTTGCTATGTAGGGAAAAAGAAATACCTATTTCTCTGCTACCACAAGCCTTGGTGACCAAAGTCTGTGGTTGTTGTTGGGGGAAGTAAAGGACTGGGGTTGTTGAGCATTTCTGTTTTTTTTTCTGAAAGTGTGTCTTCACTATACAACTATACATTCTGGACTTGTGCCATGGGGATGGGAGAGATTAATTAAAATGAAATCAAAATGGTTTTAAATTGTGTACTTTTTTTTTTTTTTTTTTTCAAACAAACACTCATAATCTAATAGCTTTCCATGGTTTCAGGGTTTACTTTTTACCCTGAATCTTGAATATCTCAAACTGGATTAAATACAAATGGAATATAGAATGCAGCAAGTCCATTTGTAAATTTTTCTCCCAATTTAATTTAAGGAAAATTGCTGTGAACCAAACCTTCCTTCCACCTTATTGAAGATTTGATTTTATTAGCTGGTAGCATCATCCAGTAACTGGTGCTTTGTATTACCGATAAGATGCAATCTTCAAGAGAATGGCATGTTTCTTGTGTTTGCTGCTTTTCATTTAATCTTTTTTTTTTATGTACACTGAGGCCAACGGTTTGTGGACACCCATTCACACATCCACATCCATATATTTTTTCACTAGATTTTGATGCATTTTCCCATTCAGATGTATGGTGAGGAAGCCTGGGGTCCAGTCGACGTTCTAGTTTATCCTCAAAAAACATTGTGGAATTAAAGTACTTACAAAATTATACCATTATAAGTGTCAATATTCCTTAGGACGTGTAAGAGTAATACAGAATTGAAATCACTGGTCTACTTCCTGTTTTGAGCAGCAGTGTAGTTCATAATAAAAGTCCCTGTAAAGTATTTTTTTTCTTTCACATTTTGTTGCATTCATTACTTTTTTAAACTTTTTTAAAAAAACAATTTAAACTTTGCTATGTTCATATAGCTTTACACTAGATTTGCATTTCTGCATTTTACAGACCTCAGGACACAGGATCTAGAGCCTACTTAAAAAACTTAGCTCTAGGGAAACAAACAAGGCTGAATATAACGTGGATATATTTATATTTTCTAAATTTTGTATTTTCCCTTTTTATGACACCCTTAGACACCACCATTGCTCCCAACCTAGGTTCTTAATACACAATTACTAATTACCATAGTTTTCCATAAGAAATCACTTGTTACTATTGTTTAAACTATATCCTGTGCACTTTTTTGTGTGTTTTATGACATGCAGATGTGAATTAAAAAAAGCCATCAGTGCAAATACCAAATAAAATAAATAAAATTCTACTGAAATAAAGATGAATGGAATTAGTCTGTATGTGCAAAAAGCTTAAATAAGCATCTGTATAAAATCTGTAAAAGTAAACATCTGTATAAATATAAACTATAAACTGTGAACAAGTACTGCTTAATAGCAAAACAAAGTAAAGATAGAAGAGAAAAGTATAATAAGGTGAAATAGATGGATGCACATTACAGTTATTAATTAAATAAATTAAGTTTTAAAAATTTAATGACCACTATGAACTACTAGAAACTAGACATTTTTAAGGTTAAAATTGTCATAAGACGAATAGATTGGTCACAGATTAAATACATAGAATTACAAAATTACATAAAGTATTATTTTTTATGTGTATCAAAAACCGATTCAAAAATGTCAAATAGCAGGAATCGAACCCTCGACCCTGGTGGCATAAGGCCATAGGGCCAACCTCTTCGTTACCTACAAAATTAATTATGTGATTAAAATACTGTGTAAAAAACACTGTTACGTCGGGATGTTTAAATATTCTAAGTATAGTGTAATTGGCATTTTTTAATGCAATTATGTAATTTAAATAATCAGATATTGTTACCCACACTGAGTGATCTGCTCATATATCACCCATGCTGAATCAAACATTGACAGTGGTTAACAGGCCCTTTCTATCCTCAATATAAGCTCTTTAATGAGCTAGTATAAGATAATCTATGGATGCATTTAATCATCTTTTTCTTTCAATCCATTTCATTATTTTTTTTTCAAGTAAAACGATTCTTTGGCCAATTTTTGCTCTGCTGCCCTAGAGCAACGGTTTTTAAAGTGGATATGCTTTACAAACCCTTTGAAGCCTTAGCCTGAGAATACTGCTCTAGGTCAGAGCTTCTTCCATTCCTTTCTGTTTTTTAATGGCTGTTGTGATAATTTCCTTACAGTATTGAAAAATCACAACCTATGATTTAACAAATCTGTTATTTATATGGGTCAACCAGTTATTCATTCCAAGGGGGAATTTACTTTTTTCAGTATCATTTTGAATTAGTTGAAGGAGTATGTTCAATAAAGACATGAAGGATCAGAATTTTTATTTTAGGCATATTATATCTGTTAATACTCTTGACTTAGATGAAGATCAGATCACATTTTGTTACACATTAATGCAGAAAACCATGAATTTTCGAAATGTTCAAATACTTTTTCTTGTCACTGTATATAAGAGCCCATCCCAGACTTGGGGCACGAGGCGGTGTATAAAGAATAAAGCAGTATAGATGATGAGTGAGAGAGTACAGTATATATGAGGTCATAAAAGATAAGGATATGACTGCTTACAATTAAATAGTGTAATCCAAACCAAAAAAAATCTTTAAATAAAAAATATGTCAACTATAAATAATATCCCATTTACTGTACTTATTAAAGCAATGAGCCTAATATGTTAATAGTCTGTTTATTCCTATTCCATCCATCCATCTAGGAACCACTGTAGTTCAACTAGGGACTGTGGAAGCCAATGGTGACATTGTATTTATTCCAATTTTTTGACTGTGGTGGGACCTCAGGTAAACATTCCTCCGGTGTGTGCTGGGTTTCCTTTCTCAGTCAGGATAATTGGCTCTAAATTGCCTGTAGAGTGTGAATGTGCAAACAGGCCCAGGGGCCAGAATCGAACCCTTGTCCCTAGAGGTGTGAAGTGACAGTGCTAACCATTAAGCCACTGTGTCGCTTATTCCTATCAATAAATAGGAATAATCTGACTATTAATGTATTAGGCTTATTGCTTAAATATGTATAGTACATGGGATATTACAGTCAACTTCATATATAGTTTTTTATCTCATTGAAATAAATTTAAGAACCCCTGCCCTGGAGTTAGTGTTGAACATGCTGTGGAGCTTTTACTTTGAAAAAGAAAAAAAGAAAAAAAGGAAAGTCCTTATATGTGCTCAGATACACTTTTGTAAGGTTTTAAATATACAGTAGATGTATGTATGCATGTGACTGATGAATCTTGATTTATGATCAGTGCGGCTGTGGGTTCCTGCACAAACACACTGAGTGTGTGTATGTGTGTGTGTATATGTGTGATTATGGGCGTGTCCCACCCCAGCGCAGTCTGATACGTCAGAAAAAGAGAGCTGCTTGTGTAGTGAAGGGTTGGCTGCATGCACGGTCTATGGTTGGCTGTAGGAGGAAAAAAAGGCGAATTTAAAAGAGGGGGATGGGGCAATGAGTTGTTTTGTGTTGCATTCCTGCAGTGTGCTTGACCTTTGACCTGGTTGTTGTGCTCACTCTTCTCCTCGCATACCAAAGTGAGGGGTTTTCCCTGCAGTATGCCAGAAGGAGCTAGCTCGCACGCGCTGCGCCCTGGACGTGTTTACTAGCTGCTAGCTTACAAAAGGCTCGCGCTGTTTACCTACCTGAATCTGCAGCTAGCTAGCTAGCAACGAGGATCGCTTTAAAATTATCATCATCATTACAATTATCATCATTAGTATTATTATTGATCTTATTTAAACCGAGGCGCGCGTGTTGCATTGTCAGAAACCGTGCAAAGAAAATCGTAGAAGAAGAAAAAGAAGAAGAAGGAGGAGTAGGTGTGGAGTGTGTTTTTTGGAGATCGTCGCGAGCTCGGTCGGGTCACTCTGCTCCCCGCGCGCGCTAGCTCTCACGCTCGCTCTCTCGTTGCTTCACGCGCACACGTTTTTTAACCGATTCCGCGCGAGCCGATTATTCGGCGTGTAGCCCGCCGCAGAAACACGGAGAAGACCGAGGAAATGAAGGACAAACAGAAGAGGAAGAAGGAGCGCACATGGGCCGAGGCTGCTCGCATGGTAAATCACAAAATTTGTGTTTTTGTATTTTCATATTTGTAAAATAATGATAATAATAAGCTTTTATTTTCTGCGTCGAGACAAAGCTGCTGTGTGTTTTCTATGAATCCGCTGCGGCTCTACGTTGTGTGTAGCTCAAGACACGGCACAGTGTTAGCACAACGCCCCGATTATTAAATCATTCCTCTTTACAAATGAAATACGATTTAAAACCAATATTGAGGCAGCTATACGGTAGGACTCGCACGTGAACTTGTAGCCTAGCCGTACTAGCAGCGCTACCCGTTTGACCCTTTGTTTGTTTGCGTGTCTCGGATTAGCCTGCGTTAGCCTGCTAGCTAAAGATTACAGAACACACGTAACAGCTTAGCGCGACACATCCCTCCCGTTTCGTATCCTGTCCAGTCTGACCTTTTGTTTAAAACTGCAGAGCTTTTGATTTCCCCACAGTTTGACGCAACCCGGGCTTCCTGTCTCCTAACTGGCTAACCTCAGATTGCTAAGGGAAATAATAAGGGGCAATGCCATACTATATATGTCTAAACTGAGTGGTTATTTTGGACGCTTTAATTCGACTTTTTTATGTGCTCTTAATTCCACGCAAAATAAATCTCTTTCAAATACAATTAATCTCATTGATATTTCCATGTCATGATTGTACTATTATTAGTTGTGTGGGCCAACACTGTATTAACATGCCTTTTCTTTAAATCAAAGTCATACCAAATATGGAAAATTAGCAAACACATTTCTATAAGAGAACCCCATTGAGCTGCACATTTGTCAATAATGCTGCAACATTGCCTGAAGAATTATAGACCAAAACGTCAAAATTTTCATTGAAGATTAGTACCAAACCATACTCGGGCTACATGCAACGACTTGTATTGCTGCTGTAAGATGAAAGACGTCAGACCCAGAAGGAGAAGTGCTTCCTGTTTCAGATGCTCTCCACAAAGTATTGAATAGCAGCCAAGAGAAATGTTTCAGCTAAACCACTAAAGAGCAGAGACATTTTTTTATTGCTCACGCTGCTTAATATCTCTGTTTTTAGGCTTAAATAGACCTGCAGATTACAATAGCATTATGTTTACTGTCTCTAAACCTATGAAACAATGTACATTACATGTAAGTCTAGTCTCTTTTACGACTTCAGAATGTCCAGACAGGGTATTGACAGGGCTGTCTGTTGCATGAAATGTAAAGCTGCATGATGCCAGTGCAGCGTGTCATGTCGGGGCATTTGCTTGTGCAAGTCTAAGGTTACTGTTTGGGGTGGGGTGCAGGAATCGCATCAGACCGCTTCCCGATAGTTTTAAAGCCCCCCGTGGGAGTTGTTAAAACGGGTGCTTTCTAGTGTCACCAAAAGTGGTAACTTGTTTCCTATTTGTTTGCCACGTGGTTTCCTGGTTGTTCAGTTGTGTGTCTGGTAGATGGTTTTCATGTCTAAAACGGCTATTGCAGTACACATTGGGGGAGGTCAGGGAATGTTGACACATCTAGCATGTTATTCAGTTACTGTCACATCAAAGAGGGAATAAAAGCAGAGATGTAGTTGAAAGCACGCTTCTCATCTTGGCTGTTACACCCAAACTAGATGTCTACTTTTGACTTGATGTAGAAAAGGGTATTGAACTCTGTCACATAATGCTAGCAAATAGGTATTAGCAGTTACACACGCACATGCATACGTACTAACATGCGCATGTGTGTTTTGTATGTGTGTATATACCCAAAATAAGTGCTAGCAAGTGGTATCGGCAGTTACACACACTCTTTGATAGATAGCTATTATTATTATTATTTTTAATAACAATGACTTGAAAGTTTTGATCATTAATTTAATAGAACATGAATCAGGTCTTCATGCATATAACCACATTATTATTTACAGTAAAGTTCTCAGGTTAAGAACCTGTGGGTGGATGTGTACAGTGCTCAGTGGATTAATACGAAATCTACCGGCCTTACGTTCTGTAGCTCCAACTCCTATCAAAACTGTAGCAGATCCCTTGCGTCCTGTAAGTTGCTAAGTGGTGTCTTCATGGATCGGACTTGTTTGCCCAGCATGTCCCACAGATATGCCATCGGATTAAGATTTCGGGGAATTTGGAGACCAAGACAGCGCCTCAAAATTTTGTGTCCATTAAACCGTTCCTAAATATTTTGACAGTATGGCTGTGCACACTGTTCTGCTGAAAGAAGCTGCTGCCGTTAGAGAGTACCATTTCCAGGAAGGGTTTGTACTTGGTCTGCAACAATGGTTAGGTAGGAGGTAGGTGTCAAAGTAACAGGGCTCAAGGTTTTCCGGCTGAACATTGTCCAGAGCATCACAGAGCCTCAGCCGGCTTGCTTTCTT
Source organism: Clarias gariepinus (assembly GCF_024256425.1). NCBI lineage: Eukaryota > Metazoa > Chordata > Actinopteri > Siluriformes > Clariidae > Clarias > Clarias gariepinus. The sequence continues at coordinate 9,135,888 of NC_071121.1, forward strand.
CCTGTAGTGCTTCCTGATGCCATAAATGATGCACACACACACGGCTATTTATGTGATTTAAAAGAAAACATGATATATCAGACCAGTCCACTCTCGTCCATTGCAACAATTCTGATGGTCACATGCCTTTTGCAGGTGTTTTTGGCAGTAAACAAGGGTCAGCATGGACACTCTGCACTGAACCAAATACACAGCAAGCTGTGAGGCACTGGGTGTTCTGAAACATTATTACCATATCATTTAATTACTGTATTGACTTTCAGCAGTTTGTGCTTCAGTATCTCTTGTGTGGGATCAAACCAGACCTTCACTCCCCATGCGCATCGACTTTGTTGTTGCTGACTGGTTGTCTTTTCTTTGGCCACTTTTGGCACTTTGATTGTAAGTACTGCACAGTGGGAACACGTGTGAGACCTGCTGTTTTGGAGATGCTCTGACCCAGTCAACTGGCCATCATAATTTGACCAAATTCCTTACACTTGACCATTTTCCCTGGTTACACTTGTTGACTAATATATTCCACCCCTTTTTATCTTTAGATGCCTGTATAACATAAACATTATGTGAACATTCATTATACAGCTAACCAAATAAACTGGAAACATCAGCTGGAAACACGTACAATCAGAAAACACGTACAATTTTACAAAAAAAAAAGAGACCGTAGTTGTTAGCTTTGACTGCTCCCATCGAGTGGTCGCCACAGCAGACCATCTGATCCTTACAACAACTTGGCAAAGGTTTTACGCCGGATGCGTTTTCTGATGCAACTCTATTTTATTTGGATTTGGAACTGGCACTGCTTTCAGTGGCTGGGGTTTGGCCATTGGGTGGGAATTGAACCCGGGCTGCCTACATGGACGAGAACCGTCCCCTACGCTCGACCACACAAGGTTCCCGGTCTGTGACATGCTAGAGCAAATGCTTCTGAATATAGAATGATTATGTACCAGTAACAGATTGTAGACTGGGTTGTACATGGGTAAATTGTTTATTTTTATTTTATTTTTTTAATATGAATTTTTTAAATACTGTATATTCAATTCAATTTTATTTGTATAGCGCTTTTAGCAATTTTCATTGCCGCAAAGCAGCTTTACACAATCAAAAGAATTATTTAAGTGTGTATGAAATGTGAATTTGTAAGAATCAAAATGGTCAGCTTGTCCCTGACCATATAAATATATAAATTAGTGCATTGTGTTTACAAATGAATACATTGAAAATGTGACTGGACCCTTCGTCAACGTGGTTGATGTACACATCGTTCTCTCAATATTCCTATGAACCACAGTTTTAGTTAACTAATTATGAAAGACTTGTCAGATTTGCTGTAATACGATTTGATTGTACAACACTCATCGGTGAACTAAACAACATTGATCAGCAACTTACTGGTGACAGTATCCTGAACACTCAAGGCTCACCCAGGCCCGTGTGGATCGAAGGTTGTCCGGGCCAGTCCCACAGAAAAGCCAATGTGTCACCAATAGGCAATGCTTGCCATGATAGAAAGGCACCAGAACACCCCCAGGGGTATCCAAGACCCCAATCTAATCGCACCCAGTGGATATTGTGCCAAACACGAACCACACACTCAATGGCCCTAAGGAGCCACAGCCTGAGGAACTAGAAATCAAAGATAGAGAATTTGGACAACGGTTTGATCCAAAACGCATAAATTAATGCTTTACCCTTATATAAATACTAGGTAAAGTATAAACCTTATATACGGGTTTCAAAGTAAGCTTTGAAATCACAGGATTTTGTTTACTAGTCACCATTCATGTTCAACATAAAATCCAAGAACTGTCTTTACTTACTATAAGATCTATCAAATGACTAATAGATGGCATCTCTACATTTTTAGTATGAAGATAAATTTGAAGACACTAGACTATTTTTGAGTAGAACACAGCTCTTGGTCAACTTCATATCCAACAGTGGTTCTACCAACAAAAGCACAGCATCATTAGGATCCGATTTGTTAAGACGCGGTTTAGTTACATCAACTAATCATTAAGCAATGAGTTTCCAAAAAAAAAAAAAGAAACAGTTTGAGGTTAATCAGAGGTAAAATAAATTAGAGACGTTTGTAGTCCACCGCTGGTGGAAAATGATCGCTCTTTTTTTATATACTGTTTGCTTTTTATAATTTGCTATGCTTTCCTGAAGAATTAAGATATAATATTTTAGAAAGCATCTAACAGTTTCCTTTTATTGCTTTATCAAAGCACATTTTGGCCTCATTAGCACAAACGTGGTGTGTGAATGTCTTGTCGCATAGCAAAATCTGGGTGGGGCTTTTTTTTCTAACTGTTGCTATAATGGAAGGGACTGCATATTTGTGGGAGCAAGAGACACTTCATACACTTCATACAGCCTGTGAGGTTCTCTCCAGATGGTTCAGTCTGTCTGCTAGTTGGGTGATTTGCTTTTTAATGTCCCAGCACAATTTCCTGTTAAAAAAAAAAAGTCCCCTATAAACTTGCACGTTGAATTCCCAATTTGATCTTTCTTTTGCCTTTAATGACGGACGCAAACATTTGCCAATATTGCAGTAGGATTTACACAAAGCTGTCCCTGTGTGAGAGAAAAGGCATGTGAGAGAGAGGCATGGTCCCATGTTTAGATATGCCGAGGAACCCGTAGCTTCTTATTTGAAGCAGCTGAAGCGTCACATTCCTGTGAGCAAATCCGGGCAATACAATTTAGATTCTGATGGTGTCCCGCAATCCTTTATTTACAACCTAAACATAAGATTTGCAGAGTATACTAGCGTTTGTGCAATAGGTGTTAGGGGTGTAACGTTATGCATATTCAAGTACAGACTGTGATTTAAATAAAGTAAATGGCTTTAATGGAAAACCTTTAAGAGCATTAATTCAAATTAAAGTAACGGGCAGAACGTCACTAAGGACTTGCAAATAGCAAAATATTCAAACATCACTTTAGAGATGTGAGGAAAACTACAAGTTATAAAAACTCTTATTTAAAATATAATTTAGCTCTAATTTGCTGGTCAGAATTTTGTCATTTATGACATTGGTGCGTTCACTCGAGGACATTGAAAACTGGACGTTTTGTTGCCAACATGCGAGGCAGTTAACTTGTGAGAGTCATGCGTGCTTCCTTTCTCTCACAGCTAATTGTATAGGAAGTGAAAATGTGTGTATGTTAATTAATCTAAAAGGGTAATGCTTGTATATACAAAATAACATGAAAGCCTTGCCTCCCATTTAGACTTTTGAGAATGAATGATTCGCTGGTTTGTGCAACAGCAGTAACCATGCCATCACAAGTAGCAAATAGAGTACATAATATTTAATAATATACTGTACTTTAGATATCTTTTATTCAAAGGAAACAATGTTTCCTCACTTTTATGTACAATTAAGCCCCTCATGATGGTAAATACAAGACTATGTTCACATTACAAAGTTCAAATTACATTGTTTATTTCTGTTTTTGCATGTCATGTTGGTTGCCACTCATATTTACAAATTACTTTCATCTAACTTTAATATGGATGCATTTGATGGATTAGCACCCTGTCCATGGTGTACCCCAAGTCTCCTGGGATACTCTCCAGACTCCCTGTGGCCATGTACAGGGTGAACGCTATAGAAGATTGATGGATGGATGGACGGATGAATGAATGATTCCAATATTCATGGGTCTGTCCTCTGAAACAGCACATGTGCACATTGATACATCTTTGCTCACACCCTCTGGGTTAAAATATGTCATGAGCTTGAGCAGCCACTCCTTCATTTCAAACAATAGATACAAAAAATATGTCTGGGGTTTTGCTGTGGAGGATGGTAAGCAATTAGTCATCTGTATTTGTTTAGGTCCAGGAGAAGAAAGAAAGCGCCAAATGCTTTGCTTTAGCTGTTTTATCAGCTACTGCTAGCACTGCTATTAAATCCCTGCGTTGCCGTGTGTGTGTGAGAAAGAGATCTAGGATAACATATGAAAGTGACTCGGGCCCAATCCAAATAAAATAAAAAATTCTCATTTGTATGTTAAGACAGCCTGAAAGAGAGAGGAAAAAAAAAAGATCTGTACCACATTAGGCTAAAACAATGCAAACTTACTAGTTTAATACTTACTTTTGTTTTGTTTTGTTGGACAAACAATGCATTTAGCTTGAACCTGTATCTAGAGCGCCATTAAACATATCACATTAATACTGAATGAAAATATATTATAATTAGATTGCCCATGATTTGTTTTTTGTTTTAATCTTGGGTAGGAATTTATTTATTTGTTTTACCCCGTACACAGTCTTGGGGATCCTTTGATGGCGTGACCTGTGCGTTTAATTGTTTAAGTGGGTGTTTGTTTTCCTCTGCACTGCGCAGCAGTACTTTCAATTCCTTTTCCTGTCTCACTGTCTTGGTTTCAGATTTGTTACAGCACCAGGGACGATTATGTAGCATTTCGTTTTGTAACTACAAGGCAGATGTCAACTTTTTTTGTGAGCTTGCTGTAGCCAGACAGAAATGTTCTCTGTAGCCTGTGACCGTTTTTCAATAGGTGATAGCGATTTTTGGGTTGTCATGCAAATGACTGCTTTTGTTTGATACATTACACTTACCTTTGTATTGAGGCACAAGATGTGTAGGCAGTTTGCATTTTTACATGTGCTCATTTGAGATTTTTACCCGAAAGATTTTAATTTATAATTTGCTGTGCTGTGACCAGATTGTTCCTGAAACCCCAGCGAAGGTGTGCAAGTGAGCACCAGTAATGTACAACTATTTTTCAGGGAGTATGGCAGAAATACAGAGCTCTGAAGACTGCTGTTGAAGGAATAATATGCCTCGAGTTGCCACTGCCAGATAGACTCTAGTCTAGATTTAGGGCTGACACATGTGGTCAGGGTGAATATATGTTTAGCCACGTATGCCTGCATATGTCTGACTAGTGAGGTGTACTTCTCCACTTCCTGTCTACCCCAAATAGGTTCTTGAGAACTTCTCGGATGCCCCAATGACACCTAAACAGATCCTTCACGTCATCCAGACAAAGGGACTCAAAGAAATGAGGTCTGTTCTTGATGCTCATTATATCAGTGATTATAATTATTATATTAATAATTATGTATCAATAGATGGATAATTTTTTATACTGTACATTTGCAATTACTAAATTTTGTTTTTTGCTTCCCTTAAATTTTTAATGCCATCCTTTACCACAAAATAGAAGGTAAGTCACTTTTAATGATTGTGCTATGTTAAAGAACTGCGTATTATGATTTTTCCCTACCTCACACCAGAATGAACTCCTATATAAATGTCTGTCACATACACAGCGGCACAGCCCCACTGGCCTGCCTAGTTACCATGCTTCACTCCCAAGTGAGGGGCGATCGAGTAAAGAACAGCATCTTCTTCAAGCTACCTGGAAGAATGAGTCTTTTCACACTAAAGGTAGCAGCGATGCACATTTGTTTCCATTTTAGGAAATGTGTATATTGTTTTAGCTTTAAATTTACTAAGGATATGTAGAGCGAGGAGCATGCTAAAACTAATATCTACCGGGCTGTATTTCCAGAAAAATGCTCTCCAGTGGACGAAGAACCCATCTGGTTCTGAGGCTTCAGACCCAAGCACCGCACCAGCAGCTTCATCCACTGCTTCGCTCGGAGCAGCAGAGGGGGGCGAACAGGAAAGCGGTGACTCCACGGAAACGACGGCTGCCAGCGGTGAGAACGATGGTGTGTAGAACTTGATTGGTTGCTTTGTTTTGTCTGTGACGGTTTTATCCTTGCTGGTTAAATGGAAATGTCATGATCTTACAATTTATGTTCACGTGCAAATCCTGTTTCAAGTTGGTCAACATGGCACATTCAATGTATAAAATATATCTGTAGATCAGATCAGGAAACCTGGAATTTCAGGTAGCATTCTAGGCCAAGATTATTAGCCCCAGTAAACAGTACTGTGTCAGAGTGGTACATTACCAATTTGAAGCTCAAACAGACATGATCTGCCCCCAGGGCTAGCCAAAATCTAACAATACACATTGTGCATTTTCGTTTGAGTGCTAAAAAATTTTTTTTTTTTTTTTTTTTTTTTGTATGTAAATGTTTTATTTTGTTAATTTCTATTTGTCCACCATGTGTATCTGGACACTATTGCAATATCTACATTGTTCTGCATATGTGTTTAAAGATTTAAAGCTTAAAATAAAATGAAATCCAAATTAAGGACCGTAGCTACCTTGAGCTTCAAAAAACAGGATGAGAAGGAAAACATCGATTTTCTTTTCTTTTTCTCTTTTTTCCCTGAGAATGTGTGTGTTGCCATGGATACTGCAGCAGCACATGACATCCCGCAGTGACCTAGTTGAGAGTGGTTTTAAACGTGCATATGATTGTGTGTGTGTGTGTGTAAGAGAGGGAGATGGAGGGATCTCTAATGGGGACAATTAGAGATAAATGATGAATGTGTTTTACATATGGAGTCAAAAGATGTATTTTGTGTGCACTGGGGATGGGGGGTGCCTTGAAAAGATTTAATCCCTGATTGACTACTTTAAGCTCTGAATTTGTTTTTTGTGATACTGGTATTGGCATTGATTATTGCAATGAAAGATTCACGTATACGTGTCAGTGTGCAGATGTCATTGCTAAATATGATTTAAATAAAAGTATAAATAATTTATTTAAACAACAATATACAAATTATATGTTGAACGTTTATTATGTATACAGGATTAGTTTAGATAAAAAACAGAATAATGTCTTTGTGGGTCTAACAACGTGACAGCATTTAGAGCTTGATAAAGGTGTCTATATGTGACCAGCACATTTTCTTCACTTTATCACCTTTAATTTTTACTTTTTGTGTGTACCTCTTATGCACCTCTCATGCAAGTTGATGACAAGTTATTCATAAATTTTTAAGGATCAGGCTTTTAATTTGCTGAACCACCTTAGGAACGACTACAATGGGCTCTAAGCCACCTCGGCCAGGATTGTCATTCATGGGCATACAGCCTTCTTTAAAATGTTTGCACTGTTCAGATGGTTTACTGCGGCAAAGAGTCTCATCACCATACTGTGCTTAAAGCCTTCGGTAAAGGTCAATCTGCTTTTTACATTTTCATTCATCAGAAATTCCGGTCCCAGCTTGACTCGAAGACCCCTTGTATTTAAAAGGGATTTTATAATGCTTGGAAGATGTCCTGTATAAAAAGGGAATTCGAAACAATTGGGCATATTCTTTATGGGAAAATAATAGACTGGGTAGTGTGACGCTCCAGAACCCAGAAATAGATTATTTTGTATTAGCAGCATGTATTTAAAGGTTTAATTATTTTTGCTCAACAGTCGTTTGCTGACAGTTTAAGTTATTAAAAATAACGTACATTTTATCCATTCATATTTTACAGTTTATGTTGTGGGTGTTTGAGATAAGTGAGTCCATGTAATCAATTTTGGGCATTTTTTCTGTCCCTGTTGAAGTTAATAAGAAATCTTCTCAAATTGCCAAGATTTTTTTTCCCCCTAATATTTCTAATATAACTTTATTGGATTCATTTCCAAGTTCTGCACAAATACTTAAATGCATAATTATTATTCAATTGGTTAGACATTTTGCCTTGACAGCTTTTAGATTTTATTGTAAAAATCATTGTTTCAGACATGTTAAACTACATGCTAAAAGCAATAGCAGTGTAGAAAGCTAGCATTTGCATTTTCTTTTCATGGTTTTGCTTCCTGTTTCAGCTTCAGTGGATGAGACTTCCTCCAGTGCCTCCTGTTCCACAGAGCCACAGACACGACTAAGTCGATCCTCACAGGTACCTTCTCGCTCGACACTTTGTTGCGTTTTGTATATATTCACTATATATATATATATATATATAATATTTTTTTTTGTCGTGTAAATGCATGGTTTGTGTGTCATTAATTGTCCTTGTCCTTGATGCTCTACAGTCAGGGAGACAGAGGAAGAAATCTGTCATGATGCCTCGAGTGGTTCTTACTCCACTGAAGGTCAACGGTGAACACGTCCCATCAGGTTACTTTCCCCCCCTCTCATCTTTTTCTTTCTTTTTCTCTTTTCCTGCCAATCTCCACTCTCTCTGCAGTGGTTTGTAAACCCATTCACTCTGACTTAGGTCTGACAGTTTTTGTAATTTTATGCACTGACAGACTTTTAATCATTTATACTGCTGTCTCCTCAAGGCCAGTATCCCCACAGTTCCATCCTGTCAGCAGCCTTTTCTGTGTGTGTCTGTTAATACTAAAACAGCATCTTCCCAGCAGACACTTATTTATTAATTTATTTATTTTTTTGTAGCATTTTCTTAGTATTTCCCTTTGCTCTCAGTGTGTGACACCAGTGTTTCTGGTTGTAAGCCCTGCTCCATAACCTATGGATATCTGACCCCTCTGCTTTGCGTTTGCATCCTCACTTGAGATATCCACTTACCCTTTCTTGCTCAGTATCTCCATGTCTGGGACATCTGTCCTTGTGGCTTTCTGTGTGTGCACTAGCCAGCACTTTTTTGCCTGCTGTTCCAGCCTCTCCAATGTCACTGGCTTTTCTGCCTGTGCTGCCCTTCCCACACTTGCTTGTTCTCCAAGTCTGACCAGCCTCCCTCCTCCCCCACCTGTCCCCTCAGGAGCTGCGGGGAGGCGCAGGGAAGGGTCTAGGGGGGGTCCAGGCCCAGTACTTCGAGCCCGCTCCGAGCTGGGCTGGAAACGCCCCCAGCACTTCAAGAGCATGCGTGGCCTACGTTCAGGTACAGAGGATAAGACCCTGTGGGACCCATTTAATCATTGCTATTTTCCCTAAACCCACTTAAACCATCCCATCTGTTTACACTGTTCAGCACCACCTTCCAAACCTAATAAAAGGATAGGATAAAGCGGGTATTATTAGTAGATAGATTGTTAAAATAAAGTAAAAGACCAGTAATATTTGCTGCACTGAACTGGGGTTAGATTTAATGTATTACCTATTGCCATATTTAAACAGGTAAATGAATTGTAGACAGTGTTTGCCAGTGAGTATTTTATTTTGCTTTAGTTTGGTGAATGAAGACCATAATGCTTGACTTTTTTGCTTGTCTGCTAATTTATGTTGCCTGAAAATTTAATTAAAAGCATGGACTTTTTTTTCACTTGACCCATTCATTCGTTTCATTTTTTTTTTTCATATTCATATTTCATTTCATTTCTAATTCACTCTCACTTACTCATCTTCTATACCGCTTTATCCTGTATTCGGGGTCGCGGGGGCCTGGAGCCTATCCCAGAAGGCGTAGGGCACAAGCCGGGGTACACCCTGCACAGGGTTCCAATCCATCGCAGGGCATCAGTACATCACATTAAACTTTTTTTTCCAGGACAGCTTTGCTTCTTCTAAGTACAGTAGTACAGTAGTCATATGGATCATTTTAAAATTGACTTACAGCAAGCATATCTTGTGTCCAAATCATCTTGCTCAAGAGTGTGTAAGGTCATGTAGTACAGCATCAGTTGTCATTGGAAAAGTGGCATGTTGTATGCCTTGATAAACGAGTGCAAGGTCTGCAGATTTTATTCTTAAATCTTTGTTCTTAAATCCAATTAAATTGAGAAACCCATCAAGAAATTGGTATTTATATACATTTTAGGCATCCCCATGTACAGTACAGTGCTATGTGTAACTTAAATATTTACAGTGATTATGTTTATTAATATACTGACATGCGAGTATATTCACAGTTTTGGAAAATGTAGTACAGGGGTCTATACTGTGTCACATGTTTGTCTTTGCGTGTACTTCAGCAGCAGTGTTAATTTTAGGTTTGAATTTGCAGGGCCAATGAAGAGGAATAGAGGAGGTGTAGAGGTGGACTTTGAGACCCCGGGCTCAATCCTGGTCAACACAAACATCCGTGCTTTAATTAACACGCGCACATTTGCAGCATTTCCTCCCCACTCTCAGCAACAACTTCTTCAACTTCTCCCTGAAGTAGACAGACAGGTATGTCCTTCTATCCCTTTCTGCTATGATCTGTCAACCATTTACATCAGTATGCTGTCTAAATTGTTTGATTTATGTTTTACGGTAATGTTTAGATTGGTCCTGATGGTCTTGCCCGACTCAGCAGTTCAGCACTGAATAACGAATTTTTTACTCATGCCTCTCAAAGCTGGAAAGAGAGGCTCGCTGAAGGTGGGGTCACCTTAATACAGAAATACAGTGCAATTTTATTGCATGCATTAACTGCCTGGTATAGTTGTGCACTTATTGGAGTTTAGATTAATATGGAACTAATATGGACGTCATTTTCTCTCAAAGGTGAGTTCACACATGAGATGCAGGTTCGCTTTAGACAAGAGATGGAAAAGGAAAAGAAAGTGGAGGCATGGAAGGAGAAATTCTTTGAGGAGTATCATGGCCAAAAGTAAGGGTTGTTGTATGTTGTTTTTTTAATCATTTGTTGTGTTAAATGTGTAGTTAATCAATATGTACTTTGTCACACCCTTTACTTATAGATCTGGCTTAACCCGTGAAGAGGCATTAAAACTCACAATGAGTGATGCAGGAGATGTTTCTGGGTCAGTCCTTGGGGCTGATACTACTGCAGCCACACCCAAGAGGAGAGGTGTTGGAAGACGACGAAGGGAGGGTCGTATTAGGAGGCGATCACGTGCTGACCTCAGAAGAAGGGCGCGACGCCCACTCTGCAAGACTACTCCTGCAGCAGTGGCTCAAGAACCAGCAGAGACCCAGGCAGCTGTAGAAGTTGTGGCCCCGACTACATCACCTGTCCCAGAAACCAGCACAGTACAGGCAGAGGTTGTCCTTCAAGCCGAATCAGAATCAGAAACTCCAGTGGAGACACTATGTACAGAGGCAGCCCCCTCCCCTGCCCCGGTGTCTACTCCTGCTCCTGCTTCTACAAGCTCAACTTGCGATGAACCAGAAGGTTCCACTAGTCTGCTGCCTGAAGTTGTTGAGCCTACCGTTGCCTCGACTTCCTCGCCTTCCTCATCCTCTTCTTCGACATCCTCATCATCCTCTCCATCTTCATCTCCCTCCTCTACCTCTGATCGGCAAGGAGCCTTTGCTGCTAGCTCTGACTCATCATCTTCCTCCTCATCCTCAACTGCTGCTGTTGCCACTGACCCACTGGACGATGGTGCCTCGATCACCACAGGTACAGCAGGCACCGGTGCGAGCAGCAGAGAGAGCAGCCCGGCAGCAAGTCCTGCTACAGTCAGCCCTGCCATCCAGCTCAAGGAACAGAAAAGAAGGCCCGATGAGTCCCAGGCCTTCACCAGCTTTCCCGAGAAGAGGGCACGGCTGGATGAGCATCAGTCCTTTCGTAACACAGTTGACTGTGTGCACTCAGAAAAGCCGCAGCCTACAACAGAGGAGCCCAAGGTCCCGCCAATCCGGGTATGATGGCCATATTTATAATCTATTATCTTTTTATATATATATATATATATTAAATTGTATAATTAAGTGCTTACACCATGCCTCAGTTTAAAAAATATTGTATTTTACATAACTGCATGCCTGTTTTTTCTCTCTCTTCTGTTCCCTTTTTTCCTAGATTCAGCTCTCCCGGATCAAACCTCCGTGGGTCAAAGGGCCGCCAACGTACCAAATCTGTCCCCGCATCGTGCCCCCCAGCGAGGGGTCGAGGCGCAGTGGGACGGGGGCGCGCACCTTGGCGGACATCAAGGCCCGCGCCCAGCAAGCCCGCGCACAGCGGGAAGCCGCTGCTGCTGTTGCAGCCACTGGGGACGGGGCAGGGCCTGGGGGGGGCGGCCCGGGGGGTGGTGGTGGGATACCGGATTGCTCCAGCGGGAGGCGTTCGAGAGAGCACCCGGGTCCCGTTGAACCTGGAGGAGGAGGAGGAGGAAGAGGAGGAGGAGGAAGAGTTGGAGATGTGGAGGACCAGGAATCGCTTGCAAGCTCTCATTCGTCTGGAGCACAACTACAGTTATCCAATGTAGAGCATCCAGAAAAAACCCAAGCCTCTACCCCACAAACTTTGCCATCTCCATCCTCTGTATCTTCCAATCCTTCAGTGCTACCCTCAGAGTCGCCCAAAACCTTCACAGCATCACCAACTGAGACAGACAGCCCAGCCTCCCAGGACCAGGTAGACGATATCTGTGGCGGAGAGGAGGTGACGGTTAGCTCCAGTGATAAAGCCTCCGAGCAGACCTTAGACACTCCTGTGCCTACCCCCAGTGAGCCCGAGTCTGTAGGCAGTCAACAAGAGAGTAGGGTTGAAGAGGCTGATTCAAATGACAGCAGAACACTCACTCCTAATTATACCATTTCACCAGTGTCCAGTGAAGCAGTAAATCTTGTTCCCACCTCAATTCCTGACTCATTGCCTAGGTTTGGTGCCCAAGGTGTGGATGTGATCAGATCCTTGGCAGCATCTTCACAGCCTTGGGAAGCTGAGCAGAATTTGGGTGAACATTGTTCGGGCACTACTGGGGTCATTCAGCACGGGTCAGATGTGAAAGTCCCCAAAGAGACATTTGTTGCAACCCGCAATGGTTTTGTAAGTGGTGCTGAGGATCATGTGGTTAGGGAGAGAGTTCTGCAGGAGCACAAGAGTGCAACTGAGGCTGAAACTGATGGTAAATATGTAAGTTCCCTCTCATGTCTACCAAATAACATGAGAGAGGAAGATAATGGTGTACACAGTGACTCTACAGAGACTGCATCAGACTTTGAGAATGAAACTCAAGAGGATGATAGTGTGGACTGGCACAGAACTATGGACCATAATGGCGTGCAAGGTCATAATTCAAAGTCTCAAAACCATCCTGTCATTCAGACACCAAATCGTCTTACTTCTTGCACTTTGAGCTCTCCGCAGCATCAGCAGCCTGTTATCCAGGCCCATGTCTCTAATCCTACACACAGCCAAACTGTCATTCAGGCCCGTTTCCCCAACGGCATTCCAAACCAGCCAGTGATTCAGACACAAAAGCACCATTCAGTTCACACCCATGGCATAAACCATGTCCAGGAGCAAAACTCCAATGCCTTGACCCAGGTCCATGTGCAGCCATACCTCATGCATGTAGAGAAGGAGCAAAGCAAAGCTCATTTTCTAAATGAGAGTAGCAGTGGAGGAAAGCCATTTATCCTAACAGATGATGATTCAAAACTTATCTGCAAAGGGCCTATGGATGAATCTGGATTAAAGAACTTTCCCAGTCTTTCTGCTGTTAAGAGAATTCAAACCTCTGCACGACCTGTGTCCTCTGTAGAGGCAAACAACCCTCTGGTTACCCAGCTTCTTCAAGGCAGCCTGCCTTTGGAGAAAGTCCTTCCCCAGTCACACTCTGCAAGTAAGCTGGAGATAAATAGACTACCAGGAGCACCAACAGGTTTGTCTTCAAACCGACAGCCTGGAGGATCTCCCAGAAACATAGCTCCTCGCTTCAGACCCCCACCTGAATCAGGGGGAACCACAGAACCTGCTAGCTCAGACTTTCAGCATAAAGCCTCTTCTACTCATCAGTCACCTGTGCCTGGAAGGAATTATGGTGCCTCACCACCTGCCACTTTACAGTCGCGAATAGGATGCCTGCTTGATGAAACCAGCTCCCGTGGCACAGTTGTCCAGCAGTTTGTTCCTCAGCAGTCTGCAAACAATGTGCCTCCTGGTGCAGTACCTGTCATCACCTCCCTCCCATCATCTTCCTCCTCAAGGCATTCAGTGGACTTGAACTCTCAAAGTGCCCAAGTTTTGGAGTCAGCTGTGATAAAAGAGCACCCCATCCCTCAGATTTCACGTAGTGACACTCCAGAAAGGCAAGCAGCTGGTCTTCAGCAACACTCCGTTAACCATTCCCAGCCAATCTGCAGAACTACACCTGATGCTCCTTCCCCTCCACATGGTGACCTTTGTCCTTCTGAAGTTGTACCTACTGTTAAGATCAGTTGGCGCCCGCCGAAATCGCAGCCACCCCAACCTCAGTCCTATCAACAACAGATCTCTCATGGGGCTAGTGTGAAAAATGAAGTCTCTCTACGCCCCTCGTGCCAGCAAGCTCTACCAAAAAATTCACAGGCTGCAATGGGTGGCAATGGCTCTGTTGTTATAACCAAAAAAGAACCCCAGAGCTCCTTGGACAGTTATACAGGAAGTGGGGGAGCCATGGAAGGACTGCTTAATATGGAAATGTCCCTTGTAAGAATGGCTAAAAAAGAGCAAGGTAAAAACCCTTTCACACGTCATACTGACTCCACAGTCTCACCTGTGTCGTCCTCTCCTTCATCTACCTCTGCCTCATCATTTTCCTACCATCTGTATGGAAAGTTGCCTAAGTTGCAGCAGAGTGGAGGTGGAAGTGCACTGACTGGAGACACTGGAGGGGGGTCCTCATCTGGCTTCAGCTATACGGCAAATGTCTCAGTAGTGGACGGTAGTGGCTTCTCTCGCAGCATAGCAGATAGTGTGCTGCAACTGCGGCCACGTGTTGGGAACACTGGAAGCCAGAGTACTGCCCTGAGTATCCAGGCATTTGCTGAAAGTGCAGCAGAGGAGGTGGCTCTTAAGTGCTCTTGCCGCCTCAAGGCCATGATTATGTGCCAGGGGTGCGGTGCCTTCTGCCATGACGATTGCATCGGCCCTTCCAAACTCTGTGTTTCCTGTCTGGTGGTTAGATAGTGTGTTACAGCACCTCTGAACGGAGTCTACGGCAGTATTTTTGCATTGGCATCCCAAGACGTTACCTGTTCTCAGAGACCAGAGAAACATTTGGACTCAACTAAGAAAAGAATAATGGGAGAACTCTTGGTGTGAATACATGGCCTGATTTTTGATGTTGGACAAAGTAAAAACAATAGGGCTGCTAGATGCCCTGCAAGATCAAATTTAGTCTGTATTTTTGCTTCATATTTTTTTTCTATTGCTGTTATGATGGTGTTATGATGTGTATTATTATTATTATTGTTATTATTATTATTATTATTATTGTTGGTATTAAGTGAATTTACATGGCACAGTTGATTGTAGATTGTGCCTTTTTTTTCTTTTTCACAAAACATTTACCTCATCTACTTGACACCAATCATTGGTTCAGTGTGAAAATGGTGGTGTTCATGTTTGCGTTTTTCCTCTCACCTACCTCTCTGAAAAAGAGAGCATGAGGAGTTGTCTTGCGCATCTTGTCTTGCAAAGAAATATTTTTTTAAATCATTAAACAAGCCAATTCTTTTGTTATTTTGTAAGTGCTTCCTTTCCTTTTTTATTTTCTTATCCAAAGTGAAGTCCAGTCTGTACTTGGCGGTTAAGCACAGTATTCTAATCTAATAAAGCTGACAATGAACAGATTGGCTCCCACATTTACTGTCCTTTTTACTTGTACTGTAAATGCTACATGATGTGATGGTATGGTGTTATGTGGCTTGGGAATCTTTTCTAAACAAATAGATACACATCTTGTTTTTCCTCATAAACCCAACCACAATTCCTCACAATTTAACACACATCATTTGTAATGGTAGTATTAACAGTAGTAGAAATTTGGCTCCTGTAGTCTAACCTAAATGTATATTTATTTAACATTAGTATCAGTCATTGACTCTTTCAGGTGTAGCTATTGTAACGTTAAAGAAGTTTTAATGGAGTAGCATAGTCAAGCAACTTTTTCAAGACTGGACAATCAATCAATGCTCAGCATCAAAAGCGTGCCACTGACAAAGTGAAAACATTTAATGTATTGAATGGTCAGCCTCGCACCTTTAATCACGTCTCACATCTGTATACACATTATGACTTAAATATACAGTTTCCTTCCCAGGAATATATAACAAACCCATGATATTTATCTATTATTTTATGTATAATTTAGAGTAGTGTTTTGTGATCTTAAACAGGGTGTTTTAATATAAATGTTGCAAGTTAATAATTATGTAAATAAACAAAACATGTGAAAATGAAAACGTAGCATATGGACAAAAAAAAAACCTTCAGACATGCTTTTTAATTGAATTGTAAATGCAGCTAAGTAATTAATCAAGTAAGAGCATGTTCTGAGGGCAAAAAAATGCAATACAAACTTTGTGATTTAGTAGGCAGTTAGTCATTAATTTAGTGCAGTGCAACTAGTAATTAAATTTTAAACATTTTTTTTATTCCACAATAATAAAGATGGCATGAAAAACACTGCGTTACTGAGTCCTCAATTTTTGTGTTGTTTGAATTGTTTTGTACTGTACTGTATATTTAAGGAAATGCTGGAAGTTAAAATCTGTAGTGATGGCCATCGCAGGTCCATACCAGTATAGTTGACATACTTTTTATATTTCATAGTCTATTTGTTTCAGATTCCTGATTGTGGTTTAGATATTTCAGTACCTCTAATCAAGAGTCTATTTCACTGATATTAAAAAGTGATAATTTCTTCCAGCTAACCATGCTGATTGTTTTAGCCATTAAAAAAAATGTAATTTGCGCCCATTTCTTCCAACAAGGCAGGAGTCATGTCTAAGAAGGAACAGATGGACATTTTAGTTTTACTGGATGAACTGAAATAAGTCAGCTCAGTAGATTGATGCCCTACTTCTCTCTGTAATATAGAAGGTACGTCTTGAGTGGTTCTGGAAGAGGCAGACTGAGGATCTTCTCCCTCAGGAAGTTAACAGGAGCCTCTGTAACTTTTGCCTCCTTCCTCCTTCCATCCACACCTTCTCCGAGCTCATCACCCATGCCTTGGCAAATGCCCCCGCAGTCCTCGTCATCATCATCCTCTGACTCTGATTGGTTGTTGTTGTCATCTATAGCTCTGGGGATCAGGCGACTCATGAACATATAGTGGTTGGTTAGCAGGGTGGAGTCTCGTTGTTCACGTTTCTGTTTCAGATGAGACCTTCCTCTGGATCCCACCTTCTGAGGAAGAGGCCATGGAATGGACACGGATTTCTTTAGGGTTTGCCGGATGGAAATGCGAGCCAAGTCCTGGAGGCTTCGCACTTCAAACATGGCAGCTGCATTTTACACACACACACAAAAAAAAAAAATTATCTTTAGTAATCACTTCACCCTGGCAAAATTCACAGCAAAAACTGGAGCCTATTGCTGCAACCATGCGTGTTAAGCAGGAATGGAACCCCAATCCGTAGATATAATATAGACAATATAGAGTGGCCAATCCAATATTTTTGGGAGAAATTGAAGGCGACATGGGGATGCAAAATAAGACGGGTAGTAACTGGATCTTAGCTTTTAGCAAAGGATTTACTTACGTAGTGGTACGGCTCTAGGTTTGCCGTTTTCTCTGTGCTTTGGAAGCACAAGCGGTGCGAAGGACACAGCAATGATCTTCTTTGTCTCCCATGAGTTGTACCCTGTCCGAGTAATTTTCGTGAGCTAAACAAAAAAAAAACTGCTTTAAGCATTAGATAATTAAATATTGACTGAGAACTTTGTTTACACTAATTTCCAATATAGTATCTAGTTTTGTTTTGTTGTAAAAACAAAAAAGAAAATATAGTTGCAAGGAATTATGAGTGGGCCCAAACACCCTGCGCCTTCACCTCCCAGGTGCACCTCCTAATCTGTGTGTTATTTGTGCGTGTTAACTACAAAAAGCCATCGCCGCCTGGGTGCGCCTCACAACTTCACACAATATGATGTAATAGGGCTGATGTCAGCTTGAGCCCTAAATATTTGTCAACCGTGTGTGTGTGTGTGTGTGTGTGTGTGTGTAGGAGTGAGAGATGTGAGTGTAAACATTTGTGATGTGTGTGTAGAATAGGAGGAATTTTATGTTAAGACCTCCAAAAGCTGGTGTGTGTGTGTGTGTGTGTGTGTGTGTGTGTGAGAGAAAGAGATGTGAGTGTATGTATGTGATGTATGAGTGTGTTTATGTGTGTGTGTGAGAGAGAGTGTGTGTTTGAGTGTTAACATTTGTAATGTGTACGTGTGCAGCAATTGCTGGAAAAAAAAAGCATCACACTATGATGTCACTATACGTGTCACTGAATATAATGTCACTCAATATAATGCCACACAGGAAGTTATTAATCACTTTTTAGCATAAGTTTAAGGCATAGTCACGGCTGACCTGTTTAAGATATCAAAAATCCCTCCATGATATTGCATCCTCAATGTCTTTAGATCACATGGGCCCGGGTTGGTGGCGATCGTATAAATTCAATCCCTGAGTATATCAAAATCCATCGGGTTTTTGATAAAAAATTTTTTTTTAAATGTGAAAGTTGTGTAGATGCTAAATGTGTACCGAGTTTCGTGGTCATATGTACAAGTGTGTATGAGCTATGCAGCAAAATCTCGTGTGGGGGCCCCTGAGGGCCCCCTCAGGCCACGTGACTTTCAGGCATCCTAATGGCAGCAGATTCCGATCTGTTTGCCAATTTTCAATGAGTTTGGAAAAAGGTAGAAAGAAAAAATCCTTAGCAAAACAAGAGGGTCCTGCGCACCCTATAGTGCTATTTAAAGCAACGATGAGTGGGCCCAAGCACCTGTGCCATGGTCACTCAGGTGCACCTCACACCACGTGTGCCTTTTGAGCCTGTTAAGACCTCCAAAAAAACAAAGCCGCCCAGGTGCACCGCATAACCTGGAAAAAGGGCTCGGAATATCACTTTGGACCCCTCACACCCAAGCCACCTTCTATTTAACCTTTTGCTGTCGGGTCGACGCTATAGAGCACCGAACACAAGGACAGTCAGGCACGAAAACAGTTTTTTCCCCCAGGCAATCTACCTCATGAACAGTTAAACATCATTCTAACTGTCAATAAATATATGTGCAATATTGTTGTGTACAGTACCACAGTGCAATATACTGTATAATAACACAGATTTCAGATATTTATGTAACTTATTTAGAAGTATCTCACACCATACTCCATTTTTTTTTTTTTTTGTGGGGTGTGTGTGTAGGATATGTGTGTAGGATATGTGTGTAGGATGTGTAGTGTGTTTGTATTTATTAGGGCTGATGTCATAAATGTGCATTTTGCAATGACCCAAGATATCTTATTGAGTTGAGCCCATGACATGAATAAACACAATAAACAACTTCCTGTTGAGTTGAGCCCATGACATGCACAGCGAAAGTTGCGCGTGCAAGTGTCTATGAGCTATAAGTGAGGGCCCCTGAGGGCCCCAAGCCCCACCTAGGGCCCAGACTCTCAGGCATCCTGATGGCAGCAGATTCCAACCTGTCTGCCAAATTTCATGAGTGTTTAAGCATTTTTTTTTTAAAAATCTTTAGAAAAACAAGAGGGCCCTGTGCACTAGTGCTTGGGCCCCAATAATAATCCTATTAGGAAAACAATAGAGCCCTTTACACACTATGACGACATAGGGCTGATGTCATAGTGCTTGGGCCCTAAAAAGGGAAAAATAATCCTTAGAAGAACAAGGGGGCCCTTACACATTTATGACAGCAGCACTATTAAAACAGCATTATCAGAGCTATGGCGATGATGTCAGTAATGTCGTCATTGTGCTGATGTCATAGTGCTTGGGCCCTAAGACATGCAGATTATATCTAATATAAATCGTTCGAGGATTAGTGAGCAAGCAACTCAAGTAACCATTTAAGTATTGATATTTACACTTCTAACACACGTGTGTGGTACAATCAAATATGAATCCAGGAAGTTCACAAACTAATTCATTAGTCACTACACTCATAAATTAAAAGCTCTTGCTTTCTAAAGAGGTTTTCTCCAATCAAAACACACGTCAAGTGTTTAGCCACAGGGACAAACTGAAGCACCTTGTGTGTAATTACTCGTTTGAATAAAACATCAGCGTTTGACTTCACATGTCTCACATTGAAATTAAATGAGCAGAGCACTGGACATGATATCTTCTTATATATGTAATAGTAAAAAGGTCTTTCCATAAATGGTTCTCCGCAGAATGACAACTCTTGATTCTAATCCTGTAAACAGTCTGCTGTACCTTTTGTCTAAATGAGTGAAGAAAGCATGTCTGACATCATGATAGATCTGCTTACCTTTTCTTCCAAGGGGAGCACCAAGATACCCCCAACGTTTAAAAGGCTCTTCATGAAGTCCTCATGCTCCCTTTGAACCCCGGCTCCGCAGTACACTCTGTCATAATGTCGGCTCTCTGGGGCAATCTCCAGACAGTTCCCCACTACAAATGATGGCTCACAGAACTCAAACCTGATGCACGCCATACAATAAAATCAGTTAGAATAATACCAGAACAATGCTCTCTGTTTGATCTTATTTATAATCCCATAAGAGAGATTAACAAGCACATGGATACTGACTTATCAAAGCTGTCACTTGTCTTGATAAAGCAGTCCAGCTTCTGATAGGCATACTCTATGACATCTGCATGGAGTTCAACGCCATGGTTGACACCAAAAGGACCTAGACAGTTTAACAGCTAGTCAATAAACATAACCATCTGTATTGCTATGGCTTTTACAACCTTGTTATTGTAAATATGGTATTATTTTACATATACAGGGTGGCCCAAAGTCTGGATCCGTAGGCAAAAATGTATTTTGTGATCGAATTGACAAATCTCTAATTTCGCAAGACTTTGTGCTATAATCGCTTAATACAAAAATGCAGAACATTTCATAATGTACAGAACAAGGTGCAGTTATTTTCCTTCCATAGTGCAACCATTGTTCTGGACTGATTCTGATAGACTACTAATTCCAAATGACTCCGAAGACAAAAGCTGAGTGGTTGTAAGTTTGATTGTTTGATTTTCTGTTGTTAGTTTCCAAGTCATCATAAAATAAAACAAAAAAAAAAATCAAATTTCAGACAAAGAAAAGTTCCTATGGATCCAGATTTCTGGGCCGTGTTACCATGACACCAATGTGTGACTTAGCAGCAGTAACCACATATACTACTTTACATTTGCTATTAAGCTTTAAAAGATTTTTTTTATGTACGCCACTCTTACTTAGTCACCATGATAAGGTAATGCAACATATTCACACCTTCCTCCATTTGACAGATAACCTCATGGTTCTTACCCAGTATGAGGCCCACCATGGTGCTTAGGTAACCTGTTCCACTCCCCAGGTTGAGGAATGACAGGCCAGGCTGTAGGTCCAGAGCCTCCATCACCTCTGAATAGATGCAGGGTGCAGACAGGTGGATGTTGCCATGTCTCCAGGCCAGGTCCTTATATGCATTATCACGGAACTCATCTAGGTAGTAGTCGGCTCTATCGATGGCCCGGAATGCACACTCCACCAGTTCTGAACGAATGTACTGGGCCTCTTTCAGGTTGTCAATCAACTCATCATTGTCCTCTCCTGCACTTACTGCACCTCCCATTGTTACTGAGGAAGAACACAATGTTAGAAACCAAAATGGGTTATGAGGTGCTGAAACTTAATCTAAGGGTTTCATGTAGCTACTGAAGGGTTTTTAGCAAGCCATTAAGCAGAGGCGTCCTATCGTATCTGCACAGGCCCATTAGGGGGTGCAGGTTTTCATTCTGATCAAGAAAAAGCTACACTTGATCCAACTTTTTAGCAGTTTAGCTTGGCTTTTCAAGTGTGGCTTCTGCTTGGCTGGAATGAATACCTGCACCAAATGCTGGACTTTTCTAGATATCTTTGGACACCACTGCCTTGAAAAGTTGTTTTATTTTTATTTTTATTTTATATATATAAAGCAAAATCTAGACCCTTTAAGCATTCTTTTATTTGCCTCTCTGGGTGAATCTTCAAAGTGAATCTTTATGCGGATTTGTACAACATAAATGTAAAGCCCCATACAAAGTCATCATCCCTGGCTATCCATATCCTTCTCTTATAAAAATATAGAGGAACTAGAGAACTCGTAACCTTTGCAAAAAAAAAAAAAAAAAAGTATTAGATACACAGTGTGCTTTCTTATACAGAAAAAGTACTATGGCATCCATCTCACTCAGGGTGGCAGGTACTGTAAGTCCCTGGCTTAGGTTTCTGTCTGTGTGGAGGTCTTTTGTGTTTTTTCTTCTTCTTCTTGGGTTCCCTCACATGTACAAAGCAGTTCACAAAAAAAAATGCATGGGTGAAAAAATGAATGCATGAATGAATGAATAAATCTGGATCATCTGACCCAGCTTGAAAGCACAACATTGCAGATTCCCATGAATTTTCACATGGTGTCGCTGAAAAGCTATTTTTTTTTCCTCAAGAGACTTTATTGCAAAAAATAAAAAAATAAAAAAGTGCGCCTTTGAGACGGATGTCCACCAATCACCCGACAAAATGCTCAAAACAAACATCCACAATCAGAGCTCACACCATGTGTGTGTTGCTTTTTAAAGGCTAGGTCCAAAACATCACACTACTTTACCAAGTAGTATAATAACCTGGAAGGCCATCTGCGGTAACTATGGTAACTGCGCTCCGGGATTCGTACTGTTTCGTACGGTATATGTGCGAGCCGAATTAAAGTTACACGTTCAAAAAAGACCTCTTGCAATACGCAGGGTTGTTTATGTTAGAATTCGTAGTTGTGTAATTTAATATCTCAGTCCTGCACTATACCGTCTGATTAATAATAATAACAATAACAATAATAATAACAACAACAATGGTTCATTTTCTGCTCACCTCCAGACAGATAGAAGCAGAGTCGGTCTGGAAGAAAAGAAAGCTGTTTCGCAGGTAATCTGCTCCTGAGCCAAAAATCTCCTGCCTCGTTAGAAACAGCACGACATCACCGATCTAATGTTTGTCACGCTTATTTTACCGCGCGTTTGTCGTGTTGTTAAACCTCTGCATGCTTTTATAAGCCTGGCGTCTTCATCCATAAACCTTCAGCACAGCAACAGTTCTGGATGTAAACACTGAGCAGCTGACTGCGTGACGTCACAGCTGAAGATGGGTTTTTATATATATATATATATATATATATATATATATATATATATATATATATATACACACACACAGCTTTAGCTGTGACGTCACGCAGTGTACATAGGTATATTTTTATATTAATCTAATCCATGTCTATTTATACACACACACACACACACACATATACTGATACACTGTATATATAACTCTAGCACCTACAATAACCTGTAACATACAGAAACACTGAGTCCACAAATTCTTACAAATGATAACTTTACACATCTGGATATTATTCAGACATTTTCATTTCTTATCATTCACATATGTCAATTCAGTTGCTTAAAAAAAACATTAAAAGAAGCAAAAGAAGAAAATAGTGTTCTTCATGCAGAGAAAACAGTATTCGGTTTATGCTACTAAAAGTGCAGTAACTGGTACAATCATGCACACTTAGAAAATGGTGTAAAGAATATCTTCATGGTAGTTTCCTTGTTCGACCAGCAGAGGTCAGCAAAAACTAGCTTGAGAAACCATGCTCTAAATCTCAATACTTACTCACTATCTATACCGCTTTATCCTGTATGCAGGGTAGCGGGGGGGCTCTGGGGGCCATCCCAGGAGACTTACTGTAGGGCACAAGATGGGGTATACTCTGGATGGGGTGGCAACCCCAATTTGGGAATGCCAATTAGCCTAATCTGCATCTCTTTGGACTGTGGGAGGAAACCAGAGTAAACAGAGGAAGCCCACCAAGCACGGGGAGAACATGGAAACTCCACACAATCAGACCTGAGGCGGGAATCGAACCCATACCCTGAAGGTGCAAAGCAACAATGCTTACTCTACCCACACTGGTACCACACAATTCTGTCACCTTGTTGCGTTCCCAAAAACAAAGGCATCTTTGATCATGTGATGCAGGTGATAGAATTTCTTTTTTTATTGTATCACCGACAGATGAACAAAGGTCTATCAATATGCAGCAGTCACTAACACAGATACATTTACAAAATAAATATTGCAACAAGAGTATCATTCGATTTTTACTTAAATATTACATAAATAATAACAATAATAATAATAATAATAATAATAATAATAAATACATCATACTGTATCTGTTCAACCCACTTCACTGTTGAGGGTGTCAAAATACTTTTATGGAAAACAAAACTCATTAAATAAAAGTGAATATTAGAAAATAATATAAAAATTGCTAAAAAATATTTGCACTTAAAAAAGAGATTAAAAATCTCTATCTTTGAAATAAATACGAAGGTTTATAAAACACTTGCAGTGGATTTCTTTTTAAATATTGCCTGTCTCAATACAAGTGGGCAACTATTCTCCTTATATTGACTGTTAAAAAGCTGCTTATAGAATTTTGTGGTTGTAAAATAAATAAGCTCTTAAATAGACAATGACAAATAAATAAACAAACAAAATAATCACTCAAGCATGAATAAATAATAAATTAAACATATCAATGATCAAATTTAAATAGTAATAACATTAACAATAAGATAACAAAACTACAAACTATTATGGAAGTGCGATATCTATGTTTTTTAAATACTATGACCATTTCTAAATGGGACGGGAACCAATTTCCACCAAACAGGAGACAACATCATCGTACATCATACAAACAACAGCAGTGCTGCAGTCTAATCATCAGCCATAAAGGGGACGCCAGAAATCCTAAAAGTACCTGTAGACATCAAATGTCGACCACACACATATATGTACCCACACACCCACACACACCCACACACATGTATACACTCTGGCAGCTTGTTCATGAGAACCTCCATTCGCTGAGAAGAGTAAGAAAGGCAGACTGGGACAGATGTGAGCTGGTCACTAATAAGATGCGATCCAAAAAAAAAAAAAAACATTAAGCACTGTGCCCAACTGACTTTTTGGGTCATGTTGCAATGGTACAGCAGCAAGATTGGATTTTCAAATTTGGTCCATCTCTTTAAACTGCACAGGGCCTCACTGTGCTCTTCATTATCACATACAAAACCTGAATGTCCTTTAACAGTGCGCAAATATTGTTGGTCTGTTTTACAAGCCACAGTGTGTTCTGGTGTTCTCATGATGCTCGTGGTGTTCACGCTCCTTCCTGCTGTGTGTTTGATCCCAGCTGGTGGTTACACCTCGATGCCTTTGACGGCCTGGTTGATGGATTCGAGCAGGGCTCGGTTTGCAGGGTTCTGATAGCACTCTTTGTTGCTAAACATGTGGGTCAATGTGTCCACATAGGTATCAAAGTTCTGCTCACTGATGGGCTCCTGCTGAACAGTAATGTCACAGTTACAAAGGGCAACTAATCTCCAATCTTGTCAATCAGTGTTTTATTTATTTTCCTTCATTTTAGTTCATTTAGTTCAAATCCTAATCTTTCCACTTCTAAAATACACAACATGACTACAAGTGTGCAAGCATTCTTAGAAGACCATAATGTGAATTTTTCCGGTTACTGTCAATGTGATGTTAATTCAGTGTTACTGAATTGACACCAGATGGAAGAACCAGAGCTGCTCTTATTGTCCATATAACATAAGTGGACTTGCATTTTCATCCTGAGGATGTTATCACTAATCTTTCATCAATGATGTCATCATTCTACTGAATATTGGAAAATCTCCAGGCCTTATTGTCAAATGAACAGATATTTAGAACGGTGAATAATAGGTTTAGATAAAGTAGGTGGTGGACAGTATGGAGAATCTCTGCTTTGTATGCAATGTGTTTGAAATGACACATCATATTGCACTGAAGATCACTAGTATACTCACCATCTGTGGGAGGCGGATGTTGGCCAAACTACGGATAAGAGCCTGGCTCAGGCCAGACAGCTCCATGAACAGAGCTTCATTTTTCTCTTCGATTAGTTTATTTTCCTCTTCCATATTTTTCAGGTTCTTCTCCATGGATGAGATCTAAAAGAGTACATCAACAGCCATAAGTCAATGTGGACAATTATTTAAAAAAAAAGAATTGTAACAAAAACAGTCATATTCAACAACAGAACACCATATGACACTTTGATTTTACATATAATTGTTCATGAATGCTCAATTTCTAGCCTTTACAACATTCATGCTATTGGATGCGTTTGTTTCGGTAGACATCTACACATGCAGATGGATGAAGAGCTCAGACAGTGCCTTCACTCAGTATGAACTGACCTGTGTATGTAGGTTAGCCATGTCTGACTCCATCTCAGAGTTTGACTCATTGAGCTCAGAGATCTCTTTGTTCAGCTGCTTTATATCTTCATCATTATCTAGAACTGTGAAAAGATAAAGCACATTATGATAGCTGTAGGATGGATCGCTAAAAATACCACCTATCCCAAAACGTTCATACTCTTCATGCCTTACCATCGCTTGCCCTGAATTTCTTGCTGATATAGTCATCCCCAGGGAACCTCGCTCTTTTCTTGTTAGCAGAAGCTCTTGGACAACCTGACAAGCTGTGGGTATATAGGTGTAAAAATAAAATTACATAATAGTTCAGTTTGTTAAGGACAGGACTAAAACACCCTTAATATTCCAAACACAGTCTTTCTATGACTCACTGTGCTGATACTATAGCAGTTATATCAGAGTGCAAGCCACAAATGGAACATTTAATGTTTAATATGTTTAATATAGTAAATATATATTAAAATGTAATATTTTAATATGCATTACTATACATTTACATAATGTCTAAGCTTATTATGTATCACTAATTTCAAATGAAGTAATTTATTATATTCATGTGTCGCACCTGCGGTGAGTAAGGAAGCTGCCGTTGGCATGGCCGGAGCCGTCACATCCTGGAGTCGGGCAGGTGGGACCCTCTGTCTTGAAGGACTTCCAGGAGAAAGGTGTGCCATTCAGCAGTCCCTCCTTCTGTCTGCGTGCTGCCAGTGGACACCCATAGGCACTGCGATGAGTGGCGTACTTCCCACTAATATGACCCAGACTATCACAGCCAGGAACTGGGCACCTGAACGAAGACATTTACATTATTAAAGAATACCTACAAAAAATTGGTGCATCTAACGGTATAAAGTAACTTTTGTCTGATGGTCTGTAGGTTTTGTCTGATATTTTTCTTCATTTACTTCAACATAATGTAATGCTATAAACATATATTATAAACTGTATATTTAAAAAAGTCTGTGATTATTTTATTAAGGCACAATAAAAAAGGCATAATTATTTTTATATGATGGTGATGTGGTTATTTCTCTTTAAAATAACTTACTTGATCAACTCTGAATCTTCTTTGTCATCTTTTGTAGGGGTTGTTTTCACTCCTCCCTTCTTTGCACGAGGACATCCAGACAAACTGTAAAAACCAAATGATGTATTAATTCAATATTTAATACACTCAGTTTAGACACCAAGTTTATTACTGTATCATGTCCAGTTGCTGAGAAATAACCAGTGAGAGCTTATTTACGGGGTTACAGAAAAAAAACAAAAAACACCAAAATCATATGTGTGGAATTTTTAAACGAGTATTCTGTAACACCAGGATTTCTATGCTAGCCGTAAAAATAATTTGCCAGATTGTGGTAGATTCCTGTGAGAATAATTAAAGCGATTTACCTTCTGTGTGAAGCATAGTTTCCAGTAATGTGTCCTGAACCATCACAGCCTGGGGTGGGACATCTGGAGGTCAAAAAGCTATAGGTCAGTGCAGTTAAAATATAACTATTAGAAAAACACTTCAATGAACAATTCTGATCATTATGTTATTCTTTCTTAATGAACATTTTAATGTTGATATCATTTAAGGGATGCCAGTACTTCTTAGAGTAAACACAAGTGACTAGCTACGGTAGTATGCCTATCTGAGACGTTTAGTCAGTACACAGGAAAAGGTAATAAGACACAGTCAGAAAATATTTAGATTGTATATAAAAGATATATTCAGTAGAAACAGCAGGGTACAGTACAGCTAAGCAGTAAAAGCAGTGTAGCAAGGATTCATTAGAGTGAGGATCAGCACAGACATACTTGAGTTCACCAGTGTGGGCAGCCATGAGGGTCCGCAGACTTTTATCAGCAAGAGGACACCCAGAGAGACTGGAAGAAGGAAGCAGGGCAGAAGAAGAAAGTTGAGAAAATAGAAAGTTAAGTGCAAGATTGAAAAGAAAACTCGTTTCTGTATGTTTGGTATAAATCTGCAAGCATGGTTCGGGTTTGGTTCTGCTCTGGCCCGACCTCATGTGCATTCGAACATCCACAATGGATGGTGTAGTATTAGTGAAATAGTAATAGAGTAAATAAAAGAAATGCATGCTATTGATGCATTTATTTATGCTGCTCATATGTGCGACAGACAGAGATGGAATGGAAAAGGTTTTAGTACAGCGTTAAGGTGAGAGATAGAGAGAGAGAGAGAGAGAGAGAGAGAGAAAGACATGCTTTTTGAAAAACAGATGTAGGATTAATAAGCACTATATAGTTTGGGTTATACCTGCGGTGAGATGCATAGTTTCCTGTTATATGACCACTGCCATCACATCCTGGGGTGGGACATCTGGACAAAGTTTAAGCTGGTGTTATGGTTCAGTATAATTTGTTAATTAATGTCTAGTTAATAACAATTTCAGACCCATCGATTACTATGTTATTCTGGTTTTGCTGGGACTTACAGCAGGAGCTCTTTCTTGGCGTCCTTGGTTGGGAGCTTAACCTTGAAACTGGAAGTGGTAACTTCACCAGGGTATTTCCTGTCCTCCATAGCCTCTTGTGTTACATCATCATCCTCACCATCAGAAGAGGCATAAGACTGAGTGGTGTAATCCACCTGTAAGTTA
The DNA here is from genome assembly GCF_024256425.1 of Clarias gariepinus. Taxonomy (NCBI): domain Eukaryota; kingdom Metazoa; phylum Chordata; class Actinopteri; order Siluriformes; family Clariidae; genus Clarias; species Clarias gariepinus. Next base: position 9,164,548 of record NC_071121.1, read on the forward strand.
AAACATGAGCCACAATGAATAAAGAAGATAAAAGATACAGTATTTTCAAAAGGACCAACTCCTCATATTCTTTGTTGTTTGTACTATTGTAACTACTGACATCTATTATTATTAACAGCTAATTATTATTAATGATAAAGTTCGTAGAACAACATTAACCTCCTCGGGCTCCTCCTCTTTCTGTCGGGTAGTCTTCGTGTAGTCTATTGGCCCCTCCCACTCTTCTATTTTATAGGTGTGGCCAGAGTGAGGTGAGGTGACTCCTTGTTGTTGTGAAGAAGATGACGATGAGGAAGAAGGATCGGGTGACCTCACACCCTCTCTTTTGGGTTTCTTCATGCTGAGGTCTAGGGTGCCATTCTCATCAACTTCAATATCCATATCCTAATTGTGAAAAAAATCAACCAATGCAAATAAATTATATAAAAAATTCTAGAGCATCTGAAAGAACTACTGTGTACTGTGAAATATGTCTACTTTGCTGGTCTGGTCCTGATGTTTGGTGCTGAGGTTCTCTGGCCTTTCCCAGCATCGTGTAGACAGGTTAAGGATGGCAGTGGCAGCCATGTGTGCAGCCTCGGCATCGTGGGTATAATCGTATCCACTGGAGGTGGAGGAAGAGCTGCTTTTGGTGTAGCCTCCTGGTAAGTTCTGGTTCGGGGAGGAAGCTTTAGGGAATTGTTTTGCTGTTAATCAAGATAGTGACACGCATAGACACAAAAATCTACTGTGAATTAAAAAATCTACTACATTGAACTACATTGTTAACTGCCATTGGAGGTTAATATAGGCTGCTTCAGTAAGAGTGGCAAACTTACATTTAAAGGCCTTAGGTGAGGTTTCAGTGGCGGGCAACTTTGGGGCAAGCATGCGCTTCCCAAACACCTGCACATCAAAGCTTGCATAGTCAAAGGACACCTTAGAGTACTTCTCTAATTCCTTTGCCAGGTTGGCGCGTGGAGTAGCTGGTCCCACATTAGGCCTGTAGCTACCATACTGAGGAATCTCCAGCTGCTTCACAAAACACATGGGCCTAGAAATGATTATAAAAAGCATTTTAATCAAGTCACTTGATAATCCTATTTTTTATACTTGATTTTATGATCCAACGATGGTATACTGAAGAAATCAACTTTAAACAGCTCACCTGAGTACTCTGTCTGAGTTTGAGCTGCCAACAGCTTGCTCACTGACTGAAGCCTGGGTCTGAGATGGCTTCTCGTAACTCTTTGAGTGTTTCCCTGCAGCAGCAATTGGGCAACCGGATAAACTGAAATAAAAAAAAGAAATTTATAATAATAATGTGAAAAATACAGTTTATTAGGATTGGTGAACGAATCGATTCACTGATAATATTGATTGACATACTGGAAAATAGTACCTGCGATGTGTGTTACGATTGCTGTTGACATGGCCTTGGCCATTACACCCAGGTGTTGGACATTTCAGCACATTCTCATGCATGGCCAAGACTAAGCAGATGGTGGAAAAAATGTCACAATCAGTATGAAATAAGTCTAGCGGAAGACCTACACAATACATTCAAAAACATAGTAATAGGCATCAGACTTTTTAAACCGGAAAAAAAAACAATCCCCCAGATTTTAAGGGTCAAAAACATAGTAGCATGAACCTGAATTGTCTAAAATATGGACATTTAACTATCCACAAATTCATTTCTAAGTTGTTTTTACTTTGAAATATGAATAAAATAAAATAAACCCTGCAGCCTGTACTTACTTTCAGGCGGTACCCTGTCCTTATGTGGGCACCCAGAAAGGCTCCGATGGTGAGGGTACAGTCCAGTCACATGACCTGTCCCATCACATCCTGGGGTCGGACACTTTACTTCCTTCTTCTCTGATCTGGATCCTTCTATGTTAAAATTAGCGAAGGAAGAAAAAAAAGCAGAACACAAACAGACATCAAGGTCTCTTGTCCAAACATAGTAGTGAAATAATTTAAAAACAATGATGTAGAATGTAAAAACTTTCGCTCAATGAATTAAAAACGCTGGATGTGTTTCTGAAATGCTCCAGCAAATAAGATAAGATAAGAATTTAAAGATAAGATTTAAATTCAAGACCTTCAGGTCACCACCACAAACAGCATAAACCCTTAACTTTGTAGAGTAAGGTATGTTAGTCTGGGAAGTCCAGGAAACTAAAGAGGTTAAATATTCAGTAATAAAATATAGCAATATATCATAAAAATATATATAATATTCAGTATACGTACGTTATTTGAACAACATAGTAGTAACTGAGTAGACTTTTTGACAAGCTACCTGTCCCTTATTATATAATGGCTTCCAACCAGTACATGCTTCATCTAAGACACATAAAGTCAAACAATTAAAGCTATGTCTCAGTGCAGCCGAACATACTCAAAGGAAAGCACTAACTACTCTCATCTACATTCAAGAGCTCACATATATGAATAATTTGTTTAGCAATGTTTTGGTTGACAGAGTAGCGAGAAATGCCACCTCTCAGACTCAGAGAGAATGGACAATTTTGCTCTCTGACTGTACCTTTACCATAATATCCCCTGCGTGGTGTGTTTTCAGCCATCTTGCTGCTCCTCTCATCGGCGCTGTGGTAGCTCTGCTGTTCCGGAGATCGGCTCTCCTCAGAACTGCGTGCTGTCTGCTCAGCCTTCAGTGCGATGGCCTGTTCTAGCAGGCCCAGATTTCCCCGCGTCATGTCATACGTCTCAGACTCGTCTGTCACCTCGGACCTGTGAGACACACTGTCTATTTCCTCATCTTCTGCTTCATCTACCTCTTCTTCCCCTTCATCCTCACCCTCATCCTCTTCCTCCTCCTCAACCTCTTCCTCGTCATCAGACTGCAGCTCTATGACCACTGTGGGCGAGGCTTTATTAGATACATCATCTCGCTCCTCTTCATCTTCATCCTCTTCTTCCTCTGCTTCCTCGTCTTCGATTAAATGAGTGTCTGTTTTCTCGTCACTATTCATCCTGGCATCTGGTTCTAATACCTGAGCTGAGAGGCTGGTGGCTACAGTGCTGGGGGAGTGTCTAGGCTCTACCTGTTCCTGCTCATCTTCCTCCTCCTCTTCCTCCTCCTCCTCCTCTTCCATTTCATCAATATCGTCTTCCTGTTCATTTAATTTCTTATCAGTTTCTTTGGCCTGGACTTTGTTGAAGTCTCCACTAAAGTACAAGTGGTCTGAATTGTTCTTCTGACTTGAGCATTGAGACTCATGCTCTTCGTCATGTTCTTCCTCTTCCTCGCCATCCTCTTCTGATAACTGCACAGGATCATCAGTGGCTTTTAGGTGCTGAGTCATTCTTTCTTCTTCCGTCATCTCTTCTGTTCCATCTCCCTCCTCTTCCTCTCCAGCCTGGATCTCTGCAGCAACTTGAAGGCCCTCCTCGCTTTCAGTCTCTACGGTCACTTGTTGGATGGGAGTCACTTCAGGCTCAAGGTGTTCTTTTTTGGACTCGTCTTCAGTTGCTGGAATAGAAATGTCCTTGACTGCTGTGTTTTTATCTTCGGATTCCTCTTGTGAAATTACTTCTGTAGAAACATCATGTGCATGATTAGATGCATGAACACTGAAGGAATTACAAGAACACTATAATTAGCAATTGGGCAGAACCTCCTACCTGCCAATGGCTCTGATGCATCATCATTTTTCTTAGGCTCTTCCTCTTTCTCTGGCGTGTCTTCATCAGACTCCACTGCTTCGTCCTTTGGTTCAGTTTCACTGTTCGTATCACTGTCTGCATTAAAACCATCATCCATTGCCAGCTTCAGGGGATTGGGCCTCTTCTTAGAGACTGACTGATTTTCTTCTGCTTCCTGGAGTTTCCTTTTTTTTGCTAATGGACAACCCAATGCACTGTGGAACGTATAGACCATCACAGTTACTAGTATCAATGCAACATATAGTGATTAATTTGACATTGTCAATATTGGCTTATTTTTTTATTTAATGGTACCTTCTATGTCGGGCATATTTTCCACTGACATGACCCAAACCATCACACCCTGGAGTCGGACAACTAATAATATGAAAACATAAACATTAGTTTATCAGTAATAGTCATTTAATATGTCTAATTCATTTAAATTCGTTACAGAAAAACAAACAAGCTGCAAACCATAAAAAGAAAAACACACACATACCTGTATTCTTGCCCCACAAGCTCAAGAGGAACTAGGATAGAAAAAGAAAGAGATTCCTTATTTTTTAATACTAAAAGATCTATCACATGTATCACATGACATGCATGTATCATATTACACATATATAGTAGCTTGCAGGTTTGACATAAATAGGCTAGACAGATCGAAGATATGTCTTTGGTTTTTCAGTGTCATGTTACAAAGTGAACTATCCTCACCTCTGATGCCTTTTGAGCGGGTCCGTGTCCTTTTCTCCTCTGTGTCTTGGCTCATCTAGAGTACAAGAACATATAAATGTTTGCATTACATGTGTACATTGTCATTTTTGCTCTAATTTCACTGTTTTACTGTGTAATTCTCTGGGTATTTTGTTAATGTTGTTATTACAGCCATTTAAACCCATATATTTTTTGGTAACTGGATCTCTATTCTGTCCTTATTCTGTGAAATATCTAATGTTCGGTAAGCAGTGAAACGCTAAAGTAACTAGATAGCTCAGTGTATCCTTTAAACTCTGTGAAACAGCAAAATCAATAATACACTTCCAATAAGTTCCTTTGAGATGAACAGCATGACCCAGCAAGAGGATTAGGAGGAGGATGTGGGAGAGAAAGCATAAGAAAAAAAAAATACTCAGTGCACAAGGAAAGCAATGAGATGGAAAAAAAGGGAGTTGGAAAATAAACTGAATAATAATTTTAAATAGAAAGAACAGTGCAAAATCAGTATGGGTTAAAAATATTAGATCACAATGAAGTTGTAACACTTAATACTGAAAGAGTAAGAAAAATAACTCCAGGTTATTTACTGCATGATAGCTCCCATTATGGCAAATAAAAAAGGAAACAGCTCAATCCTGGGGGAATAAAGAGACATCCACATCCACATATTTATAATAAAAGCCTGTCTATATCTCACTTTTATTCTTTTGCTCCTCTTGCTTTCCCAGCTGCTGATCCGGTCCCCTTTTGTCCACCTCTGATTCAGCAGCTGCCCGTGGAACTCATTCTCTACAGGGAAAAGCATGGGCAACATATTATGTCACATTGTGTAGTATTTACACAACCAAGTACAAAATACAAGTCTTTTATATTACTGGAATATTTGACTATCAAATACATTAAGAATAGTATATTGATGATTAGCAGGCTTAAACACTTATTATCATTCAAACTTATATAGAAAAGTAGGAATAACTTTGGAAATTTTCTCTTAAAAATTAATACTTTAAAGGTTTCTTCAGTAAGCAAGAGTCACTGTCTGTGTGTCTTTGTGACTAGAGGTGACTATTTCACTCTCTATTCCTTTGAGATCTCCTGAAATAAAGCATTTTTTGTCTGTTCTAACAGCTAGCACTACAGTTCGTATATACTTTGGGTTCCTGATTACTAAGTCTCTGAGGAGGTCAGGAAAGAGACATGTAAGGTAACCTTCCAGACAGGCACTTTGCAGTATTCCACTACAAAAAGTATATATCAACAAAATGTTTTGTTCTTATACCAAAATTATATGAACTTTCTAATAATTGCTATGGGTTACAGTAACCTGTAAGATAAAGAATAAGATTGACCAGCAGATCACAAAAGGTAGCATTTTATAAATTTATTCTATAACGACCAAGGAGCATTGGTGGTTCAATGGTAGGTTTCTCGCATGCTATGAGGAAGGCCCAGGTGGCCAAACCCCAGCCACTGGATGCAACGCAGGTCCCAAGCCTGGATAAATTGGGAGGGTTGCATCAGGAAGGGCATCCGGTGTAAAACCTGTGCCAAACTACTAAAGTACTCTATTTAACAATATTTTTATATTCCAAGTTATTCCTACCTTTGTACATTATTAATTGATAGACAATAAGTGTTTAAACCTGCTCATCATCAGAATACCATGTTAATACTGATCGTCAAATATCCCAGTATTTTCAGGGTCATTCTATAATAACCCACATTTAACAACAATTTAAATTTTAAATAAAAACTCTGGATTTCTGAGATTATGCAACTATAAAACAATTTTAGGCATTGTCATGTATGTCTGCCATGACCTAAGATTTATGATTTGAGATTTATATATAAATCACAGTCATTAGCTGGCTCTTAGATGGCACACTACAACCTTGTCTACAGAGTCTACTTCTTAACTGTAGGTTCTACGTAGTAATAAAAATCAGCAGAGTGATGAGTATGTTAACACATTTTCAAAGAGTTAAAAAGCATGCTGAGTAAACTGTATTTCCCAGTGTTGTATGAAAAGCATCCTTATCTAACGAAATATTGCCCACTAAGTTACATGGGCTGATATTTCTCAGTGGGAACATATTCGATAGCTATGTATACTAAATACAGCTACTAATACACAGTTCAGGACTCTTCCGGGTTGTCGTTAGGGAGGGCGTGGCCTCTCCGGGAGGGGTGGGGGGTGGGGGACAACTAGTGCACGCGCACTTCTGAATGGAAAGCGTTCCGTGTGTTGTGAATGAACTGGCCTGCGAGCGCGAGCCAGCTGTTCCATTCGGCCATTATTACGTAGCGCTACGATTTGGTTTCTGCTGGCACCTGGTGCTCTCATGGAGGAGGGTGGGGGGTATCCCCAGAGAAATATACCACCATTACACACACACACACTTTGTCCTTTAAACTTTTTAAAAAATAATTTCTCACGGCTCATAAGAGTCGCCAAACTGGATCTGACACTTACATGATTATTATATACAAGACACAAAACCGCCCTGATTCCACTTCCGGTTCATTCAGTATACTAAACAACTGAGCAATAGCCCGGTGGGTTTTTTTTTTTTTTTTTGTATACTACTTTGTCATGTCGCTGTGTAAAAAGAAATCAAATGGTTGGCAATTTTATGCCACAGACATGCAGGAAAAAAGTAACGAGTGTCTTATTATGAACCTAAAATCCCCAAAACTCCAGACAAGTATAAGATAGTGTACAAAATGATATACCTCCAATAGAGTAGGCTAATAGACGCACCATGGGCCTTTAAATTACTTTTATCATTCCGACATAAAAAAGGTCCATTAGGCCTGCAAGCCAAGCCAACATGGTGGAGATGAGCAAGTATCCTAATGGAAACACGAATCTGATCATAACTACTTTATAACCACATAACCAGAACGAGCATTTAGTATGAAAACACCTATGTTCACGATGCAGTGAAATGCATTCATTTACAAGCGCTAGATATAAAATAAAGAGTAGCTCTAGTGAAATTTATTAACTATAATAAAATTTATAATAATAAGGGTCTAACAAACTGGAATATGGAGGTCTAACAATTTGAAATAATAATTCATATAGAGACATAGCCTGAAAAAGTGCTGTAAACATTTTAAGTAATCAAAAAACAAGTAAGTCTACTAAATCCTGTAAAATTACTAAATCCAATGGAAAGCAGTTTAAATGTATTTATTTGTTGGTCATATGCATTTCTATAGCATCATATAAAGAAGCCACATTACAGACAAATAACAACGTGTTCGAAGCCGAACAAACTTCACCAGGTTGTGTTGTCTCTGATGCCTTGGATCTACTTTAATCTCACATTGCTCACATCATGAACAAATTCTCTGACAGTAGCTATTTCAGGCCCGTTTGTTTCTCCGAAAGTAGCACACAACAAACCAACAATCTGACTTCTCCGACACATAGATATAATGATTAAACACAAACAATATTTCAAATTACATCTTCATTAGGTAGACAGCGCATAGCAAGTCGGTATTATGGTATAACCCGGTATTTTTTATTAAGCGCAAAATATATTACTGCACTTCAGCATACTGCTTAAAAAATAAAAATGAGGCAGGAGAAAACCAGGTCGAAACATGTCTCTTTAAAAGATTACGGAGCCGGCGTCCATTAGACGACAACAACCGAGCGCGATGGATAGGGAGAAGATTAACCACCGACTAAAACGCAAACATTTTTTTTTTACAATTAGCATTCATAACCCGCATTTCAGGAATAGATTACCGCAGGCTTTGCTTTCCTCCCGACGATGAGATGCAAGCGGCCTTTTGCTCTTTGTAGCTGTAACTTCAGTGTTGTTCCTCTTCGCCTTTTCATAAAAGCCCTGACCGCTACAAACCGTGAATAATCCGAATAGGACTCGTCCAAAACCTCTGCGTATTAGAATTTTGGTCGTTTATACCCAATTTTGTCGCATGGATATGACCATATGGGCGTCAAAACATTTCTATATATCGTTTGTCGGCGAGAATAATATGAACTTACCTTTAGCTCAAAGGCCCATTGTTCACCCCTCCTCTACCCATTGCTGTGACATCATCATAGTAAATTGTACAATACGGGAGGGGGTGGACTCTATCATACCCCCCATACACGCACGCACGTACACACACACACATTAAAAATCTTATATAAACACATCTCGAGAACTGTCTTTGACCTGATTTTTTTTAATGCGACATTACTACATTATAAAATATTGTAAAAACACATATACGATATGAAATAATCATGCACACATCATTCTCTTATGATTACAATGCCATAATTATAAAACCTTGTTGTATTACGTTGTATACGTTGTATTTTTAGTGCTGAGACAGACTATTTTTTTTAAGTTCAGTACTGTAGACAGCTCAAGTTATTTCAGCACCTTGGACAGGAGCTCTTTTCAACAATAGCTTCCCGTGAGGCACAAAGCATCATTGCAACGCAGTCTGTACTGCTTTTCCTCTAATGCTGCACAGAGAATTGGAATATTACATTACTCTGCGCGACTGTTCACTCTAGAGAGGAAAAAAGTTGAATCGTTTCCATCACCAACGAACATTTTGACCAAATTACCAGAAGATGATTAGATGTACCACCACAATGTTGCATGCGTATATGTTTTTTATTCATCTGAAAGGGGTTTGCGACCTTTAAAAAACATGAGGCTGGAACTACTTTATCATGCGCAGTAATACATTTTATTCATAGGAGACCTAGATTTAGCAACACGAATAAAGCACAGTGACAGGGAAATATAATCAAATACACTTTGGAACATTTTATTTAATGCTTCTTGCGATTATGCTTATATGTTGAACTCACTGGTGTAATCACTAATGCCTGTTTTACATTAAATAATACTATGTATTTTTATATTAATTTCAGTCCAAGGTGTGAGCAAATTCTGATATCTCATTAGAGTGTCAGAAATGAGGAGAAGTAAGTGTAGCAGGGATGCGAGATGAGAATAAAACAACAAGAAAAACAAAACTAAACAAGATTTGTTGTAAACTAGGGTTTTATGTGCTTCGAAATATATATAAGTTTTTGGGAAAAGTATCTCTCGTGACCTCTTCAGCATGTTCCTGCATATTTAATCGGGCCAAAGTTCTTCGGTTACCAGCTGGAACTTAGTTCAACCCGGTCTCATCCTAAACCTTGCTACAGATGGACAGCCGTGTTTGCTCCAGCATACAATTAACTTCGCAGTCTGTTTCTCAGGGCCAGGCACCGTGTATAAATATTACATACGTGCCAGCTGAGCGAATAAGGAGCCCATAGCCCTATATACCCCCCCTCTCTATGGACAGATGGACTGATCTAAGTCCCTCCCTCGTACAAACTTTTTAACAGTGGACCGAAGTCCCCACAGAGCTGAGACACAAAATCCCCTTTGGGAACAAAAGTTTCCTTTGTTTGTGAAATGTCTGGACGGTCATTTGTGTTGTGAAAGTAAAATAAAAAAAAACAACTAAGACTCTGTCTAAGGCAGACAGATAAAGTTATATAGTTGTAGCTAAATATGTATACAGGATTTTTAAAAAAATAGATCTATGCATCTTGTTAAAAAAAATGCCACTACGACGCTGTGAACTATTGCAATATCAATCTATTGTTTTAAACTGTTGATGTGGCTTATTAAAAAAACCATAACACATTAACAGACATAGTTAATTCAAAAGAAAAAAATCTCTATTTTCTTATGTGGCAAAATTCTGCTTATATGTTTGTTAATGACTGCTCCTGTGTAGTGTAGAATGAATCGAAATCATTTCTGTCAAATCACACCAAAGCATTGTTACAAACCCGGAAGCGCACGAATACGGTTAAAACGGAAAAGTTAAAAGATTATAGCAGTTTACTCACCGAGAAAAGTTTTACACAGCTTCATCTTGGCTGTGATTTTTCCTCTCCTCGCACTCTTACAGCTTTGAAACTCCTTCAACTTTGTTTCCTGAGTGAAAGTATAACTTGAAGAAAAACTTGCCGGACTGGGAAGACTTCACCGAGCTAACCAATCAGATCCTTCCTACGTCATCATTGTCCTTGAGGAGAGCCAATCAGATGCATCCTAAACTCGAGAGCTCCCCAAACAAGCAAACAAAGGCCATTGAAAACGAAAACAAAAGAGTGCAGGCTGGCTCTGTTCAAAAGCAGACATACGGCAAAGGGGAACCACTTCTCTATTCATCTGTCACAACTCCCACCGAATAGTTGCAGAGAAAACTTTTGGGTAAAGTTTCACCAGTGTTCTCTATTCAGTTTCCAAAATAATATGTTTCATTATAATAATTATTAAAAAAAATAAATAGCAAAAAAAAAAAAAAGGCAAATCAGAGATCTTGCAAATTTGATTAAATTTAAACTGTGGTTTAAAGTGCTATACTGAAACTACAGACCCATTCAAAAGTATTAGAACAGCATAACCAATCCTTTTGTTTTTGTTATACAGGGCACATACTGTAACAGCAGGTGTAGTCAGAAACATGGTGATAAAAGAGGCCAAAACAGCGGCTCAGCAACATCACCAGCAGTTTCCACAACGCACTGGTGAAGCGACAACTATACACCATTCAAAGAAAACTTTGAGAGTAGAAACACTAAGGCCATTCCACATAATGCAAAACACCCAACAGCGGTAACAATCAAGGGACCAGATTTGCAAAAGAAATACTGAGGTGAGTCACAAAAGATCTGTAGCCAAGGTTAATCTCTACCAAAGGGATGCAAAGACTGAGATATGGAGAGAGAAAAAAAAGCATCTGCACATAATCCAGAGCATACAAGCTCATCTGTTTCGCATGGTATAAGTCATGGCTTGGTGCTGCTTCTGGAAAAGAATGAATTCCGGAAAAACGAGAGAAACATTCTGTCTACCAATTTACAGAGAAATGCATCCAATCCAATTACGAATAATGTCAAACACTGTGAACACAACAACGGGCTTAATTAGGGGAAGTAAAAAGATTTTAGACTGGACAAGTCAATCAGCAGACCTTAACTCAATTTAGCCTGCATTTCACCTCCTGAAAAGGAGACTGAAGGAAGAAACCCCCACAATCCACAACAACTGTAGAAAAGCACTAGAAAAAGCCTTACACATGATTTTTGTTTTTACCTAAGTAATTTAAAAGTAAGTGTGTATACAACTAGTATATTAATATATTAATAAACTTTAGTAGTATAATTTGGTATATAGTATAGTCAAATGTATGTAGTTTTTGTACATATAATCATACTAATTTATTTATAAGAGCAAAAATACTGAATATAAATTAAAAAAATATGTTCTCTTGAAATTATAAGATTCTATCTGACATTTGTGTCAAAATGGAGTTATTGAAATGTTCTTATTCTCTAAGAATTTATTAACATAATTAGTTGTGTTTTTTTTCAACACTTTATTTGTAGAATAAATTGGCAAGGCACAGCTTTGTGTAAGTGCCAAAACTTTGAATCTCAATCTCTTTTATTCGCTCACAATGCAGAGAGAACCTTATAATTCCAAGGGAACAATTTTAATACTGAATAAATATGCTGTATATAACTAGGCTAGTAAATACAAATAATCATACAAGCCCAACAGACCTGGGTACAATTTTTGATCTTTGAATATAAGTGATTTTTAAACAGTAAGACTTTTAATCCATTTAAATATTTGGTAGAAAAAAATCTTTTGGTTAGTAAATCTGAAAATTTCATTATCTTTACATTTATTTATTACAGAAAGTGGGTCCTGAGAATGCAATGTAAATCTGTCAGTACAGGAAATACACACACTAATGTAGAATTAAAAAAATTGTCAAATAAATAAAAAAATGTAATGTGTAATCATGCCAGTGTTTTTTTAATCTAACATGGATCATGCGTTTTTGCAGAAACTTTGTAGAGTCAGCTCACACACGGTCATTAAAGCAGAAAAGGGACATAATGTACCATATAAGTATGAAGAAAATCAGAACTCTTGTAATACTTATAAATATATCTAAGAATTTACTTAAGATTCTTATTCAAGTTATTGCTTATAATATTAATTGTAAATTGTAAAAAATAAAGGTCAATGAGAAGGAGTTTCACGGGTGGTCTCAGACTTTTGGACCCCACTGTATAGCAATCACCTACATACCCTGTGTTGAATTAAATGGGATTGTTCATAAAATGTCCTTATTATACAGTAGGTATGTATATGTAGATGTGTATGTACAACTTTCTATAGTTTCAAATGGTTAAAATGGGTACAGAACTGTGGTGGATTATTATAATTGCATGCAACTAACACAAAAGAACTGCATTATATATAGTGCAAGAGATCATATTGACATAGCTTAATATTAGGAAGTGGAAAAACATTTCTGCTTTTCTGTCATGACAGTCCTGACTTTAAAAGATGTCTCTATCAGCCAGTTAATCAACCAATCAAGCATTTAACAAGATTTTCATTGAAAGCAATAGTATTGGATATTCACTCACTCTCTCTTTCTCACAATCTTAATCTGCTCTCTCTCTCTCACACATACACTCACACACGCACGCACACCCTCCATTAGCCCAGTGCAGAGGCATATGTGCTGAGGTACTGAGGTATCCCCAGTCCATGAGCTAAACTCTCAGCTCCCCATGACAGATGGCCCTGCTGATAATGATGCCAGCATACCCCCCTTCCTGTTGTTGCCATAGTGAGGGAGGAGTGGGGGAGACTAAAGCATGGAAAGAGCCAGGGGGCGCTTATTAAGGCATCCACACTTAGTGGACACCAGGCCTGCAGAAAGTCTACAAAGCTTTCAGAGCCTGATTTTTAAAAGAGTTTTGGAAATGAAGGTGTGAGGGTGTGGGCCTGAGTACAGCTGCCCTTCTCAGACTCCTTTGTTTCTTCACATGTAGCTGCAGAAATGAAGGGTTAGCACCATGCAGCAGAGACACAATCAAATACGTCTCTTCGGAGGACTTATCTATCCACGCAGATTTAAAATGTAAAAATCTACCATATGGAATGATTCGAAAGAGTTTCTAAAGCAACGAGATAAATAAGCAACTAACTTATTTTAGTTGTTTTACATAAATCAGAGCAATTTGATTCCACACACCAAATAACCCAAAGTTTGTTAAGATAGTGACAAGATAAAAGGTTAGCAACTTACTAAAAACTTAGCACATAAAAGTGTGCACATCTTTTATTAAAAGGTTCTCTGGTTACTGAATTCAAATGAAGCAGTTGATGTTTTTTTCGATTTAATCTCTGACTTTAGAATGTCTGTATACCTGCCACATTTAAAATTTGATTATATTCAATTTAATTTAATGAATATTTAATGAAAATTTGCATTTTAAAAAGTTTAAAACACAATCAAAATTAGTACATTTGTTAAAAATATTATAACAAATGAAGCAATAAAAAGTAGAAGAAGAAGAGAAGAAAGAAGAACATTCTCAGTAATCTTAGTGATTTCAGAAGAATGAATGACATCACATGTCACAACAACAGAAAGTTTACTTCAATATACTGTATTTCACTGTAGAAGGGATCTTAAGTTCTATAGTTTGCTTTCTGTTGTATATTTAAAGTTATGGACAGTACTTAGATTAGATCAGATTTTCTTTGTAACTAATTTGTAACAAGTAGAGTTGTTTTTGATTATTATTTTTTTGCTTACACATAATGCATATAATTACCAGATTCTTTTTTATTTGTTACTACAAAAATTTAAATACTGGTTAAATTATATGGAAACTTATTCTAAGGTAACTTATACTAAAATTTTAGTTACTAAAACTACTAAATGTACAAAAAGCTAGATTTTTAATCGAGTAAATATTGTATAATGATAGAATATAAACTAAGGAAAAAAAAATTATATTTATTATGTACTGTTATAAACATTTATTTTACAATATATACAATTTATTAAACAGCATTCTTATTAATTTGTATGCTTCATCTATGTCTTTTTCAATATTACTATTACACTACTATTTTATACTTCTTCTACTTTCTATTATTATTTTTATTATTATAAATGATATTATTATTATTATCTTGGGTGACAAGTCGGCAGCTGAACTCCACCTAAGTCGGGGATTTGCCTGTCTAGGTAGGAGTTGAGGTCCAAGTCAGTGACTCCACTTCACTCTCTTTCCTCCTTTCTCTCTGTTTTACATACACACACACAGAGACACACACAGACATGCACACAGACACACAAACACACACATAAATACACAGACACACTGCCACCATTAAAATAACAAAGGATGTCCACACTTTGGGGCGGAGCTAAGAGGCCGATTTCCAGGCCACTGAGCTAGAGGCTCCCTTAATAAGCTTTGTGTGTGTGTGTGTGTGTGTGTGTGAGTGTGTGTGTGTGTGTGTGTGTGTATGTGTGCGTGTTAGTGTGAAAAAGCACTACTTGGCACAGCTGTGACCCTGGAGGCAGATATCAAGCGAGTACACCTAGTCTCTTTTGAAAGAGTGTTGTTAAAAATAGTGGAGGAGGAAGTTTTAACAGTCCAAAGTTGCACATATTTTGTACATCCAGTCAATTTAACTTCATAAAAATAAAACCTCTTGCATAATATTGATAGAAATGTTTAATAATTAACACCAACATTCCATAACGATTCTGACAGGATAGTTTGATGATGAATGCATACTTAATTTTCTTAAAAATTAAGGTGTATGGCAGAAAAAACGGATTTACAACATAAAGGTGCGATGTATGTCACCAAAATGCATTACGTTAGCTTGCAGATACACAATGAAATTTTACCATGTACAAAAGAAACAGATGTCTTATTTATTATTCAGCTTACCAACTTAACAGAAATGAGGGCAGGGACAAATTTCAAAACCTCCATATAAACTTACAGAGTTTGAAAAAAAAAAAAAAAAAGTTCTTGACTACAGTCATGCCAAGATGATGATTTTGTGCTAAGCCCTTTGAGCTGCTAAGCTCTGGGAAAATCAGCCTAGCAGATGTCGTAAAGTATAGGTTTTCTTGTCTCAGGGAGAGAATAAGACAAAAGTGTCTGAAGAAGCAGGGGACAAGCTCCTTTCAGACTTCTCAGCCCCTCCTGCTTGCTCTCTTTGCACAAGACAATCTCCCTTCATCTCTTGCCTCTCCTCCACCTGCTCCTGCAACCCCCCTATTCCTCTCCACTAATTAAACACACTCACTTTCTGGACACAAGTCAAGCCTTGATTAGTCAATTTACCCCCCCAGTATGATGAATAACTTCACCCCCGCAACATGCACGGCCCGCAACATGCACGGCTTTCAACACTCGGCCCATCTGCAGTAAGTCTCAGCTATGCAATTACATAATCCTGCATCACCAGCCCCGTTAAATTTAATGATCCCAAAAGTGCTAATAGCATTTTGAGAGGGAGCGAGCAATCAATGAAACACTCAAACACTCCCCACCAACACATCTCTCACTCTCTCTGAGAAATCCATGGTAATCGATATGGCACCTGTGCCTTTTGGTGTCGGGAAGGTCACCATGACGCTAAGAACCATAGCTACAAATGATGGGCTTGTCAGCAAGTCTCTTGCCTGGGCCCATCGTCAGGCCTGCGCTGCCCCTCCCCCACCCCTTTCAGCGCTATAGTAAGACTGTCTGGGCATCTGTATGCAAATAGTGCTAGTGGTATAGAAACTATACATCATACTGTGTAGGGTTTCAACTCACATCTGCTACAGAGTGCAACTTAGTGCTATGTAGCAACCATCAGCAGCTGATTTGTTGCTGTGAAAATTCCCGTTCACTCTTACACATACCATCTGTAAGTTTTTCTTGAGTGATTCTAAAAAAAAAAAAAAAAAAACACTTAACAGCACTCCTAGCTCTCCCATAGTTAATGCAAGACACATAGACATGGTGTTAAAAAGCCTCCACATGCTGCATTTTAAAAATTCCTTTTGATGGCCTTTCATTTTCATATTCATTAATTACATTTTAATGGAACGAGTCTGCCATTTCGAGTACCAGTCTCAACTGGAATTTGACTGCATGCTTATTAATGCTCAGTAATTAGATTTTAAACCGACAGAAACATCAGTGTGACCGAGTGGCAACAAGAGTCACACCGGGGCTTGTGGCCCCCTGTTAGCATGTGAACTTTTTTTCAGGTCTTGTTACTACAGAGCAAAGGAAAGCTGCTTCACTCTGGGACAGCTTGACATCACTGGTCACTGCTGACCTCTGACCTTAGAAGGTGTATGGCACACACAGGACATGACCCTGATGACCCCCTGTTTCTTCTTCTATAGGGGCAGGTGCTGGAAAGAATTCGATCACTAAGAGAGATAAGGAACATTCACTGTCGGTGAACGGCACTCAGAAGCAGCACACGTGCCATTTTCCCCAGAGACTAAAGTTTTTGTCAGATGACATTAAAAATATGAAGCCATCAGTTTATTTTAAGGGTGAACAACTTTAGTAAAGTTCTACAGTAAGGTTATAAGTTTTTTCCTCACTTCTTAATTTGGGCTTTAATGGTCATGCAGTTATGTCCATAAGTATTTGAACAGGGACACAATTATCATATTTTTGCAAATGCAAATTTCCTCCCTGAAGCTGCTTTGCCAGGTCTTTACTTAAATAATTCTTTTGATTGTGTAAAGCTGCTTTGCGACAATGTCAATTGTTAGAAGCGCTATACAAATAAAAATAAATTGAATTGAATTTACGGTACCTGGCGTCAGTCGCTGTTTTTTCATGGGGTTTTCAGCCTCTAAGTAAAAAGCATGCTCAATTGGATGGGTGACCAACGCGCCCCTTTAGGACCATTCCACCTTTTTGCTTTGGGCTGCTTTTGCGGTGCATTCTAGGTTATTTTCCAATTGAACTTACAACAGTACAACTGTCAGAAGTCACATCATCAGTATACACCATTGACCCAGTTCTATTGGTGCCAAAGCCTACACCATGTTTGACACATTATATAGTATGCATTAGATCATGAGCCCTTCCTTTCCATGTTCATATTCTTCCAATCATTCTGCTACAAATTAATCTTATATAAGAATTGGACAAGCTTCTTTTTTTTTTTATTTTATAGCAAAGTCTATTCTGGCCTTTCTGTAATTGAGTGTAACCAGTGGTTTGCATTTTGAGCTAAACCATATTTATTCACATTCCTGAAAGCGTCTCTTGATTGTACACTTTAACAATGATACGCTTACATCCTTAAGAGTTTTCCTGACTTGGCTAGATGTTGTGAATGGTTATGTCTTTCCAATTAATAATTTTTTGATGTCTTAGTTGTCCTTTCATGGCTTATGGTGTTGCTGAGCTCACCATCTGGCCACTCCTAAAACCTCTGCTATCTCTCTGATAAGTCTGCTTTGTTTTTCAACATGATGCAAACCCAACACTTAAATCAACTTCAGATCATTTATTTCCTCACTTTGTCATGAAAAATGAAGAGCCACACATTGCCGTCAAACTGTTCATCAGTACTATGTTGTCTGATTACTTTTGCACTTGTGAAAATGGTTGGGGAAAAAAACGAAACAATATTTTAGTTAAACCTCATAACGTCTTGAGACCTAAATGACTACAATGTTTACATATAAGGATATGAAATTTTCTCCGAACAACATTGTCTATATATCATTATAAGAGCTTTATATGAGGGTCATTTGGTATAAAGTGTTTCTCCTTGAAGATATGAATTTAACTTGCATTATCAGTTGCTATAAAAGAGAAACAGTGAAAAGGAGAAAATGCAATGAAGACAAATCAATGCTGAAAGTCTACATTTAAATCACATCTTGATCTCAAATCTGGTTGTGTACAGACGCAAAAATACAACTGTTTCGCTGTCCAAATACTTACGGACCTGTCTGTAAATGTTGTGAAAGTTACAAAGATACAGCTATCTCGAAACTGCTCTGTATTTCCACTGCATGTTTCATCTTTATTAGTGGCCATGTGAGTGTCTTTACACAAATTTGCATACACTCACACACATTCATTTAGTCACATTTGCTGGATGAGAGAGATAAGACCACAGCAGCTGAAATCTGGCTTTGCACAGTATTGCCGGCGCTGAGAGAGTCAGAGGTGGCAATCTGTAGGAGAGACCACCCGAGGTAAACTCATTAAGGACCCAATAAAAACCTTCTGTTAGGATGACAGGACTCTTAGAGATACTCCACCGTCAAAGCACACAACAACAAGAGCGGCCAAAGGAGATACCGACAAACAAAAGAGTCCTCTAATTAGCAGCACACACCCTTGTCACATATGCTCCTGAAACAGAGAATGAGGGAACAGGGAAGAGGGAAAAAAAGATGTAGAAGAGGAGAGAAACAGCCCTGGGCATATAGACAGCAGGACCACTGAATGACTCCTGTACCATAAAGTTAACACAATAGGACCTGGGAGCATATCATTGTGACCGCTGCACTTAGATAAGGGCACATGCAGTGTCAGGCCATTTAAACTCATTTCTTCAGAGTGTAAAAAAACAGAAGTCTAGTGATAAAATAGAGTCAATTCAAGCTCTATTTATTTATTTATTTATTATCCATTTATTCATAGCCAACCAGCATACAGAACAGCAGTCCTATATTTCACAGTATTTGAAATTAGCATGTTATTAGTGCTCTCATATTCCTCCCCATGTTAATGTGCTACCTGCTTCTTCTTAACGATCGGGTGGAAATGAGCAAACTATATGCTCTGTCATTGCAGTACTTTAAGGTTAAATAGATGATTGCAATTGTACTGCTGTAATCATAATAAAACCATAATTGTTTTTTTCCTACACTAAATTCTTAGTAAGAAATAGCATGTTCTACAGTATTAAATCTCTGTAATAAATTGAAGATGTAAAGGCACTGGTGGGTAGCGATTGCATATGGTGATATACATATACTGTAGATACAAGCTGCTATAGCCTATACAGTAGATAACGTTCAGTGTAACATGTACTGTCAGGAGCATATTTGTACTTTTTGCACCACTGTTAACATCCACTCACTACAAATGTGTTTGACTCCTAATTTAAATATTTTTTATCATAACTTGAGAAATATTCTCTGGCATTTCATTCAGTTATCTCAGCAATTATCTCTTTTGTAAGGGTTGCCACATTGGTTCATTTAATCTGTAAGTTAATCGCAGGGGGTTTATGCTGGATACCCTTTCTGACACAACACACCCATTCTCCTGGGCTTGGGACCAGCACTGAGTATGCCCTGCATACCCAGGGGCTGGGTATTGTATGGGCATAGTGTTAAGGGCCTTGTGTTAACCAGGTGGTGGTGGGATTCAAACCTCTGAGCCCCAATCAGCAACCTAGAGCCTCAACGACTCCCAGAGGTGGATGGTAACAAATTACATTTACTCGTGTTACTGTAATTGAGTAGTTTTTTGTGTTTTTCTACTTTTTAAAGTAGTTTTTTAAATCTGTAATTTTACTTATATTTAAGTATGTTTAGTTTGTAGTATTGTACTGTACTTTGCTACATTTTAAATTATATTTATTACTAAGTAAAAAAAAAAAAAAAAAAAGATAAAAAATAATGCAACGGGGAAGGAAAAAAAAATTGCACCCAGAAAATTGCACTGATTGATTGATGAAACAGAACAAATGCGCTAAATTCACAAAAACGATGGAGACGAACAAAGCAGATGGCAGTGATGCAGACCCAGCTGAAAACGAAATGCCATCAAATTCTTATAAAGCAAACCCCTGGCCATATTTAAGTGACCACTTTAATTTTACGAACCTTCAATTAAAAACAACTAGTTTGAGATTTATATCGGCTTGTCTTTTTTGAACTACACTACAATCCCCCAGCCCACCCCTGTTGTTAAAAAAAGTGACTATGTAACTTTTACTCTGAGTAAATTATCAATGAGCTACTTTTGACTTTAACTTAAGTAGATTTTTAGACTATTAACTTTGCTTGTACTACAGTAAAATTTCACTGAAGTAACAGTACTTTTACTTGAGTAAAAAAAAATCATTACTCTTTCCACCTCTGACGACTCCACCCGTCTTTGCCCCATGACAAACTAGAACATTATAGGCTGTTTATGACATGCTAAAAATATGTTGTTACGTTGCATAATTTACAATGTAGTACGTGGTGTCAAATATAAAATAACAAGATCAACATTGCCATACATTGTCAAACAGTGAAGTACCCCATCCCATCAATTAACATATAAATGCAATTTACACAGTCACAAATCCTCTCTTTATTAACAAACATGGAAGAAATGACACTGGTGTCACATTTTAGACCAGCCTGCAATTGAAAACAACACAACTCAGACTTATAAAAATCATAGAAAGAAGTTTAACCTATAAAAAAAATATTACAAATACATTACAAAAGAGCAACAATTGTCTACAAACCTAGTAACATACCAAGCAACGTGAATGACCAAGCCATGATCAAACCATAAAGTGTATCATATTAAAGCATGCACTGGTGAGGGAAAAAAACTATTATCTGCTTAATATTAGTTCTGGTTTGTGTAACCGTGTTACAGGGCTAGCCAATCGTTTAACCTCCATGTTCACTTGGCCTGATGACATCCTTGCATATCTTTCAAAAAGATTTGAAAATGTTCTGCTCTACATGTTCTTCAAAATTTTTCTTAAGCTGGCCTCATCACAATTTTTTCTACAATCTCTTCCTCAAACCATCTCCATTACATATCCTTAGTGGTACATGGCACTTTGCATTGTTGTACTGGAATATTCAACCCATTTTCACATGCTAATGCTATCAGCTGTACATTCCCACTACTTTAGTACTTAATTCACAACACTGACTGATTGCAAGCCTATTTAGTTGGAGATGTGCGGTCTTATCTGCAAAGTACCAGTGTAGCTGCAGGTTGTCATTTTAACCAAACACACAGATTTCTCTCCTTTAATCAGCTGCTCTTGCAGTCTTGCTCTTTAAATGGCTAATGACTTGTAGGCAATCTTCTTGGTTTTTCCGAAAACTGAAATGCATGCTGGCTTTTTGTAGATAAGACTGGACATCCTTCCTTTCAACCTCAGCAACCACATTATGCTTGACACACCCATTGATTCAAACCAATAGAGAGAGCAGTTCAATTTTATGGGTCCCCCCACAGAAGAACAGATATTGAAAACGTATCTGTTCTTCTGTGGGGGGACCCATAAAAGTATTTATAGTTTATAGTTCATTAGTATGTATGTAATGCATGTACCTCTCTCTCTCTCTCTCTCTCTTTCTCTCTTTCTTTACATATATAGCCAAAAAATGTATTCGCAATTCAGGAAAAGAAAAACTTATTTAAATATTTGAATACGAAATTTATTACTATATGTGTTATATATTTATATATGACAATAATATGACACTATTATTACTATTATATTAATAAAATATATTATACTATTTTTATTTTCCTGAAGTGTATACACGCACACCCCCACACACACACACACGCACACACACATATACAGTATATACATAGTATATATATATATATATATATATATATATATATATATATATATATATATATATACAGTATATATATACATACATGATATGGCACAGTATCTTTTAGATTGAAGGAGTATAGGCTACTTTCAACTTGTTTCTCAATCCATTTGGATCTGTAAACAGTTTGAAGCCTAGTTAACAATTTAACCTTTGAAATGTAAACATATTATTTCACAAAAATGTAAAAGTATTCCTCCAAATAGATTCCTTTGATGAAAAATCTAAGAATTAATGGCAGTGTATTTAATAATAGGTAATAATAATAGTTGGTAATAGTTGGTAGTAATAATAATAATATTGTTCATCATAATGGAACAAATAAAATCCATAAAGTGATTGACCAATCCCCTGAATAACCGAATCTATACAAAAAAGACAGTAAACTTTAAAAGTTAAACTCTTGCTTTGATGATTAAGAAGTCATAAGAGACAAACATCTATTAAAAACTACTTTGTTAAAAATGTTAAACATGCACTTTTTTCCAGAAAGAAATGTATTACATTTTGCCTCCATTATAGGCATAAAAATTCAACTATTTTATTCAAACTATTATGTACAGATGTTTGACTGGTAATAAATGAATGACTTAATCTAAATCTTCTCCCGTTGCATCTGGTAGATTACGGGTCAAAGTTCAGAAAGACAAAAATGGCAATTGATCTAAAGACTAACACCCTGGAGTTTTTATGGCTATTGGAAATCCATAGCTTGCACTACAGAGTGCAACACCCCCACACACACCAAACACACACAGCACACTCATCTTTCACCTTAAAGTCAGACTTCGGTGAGATCAGGAAGTTATATGCAAAACATTTTTCTCAATGACAAGCAAGATCTTTATCTTCTTCCCATCCCTGAGGGTAATAATCTGTCTTCCATGCAGATAAAGCCAAACTTAAATAATAACTTTTTTAAGTTTGGGAATTTAAATCTAATTATATAAAAAATTAGCACATATCTTTAAATTCTCTAAGAAAATCCACTGTTTTGTACCATGCAAATAAGTTTAGCTTATTTTTATTTTCATTTTCTTTGTTTGAACAATATATATTTTATTATTTATGTACAAAGAAAATAGTAAAAATAGAAAAAAGAAACTGAAATGACCCCTAATGAATATAAACACACACATATAGTCCTTATTTCATAGTTCGCTCCCAAGACATGTGTGATGTCCAAAATGATTTTGGTCTGGAAAATGAGATCACTGTGCTTAGAATTGTCAGCTTTCACTGTCTATTAGTCAAGCAACACCTCCAGTGCAGTCTGTCGGGTAGTGGGGAGTGAAGTGGGGGCTGTTTGCTTGTGGGGCTTTGGGTATGAGTGATGAACCAGTGTCTGACCACTCTTACCCCACAAATAAGCCTTGAGGCAAAACGTAAAACTGGGTCACAGTCAGTCCAAAATTTTTATGTATTACTTGCATCAGATATTGTTACCAGCATTTGCTCTGATTTTAAATACTGTTATAATGTTGCCTTTATTTCTCTTGCCATCACTGAAGTTGACACATACTGAACATACCAAAAGTTTAACGTTCATATGGTAAGATTTCTGAAAACAAAAATCTCTAACAGATTGATAAATGTGTTTAATTTTTTTTTAAAGACAGTTCACTTGTTTTCACTCATGTAGACATAACTCTGCCCCCAGAGTTAGCAAGCTAACTATGGTTTACAGTACATTAATTGTAATGTCTAATATGACTGTAATGTCATAATTTTTATGCCACACTCAACTGCTTGGCATTTATAGGCATTCAGTTGCTTAAAAGCCAAGTTACAACTCTGTAAACAGGTAATGAACAAGATCCTATAAACAACCTCATCATAATTTATGAGGATGTGATGGGCATTTGGGTGGATATTTACAACATGACTGACAAGAGGCCAGTCTAAATGTATTGCAAAATGGTTGCAGGTTCCCAAACTGCCATGTTATATTTTCTATTTTCTATTAAATGTATTATTATCATATATTTATATATTTATTTATATTTACAGATTATTTGTATGAAACTAATATGGAAAAAAATAACTTTTTAAAACACTCTGTCTGTGTTTTAGCACCATGCCTATTGTGGTAAGACTTACCTGACAATTGCAGTGATCCATATACAAGGTGTCCCAATATTCTGGATAAAAAGGCATTAAAAAGAAAAAAAAAAAACCTATTTAAAATTTTATAACAATAGAGCATCATACAGTGTTTGGTTGTTAGCCTATAGTTTCAAACCTTTTGGCTGACCTGCAAGAATGTGTTTAATGGACTGTAATTTATAAGTAAGTCAGACTACAAGCTGAACATTAAATCCATCTCAGATTTCTGGCAGTTCTAATATAATAGCTATATAAACTTATCCTTCTGGTCACTAGCACAGTTCCTGAACTATTGAACCCTATTACTGTAATTTTAGGAGTTAATTGTCTTGCCCTGCTCTGCTTTCCTGCTTTTCTGTTTAATAGTTGGTCATGAGAGGAGTTAGTTCGAATAGCAGTTATTATCACCATTAGCCAGGGGGTAAATGAACACAGTACATAGAGCTTCCATCTTTAATCTCATTGGAGACCTACTAAGTTTTATTGTTTGTTTGTAATGTTGTTGTTGTTTTTTTCTTTGGTGTAAATGAGTTATGCTGACATCTGCATTGTTACAATGAAGAGCCAAATAAGACATGGATGAACATAACATTTAAGATATAAAATTATATGCATCATCCGTTATGATGAAAAAAGCTCTTATACAGTAGCACCATCATGATAGTAATAATAATAATTTGAGCAAATGCACAGAAATACTGGTTAATACCCATAGACACCCATGAACTTATTTTTCTCTTCCTAAACAGAATGTATTGTAATAAGGGAACAGTTTGCAATTAAAATTGTATATAAATTACATAAGGTCAGGTGAATAAAAGCTGAATTAGAAAACCTCTTTTTGGTCACTAATAAATAAGGCCTCTCGTTTAGCATAACACTTCTTTTCTTCAGCTTTCCCCGACGGAAAGATACATAAAAGATGTGAAGATAGAGAGAGAGACAGATAGTGGTTTGTGAAAGTAAGTGGATTTGGTTTCTATGGCAGCAGTAGATTTTGTGGAGTCTTCATTGTGCATGATAGTGCTAATAATACAGACAATTTTAACTTGTCATTGCACTTCTTTTTTAATGCAGTTCGAAATTATTTTTTCAGAGGACATCTAGGCACACAAATTGCACAGAGGAGCAGCAGGGGGCAGCAGCAGTCTGAACACTGAGAAGGTAAATGCATGTTGCCATCAACACGAAAAAGACTAATTACACTAATAATGTTGATGGCAAGCCTGAAGGCCAAAGTGGTCAGAGATTGAACATACTGTCAGTATTTCTATTAGCCTTATTTCTGTTTCCCTGGGCAACAAGCCAAATGTTTGTTCCTCACTTCTCGATGGGCGCATTTACTAGAGCTGAGGCAGAGCAATTGTGCTCCTAAAGACCTTTCATTTTAGATATACACTGCAACAGTAAGACAGATTATTATTAGATAAATTTGTGTCATTTAAAATAGTTTAAAGGCAGAGAGCAGAATGCTTCAAAATCAGGACAATATTTTATTGGACAAGTTCACTGAAGTATACAAAGGATGTGATCAGCTCAGTTGCTGAGCTCTTGGTGTACTTATAGACATTACATATTGCAATAACATAAAGACAAAGACAATGACAACCATGTTAGCATAATACACGTTTGCTATAAACAAAAGAAGATGCACAACTATCAAAAAATACTACACTATTGGTGCAGCATCTGTTGTGATGCAACATTAATTAGTGTTTTTTTTATATTACGGAATACTAAAAAAAATCATCAATTATAGAAGCTTTTGACTACGATACAACTTAATTTCTCATAACAAGCCTAGCAGCATTTATTGCACCTGTTGCACTGTGTAAATCTGTGAAAAGTCATGTTCCAGACTAAATGAGCACTTTAAGGCACAAGCAGAGATCAATATGTAGAATTAAATCAATAACATTTTTTTTCTTAATGATAAGAAGGCACAGTACTTATTCACCAGATTTACTTACCACAAAGCAAGACTTCAGTTTGAACCTGATGAAACGTAGCCACATACTTCTTTTGACATTTCAGGGATCGTTACTAGACCACATTTTGTACATAATAAACCATCTACATAATTAACTGTTTGTTGAATCGTTGGCAAGTCTAATGTCAAGTATGCTAACTTTATTAACGTTTGATGTTCTGTTGATGTTTTAACAATAAACTTTTATTTTTCAGGTTTGCTGAGCACCACAATCATACTGTTCACTGTTCTTTTTCTAATTACAGTACTTCTCGCCCACAGAAGTACATCCCTCACAGACCTTCACCTCTACGTTACATAAAGCACGTTAACACTTTTATGCAAGTTCCATCGAGTGAAATGATCAAAAAAATCTTTTGCAGTGCTCTTTGCGAAGCAATTTTTGAGCCTGTCAGAAAAGCGAAAGTGTTTCACGGTGACAAGTATTTATGGTAATTGCTGTTGCTTGATGGATCTGGCAGTACATTTGCTGTTGTCTGCTGTGACACTTTATCGCAGTCAAGGTGCATTTGGTCAAAGAACTGCATTTCATCAAAACAGCAAAATTTTATGGAAAAGGGAAAATACTCCAACCGAACTGCCCTACTGAACTGATTTGTCTCAGATCGAACTGGAACTGAGTTAAAAAAAAAATCCAGTAGGTGCTATTTTTCTAAATTGTTTTAGTGGTAAGTTAAACTACTGCTTTATCCTGGATACAGGTCCACGACACATTCACACACTAAGGGCAATTTGGGCTGTCTGTATGTTGTTGGACTGTGGGAGGAAACTGGAATACCTGGGGGAAACCCACCAAGCACAGGGAGAACATGACAACTCCATGCACACAAACAGGAATCAAACCAGGAACCTGGCGGTGCAAGACGACATTACTAACCACTAAGTCTCTGTGCTGCACTTGTATGCATTATTAGAGCATATTATATTCTAGCTGAGAATTTATTTATGGTAATTGTTATAGTAAGATGGAAAAGTACGTTGAAAAAAAACAGGGTAAAAAAGATGGCAAACTTTAAATGATATCTATGTTCAACTAAATTTCATAAAAAAACACTCTTGGTACAGTAGGTCTGAAGCCTATCCCAGAGGACACTGGGCACAAGGAGGGATACACCACGGACAGGGTGCTAGTCCATTGCAGGGCACACAAGCACACACCCACACATTATGAGCAAACTGGCCATACTGTATGTTTGGTCTGTGGGAAGAAACTAGAGTACCCAGAGAAAACTCACCAAGCATGTGGATGACATGCAAACTCCATGCACACAGCATGGAACAGCATTTTTGTCCAAATTAGCTGTGGCCAAACTTTCCATTACAATGCCATTTCCTGGCTAACTTATCAGATCTGTATATGACAGTGATAAGTTGAGTCATTAGTCCATTATTAGTCAATGAACATGCCTCTGTCTACTCACACATTGTTTACAGTTATTTACATGCAGACATGTCATAAAGATTAATGTCACAACAGACCACACATAATATTTTGCTATAAAACAATCTTACAGAAAAGCCTTGCAGAAATTATGGTAATTTTACAAAAACAAAAAGGATTGAAAAAAGGAAAATGATTTTGTTCCTTTTTTTTTTTGCATTCTAATACATCTAAAATGAGTAGAGCTGCAGGCACTTCGCTGTTGTCATTTTTAACTCACAAGGGTGCAAACAAGCACATGGTTTCATTAGAGTTCATTTTTTCAGGCTTGGTAAAAAAAATAACTCATAATAACACAATAAACTACTTTCTGCCATAACAACGTACTGTGAAAGTAATAATAATTAAAATGATGAAATGTTCTGCACAAGGATTGAATGTTGTTTGCACCTACAGAAGCTAAGCACAACCTTAACACCTTCTAGCCTGGTTTAATCTGCACAGTTGGTACAAGAGCAGATACATAAGTGTGCACTAAAGTGGCACACTTTACACAGTGAGTGTAAAAATAGGATATGTTATGTTTAAAATAGGATATGCTTCTGATACACACCAGTGTGTTTTTTATTGAATTTCAAGCTCATTTTTCAGCCAGGCTTGTATGCAGTGGCTGGATAATATGGGGTGTGGCAACCTCTGACAGTGGGGCTCAAACCCAGATCAACAAACTAGAGCCTTAGCTAACTGAGCCACCACTCCCCTAGCTATAGCAAGTGCATTTAACAATAGCAAATTGTAAATATTAATATTTGATCATAACATTACATAACATAACATAATATTGGTCAACACTTGCAAAATATGAATATTATTTTGATTAAATATTAAGCAGTATAGACGATGAGTACGTAAGTGATTTAATATTTGATAGCTTTTCATTAATTATTCCAGGAAAAAAAAATCAGTAATCTATTTCAGTAATTCATTAATTTAAAAAAATCATGAATTTTCAATTTTTTTAATCCACTTTTTCATTCCATTTGATTTTTCATTTTTTATCTATACTCATTAACTGCATGCTAGTCTTTAAGGCATAAGTTTAGTGATTCATCCTCAGAAATGCTTATTTTGGTCAGGGTAACAGATGTCTAGCAGAGAAACCACGTGTTCGAAGCAGGAATACACACTTGATGAAGTGATACTATAAATAATAAAATCCGCATTTGAATAACACAGAAAATTTTAATGCATGAATATTTTTATTTATTTAAAGTGATTCAAGTGTACTAAAGGGATTGTGAGTTAAAATCCCAAAGGTGCGACGGTATTCTGTAGCAGGGAGCCAAGGGAGCAAAATTGTCCATGCTCTGTGGGTGGGAGGATGTAACAGTCTCTTTCTTTTTAATCACATAGACACTACACAAGCTATGAGCTTATGTATGCAAAAGAGAGCAGACCGCACTTTCATTTCATTCTATTCTGCAACCATTTGAAGAAAGCTCTATGTATTCCAGAGGAAGCACATGTTAGCCTCCCCCATCCCCAGTTGGTAGCTGTTATGTGCTGGGAAGAGCTGGCTTGTGAGTCAAAGACAAGGGCAAAATTAGAGAGAGCATGGACTTCTTTTTTTAAGCAGAGAAATTAAAGTAAAAAAATGTGCATGCTAAAGAGAATAATTATTTCAGTCATGGTAAAGGGAGATGAAAATGATTTTTACCCTGCTGATCACACTTCTGATCTTTATTCTCATTGTCATATCCAGCCAGATCTTATCAGTGCAATATTGCAGCAAATGCACATGTGGGCCGGACCTGACAGGAAATTAGAAGGAAATTAGGACATAATACTGATAATATACCATCCATCAAATCAGAAACAAAAACAAATATGAACCTTTTGAGATTTAAATATACTCAGCTTGCAGAGTATCCATTTGGAGAACAGTCAATCTTTATTTCCCTAAAGTTTCTAAGTAAAACACCAATAATACTAGTGCATTGGGCTCATATTTCAATAATAAAGCCAGATTTTTTTTTTTTTAATAAATAAACTACTCTTCTACTAGTAATCTGCGTTGCCAGGTTAAAAAAAAGTATTTTTCTCTTAACCCTGATGCAGTATGTAACTTCTCACTTCTTA
The DNA here is from genome assembly GCF_024256425.1 of Clarias gariepinus. Taxonomy (NCBI): domain Eukaryota; kingdom Metazoa; phylum Chordata; class Actinopteri; order Siluriformes; family Clariidae; genus Clarias; species Clarias gariepinus. The sequence continues at coordinate 9,194,073 of NC_071121.1, forward strand.
AACAACCATGTTGGAACACATCTCCCCTGGTTTGATCCTGGCCTGAATGAAAAGCAAAGAAAACAACTAAGGAGAATAAAATGACTGGAATTGACTTAAGAAATAAAAAAAAAATTCTGAACTAAAAATGAGAGACAAAAGCACAGAGAGATATTTATTACATTTTTAATTACAAGTTTTTGCATGCAAAATATGAAGAAATTTACATTTTGTCTGTTGAACAGTTAAAGTAAGAGCATTTCCACATACAATTACAGGACTGGGACTATGCTGTGTGAAACATAAAAACATTTTGTTAGTGAAGCTAATCAGAAAAAAATGGTTCAATTTGCTAGGGAGCATATAGATTGGAGTAATGGCAAAAGGTTGTGTGGTCTGATGAGTCCAGACTGACCCTATGCTACAGCAATCACTTCATTGTATAAGCCCTCTGTACAAACCTCTGGAAGCAGTGTTATGATTTGGGGTTGCTTCTGTTCTGTTTAAGAGACTTAATAATTTTATGTGACAATAAAATTAAGTCAGCTGACCCCCTGAATGAACTGAATGACGATGTAATCACATCAATGCATTTTTCCCTTGCCTAATGGGAAAGTATTCCAGTACAACATCTTCCAAAACAACAAAGATTCATCTGGCACAAATTGTGAAGGAATGATTATGGTCGCACAAAAAAACATTTTTTACACATGAATTGGCTACCTCAGAATCCTGCCCTAAACGCAAATGCAAGTCTCCTTGAGATGACATTATAGAGTGGTTTACTGGAATGTGCTAAGCAGTGTACATACAGTAGTTATTTTGTACAGGTGAATCACATCTGTAATGTTACTTAGCAACTTTACCATCAATTCAACAACATTCCATTCTCTTTAGCAAGGCATTTACAATAATGCTGCATTTACTGATATTCATTTACAATATAACATATTAACATATTAACCTACTGTGTACATCATGAACACATTTATTCTTCAGGCTATATGGTATGTCATAACTACACTTCTAAGGCACATGAGTCTAAAAAATGCTGTCTTTGCCTTGAAATTGGATCAAATCGGTTCCAAATGTATATTCTATATATATTCTATATGTGTCTAATTTAAATGTGTAGATATTCATTCTGCAGATTTGTCCGTTTGAATTATGTATGCAGTTGTTTGTTTCATTACTTCCTCTACTTTGCTTCCTTTAAATGGTAACTTGTTATTTTCTCTTAGACCGGAAAGCTTTCTTGATTAATTGAATAATTTCTTGATTAACACACTGCTGTGCATTAAAGAGTAACAACTAGGATTAAGGAAGTGAGTTTTAGCAGACTTGCACAGAAATAATAATAAGCGTAATAAAAAAAAAAACAGTGACAAAGTTCAAATCCCTTATGGGAAATTTCAATACAGATCTCCTCTACAGTTCATGGATTCATGGGTTGTCATGGGAACTTGCCACTTATTTTATCATGAAAAACCAATCACTGAGATCAATAGGAAATACATGTCATCACCTTATGTTTTCCATGAACCTTGCTATAGGACTTTTGACAGTTTTACCCTATAACCAGTTTCATTGAATTAACTTGTCTTTTCACAGTAGACATTGTGAGAATATACTGTAGCTTTACGGGAATCTGAATTAAACAAGCCAAGTTTAACAGAGGCAAGGAAAAATGCCGTGAGATGACATGAGGAAGAAGCCCTGTAATAAAGCAGAGTTAAAAAAGTACTCTTGTACGTGTATGTGTGTATGTGGATGACAATAACGAATGAGATCTTAATCACATCAATGCATTTTTCCCTTGCCTAATGGGAAAGTATTCCAGTACAACATCTTCCAAAACAACAAAGATTCATCTGGCACAAATTGTGAAGGAATGATTATGGTCGCACAAAAAAACATTTTTTACACATGAATTGGCTACCTCAGAATCCTGCCCTAAACGCAAATGCAAGTCTCCTTGAGATGACATTATAGAGTGGTTTACTGGAATGTGCTAAGCAGTGTACATACAGTAGTTATTTTGTACAGGTGAATCACATCTGTAATGTTACTTAGCAACTTTACCATCAATTCAACAACATTCCATTCTCTTTAGCAAGGCATTTACAATAATGCTGCATTTACTGATATTCATTTACAATATAACATATTAACATATTAACCTACTGTGTACATCATGAACACATTTATTCTTCAGGCTATATGGTATGTCATAACTACACTTCTAAGGCACATGAGTCTAAAAAATGCTGTCTTTGCCTTGAAATTGGATCAAATCGGTTCCAAATGTATATTCTATATATATTCTATATGTGTCTAATTTAAATGTGTAGATATTCATTCTGCAGATTTGTCCGTTTGAATTATGTATGCAGTTGTTTGTTTCATTACTTCCTCTACTTTGCTTCCTTTAAATGGTAACTTGTTATTTTCTCTTAGACCGGAAAGCTTTCTTGATTAATTGAATAATTTCTTGATTAACACACTGCTGTGCATTAAAGAGTAACAACTAGGATTAAGGAAGTGAGTTTTAGCAGACTTGCACAGAAATAATAATAAGCGTAATAAAAAAAAAAACAGTGACAAAGTTCAAATCCCTTATGGGAAATTTCAATACAGATCTCCTCTACAGTTCATGGATTCATGGGTTGTCATGGGAACTTGCCACTTATTTTATCATGAAAAACCAATCACTGAGATCAATAGGAAATACATGTCATCACCTTATGTTTTCCATGAACCTTGCTATAGGACTTTTGACAGTTTTACCCTATAACCAGTTTCATTGAATTAACTTGTCTTTTCACAGTAGACATTGTGAGAATATACTGTAGCTTTACGGGAATCTGAATTAAACAAGCCAAGTTTAACAGAGGCAAGGAAAAATGCCGTGAGATGACATGAGGAAGAAGCCCTGAAATAAAGCAGAGTTAAAAAAGTACTCTTGTACGTGTATGTGTGTATGTGGATGACAATAACGAATGAGATCTTAAACCAAATACACAGGTGTAGAGATGAGCATTTATTTTTACAGCAGCTGTTCTTTTGTACAAAACTGCAGTATCCTGGGAAGACCCAAATAAACAATGGTGTCTTGAGCTTAAACTGAGGAAATAAATTGAGTAGAACACATAAAGTGGAAATCATTAGTATAGCCATGTGGGACAATGTACTGTATTAGAAAGTGAGTCACATGTATAAAGCTCCAAGCATAAGTAGAACATGAGGATGAATAGGAAAGATAAGAGGTTGAGAGAGACCAGAGAAGTAGAAGTATGTCCAGGCAGCAGGAGAGCACTGCACAACAATAAGGACAGGACAGATTATCACTTATGACAAGAATGACAACAGGCTTAGCTTTGACCAAATTTGATGGTGGAACAGTTGTTACATTTAAATTTTAATATTAATGATCTCAATGTAAAGTATAATGTACTCTATTCAAGAATGTAATTATAGACAGTATTGTATACACTGATCAGCCATAGCATTAACACTACCTCCATGTAAACCGAATAACATTGATCACCAGTTATACTGTGGACTAAAGGCCAACCCGCATGTTCAGATTCCTCAGAAAGGCCAATACAGCACAAATTGCAAAAAAAGGTCAATGCTGGCCACAATAGAAAGGCAAAGAGCAAGGCAAAGAGCCCAAGGCTGTCAATCCAGCCCTCAAATCCCCAGATACCAATTCAATCGAGGACACATGTGATGCACTGGCCAAACAAGTCTGATCCAAGAATGATCCCACACTGCAACCCACAGCATCCAAAAGATCCGCTGCCAACATCCTGGTGCGAGACAATATATAATATTGTGACTAACAATAAGGTGTATCAAATCAACAGCAAATCACCATGAGATTTCACCTGAAATACCACATGCAATAGGTAATGGACTGGTCATCCCATGCTGGATTTCCTTAGCACATTATTTGTGAGTGCTATTTTTCTACTCGGAAAGTCTTAGTGTAACAGAGAATATTGAGTGTCCTGAGCCCTTCACTCACAGCAGGAAAGTAATATCCATCCCTGCCACTGCCGTGCAGACCTGCACATATCACCCTGACACTTCAAAACTGCCAGACAGACACGTCTTCCTCATACAGAACATGTCATCCGGAGGCAAGCAGGAAGCAGAGATGACCTTTTGACCTTTCTTACTACGGAGTTATTACCACCCACACAGGCTTTCTCTACTACCCCTTTTCACTTATCTCCACTCTCCTATGGTATTTCTTTTCTTTTAAAAAATGCAAACCCATTTTCTGAGTGTCTTCCTAATTTTTCTGTAATCGCTTTCTTTTAACGATGCCAATAGAAATGTTTTGGTGAGTATTTTGACAATGACAATTTAAAATTTTTTAAATAGTGACATTCAAGATTAAAAGAATAATTTGTTATTTTATATCATAAAAATTGGCATAGAGTCAAAAAGACATCTGCTGTACTCTGGTGTCAATTGTTCAATTGCTTCCTGAAATTCATGCACAAAAGATGGTTTCTTGGTTGCTACTGTCTTCTTTACCATTGTCTAACAGTTTTCTATTGGGTTTAGATCTGGAGATGACCCAAGCCATGGCCCCAGAAGATGAATACCATTTGCACATTTGGAAATCTGTTTTTAACTTTTTTAAATACAGTGATGTTGACAGATGTTGTCTTTATAATTTTGACCACCACTGTGACCTACACCAATTATTCATTTTAACTCAATATTTAAATCAAAGCAAAATTCTAAATTCAAGTACTGTATGTCAAATAAAATACTTGAGTTTACTTTCTGTTATTCATATTCTTTTTCATTTTTGTGACATATTTTGTATTACAGTCATTGTGAAATTACCCCTGAATGAAATGGCACTGTAATGAAGGTCATACAAAATGTAATGAATAATATGCAAATAATATGCAATAAAGTATCACTTAAAAATGTGCCCACTTGTTATGTAAAACAAATCCCTTTCCTAAGAGCTGAAGTGGCCATGAAAAAAGTGGCACTTTTGTTCCTCTATCAATCACTTTTTTTTTGTTATCTCTGCTATCAAGTGCATCCATTCAAAGTGCTCTTTGCATCTACACCACATTTAAATCTTCATATTTCTCATCTGTCCAGCCACGACACACATCTTAAGTGCTTGACAGTCAAAAGCTTGCTCATCACACATCTGCTCAGCAGGTCACGTCTTACTGCACGTGACAATTCATAAGCACACAACAACCTCATATAAAGGGGATACATTATTGTTAGCTCTTTTATATATTGTTAAGTAATTATACATCATTACATCTCTGTAGTGACCATTGCACTAAAATACTACTTTCAGATTTTTAATATTTTATGCCAGAAAAATAACAAGATAACAAAATGAGCAACAAGTCAAACCTTTTCTTATGCATTTACCAGTCTTGTGAACTACACTTTACTTTGTGAAAAGTGTTACCTAAATTCTATTTTAAAAATCTGAAAACTTTCACCCATTCATTCATTTATTCACTCATCTATACCACTTATCCTGTACAGGGTTGTGCAGGCCTGGAGCTTATCCCAAGAGACTTTGAGCACAAGGTGGGGTACACCCTGAACAAGGTGCCAATCCACAGACACACACATTGTGGAAATTTGGATTTCTGCATGTCTTTGGACTGTGAGGGGAAACGGGTACCCAGAGAAAACACACCAAGTACAGGAAGACCATGCAAACCCCACACATACAAACCTGAGGAACTGTGAGGCCACAGTGCTAATAACTATGCCACCGTGCCCCCACATAGCACCCAGATTTAAAAGAAAATGCAAAAAGGCTCTCTATTCGACATTTCAAACATAAAAAACAAGATAGCCTTGAGGACACAGTGCAGAAAAATGCACTTAATAATCAAAATCCTTCCCTTAGCAACTAGTATGATATTACCTACCCAGTAAGATAAATATTAAAGAATAAAGTCCAGAGGGTTAATAATGTTTCTTTTGTAAACTGCAGTCTCTGTTACTAAAAATTTAATTTATGCCTGTTTTACTTTTTATGTGAACATTAATGAACATCAGGAATAATAGAAAATTCCAGATGTAATTATGAAATATTTAAAATATTGAATGTGAAATGTCCTATCTATCTATCTATCTATCTATCTATCTATCTATCTATCTATCTATCTATCTATCTATCTATCTATCTACACTAATCAGCCACAAAACACCACTGCCTTGTAAATTGTATTATATTGATTTTCAATTATCAAAATAATTGTCAATTACCAGAAAACTGGTGACAGGATCATGGGCACCCAATGGTCATTTATGTCTGTGGGGACTAGTATTCCAGTCCAATCCCACAGAAAATGGTCATGATAGAAACATGTCAGAACATCCAATGCATCATAGTCTGCCACATATGGGACTTAGTTCAAGGTTGCCACATATGGGACAAAGAGTTTAAGTTTGTTAATGTCACCTTCAAATTCTCCATATCTCAACTCGAACCATAAAATTCGTATGATCAACGGAGGCCCCGCTTTGCAACCCACAGGATCGGCCGCTAATCTCCCTGTGTCAGACAACACAGCAGACCGTCAGAGGTCTTGTGGAGTCATGCCCAAAGTGGAAAGAGCTTCCCAGTGCGCATTTGGCATGTTATTGTTTCTCCAACCTTATTCAATGGTACAACATTATTTCCATACAGAGTTACATTAATTTTTGGCTGGGATCTTGTGTTTGTCATAGGTTAACCCTAACACACCTCTAGCACATCCCAAAATCTTTCCTTCTTACCCTGACACATGCATCACTCTGTAATCGGACCACATGACCTTTATCCTTTGCTCCAGAGTTAAATCTTTATCCTCTCTATCTAACTTAAAAAAATTTTGTTAGTCTCATTCACAAATGGCTGTTATAGAGCCACATGGCTGTTTAGTCCCAATTCTGTGAGTTCTTTTCAAGAAGTTGTGAAATTATTCTATGCATAGCTGTGATTTATATTGTTGATTTCTGTATATTGCAACTTCATCAAGTGTTTAAGCAAGCGCAAATAAATGTTTTTCTTCCGACATCATTTCTTTGAGAATTTGACCATTCAGCACTATCTTTTAATAATGGATCGGATGGTTCTTAACCCAGCTCCAGTCATTTCAGCAACCTCCTTAGTTGTTTTCTTTGCCTGACATAAACTTTAAAAAACAAAAAGTTGCTCACACCATCATAGTTAAAACATTACAGCAAAGATTTTCTCTTTGAATACCAGTTCCAGCATTTAACAGATTTCATTTATTTCTTTGCTTTCTTTTATGGAAGGAATTTACATTTCTGTTAATGAATCCTATTCTGTTGTATAAAAAAAAAAAAAAAAAAAAGCAGGACTATAGACTTTTTCAAAAGGTTTGACATTTTCTGTTGTTGAAAGAGCACGAAAACATGTGGACTGTCGGAATCGATTATTTCCATAGAGCCTGGAGGATATTGCACTCAGCGGTGCTGCTGGAATTTAATAGAAGCACAGCAGCGTTATCGCTTAGAGTAATCAGTTATAATGCGGCGATATGAGAGGGCATCGCGCCGTCAGCTTACATCACCTCCTTCCCTCCCACCATCCCTTAAACCTCTTTCCATTCTTAACACCTCTTCCACACTGTTAAATCAGCAAAGCCGCTGTGGACTTGCATGCATGAACTTCCACAGGTAAGCTTATCACCACCATATACGGCAAAGTCAACTGAGCATTATACCGCGGATGGGCTTAATTATCTTATAGGTGCGTTTAGCGCAGATTGCGCGGGTTAAGCGGGTTTACCTCATCCTCCATATGGAGAACTGAATTTTGTGCACTTTGGTTTATGATGAATTTGAATCTTTCTTTCTGTCTTTTTTTTTCTTTCTTTCATCTTTGAGCAGCTAACATATATATATATATATATATATATATTTTTTTTTTTTTTTTTTTTTTTATTTATACACACACAAGTTTTTCTTTTCCTGAGGTGTATACATTTTTTGCCTGATTCTCTCTCTCTCCTTCTCTCTCTCTCTCTAATGTATACACACCACATGTAAAGAAAAAGTATATTTAAATACAAAATGTATTGCTATATGTTATATATTAAAATATATATGATAATACTATGATAATTTTATGATTTTACATTATACTAATATAATATACATCATCATACTGTTTTTATTTTCCTGAAGTGTGTATACATTATACTATATACTATATACATTATATATATAATATATAATGTATATAGTGTATATGGCATTGTCTAACAATTCTAAAAAATATATAAAATAATAATTTTCATCAAAAACTCTTTTTTTTGCATTACAGATCTTATTTTCTGGAATCCATTCATTTGAAAATCAAAAATTGGATCTCTGGTGTAAGTTTGACTCTTCGTAACAAAAAGAAAATGGATAATGTGTCACTTCCTGGGAGTATGCCATCGCTATGTAACACAAGTAACTATTCACATCTTAACTGCAGCACATCTTCACCATGGATATTGTACCCAGACTTTTATATCTGGCTGCCGGTTGTTTACTCTGTCATCTGTGCAGTAGGGCTCACCGGCAACACGGCTGTCATCTACGTGATACTGAAAGCCCCGAAAATGAAAACTGTTACCAACCTGTTCATCCTGAATCTGGCAATTGCCGATGACCTTTTCACACTGGTGTTGCCTATCAATATTGCAGAGCACCTGCTGAATTACTGGCCGTTTGGTGAGCTTCTTTGCAAAGTGATCCTCTCGATAGACCACTACAACATCTTCTCCAGCATCTACTTTCTCACAGTGATGAGCATCGACCGGTACCTAGTTGTGCTTTCCACACTGCAGTCCAAGCGGATGCCCCATCGCACATACAGGTTCGCAAAAATGATCAGTTTGTGTGTGTGGGTTCTTGTTGTCCTCATTGTGGCACCATTTACCTTCTTTGCTGGCATTTATGTGAGCCCCGAGGATGCTGACAGCAGGAAGAGCTGTGTGTTGAGCTTCCCTAGCCCTGAGAGCTTCTGGTTCAAAGTCAGCCGGATCTACACCCTGGTTTTCAGCTTTATCCTTCCTGTGTCTACAATTTGTGTCCTATATAGTCTAATGCTCTACAGGTTGAGGCATACACATCTGAATACAAATGGAAAGGCTTTGGATAAAGCCAAGAAGAAGGTGACTGTTATGGTCCTTGTGGTGCTAGCGGTGTGTCTTTTCTGTTGGACACCATTTCACTTAAGCACAGTGGTGGCCCTGACAACAGACTTGCCCACAACTCCGCTGGTTATTGGCATCTCCTACTTCATTACAGGCTTAAGCTATGCTAACTCCTGCCTTAACCCTTTTCTTTATGCTTTCCTAGATGACAGTTTCAGAAAAGCTTTTAAGAAAATGCTGGAGTGTTGACATTCAAAAGGAACAAGAAGCTAAAAGCTTAAGGTCACTTTTAAGGACATCGCTGAATTAAAAAGGCCTGTCTAAAGGAACAGCGTAAGGCGGTGGCAATAGGCCAAGTCAGGTGGGTTTTTATTTCTTCATTGGTCATTCCTTCAGGGTGTGACCCATAACAATACAGCAGCATGGCAAACAAACAACAAACATTTTTTGAACAGCATCTGTAAAAAAAAAAAAAAAAAAAAAATTCCATAACAGCAGTTATAGATATTACACCCTTTAAAAATACCTTGGAAAGTGTTTTTCAGTGTATTTCAAGTCTCTTTTTGTAATTTATGTTGTTAAAACAAGTGACTGATTACAAGACAAAGAAAATTTAAAGGACCTTTCCATGTTTAAGTGTCGAACTGACAGTATATTTGTATTGGGGTGAGATTGGAGCTGCTATGGAATGTATTTCAATATCCTGCTCCACGTTAAGTCTGTGATAACCGAATAACACTCTTCTCAGAGATGTATTATAACTTCCATTGAATACCACTTTTATTGCCAACCATGCTTCTTTGTTTCTTTTACATAATATCATTTCAAATAGCACATAGCACTATTGTTCACTTTGCTGTAATTAATTGCTGGCATATTGCTCATTTACTTGTAAAGTAGTGGAAAATAAAAAGATTTATCCAATAATGTTATTTAATTAATTAATTAATTAATTATTTTTTAAATAAAAAAATATATAATTATTGCAACCAAAAACACCATTGCAGACAACTAAATGGCTTTTAATTCTTAATTCTCAAATGTTCTCAAAACCCTCAGCTCAACTGACTGAGCAAACAAATCCCACAGCCTAAGACATAATGGAACTGACCTTATTGGAATTTGGATTATATAATGTCACTCAGCACTCATGGGGTCAAATTGTAAATTAACTATAATGCTATAATGTCAAAGTTTAAGGCTCTGCACGTGACTAGATTTTAGCTAGGTAATTTTAGACAGGCAAGTCTTAGTCAATATTAAGAAAATAAAACACTGTATTTTATTAATACCAAGTTAAGTTAAATACCAGATGTGGAAAAAAGTACATATCCCAGCTAGAAACAATGGATGAGTGACTATGGTCAAGGTAGCAAGTGACAAGTAGACATCATAATGGCTCACTAGTATCAAGATTCAATGGACAACTACTATTACAGACAACATTTTTTCCAGAAAATGACATACATGTGAACATAAGTACACTAAATGTGTGAAAACATGTTAACATCTTAAAGGGAAATAAATGGTTAATAAATATGATAATAAAAATTTAACCATATAAAAAAATAATATCTAAAAATAAATTATGCATGGTGGCCTAATAGTTAGCATTGTGGGCTTGAATTCCCAGGGTCAAGGGTTCGAGTCTTGCTTTTAGGTCTGTGTGCATGGAGCTTGCATGTTCTCCTCGTGCTTGTGAGTTTTTTCTCTGGTTTTCCACAGACATTTAGATTAGGCTAAGTGGTATTTCCAAATTGCCCGTTATGTGTGAGTGTGTGCCCCGCTATGGATTAACACCCTTTCTAGGATGTACGTCGCCTTGTGCCCTGAGTCGCCTGGAATAGGCAAAAGACATCTTCCAAAAAACAATTGAGAAGCTTCAGTCAAACCTGAAGCAACAATAAAGAACTCAACTAAACTTAACTAAACTTGAATTTAATTCTGATGGACTATTGATATTGTTTATAATAATTTACTTAATTAGGTTGCATTGTAACATATGTTACATTTGCTGTTTAAGCAACTTTTATCAATGACATTTTATTTATCATTGTTTTGTATCATAGGCAGTTTTAACATGCTAAAAATGCATAGGCATGTAATTCTTGCAGTAATAATGAGTACATTGTTTGTGCTTTGAGATTATATGGATGATTGATTTACTTGCTCAAAAGCAGTGTTTGGACGCATGAATCTGAACATGGTTATTCACAGAGATTTTAAAGAGCAAAAGCCGTTGCAGCTTGAAAGTGGATTGAAATATGACTGATAAAGCACCTCACACCTGTTTATTATTATTATTATTTTTATTATTATATTTTTTGCCTTATTAGCCATGGAGTAGTGCTAGTGCTTTACAAATCCAGCAGAGGGCAGAACAGCATCATGCTCTGGGTTCCTGTATCCCATCACTTTTTTTCTATCAATTTTAAATGCATTGTCCATATTGGATATTTTATTCATCAAGGCACTTTTCTGGTCTACTGTAATTGCATTGTTCCCAGAGAAGGCTACCTGTATTTACATAGTACTTGAATAATTGACAGTAAAAGACCCTAGTCGTACCCCTAGGATTGACTTTGACCAATTAGACTGAAATATGTTACACCTATAATAACAATAAATGTTTCTTGCTATTGTCGTTGTTTTTGTTGCTTTTAATGTATATTCTGGTGTGTGAAAAGAAATGTGCTATCTACTCAAGCAATGCAAAACTACAGGAAATATATATTTTTTTTTAACACATGGTGCCTGCTTGCATTTATCTCAGCATTATTTGCGCAGCTACTTAACAAGGGTGGAGGAAACCTGTGTTTAAAATTGTACCCTGTTCCCTTTGCCTCTTCCCCTATTCCCCCATAAACTGCAGAGAGATTATATTATTGTTCATCTCTCTGTGAAAATACATTATGGGATTTAAATGATACCCTGGATATTTCCTATTATTACTACAAAATTGCAAAATTTCCAATATAACACAAAATGTACCAGAGCGTATTGAATTATATTTAGAGAACAGAGTGTTATTATTACCTCATGGAAATGTTCCTATCTTTTCTTTTCTGATTTTTCTATAAAAATGTGCCCTTTTACAGTAATTGCCTCTTTGTCTATGAATAATGTATATCCTTGGTGTATTTATATACAAACGAACAGAGCTACACTCATAAATAACATCAGCTTTAAAATAGGTTTCTCCTTAGTGCAATTTTTAAATGAACATCTTTCTATTTGGAATCTCTGCGCTTCTGTCATTCCTACGCCCCCATCTGCCACCATCGACTCCATTTTCAGGTTCATCCTCATTTCCAGTCCCCTACTTCAGCACATTGGCTCATTTTTTTTCTGGCTTAGACCCAAAAGCTTGCTGCTCTTCAGTGGCTGCAGGGGGAGATTGATTGCTTTACATTTTACTGAGTGTTCTTTACCAGGACACAAAATCTTACCCATTTATCTCCTTTCTGAGCCCTAGCATCTCAGATGTGTGTGCTGCTTTATAAATGCCCAATCACTTGCGCTGCATAGCCCAGCTATAAATATTCCCATCTTGTTTCTTGTCTCTGTCTCCCTATCTCCTTTATTGCTGGGCAGCAACCAGTGGGTGAGTGAAGACATGATGCACGACACAGGTGAAAGTAACGGCCATTTTTCTCTTAAGGGTAAATGTAACTTCTATTTGGATTTAATGTGCTTTTAGTGGCAAGGACAAATGTTGTGCCTGAATTATAAACATTCTGCCTTTCTCTGGGCTCACATTTTCTATACGGTTGGCATAATAAAATTTCTTTGGAATTTAGAAATCAGAATTTTCTCTTTCGTACAATTCTGTGATTTTAAAGTAAAAAAAGTAATACACTATGACCTCGTCATAATTACAGTCACATTTATCCCTTGAGCCCTTGTTTACCCCAAGTGCTTCGCCATGCCTCTGCCTCCCTCATCAGTCAGAGTACAAAAGCACTTGTTAAAACTATTCATGAATAATTTATTTACACGAACATACACTTTTTATGAGGACATACAGACTATACTTTGGTAAATGGCTGACCTTTTATTTGTCATCTTTTGTCTTTTTTAATCAGCTTCTCAATTAGCTGTAAAAAGACAGAGGGATTCTAATTTATTCTGGTAGCTACAGGCCTGACAAATGTGAAAATAATCAACAACACAAAAGATGTTTTACATGTTTCCATACTGACAATTTAACTAAACATATGAGGCACAATAAGACTTGGTCTAGACAGGATCAAAGAGAGAAAGGAGATATGAAGAAATAGAGAGTTGTCTAATTGGGTTAGATGGAAAGTGCTTGATACTGTTATCAAACTTGTTTTTCTTTCATCATAATTATAGGACTATCTAATTTCATTAAAAAAACAGTATGCCCAACTAGCTGCCCATTTTTATCACAGCAGTTTGTATGTACTCATTTTTATTTACCACTTTATACTTTATTGTTATGTATATCTTGTAAATATGAACAAAATATCAAAATAAAAATATGTATTTGGTGGTGTATTGTGGAATAATAGCATATTTGACCACTCTTCTTGTCAAAATTTATAACGTTTAATTAAAGGCATTGGCTTCCTGGCATAGAGTTAGCCTGCTGTATCCTGATAATTTATGTTTATGCTGGAGAATTCTGTGGTAGTCTCCCATTTTTTCCATTTTATGCAATGCACCACTTCCACTGGCAGCAAAACCTCCTCATCACGTGATAAACAGTTGGTAAACGATTCCTGGGTTTCACCTTTACCTCTTTAAATATATGTTTGGTAAAAAAAAAAAATACAAACAAAAGGTTTTTTTCTTGTAAACTTCAACTTCAGTCAATCTTGAATATGTTCATTTTGGAGCAGGGACATTAGACCGGTTTCCCAGAAGCTTTTATTTTACAGCAGGCCTGTGCGGTGTTGTTCCTGGGTTGTCCTGACTACACCTCACTCAAACTACCATTGCTGACAAAGGTGATAATAATAAAGAGGTAGGTGGATCCCCCTCATCTCTTTTCCTCTCTCTTGCCCCCCCCCCCCCCCCACTCTTCCTCTGTTTCAGTACCTCCTTATATTAAAACCTGTTGAGGAGTAGGATGCATCTGTAACTAAGTGAACAGTGACTTCTCAAAGTTGATGTGCTAGATGTATGAAAAATAGTTTTTCCTGGTATAGAGTAATAAGTGAACTGGAGAAAGGAATCCAAGACTCATTAATCAGCATGTGAAACAAAGGTAAGGCTATCTAGGCTCACTTGGTCTCACAGTATAGTACAATGTTATGTAGATAACAAAAAAATATTTCTTTTGGATATGAAGATGTCAGAACCCACAGTGCATTGCAACTTGCTGTGTATGTGAAGTGTAGCCACAGATTGGTTAGTGTGTCCATGCTGACCCCTTTCACCAACTGAATGGGCATGTCAACATCAGAATTAGACTATGGAGCAGTGGAAGAAGGTGGCTGGTCATGTTTTCTTTTAAATCATGTCTATGGCTGGGTGTGTGCTAATGGAAAGAAGACATGTTGGCAAAGATAATGTGATACACTAGGCAGTGTTCTGCTGAAAACCCCTGGGTCCTGGCATTTAGGTGGATGTTTCCTACCAAAAGTTGTTGCACACCAATAACTCTCTAATGGAATTCAGAGTTCAGCGTACATAATGCACCTGCTGCCCTGCAAATCATTATGGAATGGTTTGAGGCACATGACAGAGTTTAGGGTGTTGACTTTGCCTCCAAATGCCCCAGCATCAGTTGAATGTGCTTGACTAATAACTTTGATCCATGAAACCCACACATCTTGCAATTTACAGGAAAGAATTTGCTGCTAACACCTTGTGGCCAGATACCCCAGCACACATTCGGCGGTCTTGTGAAGTGATACTAGAAGGAACTACACAACATTAAGCAGGTGATTGTATTGTTATGACTGAACGGTGTTATTAAAATGTAATCTACAGCTCCTGATCAATCCCTTTTATGAATTCAACATTATTGCATGTTGTTGCTGTCATGTAGTGTATCTCAATAATTCTTCCTTTCAGGCTTTTGTTGATATAGGCTCCAGCTGAAATTAAGCTGCTCAATGCCACCACAGTGTCCTTAAAAGCCAACTAATGAGGCATGCATAGTTTCAACAGTGTATTCGTGGTTGACTGGTGAGAAGTGGAAAGCTTGTAAGTGTTTTCATTGCAATTAAAATTTCCCTCACAGACAGCAGAGAGGTTCGAAAACAACAAACCATTCCTCTAATTGTTAGTTGTCTTGTTTTTCTTTTCCATTTTGATGCCATGAACTAAAGTTCACTACACTGAGCCTATGATAAGATTTTCATGGCTTCCATATGTCTGTTGGCAGGTCTGTGATTATCATATTTATTTTAAACCAAGAACTAAAACAATAGTCCTAACTATTCTAGTTACTATACTATACTATACTATACTATACTATACTAATAAGCCTTATACTAACCTAGATTCAGAGAGCCAAAAGCAAAAATGACATACCAAATGGGAAATTCTTTGAAATTAATCTTTTAAACTCAACCAGTTCCAATGTTTAGAAAATAAAGCATAAAATTAGCAAAAAAAAAAGCACTAGAATTTATTAATTCACAACTCTACCTCAAACACACTCATTAGTTTTATCAGTACAATAAGCTAATGCTATCGGTTATAAAAAAAAACACCTTATTATATTTAACAATGGAGGAAGGAACAAGACCAATGCAATCACTTAATTAGTTAAATAATTTGTTCATTCATCCATTCAACACTGGGGTGAGGTGAATTGTTAACTAGTGGTTTTATATATATATATATATATATATATATATATATAGTTGCTTAATTGCTTTATTTGCATTTGCGTACACATAATAATAATAAAAAAACTTTAAAACCATTAACAATATAACTGTATTTGCTCTGGGTTTGTTGCGACCCTATAAATGGGGAGAAATAATCACAAGAGTGATATGTGGTGTTTCCTCAACAATAGGTTTACTGCAATGAATATTCAAAAATATAACAATTCACAGAAATGCAATTAACAGGGTTGCAATTGTTGTAGGAGAATACATACTCACATACATACTATATTTCCCTGAGACATTTTAGTTATTGTCAATAAGCACAATTCAAATTTTTCCAGCTTTCTTAGTAACCCATAAAGTAAATTTAACTATATGAACTCTTAGAACAACTATTCTGCTATATCTATAACTATAAAGTGCACAAAACATACTGCATGCACAATAATAAAACATATTAATATATTTGCAAATATAAACGTGATAGCTGAATTTAGCTTTACTGTCATGCTCGCACTCCATTTTCCCCCCCACACACAAGCATTACTATACACAATGTAGCTAACATTTACTTCAAAATACTTTGAACACTCCAAATTTGTTAGCAACGAATTACATACATTTAGAGGTGTCAACTACTGGCAACATACCTATAAATGGGGAGAAATAATCACAAGAGTGATATGTGGTGTTTCCTCAACAATAGGTTTACTGCAATGAGGAAAATAGTGGAATTTCCCCAAGGTATGTGAGAGAAGACCAAAGCAATCGATCCCAGGCTAGCCGATTGAGACAAGTTTGTAGATCTCTGATAAAACTTATCACAGTCTTTATAAAAATATAAACACATTTCAACCTGTCACACTCTCCCCTACAGAATAAATGTCGTCCCGACATTAACTCACTTAAGATTTCTCACTTTACAGTGTATATATTTTACAGTCCTTCATAAGATGAATACTGAAGATTGCTTTTGGGTCAAAGGTCATAGTTCAAAGATAAAAGGGTCTATGATCAGTTCACATCTGTTGACTGGCTGCTGTATAAACAGTCCATAGCATTTTTCTATACTCTTGATTAACAGTCTTCTGCATATGTGCAGTTTACAGTTCGTCTGTGAATACAGCCCCTGAATTACTCATGGTAATAGTCTGGTTTGTAAGTTCATGTTTGTTGGAGCCCATACATGCAGGGGGACTGGAAATAATATGGCTGTAAGGCTGGCATCCATGGAACCAGTCCTGGTGCATGACAGATGGGTAATTGGTGAGGTGCTGGCTGGACGCTGTAGCAAGAGGGAATGCCCAACTGATCATAGGTCATACGTCTAGGCGGGTGTCTCTCTCTTTTTGGCAGCTGGTAAGGTGGCTCCTCAGTTTCAGCAGCTGCACTTGGTAAGGGAGAAATAGATGGTGGCTGTTCAGACTGGTTTCGCCCTGAAACATCTACTGCCTCACCAGGCACATATTCAGGTTGTGTTTTATGTCCCTCAAGCAACGTCCAGCTAGGATGCTGTACGGGGGGTGCAGCTAGTGCTGGTATTTCAACTCTCGGTTCTCCTGCTGGGAGCCTGTGACTAAGCTCCATCTCTGGCTCAGTATGCTGATCATCACTCGCTGAAGATGTGGGGGCCTGCAGTGGTTCATACCGAAGGTCATATTCATCTTCACTGTCCTCGTCAGGCTCTTGAGACTGTATTGCAGTCTGTTGTTCTTTTTTTCTATGTTTGTTCGTAACATCTTTCTTTGCTCCTTGTGGTGCCTCAAAAGGTAAGTGGTCACATGACATTAGCAGGTTCCTATGTAAAACTCTAGAGCGACCCCTACCGTTTTCTGGCCTCACTTCATACACAGGCAGATCAGAGCCCATTTGTCTCACCACAGTGTGAACCGTGTCTTCCCAATAATTGCGAAGTTTACCTGGTCCTCCCCTTGGCGTCAGGTTTTTGATTAGGACACGCTCACCCCGGCTGCAGTAATGAACTCCTCACTTTTGTGTCATAGTACTTTTTACTCCTTTCAGCAGCTTTTTGAGCATTCTTATTTGCAATTGCATAAGCTTCCTCCATACCTTGTTTCCATTTATCCACATAGTCCCGCCGGTCACTGGCGGCTGATTCTGCGTACAGTCCAAAGAGCATATCTACCGGAAGCCTGGGTGACCGGCCATACAGAAGGAAAAAAGGTGAGTAGCCTGTTACCTCACAGCGTGTACAATTATAGGCGTACACCAGTTTGTTAAGGGACTCCTTCCAGTTTGATTTCTGTGTCTCAGTCAGAGTTTTTAGCATTTGCAACAATGTTCTGTTCATACGCTCCACCTGACCATTTCCCATGGGGTGATAGGGGGTCGTCCGGGACCCCTTCACTCCACTGAGTTTCTCCAACTGTGTGAATAACTGATTTTCAAACTCCCCTCCTTGGTCGTGATGGATACGGGAAGGAAATCCAAATTTCAGTGCATAGTCATTAAAGATGAGATTTGCAGCAGTTTTCCCTGACTTGGATGTGGTGGCGTATGCCTGAACAAAACGCGTAAAATAGTCAATGACGACAAGTATGTACTCGTACCCGCCCTTGCATTGGTCGAGATGGAGGAAATCAATGCATACTAATTCAAAGGGCTGTGTTGCTACAATATTTGTCAGGGGAGCTCTGGTGTCATGGCACGGCCTTTTCTGTTTAAGACATGTGCACCTTTTAGTCACATAGTGATCAACGTCAGACTGCATATAGGGCCAAAAGAAGCGATCACGTAAGAGAGATATTGTGCGGTCAGTACCTTGATGTCCCATGTTATTGTGTAACTCTTCCAACACTTTTTTCTTGTACTGCTCTGGCAGCACTAACTGCCTACGGGTGGCTGTGGTTCTATACAGAATGCCATCACTGTCCATTGTTAATTTATCCCATTCTCTGAACAAGCATTTTGTTTTTGGACTAAATGTTTTCAATTCCCTAGCTGGTGGCTTTGAACCTGACAGCTTGCAGTTAAACACAGGACTGATGACTTGGTCTGATTTTTGTGCCTCCCTAATCTCATCCCTTGGAATGGGGCTGATCGCTGTAGTGGCTGGCTCATCGACTGAGACTGACATAGCAACAGCTGTGAGTGACCAGGTTGCAGGCGACTCCTTTTCTGCCTCAACTGACTGAATCAGGGCAGCAATGGTATCCGGCAACAGCTCCTCAGAACATGCTTTCATTAGTGACTCTACCTCCAGTGGCATCCTCGACAAAGCATCTGCATCAATATTCTCCTTTCCAGGTCTGTACTTTATTGTAAAGTGAAAATCGGCTAACTCTGCAACCCACCTAGAAGTGGTTGCATTCAGTTTTGCAGTTGTCAAAATGTAGGTAAGCGGGTTGTTATCGCTATACACAGTGAAAGTTGGGGCATAGTACAAATAATCACGAAATTTGTCAGTGATTGACCATTTTAGAGCTAGAAACTCTAGCTTACCTGCATGGTAGTGGTAATTCCTTTCAGCTGCTGTTAGGGTGCGAGAGCCATAGGCAATGACTCTGTTTGCCATCTTGTCTCTGGTACAATACTGCTCCCAACCCTTGGTGTGATGCATCAGGGTGCACAATGAATGGCTGAGTAAAATCAGGGAAACCCAAGACTGGTGGTTGGAGCAAACAGTCAATCAGCTGTTCAAGTGCCTGTTGGTGCCTATCAGTCCATAGGATTGGCTTGTTTGAGGGCACAACATGACTTGTTTTTTTTTTCCTTGTCTTCCCCATATTGGCTGGTACGTGGTTTGGATCAGCTTTAAGGAGGTCATAAAGACAACTGGCTTTTCTAGAAAAGTCTCTGATATACTGCCGGTAGTAGGTGAGTAGGCCTAACATTTTCCTGAGCTGGCCCACAGTCTGTGGTCTGTTTTCTTTCAGTGCCCTAACTGCTTCAAAATCAGCAGGATCAACTCTACTCCCCTCTGCAGATACTATTCTACCCAAGTAGCGGACCTCTGGTTTGAATAGATCACACTTACTGGGTTTAAGCTTGATACCATACTCTCTTAGGCGTTGGAGCACTGTCCTTACATCACTCACATGATCATTAAAGGCTTTACTGAAAACTAGTGTGTCATCTAAATAAGGGATGCAGATGTTATCCCGGAGCCCATCCAAACATTCCTCCATACAGCGTTGGAAGGCCGCAGGGGCATTTATGAGGCCAAAAGGGATGCGTATCCATTCATAAAGTCCCCACGGAGTAACAAAAGCTGTCAGTGCCCTGCTTTCCTCAGAGATAAATCCCTGGTGGTAAGCTTTTCCCTGATCCAAGAGAGAGAACCAGGAATTGCCACCTAAACTGTCCATGATGTCTTGGACTCGGGGGATAGGTTGACGGTCAGGACGGGTTTTCTTGTTGAGGTCCCTGTAATCTATGCACAGCCGCAGGGTGCCATCCTTTTTCCTAACACACACAACAGGAGAAGAGTATGAGGAGTGTGACCTCCTGACCCAGCCCTGTGCTATAAGGTCATGGAGATAACCCTTCATCTCCTGGTACAATGGCCGGGGCACTGACATATATGTGCGTTTGACTGGCTCAGAGTCTTCAAGGGAGATTGTCATTTTTAGTTTTTCAATGCAGCCGATATCATTGTCTGCTCTCGAGAACGTGTGACACTCTTCTCTAAGCATCTGTCTAACTACTTGCCTCTGGCTCTCATTTAGGTGACTTAAATCCACTGGTGGGTCCCACTGTTCATGGTTGTATGGGACTTGCAAAGTAGTGTGATGTACAGTGGCTGGTGTCACTACTTTTTCAAAGGCTTGGGCAGGTAACACAGTCATAATGGTTTGCACTGTGCCAATTACTGTGCGCCCCTGCAGGAAAATGTCATGGCGAGTTGGGTTGGAGACATCTATTGTGATGACTGGAAGAACACCTTTCCTAACCCTGACTAAAGTGTCAACAAATTTAAGAGAATCTGGCAAATGGGGGTTCAGGTCTGGCTCAAATAGTACAGTCCTATCCTCTTTAAAGGGCTGGGCAGCCACACGACATTTAACATGGATGTTACTATGTTTTGGTACCACAACCCTATCTTTCTTTATTTTCACCCCATATTCCTCTGTCTGATCTGTGCTAACAGCCTGTATGAAGGCTCTCACCTTGTTTCCTTTAAGACTCGGAAAAGCTCCTCTTACTATAGTATACTGTCTAGCCTTTTCAGTGTTTGTTAGGATTTGCTCAATAACATTGAAACCTATGATGGGATGGGACAGGTGCCAACCTTTCATCACAAGTACTGGAACAGTCAGTTCTTTTGTTTGGTTAGATTCAGAAGCTAACCAGAAGGTTGTTTCAATCCATCCCAGGTAAGGCATTTCGGTCCCATTTGCTGCAGTCAATGTCAAACTATCAGGTGAGTCTAGGATCTCTGAAACATCTCTCATCCTTGTCTCTGGTAAGAATTCCTCTTTCCACTGTTCATCAATAATAGACACCTGAGAGCCTGTGTCCCATAAGGCTTGTAGTCTGTGGCCCCCCAGGTAACACTCAACAAGGCACTGCCTGCCTACTAGGGAGGTAATTCTGTGAGGGTGCTCGACGTTATTTTGCTCTGGCAGACTGTTAGCATATTTCTCTCTGTAGAGCAGGCTTTTACTCTCATCTGTCAGATGCACACAGTCCTTCTGATGTTTAGTCCAATGCTGTTTTTGACATGATATGGAACAGTACAGTGTCCTTTTGCAGGATGAGCACTGTTTTAGTTTTTCCCATGTGGCTACATTGCCACAATTGGCACACTTCTGGGACTCTCTGTTAGCTAGGGTTAACACTCGTCCCGCTGTGGTAACCTTCTCCCGTTTAAATGGTCCTCTCTTGGTGGTCTGACCCCCCTAAATTTACAGCCAGCCTGAAAATGTTCTTCACTCCCACATCGATAGCAGTGCATACATCGTTCATCTGTTCCTGTCTGTTGGCAGACAAAACACCTCCGTGGGACACGAGATGAAGGGTGGTTGTCTTGGTGAGGTGCGTACTGATGCTGCACTAACCCTAAAGCTGGGGGCGGGCCATGATGGCTGTAATATTGTTGCTGTAAACTAGGTGGCTGGAGTCCTCTGCCTGGCCTCCTAACTGCAGATGGGGCATGAGGCTGATATTGGAACATGGGCTGCTGTAGTGTCTCTTTAATTTGGGCTATTTCTGCACTAAGGCCTTTTAGTGAAGCTACACCTGTCTTAAGTTCAGCTAATTCTGTCATCAATTCAGTGGGTACCTTTGCCTTAGCCTCCTTTGCTAAACACTTAGGAGATGGAATTCCCTCTGGCTGAACTACACTTGCAGTTGTAGCTAACTGTGTGGTGCTAAGTTTCTTTTTATTCCTCCTTTCTACTTCATTAGCGCAGGCAATATTTAACCTCTCTAACAGGAGCTCATCTGAAGTCCCAGTATCTAACAGAAGAGGCTGCATATCTATTCTGATGCTATCATTCTGCAGTCCAGTTAGTATGGTGTGTAGGCACATGCGCTGGACTAGAGCTGGGTCATACTTGAGCCCTGACTCTGACTCTTGTGATGCAAACAGCACCTTTTGTCTCAAATCCAAAACCCGCATTAGAAAGCTTTGGGGGCTCTCTTTACTATGTTGTGCTTCTGAGGCAAGTTGCTTATAAAGTTCGGTGGCACTCCTTTCTTGAAAATGTGAGCACAAGATGTGTCTGAGCGTGGGGAGGGTAAGGTGAGGTTTCCCTTTTAAGTAGCTGCGCAACTGTAAACCTGGGGAGATAGCTCTGATTACAGCATCAACTATTTCAATCTCAGGATAACCTCTGCTTAGTCCGTTCTCTATCTGATGAGCCAAGCTGGAGAATGTCAGTTTATCTTTCTGGCCTGGCTCACCTATTTGCCCTGATATTTTGAAATCCTTACGCCAATATGGACTTGTCTGCTGTAGTCGAGTTTTAGGTGGAGTCTGCATGTTTATTTGAGGGCTGGCAGTGTGTGGGGTCTGCCAAGAGGATCAAGGGGGTTTACTCTAGCTTGTTCAATTCCCACTTCCTCTTGTTGGTTTACAGTTTCTAGACCCTCCATTACTTTTTTTGGTGCTGCTTTTTCAACATTTGGTTCAGTATTTACTTCATCAGAGCCACCACCGACCATATCTGCAATTTTGTCTCTCAACAGCAACCATTCTGACATACCTTCATCTTCTAGCTCTGTCATCTCCTCTCTTTCAAGATACTTCATAATGTGAGTCACTAAAGATATACGTGATTTTACTTTGACATCTACTCTTTGTTCACCAGATATGTTGAGAAGGTCACAGATCTCCAGTAAGCTGTTTTTGTTCAGCATATGTAGTTCTCCTACTACCTCTTCCTGTAGCTCTTCCAGAGTTGTCATGTTAACAGGATGGCAGGAACCTTTCCTATGCAGCAGTTGACTCTGGAGTGGATGGTCTTTACTCTACCTGATGATCTCTGTCTGGTCTCAGGTGACAAGCACTTAACCACCAAACTCCAGTCGTCCTTGAATGACAACTCCTTCCTTGCTGCGACCCACCTGGGTTGTAGTATAGGGGATTTAGCTTGCTCAGACCTCAGTAACCAATTTATGGATACCATACATCTGAACAGCAATCCCAGCGGTGCCTCCAAAATGTTGTGACCCTATAAATGGGGAGAAATAATCACAAGAGTGATATGTGGTGTTTCCTCAACAATAGGTTTACTGCAATGAATATTCAAAAATATAACAATTCACAGAAATGCAATTAACAGGGTTGCAATTGTTGTAGGAGAATACATACTCACATACATACTATATTTCCCTGAGACATTTTAGTTATTGTCAATAAGCACAATTCAAATTTTTCCAGCTTTCTTAGTAACCCATAAAGTAAATTTAACTATATGAACTCTTAGAACATTTATTCTGCTATATCTATAACTATAAAGTGCACAAAACATACTGCATGCACAATAATAAAACATATTAATATATTTGCAAATATAAACGTGATAGCTGAATTTAGCTTTACTGTCATGCTCGCACTCCATTTTCCCCCCCACACACAAGCATTACTATACACAATGTAGCTAACATTTACTTCAAAATACTTTGAACACTCCAAATTTGTTAGCAACGAATTACATACATTTAGAGGTGTCAACTACTGGCAACATACCTATAAATGGGAAGAAATAATCACAAGAGTGATATGTGGTGTTTCCTCAACAATAGGTTTACTGCAATGAGGAAAATAGTGGAATTTCCCCAAGGTATGTGAGAGAAGACCAAAGCAATCGATCCCAGGCTAGCCGATTGAGACAAGTTTGTAGATCTCTGATAAAACTTATCACAGTCTTTATAAAAATATAAACACATTTCAACCTGTCACAGGTTCACCTTGTGCAATCAGGCCGAATCTGGCCCCTCAAGTCTTGGCTTCACCATATACTGTACAGTGCATCTCAAAAAAAGTAAAATGTCATGATAAAAATTTTTTTTGTAATTTAAAAAGTGAAACTTTTATGTATGCTAGATTGTCTTTTTTATTTAGTGATCATAACTTACAGCTAAAAAAAAAAAAATCCATTATCTCAAATTATTTCAATATTTTTTAAAGATCAATCCAAAAGGAAATACAGAAATAAATTATTTACTGAATGATAATGGTAATTATCACTCAATACTTGGTCGGTGCCTAATTACTGCATCAATGGGGTGGAGGTGATCAGCCTGTGGCCTGTGGCATACGAGTTGTATTGCTGTGTTGACTGCTGCTCACATTCCTCTTGACAATACCAGATAGAGAATCAGTTCAGGTGATTTAGATCAAATGAAATGCAAACTTTACTTTTGTCTGAAAAAAGGACTTTGGACCACTGAGAAATGATTCAGTTCTTTTTCTTCTTAGTCCAGGTAAGATGCTTTTAACATTGTCTTGGGTTCAGGAGTGACTTTCTACTAGGAATGCAAAAGTTGTAGCTCATTTCCTAAAGATGTCTGTGTCTTGTGGCTCTTTATACACTGACTCCAGCCTCAGTCTACCCATTCAAAAGCTCTCTCAAATTCTTGAGTCATCCCTGTTGCTTGTGCCTCTCTCCCTATCACACGTTTCCCTTTTAGTCAAACTTCATGAATATCCTTTATATTTAACTTCATGAATATGCTTTACACAACTCCTTCTTTAGCTGGGAGTGTAGATTATTATCTTTTGGAAAATTAACTCGGAAGTCATGCATAAAGACTGAGATGTAGACTGTGACACACATGTTATTTATACTGTATGGATAAAAATGTATTCAAACTTGAAATGAAATATTGTAATGAGATGTAAGGTGTAATCCCCAATATTAAAACAGAAAAGTATAAAAGATTTCACTTTACATGTAATGAATCTAGAATTTATAAGCTTCACTTTTTTAAATTTTATTATTTAAGAAAATTTCCTTTTTTCAGAATAGTTTTCATATATATAACCTTTTTTTAATGGACACATGCTTCCTCAGCAGGGAAGTTGAGCATTCAAGCATTGCTAGTTGTTAAAATTTAGTTCTAAAAGAAAATGTTCTTTTTCTTTAGAATGTTATATATATATATATATATATATATATATATATATTTTTTTTTTTTTTTTTTTTTTTTTCGTCACAAGCTTCCTTAAGAGTGAACCTAACCTAAGCATTGCTAGTTGCCAGCTGCTATTGCTATGGCAACAATGACCTGTTGCCATAGCAAGGGTTCATCACTCTCAGAACTTTAAAACACTGGAGAATTAAAAAGCTTTGAAAAAAAAGCTAACGAGAAAGGGCATACTAGGACCAATTATGAAAATTGTTTAGGATATTATTACCTGCAGTCCATAATTCAGGAATGGTCGAAACATAGACAAGAAGAGCATGAGAGAAAGAAAGAAAAACCTGGACATCATATTAGCAGGAACAGAGTGCTAGAGAGATATGGATAATCTGGAACACAGAAGTAACTAGTTGTACATAAAAAGTTGCAAAAATTGTCAGTAAATTTCATCACTCCGGCGTGTGTGCGCGCGGGTGCGTCTCTCTCTCTCGCTCTTTGTGCGCGCGCGCGCGTGTGTGTGTGTCTCACTCTCTCTGTCTCCCGGGCAGAATAAGCACGTGTGCTGCACTTTCTTTTCTATTTCAACATGCATGCAAATTTCTCTAATATGCTTGGAGCCAGCAGTTCTCTGTGTGTGTGTGTGTGTGTGTGTGTGAGAGAGAGGGAGCGAGTGAGTGACGACTGAACAGTCAGCGCTGCGTCTCCGGGTAAGTGTCACACGGTATGGACGCATTTATAGACAGAAGATTGCGGTTATTAAAGGCTATGCAGCTTTTGCACTGCACAGCGGAGAGAGTTTGATAAACCATGCGCTTGTCGCGCGCAAGACGACAACTTGAGGTGGGTTTGTTTGCGCGTCTTGGTTTGTTGGTACTTACGGACTTGTTTGTTGTTTGTTTAAGTGTCGGAGCTCTTCATCATGGAGTTATCCGACGGCTTAAACAGTGTTGGAGATGAGATAGCTTATCATCTGCCCAATTACTCGCTTTTGAGCGGAAACATAAGCGCCTTGGACGAAGAGGACGGCCTTCTGCCGGCAGGAGTTAAGATCACAGTGGTTGCGCTTTACTGCATCGTGTGTGTGGTGGGTCTTATAGGCAACTGCCTGGTCATGTATGTCATCATCAGGTAAGCATGTCCAAGCTCAAACAACTGTGTTCCTCACTAGGTGGGCATGTGAGTGTCAAGTCTGCATGAAAGAGTAATTGGACATTTAAATTGATGGGTTTATAGAGTGTGTGTGCTAGTGATTTGTGCATGACTATTTTCCATTAAAATACAAAATATATTTAAAAAATAATAAAATAAAGATTATATGATAATTAGCAGCTGCAAATTCCAGGGTCGAGTTGTCCTAAAGATTATAGATTTGACCGTGGTGATGGAAAGACATCTGATTTAACGTTCAGCATGCAAAGGCTTTTCAACCACAAGGAAATCAATACTTTTAAATTACCCTGCTCTCCATCACTTGCAGCCAGAAATGGGGCTGAGATAACAGCAGGTAAAAAATGTTTTTTAAAAAATGTAAAAAGCCATTGCATTAGTAAATTATAAAGGAAGACAAGTAGGGATGAGCTATAAAACAAAGGGAAAAACAACTAAACATTTAAAATCATATTCTTGATGTCCTCTATGTCCAACGCCCCTACTTCAAAGGTTAAACACTGGTCCTCCCAAGACACCATCTTGCATATTGATGAGGTTGCAGAGTAAGCGCACAGTGATTTATTAGCAATGGTCTGTCAGAGTGTGGAGAGAGCCCAGATCACTGGACTTTGTCTTTGAGGGATACATTTAAACATTTTTGTTTATTAAGCATAATTTTATAATTGTTTTGAACAGTTCTGAAAGATTTCATCATGGTACAGTATCTGATGTCAAGGTAGCATATATATATGTATGTACAGTATATAAATTTATTACTACACTTAAAAAAAAAATACAGACTAAACTAAACCAAACTTTTACTTTTAAAATCTCTTTCACTTTGAAAATTTATATATTGTACCTGTAACAATGAGCTAAAGTCCATCAATGGACAATAATTAGTTTAAAACATTAAAAGTACACTACATGTACGTTTTAGGTGATAGATACAGTGGTTATAGAAGTTAAACCATTGAGGGTACAAATATATCAACAATAGTATAGATTAGTACCCCCTAATTTCTAAGACCATATAAGTAGACCATTAGCTATTGACTATTAGTCTCTAGCTAATAATTAACTCTATTAGTAAAGATTAAGATTTATTAATATAACCAAATAAATCCTAATAATTATGTCTAAATCCTTTTAAAATATGCCTGAATTCAAAATGTTATGCAAACCTTTCTGAGCTTGTGCAACTTTATATTAAACAAACAAATAAAAAATCATGGAGAGAGCACCAAGAGCCAATTTATATCTAGTGTTACTTCTTCTTTCTTTCTTTCTTTCTTTCTTGCCTCTTTTACTTGCCATAGTGTGGTTTCCACAACCTTTAGAATTGTCTGACATTTCTTCCTCACCTTATTCTCAATAAACATATAATTAAAAAACACAATCACATGCCTGACTACTGCCTCCACTTAATTGCTTCATAATTACAATTCAGAAAATAGAAGTAATGCTTTCATGGTGTCTAATGTAATAAGAAAGAAACTGCACTGTGTAACATTGTATACGTTCACACAGTTAAATAGGTGCTTGCTGCTGAAAGCCCTGACAGAGACAAAGTCACAGCATAAGACCTATTTTAATACATGTGTTGCTATGCATGTTACTAAGCATTTATAATTTCAGTACTGCTTGTCGACCATTCCCATACATTCGGAAAAGTGGCTATGAGCCAAACCACTGTATTTTAACAATATTTAATAACGTTTCAATATGTGCTAGTAACATAAAATTTATAAATATCAGTTGCAAAAGATTATACAGGTAAAGGAATTAAACATTTCTGTTATCCTGTACAACAATGGAATAATGTTTTTCACTGGACTCTTCATTGACAATACTGGTACAGATAACCCCAACTTACTAACATTTGTGTTATGAATTTCTGCTGATACAAATGGACTTACGGTTCTACTTCAGTCACGGAAATAGCTCACTCGTATTGTACAAAAAATACAGTCTGACAGTCCAACACAGTGGAAAACATCTTAGAGACAAAACAGCGTCCGGGATTCCTCTTGCGATTTAATGGAGCAAAGACAACACTGTAAGATTAAGTGCTCCTTAGTCAGACAAAGGGAACTGATTTGGCTTCAAGTTCCACCCGAAAGACAGACATCTAAAAACAGTAATTTCAAGATACAAGATTTACTGAAATTGGACAACATTTTACCGAAACAGATGCTGTTGTGTGTGAAAATTACTTGATTTGAATTTGAGTTTTGTCTTTTACATATGTCTAGGTATACAAAGATGAAGACGGCCACCAACATCTATATCTTTAACTTGGCACTGGCTGATGCCCTAGTTCTGGCCACTCTACCTTTCCAAGGCATGGATGTTCTATTAGGTTTTTGGCCCTTTGGCTTGGCTCTGTGCAAGATGGTTGTAGCCATTGACTATTACAACATGTTTACCAGCATCTTCACACTAACTGTTATGAGTGTGAACCGTTACATCGCTGTGTGCCACCCAGTGCGGTCAATGGCAGTGCGTATGCCCCAAAGAGCCAAATTGGTCAACGTGGCAGTGTGGGTACTAGCTTCTGCCATAGGAGTACCTGTTATGATCATGGGACAAGTGGAAGTCGAGGCCAATGGTAGTCCTCACCAAACATTAAGTGTCTCCCTCATTCTGCCTCATCTTCCCATGGTGAAGTCCATCAAACATTCATCATTGTGTTCCTCCATCTCATACTCGTAGACTTTATGTTTTAACATTCTTTAGAATAAACCGTAAAACTATTTTTGTATATTTTAATAGTCTTTTTGGGTAATCAAGAGAACAGAATAATTTCTGTACGAATACTATAAATATACTGTACAATTGTTAGTATTTTATTTTTTTCAACTTCAGACAAGTTCAAGTGCCCCTAGTGTTTCAGTGTTTAAAGTAACTGTCAATGGACTGCTGTATGCTATGTTGAATATATAAAATGAAGAAATACTCAATGCAAATTTCCAGTACTATTTAAAATGTTTGGTGTTCTTTTTTTCAGGTATCGAGTGTATGGTAGTACTTCCTGATCCTCAAAGCTACTCTGAGCCTGTATTCGGCATCTGTGTGTTCCTTTTTTCTTTTTTAATCCCAGTGGCTATCATTAGCATCTGTTATGGTTTAATGGTGCGACGCCTACGTAGCGTGCGACTCCTCTCCGGCTCTCGCACCAAGGACAGGAGCTTGCGGAGGATTTCACAAATGGTGCTGGCCGTGGTGGCTGCATTTGTGCTCTGTTGGATGCCTGTTCAGGTCCTCGCTCTGGTTCAGGCCTTGGGGAAGGTGGATCTGGGAGGCAGTCAGACCACTGTAGCAGCAATGCATTTCTGCATTGCGCTGGGTTACGCCAACAGCAGTCTCAACCCAGTGCTTTATGCCTTTCTGGATGAAAACTTTAAACGCTGCTTTCGTGAATTCTGTGTTCAAACCAGCACAGATGTGGAACTGGAAGCTCAGCAGAGAAAATCTGTTAGGAAAGAAAAACAAAATGAACAAGAGGTTATACAAAGGAATGGTGTGGTTAATGAAGTTGGTACCATTCCCAGGTGTGAGGATTAAAACTGGAAAACAGACTTGCTTTTTATTTAATAATATGCATGATGACATGATTAATGCTAAAACTTGTGCTGTAAAACTGGATGCTGGCAAATTCTAGTGAAATTTGACTATCTATGTTTTGCTGTGTTGTTTAGCTTTGGGACAAAATGACAGTAAACTTTCTCCTTGCTTGGGACAAAAGGGCTTATTCTATGTCTTTTTATACCACAATCACTAATCTGCTAATTTATTAAGTTACCTAGACACACTAACTTTTCTTTGTTTTCCAGTTAAATCTTTATAATGTATATAAGCTCTGCACAATTGTACAAGACCGCCTCTACATGGACAAAACAGCTATATTTAATGTAGAGGGCGGCTAACAAAGTTTTAAATTTACAACATGCATTTACCGTATGTATGATATGTACAGTAACAGAATAAATGTCCTATAAATATTGTTGCCTTGCAGGCCTACCTAATAAACAAGTAGCTCAATACAATATGGAGACCTTTACAGTCATAGGTTTTTGTTTTTGTTGTTGACTTGTAAAACGGTACAATCCTAATGTAATTTAAAGACATGTATCACAGTGTAATATATTTCTCAGTTTTAATATTAATATAATTTGTTGAAAAACATATGGTATATAACTGTACATGATTGTAATTATTAAACGTCTGCATATGACATAGGATGAATGTGCTGTTTATTTTTATATGTGTGCTACATTTTTTTAAGTTTCCTGCTCATAGTCACATCTGGGTGACTTTTTGTATGGTTATTTCAGGAGCATTCAAGGTAAGCAAGAGGAAAACATATTTCTAAAATTGAAACAATAAAACACAACACTCTTCATCCTATATTAGCCATATGGGTGCACAGACAAAGTCAACCCTGATTGCATACAAAATACCCCAGTATATCCATATGGGCATCCAATTTGTATGGCACTGCCTAATTTATGCAATTGTTGTGATAATTAGCAAATTAAATTAAAGCGTTTAGCAGACTACCTGGATTTGTGAAAACAAAGAGCCGTTCAAAACGGAAAAAAGTGCAATTGTAGAAGGTGAAAATGCATAAGGCTATTTTCTGTCATAGTTGGGTAAATCGTTTTCTGACTTCACCTGTAGTTCAATTAGCTCTATTTGTCAATTTAAAAAAACCTGATGTCAAGGTTAACGTTAACTGAAATCAGATTTAAGTAAAGCTGTATGTAGGTGAGCCATGGATCCATCCTTAACACATAAATTCTTATTTTAAAGAAAGCAATAAATCAGAGAATTTTATATCCATTTCAGCTAGCCAACACATGCACCTGCAGTGAGACTGTAATTTATCAGACCATGACAGTTTAATGTCTATACTCGAGCCCACCTTTTCTCTCTCCTGTTCCCTGTAAATAAAGCAACCTCATTGTTCATGATAACCTTGAGAAAACAGCAGGTGACCCAGTAGCAGGAGAAAAGTTCACTGTCGTGTACCAAACTCGAAATTCCGAAAAAAAACTACAGACATGGAGTGATGCGAGACCATGCTCTTCTATTTCTAGCCTGCTTTGTAGCAGCTCTGACAGCATGGAGGCTGGTGCTGGCTTGACTTTTGGAAATAGACTTTTGGAAATAGTTCTAGATGTTGGATCCACAGAGAAGTCTTGTGGCAAGTTCAAGCCAAGAAGATGTTATTGGCACTGAACACTTAGTCAGGAGTTTCAGAATCTACACGGCCCACATCTGTAAAATGACAAGCAAAATTCATTCATTCATTTTCCATACTGCTAATTCTAATTAAATGATGGCTGGAGCCTATTCCAGGGCCTCAGTGCAGAAGGCACAGCACATGCACACCATAATCATACACTATGGAAAATTTGGCAACCCTCATCGTTATGCAATTCTGTGTGTACTGTAAGGAAACAGGAGTATATTCAGTATATATAATTTATAGTAAAGCAACACTCCACACACTGTTGCTCGGTGGGCTCTCTCCAGATAAAAAATTGCATTTATTTGGAAATTAATTTCCCAGAGGCCTAAGTAAAAACTGAAAAGACACAAAATCCAAGCTCCTTGAAGTTCAGGGTGAAGTTTCCACAGTGATTTGGAATGCCATTTCATTTGCTGATGTTGATCCACTGTGTTCACTGTGTCCAGAGATGATGCAGCTGTCTACCAGAAGCTTTTAGAGAACTTCATGTTTCTGTCTGCTCAATTACTTTTTCCAGCAAGACTTATTTCTGGCCCATAGTGCTAAAACTGGCAGTAACTGGTTTGCTATTATCGTTTATAACATTAATATACTTGATTGGCCAGTACCCAACAATAATGATGAGCTGAAGGCTACTAAAGGAGTCCTAACCAAGTATTGAGTGCATAAATGAACATAAGTTTAATACATTGGATCGAAGTGTCCAATGTATTAACCTTATGTTCATTTAAGCACTCAATACCTGATTAAGACTCCTGTGTAACCCTGTTTTGGCCATCAGGAAATATTTTGTAAGCCATAATCAATGAAATTTTAAAAAAGGCTTTAAAGAAGAAAAAATGTAATAAATTTAGAATATGCAATATGAGAGCTACACTTTTTTGAAATAAATGAAGATGCACTTTTAACATGTTACTAGCAGGTGACTTGATTGACTTTATCATTTACAAATACAACTAACCTAAAGCATGCATGTTGCCTACCAAAATATAAGTTTAGTTAAATTAGTTATCCTGGTCCGGGTTCGATTCATATGTGCATAAAGTTTGCATGTTCTCCTCGTGCTTGGTGGGTTTCCTTGGGTACTCTGGTTTCCTCCCACAGTCCAAAGATATGGAGGTTAGGCCGATTGCATTCCCAAATTGCCCGTAGTGTGTAAATGAGTGCGTGAGTGTTGCATGTGTGTACAATGTATATGTGTGTGCCCTGCAATGTATTGGCACCCTGTCCTGGGTGTACCCTGCCTCGTGCCCTAAGCCACCTGGGATAGGCTCCAGGTCCCCGCGGCCCTGAATACAGGATAAAGCAATATAAAAGATGAGTGAGTGAGTAAGTAGTTATCCTGGGAAATTTTAATAAGTCTGTCTATACCAAATTTTGGAACATTAAGCATAGACCTCCCTTTTCCAATTACCAGGGCTGTGGACTATGTTCAGCTTTAATCCGCTGCGGTTTACATTTTGCTGTGTTGAGCTTGTGGAGGCGAACGACTGGAGTTCATTAGATAGAGGCTGATTTAGAGATAATGACTGTCTGAGGAAGCATCATTAAATTTAACCCTTTACTGTACACGTTATTATGTTGCATTTTGCCACCTCAAATGACTGCCAAACTGTTTATTTGTTTGTTTGTTTGTTTGTTTGTTTATTTTGGGGGGGTTTGTTGCTATATGGCACCATTGCACAGTATTGAAAAGAGCTCTATAGTATATCTAAGCATTTTATTACTGATGAAGTAGAGGTCAATAGTGTGTTTGGAATATTTAAATCCTTCAAATCATACTTTTTTGTTTTTGCTATTTTTAGATTTGTCTATTAAATCAAACTTACTCCAAGTTCTTAATAACTACAATGATGCAATAATTATTGCTGTCCTTGCTTGTTTGCCATTTATTAAACTTCAGCTAATTTATTCCAGATTATGCTTATTTATTATTTCATGGTCTGCTCAACTGGTGGAGGTTGAATTAGTTATCCTCTGCCTTTCAAAGGTGTCAGTAATTGTATATGTTCGTATATACAACTGCATACGTATGTACACACCTGAATATGGCCAGTGTATGTGATGAAAATGCAACTCAATGTCAAGTATGAAGAGATAAAGGGCGACATCTAGTGGCTGTTTATGAACGAACCATTATTCTTTTTTTTTTTATATATATATATATATATATATATATTGGAGCCGGGAGGGGCAAGGTGAACAAAGACTGCACTCTAGACACTAACACGCCAAGCCAATATATGAGATGTGGGGGGGGGGGGAAAAGCACCAAAGCGCCTTCCACTAATCATTCTTCCGAAATAATTTAATAATGTAATGTGTTTCTATGTGCCGCCACTAGATGTCAGCTCTGCTCCACTGATTATAACAGTTACAACAAGCCCCTTAAACAATCCCACCACTACACACCCCACCACAAGAAGTGCTGACAGTGATCAATCCTTCCAAGGCAGATAAATTAACATTTTACTTATTTTATATAAAATTACTTCTTTTGAATGATGAATGATTTTACAATCCAGTGTCTTCTTGTGCCAGTCCCAAGTCTGGATAAATGCAGACGATTGTGTCAGGAAGGGCATCCGATGTAACATTTGCCAAATCAATAAAGCAAATCACAAATATAATTCCTATACCGGATCGGTCGTGGCCCGGGTTAACAACGACCGCCACCGGTGCTGTTGACCTACAGGGAAATTGGGCTACTGGTCAAAGGAGAGGAGGAAGGCGTGTTCGAAAGCAGAGAGAGAAGAGGAAAGGCAAGAGTTTAGGAGTGATAGTAGGGACTTTGAATGTAGGGACCATGACAGGGAAGGGAAGAGAGTGGGTTGATATGATGCAGAGAAGCAAGGTGGATATACTGTGTGTCCAGGAGACCAGGTGGAAAGGTAGCAAGCCTAGAAGCTTAGGATCAGGGTTCAAATTGTTTTACCATGGTGTGGATAGGAAAAGAAATGGAGTAGGAGTTATCCTGAAATAGAAGTTTGTAAGGAATGTTCTAGAAGTGAAGAGACTATCAGATAGGGTGATGAGTCTGAAGCTGGAATTTGAAGGGGTGATGTTCAATGTTGTTAGTGGTTATGCCCCACAGGTAGGATGTGAGTTAGAAGAGAAGGAGAAATTCTGGAGTGAGTTAGATGAAGTGATGCAGAGCGTCCCCAGAGCTGAGGGAGTGGTGATTGGTGCAGACTTTAATGGACATGTTGGGGAAGGGAACAGAGGTGATGAAAATGTGATGGGCAGGTTTGGTCTTCAGGACAGGAATGTAGAAGGACAGAGGGTGGTGGACTTTGCAAAGAGGATGGAAATGGCAGTAGTAAAAAAAATGAACGACTCGGGACTCAAAGACTCACTAGCAGACCCGTTCAATTCTGTTTCCTGTATAACACATACAGAGGTTTTGCGATGCTTTGCACATTCGCGCCCAATAGAAAATGAACAAATCACAGTTTGGGAACTATTACATTCTGAAAAAAGTTAAACTCAAACGCAGAGTTGATCTCAAAATAATATGTACATGTGGCCTTGTACCTCCAGGGTCAAGGGTTTGTTCTCCCATGCCTGGTGCGTTTCCTCTGGGTCCATCCCACAACCCCAAGACATGC
Source organism: Clarias gariepinus (assembly GCF_024256425.1). Classification (NCBI taxonomy): domain Eukaryota; kingdom Metazoa; phylum Chordata; class Actinopteri; order Siluriformes; family Clariidae; genus Clarias; species Clarias gariepinus. The sequence goes on from NC_071121.1 coordinate 9,229,597, forward strand.
ATATTTATTGGTGTTGGAAGAACACACTCATAAAAAATGTTCAATTGGTGGCACGGTGGCTTAGCGGATAGCACTGTGGCCTTGCACCTCCAGTGTCTGGGTTCAATTCCCTCCCTGGGTCTGTGTGCGTGAAGTTTGCATGTTCTCCCCATCTTTGGTGGGTTTTCTCCAGGTACTCAGGTTTCCTCCCACAGTCAAAATGCATGAGATTAGGCTAACTGACATTCCCAAATTGTGCGAATGAACATGTGAGTCTGTGTGCCCTGTGATGGATTGGTTCCCTGTCCAAGCTGTACCCCGCCACGTGCCCTAAGTCTTCTGGGATAGACCCCAAGCCCCCCTGTGAACCTGTATACAGAATAAGGTGGTATTGACGATGAGTATTAAGTGAGTATCATAAATGGTTAATAAGACAGAAAATACATTTATGGTAAATATTTAGTGTAACACCAGGACTGTGAGAAGTACTTAAGTTCAACTTCATGTCACTCGTCTATTCTATTAATCATACATAAGATATCCTTATAACATGACTGCCACTTCATTTTTCACAGGTGTCTTATATCAAAATTGATGAAGGGGGCCTCCCTGTATGCTTTAAATCAAATCAGTTGTTTATGTCCTTATAAAAACAAATGTGTAGCCTGTCTGTCCTTCTTGCATTTGTGAATAAATACAGCAGCCTTCCTTGTGTGACAGGACAACCGTTGTAGTACTATTTTATTAACCCATCTATCAAGATATAAATATCCCACTAGTCATGAGATACACTTGTTTTTAAAATAAGCTTTGTGTGACTCATTCACCTGGGACATGCGGGACATAAAAGCTGTGACTGTTTAGTCAGCCACTGGTTGTAGGAAGATTGCTCATGGGTACACCCTGCAACTTCTTTCCTGATCTCAGGGTTTGAGCATTCACCATCCAGAGTCACTGGAAATAACTTGACATGCAAGATATTTTTATCTGTCTTAGCGCAGGAATCTTCATATGGATGCTACAATATTTCCCCACTAGTGTAAATAACAAAAGATCACTTAACAGACATAATGTGGAATCTGCAGTGAAAGAGGGAATTAAAAAAGTGACAAGGGAAACAAATTCCTATCTCAGTGTACAGTATACTCACTCGGAATAATGAGAAAAGCTCCAAGCAGCCTGCTGACATGCTCCACATTTTCCATTGACTTGTTTCAACTCCACAGGAAACAAATGATTTCTAAATATTATAATTAAAATTACAAAACAATAAGATATTGCACACACCATTATTACAAAGTTTACCCGAAAACCAGAAGGCCGCTCTGCATTTCTGTTTGCAACATTACTTGTTCTCTGTACTAAATTAAAACAGTAAAGACATTTAAAATCAAGGACGACTAGACAGATTCTAAAATAGGATATCCAATAACAGAACTGATTTTGCTGAGTTTTATTTTCAAGGCTAGCATGGAAATCTACTTTCATTTCGGTTCCAGAGATGAATTTTTTTTTTTTTTCCTTTTTAATAAAGTCAATTATGGGCTTTGGTGCTCATCACAGAACCCCAGAGGTTTGAGCACAGTGTCTTGGGTATATGAAAAAGACTTCATAGAAATACTTTTCTCTCACTCTCACCCCATATCATGGCCATTTCATAATCATTGTTTTCCATACAATTTTTTCCACTGCTTTACTGTTTGGTTTTTCAAAATCCTGTAAAACTGCTTGATTTGTTGCTTCATCTGCACTTTTAGTTTCCTCAGTCCTGTTTTAACTCCTCAACTGTTAAGTCTAATTCAGAATGTCTTGCATGCTATATGATACTTATAGTAAGACTGTTAATACTGCTGTAAAGTCAAAGTGTAGGATTACATTCCCATGGCTTACTCAAGGAATATGTATTGAAATTGTGCTGAAATCCATACAGTGGGAATCCAGCTTTCAACTCCTGAGCAGTGGGTGGTAAGGCAGGTGGGATTTGGTTCAATACCAAGCGGTATTGTTTGGAGACACCTTCTTATTTAGTGTTTTTTCTTTATTTTTTATTGTTTTTAACATCGTATGTCAATAACGAAGATGTTGACTTTATAATAGAACAAATATGGAATTATGTAGTCAACAGAAATGTGTTAAATAACACCAAATATGGTTTATATTTTTGATTCTTCAATGTAGCAACTTTTTGTTTTGATGACAGCTTAGTACATTGTTGGCATTTTCTCAGTCAGCCTCATGAGGAGTCCAATAATCTTGAAGGGGTTTAGAGAGGTGTTGAGTACTCGTTGGCTGCTTTTCCTTCACTCTCCAGTCCAACTCATCCCAAACCATCTCACTTAGACTTCAATTAGGTGATTGTAGAGGCCAGGTTATTTAATGCAGCACTCCATCACTCTACTTTTTGGAAAATTAGCTCTAACATAACCTACAGTTGTGTTTGGGATCATTGTCTGTTTGGAAAACAAATAATGGTCCCACTAGGTGCAAACCAGTGGTAACCATGTTGGTTAAGCGTGCCTTCAATTTTGACCAAACCACCAACAGTGTCATTCAGAAACTGTTTATCCTCTCTACGTTTAACAAAGACAGGGCGGTTAGAAGCAAAAATCTCAAATTGGACTCACCAGCTCAAATAAAAACTTTTTACTGATCTAGTATCCATTCCATGTGTTTTTTGGCAAGTTTCCCAAGCAAGTTTATTCAGCTTGTTGTTCTTCCAAAGTAATGGTTTCTTTGCTGTAATTTAGCCATTTGTCAGAGGAAACCCACCAAGCACACACCAAGCATGATTCTGGGTCGCACAGTCTCCTCTGAACAATGAATGTTGATATATGTTTGTAAGGTGGATCATTCTAATAAACTTATCTTTTTCAGCAGAGGTAGCTTTTTTCTTTCCTGAGATGTTCCTCATGAGAACAAGGTTATTTGTAGCATTTGATGGTTTTGGTAACCGCACTTTGAGATACATTCAAAGTTCTGGAGAATTTTTTTGGATTGACAGACCTCCATTTCTAAACAATAATGATGGTCTTTTCTCTTCACTTAACTGAGTTTTTCTTGCCATAATATGAATCTGTATTGATTATGTACCCATCCCTTTTTCTGCACAAGACAAATTCTTTTATAAAGAACATTAGAAGGCAAGAAATGTCACAAACTAACTCCTGACGAGAGTTAATCTAAAATGATAACCATTTCAGGTGACTACCTCATCAATTTGAAAGAGAATGAGTGTGGCAAGCTGTCATCAAAGCAAAATGTAACTACTTTGGACAGTCTAAAATATAAAACATATTCCGGGTTGTATAACATTTATTTGTCTACTGCTTAATTCCATATGTGTTCTTTTATAGGTTGTATGTCTTCAGCATTAATGTGCAATGTTGAAAATAATAAGAATAATTAAAAAAAACATTGCAGATGAAGGTGTGTATAAACATTTGACATGAGATATGTACAAACAAATTATATATATATATATATATATATATATATATATATATATATATATATATATATATATATATATATATATATAATTTGTTTGTACATATCTCATGTCAAATGTTTATATATATATATATATATATATATATATATATATATATATATATATATATATATAATTTGTTTGTACATATCTCATGTCAAATGTTTATATATATATATATATATATATATATATATATATATATATATATATATATATATATATAATTTGTTTGTACATATCTCATGTCAAATGTTTATACACACCTTCATCTTCAATGTTTTTTTAATTATTCTTATTATTTTTAACACTGCACATATATATATATATCACCTAAAGGATTATTAGGAACACCTGTTCAATTTCTCATCAACCAATCACATGGCAGTTGCTTCAATGCATTTAGGGTTGTGGTCCTGGTCAAGACTATCTCCTGAACTCCAAACTGAATGTCAGAATGGGAAAGAAAGGTAATTTAAGCAATTTTGAGCGTGGCATGGTTATTGGTGTCAGACGGGCCGGTCTGAGTATTTCACAATCTGCTCAGTTACTGGAATTTTCAAGCACAACCATTTCTAGGGTTCACAAAGAATTATGTGAAAAGGGAAAAACATCCAGTATGCGGCAGTCCTGTGGGCGAAAATGCCTTGTTGATGCTAGAGGTCAGAGGAGAATGGGCCGACTGATTCAAGCTGATAGAAGAGCAACTTTGACTGAAATAACCACTCGTTACAACCGAGGTATGCAGCAAAGCATTTGTGAAGCCACAACACACACAACCTTGAGGCGGATGGGCTACAACAGCAGAAGTCCCCACCGGATACCACTCATCTCCGCTACAAATAGGAAAAAGAGGCTACAATTTGCACGAGCTTACCAAAATTGGACAGTTAAAGACTGGAAAAATGTTGCCTGGTCTGATGAGTCTCGATTTTTGTTGAGACAATCAAATGGTAGAGACAGAATTTGGCGTAAACAGAATGAGAACATGGATTTATCATGCCTTGTTACTACTGTGCAGGCTGGGGGTGGTGATGTAATGGTGTGGGGGATGTTTTCTTGGCACACTTTAGGCCCCTTAGTGCCAACTGGGCATTGTTTAAAAGCCACGGGCTACCTGAGCATTGTTTCTGACCATGTCCATCCCTTTATGACCACCATGTACCCATCCTCTGATGGATACTTCCAGCAGAAAATGCACCATGTCACAAAGCTCGAATCATTTCAAATTGGTTTCTTGAACATGACAATGAGTTGACTGTACTAAAATGGCCCCCACAGTCACCAGATCTCAACCCAATAGAGCATCTTCGGGATGTGGTGGAACGGGAGCTTCGTGCCCTGGATGTGCATCCCACAAATTCCAATCAACTGCAAAATGCTATCCTATCAATATGGGCCAACATTTCTAAAGAATGCTTTCAGCACCTTGTTGAATCAATGCCACATAGAATTAAGGCAGTTCTGAAGGCGAAAGTGGGTCAAACACTGTATTAGTATAGTGTTCCTAATAATCCTTTAGGTGAGTGTATACACTTTCCTTTAAGGCTAATTTCTACTGTTTTTATGGTGCTTAATTCAAACCTGTTGAGACTGCAGGAGGATATGAGCTGGTCCACTGCTGAATGCTGCCTCATCTCTATTCAGTATGCAGCCCATGACTGTCATGTCATCAGGGCACTTAGGGATTTTTAAGAAAGGAGAAAGGCTCTTTAAAGGTGCAATCATTGTTGTATTGTGTGTAATCATTTAGATATATGCTACTTGGCTTTTTGGAGACTGGGACAAAAGTAAGTAAAAAGTAGAACTTTTAAAGGTCTCAAGAGTAGCTGAAAACATGCACAGATCCTGGAACTAACTGACCAAAATAGCACTTCAGAGCAGCAAGAGAGTTTGTGATTGAGCTAAGAGCCTCCCTTGAATATCGGCTTCCAAAATAGCTTGTTTCTTTAATTGCCTCCAGTATTGAGGATGGGTTATTGCCCACAAAGTGTATCCACTCCACTCCTTTAGTACACCTGAACTAGGGCACGGAATTGTTGAATCTGACCAGTGACTTGACAGGAATGCAATTCTTTTACAAAATGTGACAAATGTCTGTATATTATTTGAAAAACAGCCAGTTACAAATATAAACAGACTCCAATCTGTGGTGTCAAAACAGTCCTGCATGGCACCATAGCTCCACCTGTTCATCGTTTCTTTCCCTCTCATGGTCACATTGTGCATATCAAATTTATAATCAATAAGAATGCACAGTTACTTACAGCAGGCCAAACTTTCCATCTGGAGTACAGCTTGAAATGGTTATATGCTAAATGCTATGAGTATCTGGGCTATGAATTAAAGAGTTTATCTTACAGTGTATTCTAAGAAGTTATAATATAATCGCTGATATATTGTGATTTAAAATACATACATATAATTAATTTTCAATCTACATTACCTTATTTGATTGTTTTCCGATAGATAAACACATTAATTTAATCTGTGTCTGTAACAATCTTTTAAAATATATTATATTTGACAATTGTCCATTGTAAATAGATACATCAGATGAAGGGAACAGCAGCTCTCAACAAGAAACATGTGGTGAAAGATAGCACTGTTTGGGTAGAGCACAGTTTTGGATGTCTTCCTGCTGGTGAATCTGCTACATGCAATTTCTTTAATGAGGCGTCATGGCCTACGGAGCATAACAAGGTATTACACAGTGTTCTTTTTCTGTTGATGTTGTTTATGTTCTTTGTTTTTGTCTATGGAGATGCTGATAATGATCAGAGACTGCACAGTCCAAAAAGGTAGCAGAGCAGACCCCAGCTAGAGCCTTTCTCTCTATGGTAGAATGCCATTTATGTCAATACTGTTTACAAAAGCAACAACATACTGAACAGGTGTTGCTATTAATGTTTGATCTAAATACTTTCTTGTGCTGGCAGTTGAAACATACAATGCTCTATGACTGCCATCAAACAAATATGGGGTGAAGGATGGATGCAAGTGTATTAAAGTTAAAATTTTGAAACAGTCCTGAATGACACTATGTCTCCACTTGTTCACAGTGCCCAAAAGGGGAGAAACTTTGTACACTTACACCTCACAGGCCTACAGAGCACCTAGGCACACACTTCTCTAGCCACAGGACCCCTTGGAACTTACATAACCTATTGGCGCCCCCAGGTAAAAGATTGCTTGGCTGAGACTGTATGTACAAATACATCAATAGGCTAATCTCCTCCTGTTGTACTCTTGCCCAGCCAAAATACTTTAAACCTTTCACACCTTGCCATTGACTTCATTACTGACCTACCCTCCTTCATGAACATTGTCATCATTGTCCTCTAGTGCCTACTGGAATGTCCAAGAAGAACAGCGGTCTCAGATGCAGTGCCTTGGTTGAGCAGTTTAGCTATGTCTACTTCAGAACTAGCATCCAACTAATACCGTATTCCCAGAAAGCATTGTGGCTGCTAAGGACAGTAATTCCCAACATGCATTGTCTAACTCACCTAATTACTGATTAAAGGCACCTAGGCTCTATCACACAGCCACAGTATAAAAAAAAACTTTCACACCAACTGCTTTGTGTCAGTTTTTTGACACCCATATCAAGCCTTGTATTCATGAATTGCTATTACATTTTAAATGATTTTTGTTTGTTTGGTTGTTTCTGGTTTGTCAATTTGCCAATCACTGAAATCAACAATACCTGGTCGACCTCCACCTGTGTCATTATCTTTGTTTTTGACAGTATGATTAACTCTTGACCAGAACTCTATGAAAGAAAGGATTTGAACAGCAATAAACTTGAACATGATTAAATTAATAATAAATACTTTAGCACATTTTGCAGACTTAACATGGGTTAGTTTCAATATTAGAGTAATCGTACTGAAATAATTCTCATCCAATGATACCAAACCCCAGACTTCTAAGTATAAAATTATGCAATTTCCATCATGAGTTGTTTAACATGTTGATTAGATCTGTCACCTCATGAAGCTTAATTATAATATCATAAAATATTTCTGTTTAACTATGCATAGCAAACATACTAAAGGTTGACATGATTTCTACTACAATTTTTATTATTATTTTTTTGGACCATAATTCTTTTTTTCCATGAAGGTTCAGGGAGGTCCTTACAAACAAATAGTGTCGGTCAGCTCTTAATCAAATTCTAGTAATTTCATAATTATTTTTGGTACCTGATGTAGACCAATAATTTGACCCTCCTGAAGTGGTGGCTTTTTCTCTCTCTCTCTTTTTTGGGCTGGCCATTATTGTGGAAATTAACTTGAAAGAAGAGAGGGGTGTAAGGGTAAATAGATGTGCAGTGAAGATTGGGCAACCAGTCAATAACTAGGGGGCGCCTTAAAACAATGGGACAGAAAGAGCAGGCAGAATAAGATATCAGAATCCGAATCAGGTTTATTGCCAAGTGAGGTTTCACACATAAAAGCAGTCTGTGTTACACACAGTGTACAAATACCTACATTGCACTAAATCAACAGAAGTAGAATATACTATCTTTAGTATCGATACTGATGTTAGCTATTTCTACTGGGTTAAATTAGAACTTAGGACAGATGAAGTAAGGACATGATAGGTTTCAGTCTAGTTCATCATTTATAGGAAGCAGAGGTGGAAAACTCCCAGTGTTAAAGTCCAGTTGCACGATTAAACTGAACACTGGGAACAATGCTGTGGAAAAAATCGAGATTTAATTGAAATATTTCGATATGACAGTTTCCGGACCATATTCTACTTAGAGACAGATCGATCCCATAGGAAAAGTGACGAAAGTCAGATGCTCGGAAAGGAATTAAACTAACCCCACTAAATTTCAGCCCCTTTTCCCCCTCCCACGTTCCTCCCACGCGTGTAAACGCTGACATACGACCCCCCCCCCCCCCCTCCACGCATACAACCATCTCTCCATCCATATCCATCCCTCCCTTCTTGTCTCCATCCCTCTCTCTCTCTCTCTCTCTCTCTCTCAGTCGTTCCCACCTTACTCATTTCTACTCTCTTTCCTACAACAAACATGGCCGCGAAGTCGGACGGCACGGCCGTGCCGCTACAGAACGACACCCCGCCCCTGTGCGCTCGCAGTCCCGGGCTGAGCTCGCCGCGCGGTCGCTACTCTCTGCTGGACTGCTGCTGGACGCTCGGCGCTCTCCTCGTGTTTTTCTCGGACGGGGCCTCCGACCTGTGGCTGGCCGCCGACTACTATCTGCGGCACTACTACCGCTGGTTCGCGCTCACGCTCGTCTTCGTGGTCGTGCCGTCCGTGGTGGTGCAAGTGCTGAGCTTCCGCTGGTTCGCGTATGACTTCTTGGAGTCGAGCAGCGCCGGGTCCGCCGCGGCCGCCGTGGTGGCTGCGTCCGGAGCGCAGAGGCGCTTCAGCACCGCGGAGAGCGGCGCCCGGACCCGCTGCTGCAGAGCCTGCGCCTGGCTCTTCCACAGCATCGTGCACATCCTCCAGCTAGCCCAGGTCTGGAGGTAAGAACCGGATAACATTATTAGCAGTATATATATATATATATATATATATATATATATATATATATATAAAATGCATGATCGTATGATTAAAGGCGGAGGAGCGCTCATGCCATGATAGTATACTGAGTCGAAACTAGTTCATCATGTGTGAGCTTGCTCTGCCGGATAATCCATCACAAGGCAAGACAATTGAATCTTCAGCGTATTGCATTTCCTTTATTTCTTTTTTCTTTTTCCCTTCAGACAGCTTTTGCTCTCATCAAAAGCAACACACCCACTTAAAGGCACGGACCGCTACACATTACTCAGAGCAACGTTAATGGCTTTGAGGGCTGACTGGTGGTGCTGACAGTGGGCTGTTTTAAATTAAATCTAGCATGCTTTGTTTAACATTTCAGCTCACACAGCAAACTCCCTAATCTTTCAATGAACAATTTAACGCTTTATTGCATTTAGCCTAAGAAAACACTTTAGGGATTTATTTACAATAAACTCCACTGTATGCCATACAAATCCCTGTAGTAGCCAGTAGTCAGGGGGTTATCCCAAGCTGAGATTGAGTTATGGAGATTGTTGTGAAGAAACACCCTCTCCATTATCACAGTCCAGCATTTCCTGTTGTCTCGTGCCAGTTCATCGTCTCCTAGCCATGGAGGTTCCGGGGCCCCTCCTCCTCCTCTTCCTCTCATGAGCTTCTGGGTCAATAATCTCCCAGAGAGAATCGTCTACTCATCTGCTTATTCAGGCTGTCAGGCAGAAATCGCCTTAAGCACCCTCTAAAATCCCTTTGTCTTTTGAACATCATAGAAAACAGGCTCAGAGAAAGTTTTTCCTTACTTCTAGACACGATTGTTCATCCCAGGGATTGTTTAGTTCTCATACAAGCTGAGGACTAAAAAAGATGGGAATTTAAGTGTACTTGTACATTTATTTCATTTCTATATGTATGTATTAATATGTAATAAAAAACAATCAACATAGCTTCAGTGAAACAATTATTTAATATTTTCATAAGATAAATCTATCTGTTATTGCCTAGGTGGTGGTCAAACATAGGACATTTTGTTTATTTTGTTTTAAATGCGTTAATGTTATATAACCATTCCAGGAAAATGTATCATTTATACCTGTTTTTTGTAGATAAAGTATACAAGACCATATTGGTTTTTATGCACAGTTCGTACCCTGTACATCAGTAACCACGACTGACCTGATATGATAGTGTGGGGGACTGGTATGGATTGATTTAAATGTTATGGTTTTAAACACTGTAATTTGCTACTTCGTTAGACACTTGAACATTGTTGGTAGTGAGATCATCTCGGTTAATATTTTGTAGGTTTTAAAAAGCCTTTATTGTTACAAAAATAAGACATTAACTACTTAAATATGACCAGTATGAGGATTTTAGTATGAGGCTTGAAATAAATGATATAAATGGATCTAATGGGTCCAGAAGATGTCTTCAATAGGGCTTTAGTTTGTATGGTTCTGAAGACATCCTGCAGTCCTTCCTATGCCGAGGTGCGCAACTGGAGACCGAGTTTATCTTTTCTCATGCATTGTTAATTAAATCTGTTAATGGAGTACAAGTCCTTCATCCTTGCGACTTGGCACCTCAGATACAAATTAAAATTTTATTTGTCTTGTACCCAACTATACCCAATATGACATGCAGTGAAATGCTTATACAACTGTCCCTGACAGAACAGACAGCTTTCAATACAATAAAAATAAAATTGCAGGTAGAATTTCCTATTTAAAAATAAATAAAATAAAGTTTACAATTTACAGATTTACAAAAGTTTAAAATATAAAAATTACACAGAATGTGCAAAGAGTAACTGTAAACTGCCAGCATTACAATAATTACCATGTGATTGTCACCACTATATTATAAATAATCCATCAAATACTATACATCCATCCATCAGTGGTCGGTTGTGGTCCTGAAATGGTCTCGCTCCATTGAGTAAAGTGAAACATTGACTAGCTCATAGTTGGGCTGCATTAAGTAACTGAACGCTACAAAGTGCACCTGTATGGTATGTACAGCAAATACAATGGCCAGTTAGTGTGGATACAAGGCATATCCAATAACAGGCAGTGTATGCATCACAATATATTTTTATGTGTGTAGATGAATGTAGTCCCTCTTCCGAAAAAAAAAGATATGGCGTTTTTAAAATGTATTTCTTTTCTGAAATATTCAGAAATATTACATTTCTATAAATATATTTCACTAGAATTATGCGGAAAACCGTTTACAGAATATCTAATTTTGCTTATGCTATACAGTAGTTGTCTAAAATCTTGCTTACTTAAAGTTCTTTTTACACAGTGCGTATCACATTATGATTATGTTTATAGCTACTGTAAGTGCCATAGCAAAGGTTTACTTAATTTAGTCAGTTAAGTTTGTAAATAGAGACCATGACTCAAAACTGTCCATGATACTCCTGCACTGGTTTTAGAATGAAATCATTAAATGATTTTCATAAAATTGTTCATTTTCATAACTTTACCTTTATCTTAGACACATGCAATAGAAAGTTCAGCATGTCAAGTTCAGAATGTCATTTTCAGAGCTAATAGAACATGTCAGAAATTCACCATGTGACGTTTTTTTGTTTTTTAAGAGAGAATGCTAGACATTATTAGGATAGTACTGTTAACAGTGCAATTAAATCTCTAGTCAATAAAGTTATTTAATGTTAAACAAAACTTTAATCTCTTTCATGCAATAAGTGTTTCAGGTTTTTCTCACATTCCATCTGATCTGTATATGACAAAAAAAATAAAATTTATTACTCAGTGATGCGAATTACTAAGTATACAGCTGGGATGTGTGCAACCAGGATTAATTTTTTACAGTGTACAGTAGCTCACAAACAAGTTGTATTGCCATAATAATAAATAGTTTCTAAAAGGGCAAAACTCACACATGGTGTAGTTTATTTTCTAATTGCTGTAGGTAACAGAGTTTTAATGTAACTGTAAATGTAATTTTAGGCTTGACTTTTTAAACTGTAGTAAACCATTTGCAGGATCCGTACCTTTTCAGCCTGTGAGTGTGCTGACTGTTATTAAACTGTAATTAAACCAAGCTGTTATGTGACTGGACACTGTTGTTGGCCGACCAGAAGTGTGGAGAAGGGTTAATTATGCTTACTACTGGCGACACTGTCGGCCTGCCAGCCTTGTCTGCCAAATTTATTTGCCCTTTTGTCCTAACACGTATACCCTTTTGTAAATTGCTGTGTCTGTATTACAGTTTGTCTCTTGTTCATAATGCTATATATCAAGTCATTTTTTCTGTTTCATTCTACAGATACTTAATAAATAAATATTTGTAGGTACTAAATGAAAGATTATAGAAATAGTAATTTATTCAGATTTTATTTTCTGTTTGTGTTTTTGTCCGCGTGTTTGTAAGATGAGCACAATTTATCTTAAATGGAGAGCATATTCACTCCAAATGACTTATAAAGGAAGACTAAACACATTTAAAATATGTAACTATAGAGCATTAATTAAAAATGACATAGACATGAGCAAAGTGTACTGACTATTGTAGTACCCACATGTTTTGTGCCTTGAAACATCAGGTTCACCTCTGTAAGGATTAATTTTACAGATTTAACAATTAAATTACAAATACATTTGGCTGACGAATGTGAACATTTATTCATGTTATATAAAAGTTTTAAATGAAGCTAGTCTTACACAAATTTTCTGGTTTTCCACAAACCAGTGGGATGTTTTCTATCCAAATGTTTTGCAAAAGCACTATAAATGGATACATCTCTCAGAACATGACTGGCATAAAGATTTCATCCATGTGGGTTTTGAGTATAAAAACTCCCTGTACTTTTCTCAATGCTGGAAAATAGTGTAAAAAATGTTAATCCCTCATGATGAAAATAGCTGGAGTATTGCTTTATATATCACATTTATATTATAGAGATATTTTGGCCATGCAAGGCCTGGCACATTTCTCCCTTCCTTTATTTACACTTCTACCTGAGGAGACATCAGCCATCTGCCAAGCATGTGAAGACGTTTTGTATGTCTACTTTGCTGAATAATAAGTAAAAAAAAATTATTAATTATATATTAATTATAGGCTATTTCAAAATATATCTACTTCTATATATATAATGTAAACAAATCACTATAGAGCTTATAAATGAAAAAGAAAGACACTTCAGGTCCAGTACTAAGTTCTGCAATGTTTCTCTTTCTCTCTCACACACACGCACAGATGGCTTAAAGTTTACACCTCGGTTTGTGTTGCAAGAAACTCAGTCTCACTTTCCTTTGTGCCATGCGATAAACCTGAATGATTAGATTCCTACTGCTGCCACTCTCCTCAGTGGTTCTCAGCATGGTATTTTGTTATAAAGCTAGCACACAGAGCGCTCCCTGTCTTCTGTCTTTGTTTGACTGGAATTACTGCTAATGCCATTAAAGCTGACACTGGGACTAGGCTCCTCACAGACCTGCATTAGAGGGATTACTGATGTAGGTTTTACTCGTAGTCGAAAGGGGGAACGTTATAAGAATGCTACTTATTTGTAAAAGTGTGCTGGGTTTCAATGAGAAATAGAAGTGGTTTCAAAGATAGGTGTGTGTGTGTGTGTGTAAAAAAAATGCTGGGGGAGGCGTGTGTGTGTAATAGGATTGTGACTTAAGTTGTGGTGAAATATATATTTGGTGATATACTGTAGTAAAGCCTTCTGTAAGGAGACATAATAGGGAACTCATCAGTGTCCAGAACATTGTCCCAAGCAGTGACGTTTTTTTTCTTCACTAGGGTGAAATATACAGGACGGAAGACTTGCATTTCTAAGTAACATGACAATCTGCATTTTTGTGTCTTGTATACTTCAGGAGCATGTGTGTGAAAGACTGTTTACAGCTACAAGTATGTATTAAGTTCTAAAAGGAATGAATATAACTAATGGCAGCATTAAATGTAACTACAAATGGTTAAAGTACAACATGTCCTTTATCAGTAAATTCTTACTCACCTACTCATTGTCTCTACCGCTTAATCCTGTATTCAGTGTCGCGGGGGATCTGAAGCCTACCCCAGGAGACTTAGGGCACGAGGCGGGGTACAACCTGGACAGGGTGTTAATCTATCGCAGGGCACACACACACACACGCACACACTTATTTACACACTACGGGCAATTTAGGAATGCTAATTAGCTTATTCTGCATGTCTTTGTACTGTGGGAGAAAACCGGTGTACTTGGACTTGAACCCGGACTCTAGAGGTGCAAGGCGACAGTGCCAACCGCTAAGCCATTTTGCTGCTATTATCAGTAAATTAAGGTTTGTACTTTTTGGCAAATTACTATAAAGGTATAAACATTTTATGGAGTAACGTAACATCTGAGAACAATGAACGAAAACCATACCCTCTTCCAACGATTTATTTCTAGTCAGCGCATAGCCGCGCCGCAAATGTAATTTTATTATGTTCACATCCACCAGTAATTTATTACTTCACTGTCATATGATACATAGAATTGCACTAATCAGGCAAGAGAAGAGGATTAGAGGAGTTGCATTTCACCTGGCAATTGGTATTGCATCAAGATTTTTTATTATTTTTTTTGCTGAGTCGTTTTAAAAACGAAGCCACTCTTACACAAATTTTCTGGTTTGCCACAAACCAGTGGGAAGTTTATAGCCAAATCTTTTCTTGCAAATAGCACTATAAATGGATACATCTCTCAGAACGTGTTCCTTTGCAACTGGGCTGTGATTCAAGTGGACACTGTGTGTGTGTATGTGTGTGTGCAGTATTAGTGTGGGAGTATGAGCACAAGGACAACACTAGAAATCTCTCATCTGTTACCGTGCGATAATTTGAAGTTGGTAAAAGTTCGAAGTCAAACTCCCGGATGGGTGAAGTGTGGAAGCAATGCTCATCATGTCTGCAGCAGCTGGAGCTTAAATTCTTCTTAAAACACATTTAAGGGAGAATAAATCCATTAATTCAGAAGCCGAAAGATTAGCTGTGACAGGAAAATGAATTTAATAAGGTGGTTAATGGGTGTGAGTTAGGCAGGGATGGGCTACAGGCTAGGTGCTGAGTTTTTGTTTTGTGTGGTGTGTATGGTGTGTGTGTGTGTGGATAAATGAGGTTATGGTTAAATGGTCATTAAATGACTGACTCAAAGCAAAAGCATTGTGTGCAGTTTGTTACCAAGCTAAAAGTTCCAGAATTCTCTTCACGTGTTAAAATACCATTTGAGAAACGTATAAAGGCTTTAAGCTACTTATGAGCTTAATGCCAAATATCATTATTCGACTATTTTCCTAAACAAAATGCTTTTTGATATTTTCTTTAGTTCTATTTAAGAGTTTAACAGTTTAAAAGTTTGCAGGGTGGGGCCTGCGTGGATCGGACTTGTTTGTCCGGGGCATCCCATGGGTGTTTGATCTGAGTTTAAGTTTAGAGGTTGGTTCAGCAGCTTTGACTCTTTGCCTACTGTGAGGAGGGTTCTGGTGCACTTGGTGTTCTGGTGCTTTTCTTTTTTTGGGGAGGGTGGGGGATTTTTTCCCGATTTTCTCCCTAATCTAGTTGTGGCCAATTCCTCCCCGTCACTAGGGGGCTCCCACATTAAGGAAGGGCCGAAGTCTATCACGTGTTTCCTAAAAAACCGTGTGACGCCAGACGACCGTATCTTTTCGAACTGCTTGCTCACGCACCGTTAGGGTGCGTGTGACACACTCGGAGGAAAGCGCTAGCCGTTCCTTCTGCGTGCGCGAGCTCACAGACGCCCTTGATTGGCTGTAGAGCCGTGATTAACGTGGGAGCACAAAGTACCTCTCATCCCTCCCTCTGAGAGAGCTCGGCCAATCAGCTCTCTCGACCTCCGGCTGTGAGAGGTAACAGCATCACCAGGGAATCGAACCAGCGATCCCCGGATGATAGGGCGAGCGCTTTACCACTGCATGGATAAGCCTGGGGTGGCCATGGTCCTGCCACCAGTTTACCAGATTATCAACTTGAATGTGTTATTATTGATATAAGGCCAGAATCTAGTCCTATACAAGGTCAGGCACTGGAAAAGAGTGATGCATTATTTATCTTTGCAGGGGGAATCGAGTTGTACACCATTGTGTACATTTTTATGAAATGCTTTTTTTTTTTGGGACACTCCATAACACCAATTTCCCTAAATTAATCTTTGCAATATCCCTCATTAGCAGCAGAAAAGGCTCTATACATTGTTGCACTATTGCATGTCTGCACATACAGTACACTTTACCTTCATATTTCTGTTTAAATGATCATATAACAGCATTGGCCAAATTCCTTCTTTTTCTTCTTTCATTTTTTTCTGATATAACCATGAAACTGCTGCAGATTGTATGTTGTACATACTGATATAATATTAAATTTGAAACGTGCCACAATCTCCACTATACTGCTTTTCTGCCGAATGTTCTTTCGAGAGCAGAGGTACAGACCATCCCTGTTCCAGATGACTACTGGTCACTGAGTACTGAAGTGAAAGCCTGATTGCTGTTTTAAATTCAGCAATCTCTTTAATACAAATGGAATACCAAGCAGCAGCACAAAAGGAAGGAAAACAACAGTGCAAGAAAATTACCAACTCCCATTTTATTAGCATTTCTGTTTAATGAGTGTTACATTTCATCCTTGGCTGAGTTTGCTCAAGAAAGAAGCTGCCAACTGCTGTCAAAGAAACATTGCATGCTGTATTTAATGAGTTGACACAAACAGTAATGTTAATCAGTAAAGAAAAATGACAAAATCACACATTTGGATACAACTGCAGATTTTATTCATTCAGTGTAACATAACAAAGGAAACGATGAGAGAAACATGAAAGAAGCAAAGATTTGATTTCGTTTGATTTTGGTTGTAAAAATTAATTGGCAGATATATCAGTCGTTCTGTCTTTACTGAGCAAACGGTGAAGTTATTAAAAAGTTTTCTTTGAGTGTTTACTCATACCGTGTATTTATTTGCAAACTGATCGTGATTTAATTAGATGTTCACAGAATACAGCAAGCTGGGCATCAGTACTCATCTGTTGACTGTGTGCTAAATCTCTCAGCAGACTGTTAGACCATCGCCGACCTGATTGGTGACACTTTGGTGTTACTGTGCTTGTTCTTCGCGATCAGACCTCACCACAGAGCCAAGAGAATGAGCTGGCAAGTTAACCACAGTGGAATAAATCACCAGAAACCATTAAATGGTGTTAATTTTTTTTTTCTTTTCTGGTGGCCTGTAATTGTAGTTTGATGGATTATGTTGCTTTAATGTGTCCTGATCTCTTATCTAATTTTATTGGAATAGGAATCTTTTACCAAAGAATGCCCAACTGGGTTCAGGCCATATTTAATAGTAATCAGAACATTCCTTATGGATGTAATATGCCTGAGCAAGAGGAAGGACACAAGCGTGTAAACTCAGCGCGTTGTTTAATATTGCAAATCCAATAATCATCGTCAGTATTGAGGCAGCAAACACGAATAATCCAAGGACGGAAATGAAAACACGAGCAAGAGTAGAAAAGTAAACTAGAGCGAAAAGGAAAACATTGCACAGAACATAATCAATACAGATGTTATGTGAAGGCTTTGCAATGAGATAAAGGAACAGAAGAAATAGACAAACTAATCAAGGTCTGAAATGAGAACAGGTACACACAATAAAGAACACACCAATGAGGCAGAAAAAGGACAAAGGCACACAGTGTGTCAAAACAAACCAAACTAGCAGGGTTTTCGTCATGCTGGGAGCCTTGCTCATCACTTTAAAAAGGTGGAATTCATGCCAACAACAAAAAAGTTGCTTCACTATAATATTTGAGTATGCTGTTTGTGCAGGGCTGTTTGTTTTCATTCCCATGTTGGCTCACTGATCCTTATAAAAAGCACTAGTTAAAGAGTAATTTAAGAGGCAAGGGAGACTGATTACGTATTGACCAGACATTTTACACTAAAGAAATCGAGGCAGTTAATATTGAAGGTCAATTGATCAGCCGTGTTCTCTCAGTAAAGGAGTAAGTTAATTGGGCTTTCTGATGATTGCCGAAAAGCGATGATGTCCAGCGTCTGCTGCAACACAAAGATGAACTGCAGAGCAATTGGGTTAGTGAACCTGCTTCGACTGCTCAACAGCACAAGGACAAAAATCAATAATCACTGACAAACGGTAGAGTTGCCCTTGTTTAGAGAGGCTGAGCAGAAAAAAAAACTCTCCTTAGAAGCCATGTGCAATCTCTCTGTGAAATTGAGCACTGTCACTCAGACTGTTTTTCGTTAAGTAAAGTAATAACGGCCGAAGCACGTCAGCTGAAATTGTTGCCAGCAGTCACGGAAATCAAAACTGGAAACAAGCACAACCATTCTTAACACCCGGTTGATTATTATTTATGCATGTCTTACTTTCACAATTCCAAATGTTTGGGTCATCACATCTTGCATAAATCCATTGAATGTATTTATACCTAGAACCCGTGCAGCATAGGCTATTATGTGTACAGGGTGATTTACTTGAAAGAGGCCCTGAATATTCTGTAACACTCTCATTATAATGAAGCAATCTGAACCAAAAAAATACAGTACGCATCATACTGTACCCTGACATATGTGTAATTCATTGCATTACTGCTGAAAGTGACCTCCATGACGTGGCGCTCCATGATCCTGTAGTTTCCAGTTTTCTGTACCATATTCCTTCCTAAATTCACTCTTGACATCGATTAAACGAATCGGTGACCCAATAAAGATGCGCTGCTCATGACTGTACGCCACTATTGCTTCATCCTAGCGAGAGTTTTTACAAAATAATACTCCAGGTGTACTGGTTTCCTCCCACAGTCCTAAAACAGATTAGGCTAGTTTGCGTTCCCAAATTGCTCACAGTGTGTGTGCCCTGCAGTGGATTGGCACCCTGTCCAGGATGTACCCTGCCTCATGCTCAAAGTCTCCTGGGATAGGCTCCAGGGCCCCCTGTATGGGAAAAGCAGTATAGAAGATGAATGAACATGGCTGCTGTATATACTGAATTATATTAACTGCATTTAACAGATGACCATCTGTCTGCTTGTCATAATGAGAGGAAAATCACCCTAGCTAGCTTTACTGGATAGAGATGAGTGTTTACCTTTCTAGCATCTCTATGTATTTTCAGCAGGGAATTCGGTAGCTACACCTCATGTCAAGATTACACAGACTTGGCATGAACATAATATCAAATGCAATATTAAGCTTTTATTGATTTTATTTGTATGAATCTCTTCTGGGTGCCTGAAGTCTCCTGGGATAGGCTCCAGGCCCCCCATAACCCTGAATACAGGATTTAGCAGTATAGACAATGAGTGAGTGAGTGAGAGTATTCTCTTCTGGGGCAGAATGATTATACAAAATATATGTTAAATAGAAGAAAACCCCAAGAAGGTTTTGGAGCAATATACTAGTGCTTATAGTCCCACAGTGTCTTTTTATTTACCAAGAAAAAGGCCAACGTTGAAAAATTTTTGGAAAGTCCAAGGAGCTCTGTGCAAATTTGAGAAAGAGGGAGGTACAGTTACACAAGTCAGGAATGTCTCTCAGAGCTGTTTCTAAACACCTGTAGTGGCCAAGAACAGTTCAAGCATTTGTACAGGAGGTATATCCATTTTGGCAGATGTCCAAAACTGTCCCTTTCACTTGGGAGGAAGATGATTCAAATAGTCAGAACAACTCAGGAACCGTTGATGTATGCTGTGGGTCGTGACTGTCTACAGTTATCAAATTTTCCATCATTATGGACTGGAAAGCTGCCATTCAAGACAGATGCACCTGCTCATGAATCAAAACCTTCAAGCTTATAAATAGTGTAGCTGACCAAATGTATAGAGAAACAGCCTTTTGAAGGAAAGTTTTGACCAAAGGTAAGTTTTGAAGTGTGAAGGTATGGCATTCACCCCCCAGAGTACTGTACCAACTGTTAAGCATGGTGGTGGTAGCATTATTTTTTTGGGGTTGTTCTG
The DNA here is from genome assembly GCF_024256425.1 of Clarias gariepinus. Taxonomy (NCBI): domain Eukaryota; kingdom Metazoa; phylum Chordata; class Actinopteri; order Siluriformes; family Clariidae; genus Clarias; species Clarias gariepinus. The sequence goes on from NC_071121.1 coordinate 9,249,610, forward strand.
CTAGCCGGGGGAACAGTGTATTAATAAAAGTAGATGAAATAGTGAAAAAAAAGTCAGTCTAACTCAGAATTCTCCAGAAAAACCTTAAATCATCAGCTATACAGTTGAACATTGGACAAAATGTATTGTTTTAACAGGGCAGTGACCTTAAAGACACATTAATGATGTTTGTGGAATGGATAAAACATGATAAAGTTTTGGGACTCAATCTTATAAAGTATTTGGGGATCCATGGTAGGAAACCAACAAATTTCTCTTGAACACTACTAATCTGCCACGAAGAGTGGTCAAGTGGCCAAAGCATCTGCTACAAATGAAACTTTTAACAAAATGTAAGGTGTTCTGTATGTATAATTATGACCCGGTATTGATTTCAGAAATCCCAAAATAATTGCAAACCTGTGCAGCAAATCTTCGACATTTTCTTCTATTAAAGACGCATGTTACGCAATCCTTCTGCTCCAGAAAAAGAGCAGCTTAAAAATCATTACAAGCTCAGTACTGCTGGAAGATTCATGTTCGTAATGGGTGTATGTAAACGTCTGACTGCAACTGTAACAACCTGCAGCTGTTTCATAGCTTTGTTGGAGCACAAACAGCTAAATTCTATAAACTATGTGTGTGGACACAAACACCACCAAGCCCAATATTAAGTTATATATATACAGCTGGGATAAAAGAAACAGAATGTGTAATGCTTTTTTTTTTTTTATCTGATAACAACCTCACTCTCAGGCTGATCGAAAAAGATTTTGACCTCAAAGGAAGGAGGTTTTAGGGGATCTATTGATTCACCAAGAACAATCTTCGGCTTCAAACAAAAAGTGAAATTAGCGTCACTTGTCAAATGCGAGCCATTCATTTTGTCAGCTCTGGCACTGTGGATGTGATTGTCTTTTGAAGAGCTGTCTTTTCACTCACATCCATCTAGGATGGAGCTAAGAGGAGGGTGTAAAGCAATTTTATGTAAATCATCATCCGGAGGTGAATCATTGTGCCAATCTCCTGGCTTCCAGCCAGCACTCTTATTACGCTTATTTCCTTTGTAAGAAAATTACACATTTTGTCTCTTTCCTGTCAAGTGAAGCAAAACGAACACGAACGGAGGCTAAAAATGTTTAGAACAGTTAGATCAATTTATTAACTGTTTGTCCTAGCTTGTAGACAGTGTGATAACTTTTTCTGAATTTTGTCAAATGTTTCTACGCTATATTCGTATTATATTCAATACATGTCAGTTTTTCTGAAGCTTCATAAACAGAAGCCTTGATGCAGATATAATTCTTAATATTAAAAACATGGTGTTAAGCCAATATCTAAGTAAAAGTCATCAGTAGAAATGTTTCAACTGGGTGTGTGTTCTTCTATTGTTGTGTGTATTCATGCATTAACACAACTCAACATAAATATTTGTTGTTCCAGAAGCTTTGGAGCTATTATACAGTATCCGTATGCTTAAATTATCTCAAATTCTGCAGCATTCAAGGGAGTGCAAACAAGGAGAAGGGATATTTCCAGGTGATTGCAGAAGTCTCTTGCCAGATGACCTCATCAAAAAAAAAAGAAAAAAAACAGCATCTCTAAGTAGATACTTGAAAAGTAAACATTAATGTTGATTTTGCACATCCTGCCATTTCCCCTTAGGTTACTTCTTGTTTGGTCTTGTCAGTCCGCACCTAGGACCCAAGCTCTGCTAATGATGTTCTATGGATGTGTCAGCAACATGGGCTTAAATAAATTAACCCCAGTGCACATAAAATCTAGAGTACATTGGTGTCTCGGTTTGACACCGTCAAGCCTCTTTCCTTTAGTTCATACTATTCTGTTTTATTGTTTTTTTTTTATTCGCAAAGGTTTGTAAGACTTACAATCAGCCTTAAGCCATTTGTTAAAAGAAAATAAGATGACATATAAGCAAAACAACTGAACTATTACTTTTTAATCTATTTTTGCTTTGAAAGAGAAGGAGAGGCATTTTCCACATTTCTACACTGAGAAAATGAATAAAAAGTTTTGCTGAGTTCTTTCAGGCTTTATTAATACCAGCGAAAGTGCATAATTCCGTTTGCTCATTAGGTCGGCTTTCTCTGCACCATAAGCATGTTTCGTTTCTACAGACATAATTGGTTATGGATTTGCCAGTACTTTTTTTAAATACTCATGCATATTTGGTCAACTTCTGACATTTTCATTGGAATTTTCTTATAAACAATCTTAGGTTGATAATAAACAATTTAATATTTACTTTATGTGGTAAAACTATGTTTGTGGACATGCTCTATCGTACCAACCGACTCTGCACAATTTTGATACTCATGGGAGTGGTACTGATTCATACAGTAGCTTACAGGTTCCACAGAATCTCTGTACTCTGTGTGTAGATCAGCAAATAGGATGAAGATTCTGCTGGTTTTTCTTATACAGGGCAAATATTAAAGAAATGTAAATACAACAGTATGAACGTTGCATTGATGATGATAAGGCATCTTTTCTTTCCACCCAATCAAAAACATATTTCCAGCTCTTTCTTTTTTCCATCTCCTTGCATTCATTGTGCTGCATCTTGGGGTGCCCCTTAGGTATATCCATTCCCTGTATTTGGGAGTGCAGAGCCGATGGCGTGGGGACAGCGGACACAGACACTTTTACTGGCGCATGATGTTCGAGAGTGCGGATATCAGCATGTTACGGCTGCTGGAGACCTTCCTGAAGAGCGCTCCTCAACTCGTCCTGCAGCTCAGCATCATGGTCCAGGCCATGCAGGTCCTTCCTTTACAAGGTGAGCTACATCTAATCGGCCTGAAATTGTATACACTGGGGATCACTTTGCAGGCTTATCTCAGTATAGTGTTATCCCATAGAGGCCTAAAGTTGATAGGTTTGATGGTTGATGGTTTTCATGTTATGGGTAATTGATGTGGTATATAAGATACATAATTTTATATTGTTTAATTTCCCTTTCATTTTGAAGTTTTCTTTGTTCAAATTAGCGGTGCAATATTCATAATAACTAAGACCTGCTATTGTAAATTCATAAAATCCTCAAGACTTGGGCATGAGGCAGGGTACTCCCTGGACAGGGTGGCAATCCTTTGCAGGGCACAGACACAAACACACTCCGGGCAATTTGAGAATGCCAAGTAACCTCATTTGCATGTCTTTGGATTGTGGAAGGAAACCCACCAAGCATAGGGAGAACATGCAAATTCCACACACAGACCCAAGGCAGGGAACGAACCCTTGACTCCAGCAGTGTGAGGCCAAAGTGCTAACCACTACGCCAGCGTGCCGCCTGATTAAAATCGATGCTGGGATTTCAGAGGCTTAAATTACCTGATCTCAGGTTTGAACCACAAACTACTAAAATGACCTGTCTCAAATAATTAAGTGTTGAAAAGATCTGTATGCTTAAATATGTGCCTTTTAATTACCCTTGTGTACATGCAAGTTTTGTCCATATAGTGATTACCCCAATCTTGGTCTTCTAATCAGTATTGCAAGACTGATTTTGATTATTAGATGGTAATAGGTTAATATTCATTTCCACAGTGGGATTTATTTAGAAACTTCGACTCACTTAGCATTCATTATTGAATATATCCACCACTCCAGATTTGCTTTACACTGCGGGCACTAAACTGCGGTTTGTTTCCAGTCAATCTGCCAATTAGCTGCAGAGAGAGTTCTCCTGCTTTTCGAGCACAACTTATGTTAATAGGTTTTATAAGCAGGAGCAGCATGCATAACATTAACCCTGTTGATGACAGATAAAAGTCTTAAAAATATTTTGCAGTGTCTAATTAAGTGTTTAATCAGTCGAAACAGCTCCATTATAATCACCATGATAATTTTGCAGGGTACCTTGCACTCTATACCAATGTACCCTTTAGTGCTACTGTGCTGGTGACCAGAAGGTTGTGAGTTTCAAATATAGCAATCTGAAGTTACTGAACTCCTGTAACTTCCTGATATTGATTAAAACTAATTTCTCTAAAAGGTTTACAAGCATGAATGACTGTTGTAAGTTTAAGTCAAAGTGCTGTATATACCGATCAGCCATTACATTCCAATGAAAACAACATTATTGCCAGTATTTTTAGGTTCCTCTTTCCCGTGGCTCCATAGGGCATGACTTTAAAAGACTTCTGGAGATGTGCTGTGGTGTCTGGTACCAGGACGTAGGTAGCAGATCGTTTGGGTGCTGTGGGTTGCGGGTTGTGGGGACACCAGGTTGGCAGCCTGCTAGACCCAGTGCACTACACTGGGAGTTTTGGTGCTTTTCTATTGTGGCCAACTGACTTTTGGTCCCTGTGGGCATGCGTGAGCCCTGGGTGCTTATGATTCTGTCAGTCTACTGGTATATAATTAGTAATCAGTGATAATGTTATGAATGATTGGGGTACATTCATTATTTCTACAATATAAACAATAACAGATGTTTTCATCCTTTTTACAATTGAATATTTATTATAAGTGGAACACATTTTTTATTAACTGAATATAGATCTAGAGATCTATCCAATCATCTTGGATAGTACATATTTAATGTGTATCAAGTTAATATTTATATGAAACATACCAATACCTACGTTCTATACCGATTCTATGCAGAAACCTAGGTTTGTTTGCAAGGCTTAATAAGTTTGCTGCATACATATTGTTCCAGGAAAAGAAGCTTTGAGTGACAGTTTAAAATAAACACACTTAGAGGCATTTTATCTGAATGTTAAACGAGGAACTCTGACACAAGAGAATACCCTGAAGTATAATCTTTGTCGACAGGCAATTATTTCATCTGATGATTTTCTGTCTATATCTGCAAAAGACTTTTGTGTTTTATATGGCATGAATCAGGATCCATTCACCTAGGATAAGTAGTGCATATAATAACTAAATATCCATACAGGCATTTCTATGTCTATAGCTAGCTCTAGAAATAGTAATAAATATTTTAAGTTGTCACACTATGATGATGGCGCACAGGTTCTGGTTTAAACTCTTAGTCAGCGGTCCAATTCTTGCATTTCTTGTTCTGTGATGATTATTTTGTGCCATGTGTTTCCACTTTAAAACACACAGGAACAAGAGCCATTCCGATTCAGAAATATCAAAGTGCTGTGGAATCGCCTGGACTTGTGTCTGTGGCTTTCATTAGCAAAACTCCCTCAGTTCCACTTCCTCCTGGCCAAATGAAGGACTGCCTTATAGTGATTAAATATTTACGAAATCTCTCCACAGCACTTCAATGCCTCAACTCGTATTTTTCTATGGGGTTTGTGTTTTATGCTTGATATTGATTTCTTCCTCTCATTCGATTAAGTGCAGGTCATTAGTGACACTAAGCAGTAGCGACAAAAGCACATTCATGTTGCACTGCCTATATATTTTCACTCCTGGCTTTCATTAGCTTGTAGCTCTGTGTTCTGATATTGAAAACGATTACTGATGTTACCACTGAATATCAGTTATCACTAATGGTGCTAAATCGTATTACCTTATTATAAGGCATCATAAAAATTTTGCTTACTTCCTCTCCATTCTCTTTCAGGCCTGTCTGCTTCTGCCTCGCTGGTGTCTCTTGCCTGGATGATGGCGTCCTACCAAAAAGCTCTGCGGGACTCCCGAGATGACAAGCTTCCCATGTCTTACAAAGCAGCAGTTGTGCAGATGCTTTGGCACTTGTTCATGGTTGGGGCACGGGCTATGGCGTTTGCACTGTTTGCCTCAATCTTTCAACTCTACTTTGGGATCTTCATCGTGGCCCATTGGTGTGCCATGACCTTTTGGATCATCCAAGGTGAAACAGACTTCTGCATGTCAAAGTGGGAGGAGATCATTTACAACATGATGGTGGGCATCGTGTATGTGTTCTGCTGGTTCAGTGTGCGAGAGGGACCCACACGTTGCCGCCTGCTTCTCTACAGCTTCATAGTACTGGCCGAAAACGTGGCCCTCACTTCCGCATGGTACTTGTACCGTGGCCCACGCATCTCTGACTTCTATGCTGTAGTGGTGGTATGCGTTGTGGCCTGTAGCTACGCCCTGGGTACCTTCTTCATGTTTGTGTACTACTGCCTGCTGCACCCAGATGGGCCTGTGACAGTTGCCCATCTGGGATGTGGAACAATGGAGGCAGGTGCTGTGTCAGAAGCCTGTCTTTCTACAGTGACCTCTGCTCCTCCTCCAGATGTGGTAAGCAGCCCACCCAGGACGTTGCAGAGGACTAAAGGAGGAGGGGAGCAGGATGCAGTAGGTGATGGGGCGGATGTATTTCAGGTGCGCCCTCCTGCTTGTTTAAGGACTTCTGCACCCCGCCCCACCCCAAAGACAGAAGGGCCGGTTATTCGAATCGACCTGCCCAGGAAACAGTACCCTGCCTGGGATGCTCATTTCATTGACCGCAGGCTCCGCAAGACCATCTTGGTCCTTGAGGGTGCAGCACCAGGCACACCCAGGATTCAGTACCGCTGTTTGGGCACACCAAAGGAGGTGATGGAGTATGAAACAACAGTGTGAATGCACCACATTCTCACAAGAGAGTCTACCTGCTCTCTTACTCAAAATGCAGGAAGCTGTCATCCAATCAGCCTGCACTCAAATCACCCTCCTGCTAATGGCAGAGAGGGGGCGTACAAAGACAGAAGAGATTACAGACAGTGCTAGTCAGGTCTCTGCACCAAATGACCTCTTTTTTTCTTTAACTTCGGTAGAATTATGCATTAAAAGCAGTGCGATCTAAGTGGTAAAGGCTTCTTGTTAGCGACTGCCAGAGAGCCCCACTTTGTATTTGGCAAGAGCCAAACATTTAAGCAAGATTTCTTTATTGCCAAGCTGAATGCACAAACTGTCTCTACCTATAGTAGTAAGTCACTTTGGTTAAAAGCATCTGCAAGATCCATAATACTCCAGCTTTTTCGACCTATTCTTTATCTAACCTCTTAGTAACCAGGACAACTGTTCTAAAGCTTTGGTTTCCAAGTTACGTGAAACATCACAGTTGTGAAAGAGTTTTTTTTTTCTGAGTTCTATTTCATACCCCTAGCCCTTAGGGAAAAAAACGTCCAACAAAAAACAGCTCAGTGGCTTGCACCTTATATAAATTATAAATAAAACAGGACCAGCAGGGAGATCATTGCATTACACTGACACTTTTCATCACCCTCTGTAGGGCGTTAAATGTAGTGCATGACATGTGATAATAAGCCATAAAATACTTTAATGAGTATAATAAGTATCATTTGTTTTTAAATTAAAGCCATTGTTGGTTGTCAAGATGTACCCATTTCTCCTGGGACTAAAAACTCATATTGTTTAAACCTGAAGTGCCAAACAATAGATGTCTCTTTAGTTCATTCTTCACAGTAACGATTCTCCTTCATTTAAAACCTATATCTATTTTTCATCAAAACTAAGCCTAACAGCATTCTTATTTTATAACAGCATCATATTTAGGTCTGACAGCTAATGTTAGCATTTTTTGGCTGTTAAAATGTATATGTTTTTCACACTGTGGTCTTACTCTATTGATGTCACCTAGCATTGCAGGACTAATATATATACTGGTACTGGTGTGAGTGTGTCATTTTGAGCAATGGTGCTAAGGTTTGGAACACTCTGCATGCTTGCTGAATAAATTATAAGACACGTCATCCTTCTTACACTACTTAATCGGCAAACAGTTAGGGATTATAGATTATCTGATTATCAATAATCTCTATGTAGAATTTATGTTAATCCAGCTCTAGCGTCAGTTTCTAAACACAGGATTGCCTTTGGCTGTAGAGTATAGGTTTCGTTGATAGACTTTTTAAAACAGAAACCAGTAAACCAGAGACTACTTTAAAAAAAATAATAATTCTAGCAGCAATGCTACATCTGTTACACTTGTACAATTGGAGAAAAAGCCCATGCCAGGCTACAGTATGCCTACTACAGAGAATTGCATATGTACAATATGAGCTGCTGTTATTCATCAGATAAAATGGTGCATAGTGTAGCGTAGGTCAACATTTACAGTATATTCACATATTTAATAAAGTTCAGGCTTTTTTCGTCACATATACATTACTGCAGAGTAAAACTCTTTATTCTTCGCATACCCCAGCTTCTTGTTAATATGCTGGGGTCAGAGTGTAGGGTCAGCCATTATACAGCACCCCTGGAGCAAGCAGGGTTAAGGGTCTTGCTCAAGGGCCCAACTGGAGCAACCTGGGGGAGCTGGGGCTCGAACTGACGACCTTCTGATCAGTAAATCAGAGCCTTGACACACTGAGCTACCACTGCCTCCAAACATTATGTATGCGGCAGATGAAGTGGATAAAGAATAGATTAAAAATGCTGGAGTATTTTTTTAAGTAATATTAATGTATGCTATATTTGGTGGTTCCATTTATTTTGAGGCCTGTAGAATATAACAGTTTAAAGGATTAAAGGAATCATATAAATGCTACAGAGACTAAGAACGGACACTAAGAGGTTAAGACACAAAGATATTGGAGAATACACCATGTTGTCGTGGAGATTGGTGATGATGCTGCAAAATATCTTTATACAACTTGGATCTGTCTGATCCGCAACTAAAATATTTGCATTAATCCTAACTTTTTTTCTATTTATTTATGAAGACTAAGGTATTGTAGCTTTTAGGTCAGGTAAAATGTATGGACAAATAGATTTATTCATCAGTGTTCAGCCCTTTTGAAGATTAAGAAACAAAAAAAACACAGACATGGAATTTAAAGAATGAATGCTTCAGACGGAGACAAGACATTCCTGATGAAAACGATTTTAATATACTTCTGCAGTATTTGACAAATGATGTCTAAAAAGCTAACAGGGCTTAAATGTTTCAGGTTTCAACTGGACTATAATGTGTTTGCGATGAATCAAACTGTAGTGTATGTTTACATGTTTAAAGTCATTTTCTTTTTTTTTCTTTTTTTATAATTAACAAAGGTTAGCATAACAGTTATGAGGCCATAAAGATTGGATCAACATGAGCAATAAAATCAGAAGTTCTTGCATCGTAAAACTGTAACTGAAAAGAGTTTCCACCAACATATCTGTCAGTCGCTGGTGCGTTATTTCACTGACTTTTTTTTACCTTAAGTTCGATCAAATCGTTTGATTCTCGTATGTGATGCGTAGCATGATGTTTACATACAATTTCTAAACTGATTGTTTCTCACCAAATGTGTGATATAAACAAACGTAAGCTACCATTTGGACCCTAACTGTATGTCACAGCTTGTTTTCTATTTTCAAAATGTATAGGTATGATATTTAAGCTTTTTATCATAGAGATGAAACAGACTTAATAATCAAAAGAGGTGCATAATTTAAGAGACACAATTTCACTTGAGCTCAGTGAGGATGACAAGCTATCAGGTAAAAAAGATTGATATTGAGAGATTAAATTGTAAATTGTATCAGTGCAGCATATTGGTACAGCTTGGATTTGTGGCACTGAAAAGCAAGACAGTGCATCCAAAAAACAAAACAAAAAAGAGACATAACATTTCAAACTTTAACTTTACCTGCACTGTCTTAGTACGGTGTTACCATGTTGGTGCTAGCTGTAACACCTCAGCACAGCCTTGTGTATGCCATATAAATCTATAAAGACCATACTAGGTACACTGGATTATGCTGAATTAACCTTGAGATACATTAGCTAGATGTAAAGCCTTACACTGCTCATGTCAATCTGTGATTGCTGTATAAAAAAGGTGATGGACATAAGCCATGTGTGTGTGTGTGTGTGTGCGCGCGTGTGCGTGTTCGAAAGATAATTAAAAAACGTGTTTACTGGTTTGACCAAAGCTTTATTCTGAAGAGTGTTTTCTGTTTGCTGGTAATGGAAATGCATTCCTCAATAATGAAGTGTAAAATGCAACATAATTGTATATTTGGAAAACAAGTGATTTCACTCTCAGCCCATGTCCATTTCTTTTGCTCTATGACCTTAGTAAGATGATAACACTGCACTCATGTGGAAGTATACTGAATAGCATCTCAGAGTTGCTAAACTAAGCTAAGCTGTGTTTTTGAGCGAGAGAGAGAGAGAGAGAGAGAGAGAGATCATTAAGTAATAAAAAAAAAAACTTAGTAGATTGGATGTCCAGCAAAGTCAGAATTTAGTACAGAAGCCAAGTCAGCATACTCTATTGAGCCAAACTGCCTACAGCATAGCTTACCCCTACCACTTATATTAATTCTTACATTTACTAAATTCATCATGAGTTTATTTGTTTTTCCTAATCACTTGTGCCTTTGTCTTTTTTCATTTCCAAATTTTAAAAAGACCCCTTAGTCAACAAGTACAAAATGCAAACTGCAACAGCACAGATTAAGAGGCACAGCACTGACTATTACGGGGATCCTATACTGAGGCTCCATAAACATGTAGAAGGTAGGGAACATCAGAACTTCTCGCTAGGAAAGATATACCCTGAAACAGTGCCTCTACTGCAAGAACATTTGTCTAAGTTTGAGGACAGATGGCCAAAAAATTTCTAATGATACCTACTGGTTATAGACTATATCTATAGAAATAAAAGGGAAAAATAGAGAGTGCATTAGATATTGGTAAAGCCAAAGAAGAAAACAACAAAGATCATGTGGACGTTCATGTACGCACATCATATGTGATGCATAGCACAATGTTTACATACAATTTCAAAACTGATTGCTTCTCACCAAATCAAATCAAAACAAAATCACACAATTCCATTTGAGCTCAGTGAAGATGACAAGCTATCAGGTAGAAAAGATTGATATTGAGAGATTCATTTGTAAATTATATCAGTGCAGCATATTGGTACATTAATTAATAACTAATTAAGTACATTAAGATTAATAAGTAGCAGTAGAAAGGGTAATAATGGGAGGGGGTGTACTTAATACATTATATGTGTAGGATTATGTTTCCTCTAATGATGTCAGTAGTTGCACCATTATTTATGCTATCATGTCACCATCAGAGGTAAAAACTAATATATTTGTTAATTTTTTGGGCCCCACTGTATGTACTGTATATAGTCGCAAGTCATCGTCATCAGTAACACGAGTAGGCAGAGGACAGAAGTAAAACACAGGTAATAAGAATAGTGATAGAGTAATTTTGCAATAGGATATGGAGGGAAAAGGGGAAATTCAACTGTATGAGGAACAACTGGAGGAACTACGGTACCGAGATTATGCAAGGTTAAAGGGAGCGGTCAAGGTTTTATGAACTTTAAGACTGGCTCCAGTTTATTTTAGGAACGACATCAGCCTTGGTACAGAACTATATCAGGATTACAGGAACTGTAGAACTGTCATGTGGTGGAAAGCCTGAGTAGATGAACTCAAAACTATATTGTTGTAAATTACTGCAATATCTAGAAAAAAAAACATTGTTGTAGCCACTGAAATAGTGTTCATGAATAAAATCTGTTCTAAAAATAATAAATAGAAAATAATAAATAATAGATCCCTGGTTCTAGGGATCTACTTGGGTAATCATATTACACCTGCAAATTCAAGAACAGTCTCCCCACCCATCCAGCGTGTTAGAAGCCAATTATTCACCGGATCGTACTGAGCTCGACCAATTAGATTTCAGTGGGCGGAGCTTAAGTGTCTTCCTGAGTAAGCGGCCTCGTGCATGGGTGTGCGCGTGCGCCAGCACTTAGTAGAATGGCGGCTGCTGCTTGTGGTCCTCACGGCGGCACCGCGGCAAAGCCACACAAAGAACACCCGCGAAAAAGTAAGGACTCACGCCGGAGACAGGCGGCCCTGCTGTTCCTCAATAATATATCGCTAGACGGACGACCTGTCTACGCTCTAAGTAATGAGCCCAGAGAAACTTGGCAGCAAAGCCTTGAAGTCGGAGCACCGGCGCTTTCTTTCCCGGTGTCCACGGCAAGCAGCTGCGGGAATTTCAGCCAGCTGTCGCCGCTCAGTGGAACTGCTTTACCGAGGACTAACACCTGTCCCCCGGCTCCGCTCTCCATGGTAGCGATAGCAGGGGTAAATAGCAGTGAGGGTTCCTCGGAGAGAACGGACCCTTTGTCATCTCTAGGATTCCCTTTTTCTCCGACCACCGGAGCTCAAAACACACAGGCGACCAGCGTTAAGTCTCCGGCGGCGGGGTCAGGGGCAAACCCCGGGCCGCTGGAGCTCCGGCAGAGGTGAGTGCTTTCTTTATCACGCCGGGCAAGTCTGTAGCTGTAACGGTATGATTGTAACGTCAGACGTGTCAAAAATACGCACGCACGCTCTCTCTCTCTCTCTCTCTCTCTCTCTCTCACACACACACACACACACGCACACACAGCGCAGTTTTACAGAAACATTACGTTAATAACTGAAAAAGGGCTAAATCATCCACCACAGAGGCATTAGTTACAATCTGTTGTGATTTTTTATAGAAAACAATATCTATCTAAATATGTATACATAAGCTGAGCTGTCTGCGTTCTTACGTTCGTTCTTAGTTAATGAGATCAAATAATCTAATGAACATATAACATCATTTCATCAAATAAACTTCCGGGATTCATAAGCGTTTCGTTTTCAATTTGGAGAAACAAAACTTTCATTTAGGTTCATAACACACGTCTCCATAAACAGGAAAGATAGTGTACTTAAGCAATCACATGAACAACACCACGAGTTTATTCAGTCTGTGTGTGTGTGTGTGTGTTTACAAGGAAATGACAATTATGTTGATGATGTTTTGAGGAGAAAGTAACATTTTCCTTCAATGTTTCTATTTTCCCTGTATATGGGGAACTTTAGGACACCCTGTAGCCTAAATATTGTAAACAGACTTCTCAGTGCCAAAAAGTTGGTGACTATATACTTTTTTATTTATATATAAAGATCATTTATAGGACTATACCATTTTTTTTATCTGGAGGGTCAGTCCTCAGTCCCAGGTTTTACTGTTCTGAAATAAGAATGTGGAAATCTTTGCCACCAGATAAAACATGTTTTTTTTTTTTTTTTACCTTAATACTGCTACATGTTGAAAATGAACAGCTACAATAATTTAGTTTCAGGATCAGATCACTTCTAGCTAAAACACTGCACTGGTGTTTATATACATGTATGTATATAAAACCCATTTGTGGTTATTTGAACCTGCTGTAATTGTACTAATGTAAAATTTTTCTGATGGCACTTCTGTACATCTCTCCAAATAGATAAGGGTGTCTCTTAAATACCATGAATTTGAATGTAAATATGAGCCTATTATGTCAAGAAAGTGAAGTTACACGACAACACCCATCTCAGCCCAGAATACACAATGCTAAGCGACTTAAATCACACCCAATCACACCACTAGTGTTTTACATATTTGAGCAGCAACGTTCTATTATTGTAAATAAAAACGTGAAATTGGGATCCACTGATATCTTAAGATATATAAGAATAAAGAAACATTATGGATATAGCAATAAGGAAGTTTGGTTTATGCTGACTCAGACACCAGAGTCACCCTATCAGCAACCTAAATCAGCACATGGTTCTAAAGATTAGTTTAAAGGGATCCAGAAGTTTTATTAGGATATGTTTTTTGGTGTGTTCTATAACCTTTTAAAGAAGTTATGGCCCCATGTGCGGGAAAACGATTTATATTGTTTTTGCCCTGTTAGGTAGTATCAAGTACAGTGGGTACTTAGCTTTTAAATAAACGGTTGAGTCTGTATTTGTGTTTGTAACAATAAACATGACCGTGTTGTGGTTTGACATTTTCCATTACTATGTAGGGAGAACTTTGTAGAATTGAAAAATATTTTAGAAAACGGATTGTCTATTAATAGTAATAGCTAAAAACATGTCACAGTCACTTCCATGCTTGTTTATAATCTGACTTTGCTTTTAAGACTAAGCCTTCAAGCAAATAACTTTTCTGATGATGATAATTATAAGGATGTTCATTAATTGAGTTATGTTTGCTGTTTTGTTGCAGAACACGTAATCAGTCAGGGTCTCCTGGACCTGTGATGTATAAGAAAGTGCACTTTATCAAGAACATGCGTCAGTATGACACTCGAGGCAGCAGGTGAGTCAGTGAATCATTATGGGGTTGTCCGCAGTGGCAACCCCATAGTGATAATTCAACTATATTCAAGATATTTGCACTTTAGATAAGATTTATTTATTTTTGGTCAGTGTATAAACTGAACCTTATTTGCTGTTTAACACACTTGCCCCATTGTGTGCATGATAAACTCTGTAAGGAAGTAATTTCTTCTCTGAATCAAACCCTGTGACTCATGATAAATAATTCCTAGACCACTACAAAACCAGTATTTATTTTAGTCATGTCAACCCATACTAGTTTGCAATCAGCATCTCAGGTTTTTCCCAAACTTAAATGGTTTATCATTTTTAGTATTCTCCTTCTCCATACTTTCTCTCTGTTGTCTATTATTTAATTATTGTCTGCACCTTCTTTCACTGATTCACATATTTGTTTCTTCGTTCTCATATTTTATAATCTGGCCTGACACTGTTGGTAATTTTTTTTACCTTCTCTAAAGTGGCATGCAGATTGTGCAATAATTACTGTTGTAGATTTGATTGTTATTCATCTCTTTAACCATACAACATTGCCTACGTCTAATCGGTCCTACATCTTCACCCAGCTCACCTTGTTGCTGATGGAGAAGCACTTTTGCTAACTACTTAGTTTATGCCTAGAAACTGAGAGATTGTGAGATTAAGTAAGTAATAGTACATGGCACAGCATGCTGGTATATATGGAAATAATCAACAGTGAGATTATCTTTGTAAAGGTAGTTGAAAATCCACAAAACTAGTTAGTTCCTGTTCAATTATTACAATTATAAACTATCATCTTTTTATTGCTGTTTAGTTATTATGACAAAAGTAAACCAGAAAACACACACTCCTCTGTTCTGAAGACCCTCCTGTGTACAAAACTGTCTGTGTTACAATGAGTTGACACTAAAGATTCCTTCCATAAAATTTTAAGTAAGAAATTCACCATCATTGATCATACATTTTTATTTCTTAAATAGTAAACTTATATTTTACTTATCTGTTCATTGTTAGCTGTATATTACTAACAATGAACAGAGAAGGTAAGTGGCTCATTTCAACGGCGCTGGGGTGTAAATATAGTAATGGTAATTCTAATTTATTTCTATATGGCTTTTAACATTTAATTATTTCAATAAAGCAGCTTTATGTAAATTCAGATATAAATTGAAAGGTGTCCTTAATGAACATGCCAGGGCCGAGAGATACCATAAGGACGAAGCCTTAATAGGAAGCCCACTCAGCAATACAAAACAATATCTGTGCACCATTTATCACAGCTTTACTCACTGTCCACTGTAACAGGGACACCTGTAAACATTAGTTAATCATGTGGCAGCAGCACAATGCAAAAAATAATTTAGTTACAGCTCATGAGCAGCCATCACATGAGCACTGTGACTTTAGTCTCTATAGTGTACACAGTATTGTGTAAACTCTAGAGACTAACCTTAAAACATTTCATATGTGAAAAGGGTTTTGAAAATTTGGTTAAGGCTGCAAGTGGAGTCACGCTTTTACAAATGGCAGTGGAGTTATTGATATGTAAATATTTTCCTCCCACATGAGGCAGCAGGTGAGTCATTGGGTGTTAGACAGTAGGGTAAAATTGACCAAAGAAGGACTTCATGACTCTCTGCCGGTAATAATTTTTCTTCATTTTCACAGTGACAAGGCGCACACATGCAAATACTAATGATGCCATATAGAGCTGAATTCATTAGCAAATCTTTTAGGCAGACAACTGCCATAGTCTTATGTTCTTGTTTTTAGGAAATTAAATTTGTTTGGATTCAATTGGATTTTAATGTAATTCCATACAACTAAATGAGCCAGTTTTGTTTATTAATAAGTCTGGGCTGGAATTAAATGTAAATGAATTATGTTCAAATATACAACTCCAGTTAACAACTTTAAAAGCATTTAATGTAATGAATTTAATATAATGCATTGTTATATAACAGATTTTGATTTATCTATCTAGAATTATATATTGCTCAGTATGGAATATTTTTACTGTTTAAAAAAGCTTGCTCTTTAATCATTTATTTTATTGTACTTTAATTAAAACCACTCCATACCATAGCTTGCTTCTGCCAGTCCCCTACATAAATCAATTGAAATGTTGTGTAATTCAGATAAGATATACCTTTATTTGTCCCACAGTGAGGGAAATGGTTTAGGATAATAATCACAAGACGCCACGGTTGATTCTTTTTCTAAAACAGCAGACCTCATTGTTTTTTGTTTTTTTTTGTAAGTATGATACAAACTATATTATATTACTATATTAGGTGTCAGAGTTAATTTGTCCACCCCTGAAATACGTGGCAATAATCAGGATGCAGCAGTCATAGTATATTTTAATTTTAATTATGGAATTTTATTTAGCCAACATTCTTCTGATCTGCAACCTTTCTTCTAAAAGACACAACTCTGAGCACTAGTGTGCTTTTTGTGTCTTTTAGCATATTCTCTATAAGATTTGGGATTAGGCTTCAGGTTGAAGTACGTGGGTAAGGTTTGGATTGGGTCACTTTGTGTAACTGGATTTGAGTGACCTCTTCTGTAACAATCATTTAAACTGAATTTGTCTCAATAAGGAGAGACAAATGCAGCACTAAATAGCTGTATGTTATTTTTCATTGTAATTTCCCTATGAGTTTTAGCTGACGCTGCATTAAAGTGCTGGCAATTTAATGGTGTGTTCTGTGTGTGTGTGTGTTTGTGTGTGTGTCCTACAGGATTGTTGTGATGTGTGCCAAACGGTCTCTGTGTGCTGCTTTCTCTGTACTGCCCTATGGAGAGAGCTTTCACACCAGGTATTGAACTACACCCAGCCAGCCACAGAACGCTTTCTATTACAGGGATGGACAAATCCCTAGTCTTGTAGGCTAGGTTTACTTTCAAAATAAAATATTCCTAAAAGAGAGTTCCTCTTTTTAATGAAAGATGTATGTCATATACGCCAAAATATATGGTGCTGAAATGAAAAGATGAACAGTATTACCTTGTTGTCATTTGTAAGTTTATTTCTCCTAAAAGAAACTAACATGCACACTATTGGTGTGTTGATTTATCAGGTTATGTGTGAAATAAGTATTTAAAGTGTGTGTGCTCCGCCTCGCTGTAGACAGTGTTCATATCATTCACACAGATTCTCAACCCAGATTTCCGGGAACAAAGGTTGCTGCAGACTCCTGTCAAAGGAGACGATTTGCTACCCTAATGCAGGTGCAGTTCTTGACAAATCTTCACAGTTGAACACACACTCCTTTAACGTTGCCCACAAGTAGGCATCAGGTGGTGTAAGATCGGGGAAATGAAACGGAATGTGTTCTGACACCTTTTTAAACTCTGTGCTCATTGACAACCATAAGCAGAAATAAAGCTGCAATATAAATACTTTTTCCTCCATCAAGAGACTTCTCAAATGCAAATGCTGTCTGAGATGTGCGAGTTTCAGTACTTTATATTTTGGCGTATACCGTATTAGCAAGCTTTTTCTTCAGTTGGGCAAATCCGTAACTACAACAAACCCGGTTCAGGTGTAAACTAATCATTGTAAGCATTTCATGATGAGTTCTTTTGCTTTTGATTTTTTTTTTGTGAAGTTCATCCTGCATCATTAGTTTCATTTATTTGTCCAACTTTTATACATTCTCCATTTTTATCATTTACCTAAAAAATAATGTTTTGGATAATCCCAAATATCCACAACAGCTTTTCCAGCTGCACTAGGACAGCCGTGCCCCCACCCATCAACAAGGAAGCTTTTTGAGCAGGTGGTTCTCATGAGATAATGTCCAAGAGTAAATCTTATTTCAGACAAAGAGCACAGTGCCTTATTTAGTAACTCTCTTTTTCTTAGCTCTGGACTGAGCACTCTGCAATGTGTTGATGTTGAGTAAGGATGACTAATTATATATCCATGTAATCTAGTGAGGAGGCCCAGAGACAGAGGAACCCATCAGGTGGAGGATCTGATTCAGTTCCTGTGTTGGAGGGTGTGGAACTCGGGGCTTTGGGGAAGGTAAAATACATATTCACTGGAACAGTGTTTGTATTTTTTCATAGGTTGTCTTGCATGTATGTTTTGGGAGTGTGTCTTTCATATAGTTTACTGCATGCAGTTGTACAGCTATAAGATCTTAACTGCAGTCTTACATAAATTAGATTAGATTCAACTTCGTCACTGCACAATTTTAATTGTGTTTATAATAATAGCAGTGTGTTGAAAAAAGTGGTTTTAATTAAAAGTTATTATATTTTTAATCACTCAAATGCATTGGACACCCTGCACGTTCTATTCTGAATCACAACATGAAGAAAAATGTGCTAAATGTATTATTAGGTTACAGAAAGTGAGGGAAACAAATAATAGTCTGCAAAAAAAATAGCAGTGTAATTATTTATCTTTCAATTTAAGTGATTAATTTACCGTTTAAACAAAAATACTTGAAGTTTAATCTTTCTTGTGCATCTCTGAACTATTGTTTAGTTGTATAACCATGGTTTCTGAGAACTGATTCACATCTGTGACAATTGTACTACACGCCACAATTCCTCTGCATTTCTTGGTTTTGCCTCAGAAACAGCTTTTTTTTTGTTGTTGTTGTCAGGCCACAACTTTTCTATTGGATTAAGGTCTGGGGATTGGGCTGGCCACTCCTTACGTTAATCTACCAAGAGTAGATTAAAAAGGTCTACCAAAATGCTGCTTGCTTACTGGTGTGTTTGGGGTTGTTGTCTTGTTAAAATAACCCATTTCAAGGGCGTTTCCTCTTCGGCATAAGGCAACATGATCTCTTTAAGTATTCTGATGTACTCAAATTGATCCATGATACCTGAAATTTGATAAATAGGCCCAACATCATAGTACGAGAAGCATCCCCATATCATGATGCTTGTGCCTCCATGCTTCACTGTCTTCACAGTGTACTGTGGCTTGAATTCAGTGTTTGGGGGCCTGACAAACTGTCTGCAGCCTCCAGACCCAAAAAGAACAATCTTGCTTTCATCCAAACACAAAATATTGCCCCATTTCTCTTTCAGCCAGTCAATGTGTTCTTTGGCGAACTGTTACCTCTTCAGCACATGTCTTTTTTTCAACAATAGGACTTCTTGATGATAGCTTGGCTTCACATAGCCGTCTTCTAATAGTAACAGTACTAACAGGTAACTTTAGATGTTCTTTGATCATGCTGGAACTGATCATTGGCTGAGTCTTTGCCAATTTTGTTATTCTTCGATCCATTCGAATGGTAGTTTTTCATTTTCTTCCACGTCTTTGTGGTTTTGGTCTCCATTTTAAAGCATTTGATATCATTTTAGCAGAGCAGGCTATCATTTTCTGCACTTCTTTGTATGTTTTCCCATCTCTAATCAACTTTTAAATTAAAGCTGTTCTTCTGAACAATGTCTGGAACTACCTATTTCACTCATTTTCAGAGAGAAATGCACAGGACAACCTTTTCTGCATTTATCCTTAAATAAGGGGAACTTGTTTGACACCCATTTTTCACAGAACAATTTACCTCTCCAACTGAACTTCACACTGCTATTATTTTGAACAAGCCCCATTTCAATTAATGATTCAATTACACAGAATCAGGTGCATGCAGTCATGACTGTTGGTCTATGGGTTTTCTATTTTTTCACTACACCTACAAGTAAAATATTTACCATGAAGAAATATAATTTCTCCGAAAAACAATAATTGATCTGGTTACTGATGTTGAACTGTACAAGGTAATGAAATACCGTTATCATCTAACCAGGAGTGCATTTTCACAGTGCAGAATAATTTGCATATATAAATGGTATATAATGAGGTAGATAAATTACAATGGGTAAATGCAAATACTACCTGTGCTGTTGTTATATGATAATTACCATATTTTCAACACATTTGTATACTTGACAATAACCTGTTTTTGCATAACTTAATCGTAAATTTGTAAATCATTTCTTCAATAAAAAGATTGCTTTAAAGTGTACTTTATTATTGATTTAATAAGACTGGTACAATATACACCTATCAGCCATAACCCTTTGACCACCTTCCTAATATTGAGTAGGTCCCCCTTTGACTCTTTGAATTGACTCTATAGCCTTGACTCTATTATCTGGCACCAAGCCGTTAGTAGCAGATCTTTGGAGTCCAGTAAGTTGCGAGGTGGGGCCTCCATGGATTGGACTTGTTTTTCCAGCACATCCCACAGATGCTTGATTGGATTGACATCTAGAGAATTTGGAGGCCAAGTCATCACCTTTAACTTGTGTTTGTCAAACCATTCTTAAACCTTTTTTATTTTATTTCTTTTAGATCAGCATAATGCATTATGCTGTTTAAGGTGGACTATATAATCCATATAAACTTCCATGAAATGGTGTACTCGGTCAGCAACAATTTTTAGCAATGTGGTACATATTAAAGTATCATGTCATCATGAATGGCCAGACCCAAGGTTTCTCACCAGAACATTGTCCTAAGCATAATACTGCCTCTGGCAGCTTGTCTTTTTCCCATAATCCATCCTGGTGCCACCCACATGATGCAAAAGAAAATGTCATCATCAGATCATGCCACCTTTCATTGCACCATGGTCCAGGTTTGACTCGCAAGAAAATTTCTTTATTAAAAGTAAATGTGTTAGACCGATGTAGCATCTTTCTCAGATCCAAGATTTCTTAATTAAAAGTAAATGTGTTAGACTGATGTCGCATCTTTCTCAGATCCAAGGTTTGTTTTTAGATGACTGCAGGTTATGTTGTCCAAGTGCAACAATTTGTAAGTGTTCACGGATGGTATCATGCATGTCTGTCTGTATCTACTGTGTTGCAGACAGTATCTTATGCCCGGTTCCTACTTCCTACCAATGCTTTGGTCAGGCAGAAAAGCAATGTCCCTCCGGATCCCACCACTGGCCAGACACCGATGTCCCGAAATTGGATAAACAACCAGAAGAACTTTAGCCACCAGCGATTGTGTAGCAACGTTGGACAAGAAGCTGGTGAATTACTTGGACACTGAAACATTAACAATATCATCCACCTTTACACTCCTTTACAGGAGTTTCATGTGATGTATCAACTTGTCTCCAACAGGTGTGGAAGAGTTGTCTGATTACGATCCAAACCTGTTAAGTGATCCTCAGTGGCCATGTGGAAAGCACAAGAGGGTCTTAATCTTTGGCTCTTACGTGGTGAGCACCAGCATATTGCTTATGTTTTATGTCTTGAAAACATATCTAATTTTAAGCATGTATAATTTGTGAGGTCAAAGGGCATTGTAGTTGTTCAAAGTACTGGCTCTCACATGACCTCAAGAAGGTCATATGATAAGGAAACTAGATAAAAGGCTTGGTGAGCTGCACACACTATATTGTATTACAATGTATTGATCTCGATAAAATGCTTGTATTTTAGTCATTCAACAATTTTAAAGGCTGTTTGATTTTTATCCTAAACAAACATGCGTTTGTGTCTTTCAGACAACTGTTATTGAATATGTAAAACCTTCTGACCTGAAGAAAGACATGAATGAGACATTCAGGGAGAAGTTTCCCCATATTAAACTGACATTAAGCAAAATAAGAAGGTAATCATTACATTTGTATATCAGTGGCTTAACTGTCCCCATATTTAAAAATGTAAAGAATGAAATCAATTTAGCTCCAGAATAATTGGCACCTCCAGGCCTCTGTTTAGAAATGATACAACGATCAAATCCATTCAGACAATAACATGTTGAGGAAGAAACTGAGGGCCTTAGGGACCTTTCTATACCAAAAAACATTTGTATGAATATTTCCTTGCTGTTTTTGTATTTCTCTTCATTTTTAAAATGCACTCAGTTACTAGGAATTTTATTGCTGATCATTTCCTGTTTTTCTGAGCGGGGTAAAAAAAAAACTTAAGCAAAAAAAGAGATTGTTGTTACCCATCCATATCATTATAAGGTGAATTATGTATGAATATACATAGAAAGATGAGGATGGTGTGCCAATTATTGTGGGATTGACCAAAATAAACTAAAAACCGAGCAAGTTAGAGAAAGTCTTACCTAAGGCAAGAGGTTTGTTTTGGAACTACGTTTGTAACACTTCACACCCCTGTAACTTGTGGTTGAATGTTTCCTGATGCTCAGCTTGAAAAGAGACATGTGTGCAGTAAGTGAGGAGTGTGGTCTACAGCCGGTTACCATAGCGATGGCCTATGTGTACTTTGAGAAGCTGGTTCTGCAGGGTCGCCTGAACAAGCCCAACAGGAAACTTGTATCTGCAGTGTGTGTGCTGCTGGCAGCCAAAATCAGCAGTGACCTTAAGAAAGTGGAGGTTAAACAGCTGATAGACGTAAGTAGAATTTGGCCATGTGTTCCTCTGTTTATTTACATGACCATCATTTACTTGTTCATGCTACATAACTCTATCAAAAATTTTAAAATCAAAGTTTAAGGGAAAAAAAACAGTATGCATTAATGTTAATATAAAAATTAATTGTCTGTTTTAAAGGAGTCCGATGAATCCCTTATTTATTTTGCATCGTCTATTGTACATTCTAAAACAGTTAATTCCGACTGTGAAATCTGATTAGGGCATAACAGCACGGAGACATTTCACTGTATGTGACGCTCTGCGCCACTCAGAACAATCCGTGTTGTTTTGTTTACTGCTTATACAAACCTAAGTAGCCTTTAACACAAATAAAGGGCACCAAGTAGCGCCCTTGATCTAGCGACCCAGATCAAGGGCGCTACTTGGTATATAAAGTAAATCTGGTTTCTCAGGACTGGCCTCCACCTCCAAGCCCCAAACCCAGTTACTTACACAAACTGTCGGACGCCGGCTCCGCCAGTCGGTGTTGGTTAATTCCGCCAGTTGTGTGAGACTAGACTACGTGTTGGTAGAGCAAAATGAAACAGACCAAAATCTGTTGATAAACGGTGGCCATGCTGACAGCCGTGCTGATATTAAGTACTACAGCACTTTATCTTGTGATATTTCTTTGATGTCCCAAAACTATTGTTTTTCTACTCAATCTCTATTTCACCCAATGAAGATTTATCTGAAAAGTGTCCAGCTTTTGAGTTTAAATTCAATTCTATGTTGCACTTGCATTTGACGCGCCCTCATAAATCATGCATGTTTAATTATAATGTTTAAAAATATTGTATACAGATCATAGTTATATTAATAAGTTGTTTTATTGCTGCTTCTTATTTGTCCCTGTGCTGATGTTGGCGAGCAGAAGCTGGAAGAGCGTTTTCGAATAAGTCGTCGGGAGCTCATTCCCCTGGAGTTCCCCGTTCTGGTTGCACTGGAAATGGCTCTCTACCTCCCCGACAGTAAGGTCATGCCACACTATCGCAGGTTGGTGCAGCAGGTATAGAATCGGAGAAAGCCCGTCAAGCTGCGGAACCTCAAAGACATGCATCCTGCTGACCTTCCTGTGTTCAGTTGTGTGATTAGTCTTCCATGTGGTTCAGCCCTCATGGTCGATGTGCTGATTAGTTATGGAGCTGGACATTTATCAAAAGTGTCAACCTTATATTTTTCCCCCCCGAAGTGTTTTTACTTATGACTGTAATTTATTTTCAATGTTTTATTTATTAAAACAGATGTATATTTGTAGATTATCAGTACATAAGTATGGAGACTAGCCTTTTTTTCTTAACAGTAATGTGGAGTGTCTTGTCTGTGTAACAGTCTTTAGGATACGACTCTATGTTAGAGATGACATTTTCCAGGCACGTTGTTTGTGCCGTCCTTAACAGATGTTCCGTGCGTGCGCTCCCTAAATACATTAGTTCGTCTCTTGTATATAAATTGAGTGTGCAGTGAAATGTTCTGTGAGCAGTGTACATGATTGTAATGTCAATCTCCTCTAGCTTTACATACATGAGTGCCAATTTAATCAGACCAGCTTGTAATTAATTTGGTGGAAATGAGATTAAAAGTTATTTTACATTACTATATTGCACAAAAGAGTCCAAAATAGAAACGCTAAGTGTGTAGTTTTTGGAATGGTAGGAAGTGCATGATGACAAGCATTTTTGTGTGGATGTAGCTGTAGCCATTCTGTGTGTATAGAATCACCACTGACTATTGGTTTGGTTGTTATGTATTTGTCATAAACATTGTATGACAAATCATACATCACTGTTTATGATCCTGTGGTCTGTTGAGTAATCGGTAAAACCATTAGCAAGTCAGTGAGCTGTTTGTGTTGTACTGTGATATATTGCATTTGGTGCAATGTGTACTCGTCTTATGATGGTACTATATGCTGTACATAATCGTACTTGTTTTATCTAGAATGAGGCCATACGTTGTGGCCTAACAGTCCACAGTAGATTCATTTGCAACACTGTGAATGACTACTATAATTTATCTATGAACCAAGAGGTACGACGTTAAGAACTGACTGTGATAGAAGTTCTTAGTTTTTCTCTCAGGGAATTTTTCTGATCTTAACACTCTGTGTGAACTGTATGTCTTATGCATGACTAAGCTCTGCATCTTATGCGTGAGTTTTTAAACAAGAGCATTTTAAACTCTTGTTATTTACAAACAAGCTAATTTTTTTTACATAAATCTTTTTTTATCGCAGCATGAAGTGCCTTGTTTTACACTGATCACTTTGCTGCCGTGCCATTAACCGTGTTCATTTGTGACTGCGCAATATTTTGTTACCAGCTTTTGAAACAGTAAAAACACCTCAGACAGTCCAGCATTCTAGGCATGTTGGATGTCATCTGGTTTGACACTGTAGAACACACTGTGAGATGTTGCACGAAGACAATAACTCTGAGCACATATCTGTATTGTGTATTAAATCTTTTTTGCCAAAAGACATTTTTGAATATGACATGAAGGTATAGTTTAGTGTCTGTAAGATGCTATGTTTTGTGCTGTATCGATGACATATTTTAAGTGTTCAATTTGTGTGAGTAAATTATTAAATATACTGAAATACCTGCCATTCCCATCTTTTTTTCTTCCAAATGGAAGAATAAATCCTGTTTCATGACTTCGCCACAGATCGCTACAAAGTCACTAATCCTTAGTCTCAAGTCTGTAACCTGAGGGAGCTATAGCAAGAAATTTGTGAAAACTGAACCGACAACAAAGAAAACAATTCATTGCGGTGTGTGTCACGTGCCCATAATTATTTATTTTATCCCAGCACTATTCTGTGTAAAGAGTTACTAAGTTTACTTGGATAGTGAGATTTTATAAGATTAGGAGCTACATATAAGCAAGGAGATGAAGTTAAAAGTAAGTGAAACAAACAAAGACTGAACTAATCAAGGCTCATGTCTTCATCATCATCTTTCTTGTCCTTAGGCTTTCCTTCTTGCTCAGTTTTAGCTTCACCTTCCATTGCCTTGGCAAATGCTTCAACGTCTGTAAGACACATACATCAAGTCAATGTCAGCCTGAATATTTACAATATGTAAAGATTTGTGTTTATATAAAAACAATCTATACTTGCCTCCTTTATTAGCTGCATCTACAGCTTCTGCAGGCAACCCAAACTGATTCATCAAGGGTCCTAACTGTCCCGAGGCTAGAGCACTACTAAACAAACTTATAGCCTGCACAGAAAAGAAAATTAAGGAAAACATTTCTTCAGCTTGCATACGAGTCAGTGGGTGTGTGCTTGGGTGGAGAAAAAACATAGAATCTAAAAACTGCATTAACATCTAAAACTTTTATAAGCACTAAAAAGTAGTATTTTTCTAGACTAGGTAATATCTACTGGCAAAAAGAAGTTTGGATATATTACAAGCAACGTATTTCAGCTGAAAGTACTTAAATTTTGGCAGAGCGCATTAAAAGATCAAATAAACTGATTTGGGGTTTTTTTTTCCCCCACCATCAGGTTTTCAAACTACTTTACAAGTGAACCAAAAAAAGTTAAAGGTCATTTATTACCATTCAGTCATGGTAGTTAACTAAAAGTACTTAGTTTTTTGGATAAATTTTCTTTAAATCTCTGTTCACTGAATGAATCACCTGGCTAGAAGGAAACCACTGTGTATATATATCTAACACAAAGTTATTGATTAATAAAGTGCCTTAATTACAAACAGGAATCCTGCTGCGTATTAAATACAGTATACATTTATACTTTCAAAATGACAAAAACTAATTTATAATGTCATGCTTTTGTCTCCTGAAACTTAAGCACACTTCTCTACTACACTACTAGTACTATACCTAATAATAATAACATTACTAGTATTTTATAACATTCCTAAGATCAAGGATAGTTTCAGGTCACTGTAAAAGTCCAAGCATTATCTATCTGCTAGCCTTCTATCTAAAACATAGACGGCCTCTGCCTTTAAAAAAAAAATAAAAAAAATGGATTGACATGACCCATGTTTCTGACCTGCTGAAATTGTGGTGAGGTGAGCGTGTTCTGGAGTTCGTCTGTGCTCTGGGGAAGAGACTCTCCTGATGGAAGAAAAGGAAGCAGCCGCTGCTGAACCTCTGCATTCGCCAGGATTGGTGCCATGATCTCTGGTGTTAAAACACTGGCAAGATCAACTGTTTAAAGACAAGATGATTACAACAATAAGACTGATTGATGATGGCTGAAAAAACATTAGTATCATAGAACAACATATAAATGTAATGCAAAGCTTTTTTTCTACCCCAGAAATGAAGGATACCCCTCAGATGAACAGGAAGAGAATCCCAGCTCAGAAAGTATACATCAGGGTATACTCACAGTCTGATCATAGGGGGGCCAGTGTGCAAAACTTGGTGATTCTTCTGTTTAATAATAGCTTATTCAAATAATCTGTTAATTACCAGGTTTAATGGGTTTGTTTAGGTGTTGGGGAATTAAAGTATGCAGGACACTGGCCCTCCAGGACTAGATGAAAAGAGTTGCAGCATGCATAGTTACTTGTTCATTTAAACTCAATTACTTTTGAAAACCTCACCTGCTTGTGCAGCTGCAGGCACATTCATGGTTGCCAGGATATTCTGTAGGTCACTGAGCTGAATGGGCTGGGTGGGGCTGGTAGCCCCGGCTGAGGGAGCAGGGGCTGCAGGAGTAGTGGGTGTGGTCACAGGAGACGCTCCAGTGGCTGCAGAGGGGGTAGTGGGAGTAGTCGGAACCTGAGATGAACTGAGGCGGGGAGCTGCTGATGTAGAGGATGGAGTGACAGCCGTGGACTGACTGCGAGAGCTTGAGAAAAGAGGGAAATTTCAAGGGTAGTAAACTAGAGTTATGTACTTCATAGTTCTACCAGGAAACCTAAAACCCCACTTTAAATTTGTTTAAACAAAAACAAGTCTTTTGTTAATTTAATTTCTACATGCATGTAAATTAAGGAAATGCTAACTTGAGTTCTGCATGGAAATATTTTGTTTCATACTTTTGGGCATGGGAGAATCAGAGCAGTTAAGCTGTAGGAATCAATTAACCTACACTGCATGTATTTGAACTGTAAGAGGAATCCTCAGTACTTGGAGAACCCCAGAAGTGCATGAAACTCCATGCGCATAGAGATTCAGACCCTTAGCTCTGGTGGTATGAGGTGACAGAGCTACTGAGCCACCATGCCACCTACCTGTAATACCTTTACCATTTAATGCTTTACTGGCAATTACACCTGCAATTCAGTAACCCTTTTGAACCCTCAGAACTTTACGCTTCTATATACATTTCTCACCAGTGATTCATAGTAGCTAGTGAATAATTTTTTTTGTGATGAATAACTGAAAATGTATTAGTTACATGTATTAATCTCCACAGTTTACCTGGAGGATGAACTGCTGGTTGCTGGAACACTGCCCCCCAACAAACTAGCAAGTCCTGGTCCAGCTAGGGCACCCAGACCCCCTTAGACAAAAAACAAAAACTCTTAAAATCACAAAAGCTAGCCGTCTTTAGTGCATTATGTGACCTAACATTTATAACCTACCTGTCGATATGTACCTGCATTACATGCTAACATCAGTCCAGTCCTCTATGAGTTAATTGACTTACCAAGTCCACCAAGTCCAGTTGGTCCAATTAGCTGCATCAACTGATTATGACTCATATTACCCAGAAGACTCTGGAGGCCACCTTCACCTTTTGGAAAGAAGACATTTGCCAATTAAACCCACAATTTAAACAAGGCCTTTAAGTGAGCATAAGGAGATTACATCTTACAGGACACACGAAAGCACCATATCAACAAACATGGCATTTCCCTATTGAAATGGCTGTATACCTCCACATGTACATTTTATTATTTCTTATGACACCACATTTGCATACACAAGCAACCTGTTTTACATCATAATTATTACATGAGAAACCATATTATACATTCTTGTCTGCTTTTTCAACTAGCCTTACTAACACAGTAGAATGTCTCTACAAACCCCCCCCCTCCCCATTTATTTAGCTGTTCAAAATATATACAAGGACATGAACATAACATAATATGCAAATTAATTAAAAGGGAACCTGCATTTAAAGAATCAAAAGAGTTTGTTGTGAAGCACTACAATGGTTATCACTGTGCCTCAAACCTATAGGATCGAGGTTCCTGTCTTTATGTCTGTGTGCTTTTTATATGGCTACTAGATTGGGCTACTAGCGCCCTGCGATAGACTGGCACCCCATCCAGGGTATAACCTGCCTAGTGCCCCTAGGATAACCTCCCAGCCTTCCATGACCCTTAGAGGATAAGCTCTATAGAGAGTAAATGTGTGTTGTGTTTAAATTAGTACCTCCTAGAGCAGAAAGCTCATGACTGCTGCCTCCGCTACCAAGGGCACCAGGTATGGGTGGATTGTTCAAGTACTCATTTACTTTCCGGCAATACTCATCATCTTTATCAGTTTTGGGTTCCTACAAAAAAATTTTAATAATTTGTGCTTTTATTTGGCTTCTTGCTCTCATCAAAAAAAATAATAATAATATTTTTTTAAAAATCAGTATAAATAAAAAAAAACAAATAAGGATCAAGTTCATGTATGACCCACCTGCATCCAAAAGAAGAGACGCTTGGAACCGGCTTTAAACTTCAGCACATAGACACGACCTGTTGTGCACTGACTGACTCTCTTGAACTCGCAGTCATCCGGAAAAATGATCAAGTCCTTAGAGATATAAATGCAATATAACGATCATGCAAACGTTTTTATTTTCTGTTTTCAGTTAACACACTAACGTTGAACTTAATCAGGTATCTTAATCACCTGTGGCATCAGTGAAGCTCACACGTTAATAAGCATGAATAAACATAATTTAACTATAAAAATAATTCATAAAATTATATATACAATTTGTTTCCAACATTATATAGTTTAGCATTACATCTAGATTATCTGAAGACTGCAGTACACAGCCATAGTACTTACATCTTCCACATTCCCAGTTGTTCTGTCCTTCCAGCAGAAATGAATAAGTGAGTCGTCAGTCTGTTGAATGTAGACCTGACCTTTGCGTTTATCAGGGGTCACAATGCTTCCTTTCAGGCTCATTTTTCCGGCACGGAACTCCACCAGATATTTACTGGATGAGCCACGTGACCCAGAAACCAAACTTGGAAATAAGGCCCCAGAAGACATCTGCATTGAGATGCATAGATGTAAAGATTACTTATGAACTTTTCAGTGGAAAAAAACATAATTAGGACTAAACAAACTATGAACACCTATCAGATCATCAAAGATCATCAGTTCATCAGAACAGGATTTGAGTGTGTGGTTCAATCATTATAGAAAGTTTGCATTACCCTTACTATTTTCACTAAAGTAGTGCAAATCATTTCAAACCATCTTAATACACAATATTTGAGCTGCTACTAAAGACGTTTAATTTTTGTAAATTTATGCAGTCACATGATCCCATCTTCTAACCTGCTGTCCTGTGTAAACTCTTCTTCACACGGAATATGAACAACTTCTTTATTGTTTAACAGCGGTTGGAATTCAGTAGGTTGGTGGTTACGTTACCACCAACTGTAGGTCTCATTGTCCCTCATCCACCCTGCACCTTAAAGCCAATTTTCCATACCAGCCTATCTTAAAAATTTCTAATGCTTCCCTCCCGGCTCTTGTCTTGACTTACTCTACTTCAATAAATTATCTGCTTTACCCGGCACATCCACACATATTCTTTGACATGTTTACTCTCTGTAACACACAGCATCTTTAGTTAGAGTAGAGTTATTTAGGTTGCATCAATCATATAGATCTCTGTCCTCAGCTTCCCGGTCATTTAAAGCCAACATTCCAGTCCAGTCTTCCTCAAAAACAACATTCTTCTCCTTCCTTGTTGCGGTTGTTTAACCATTTCTTAGTTAGTTTCATGACCACCAACTGTAGGTTTCATTGTCCCTCATCTTCCTGGCCTCTTAAAGTCAATTTCCAGATAAGATTTTCTTGATCTGTTCAGTGTTTTGAACTCTTTGTTTGTTTTAACCGGTACTGTACCTGTGGCATGTACACACTTAACATGTTTCCTCTTAGTACCACTCAGCATCTTTAGTTGGAGTTCTGTAGGTTGCATCATCACCACCTATAGATCAATCTCTCCTCAGCTTCCCTGTCCTTTAAAGCCAACTTTCCAGTCCAGTCTTTCTCAAAAACATTAAATGCTTCCTTTCCTGATCAGTGACTCCCCATTCTAAAGGACTCATAACACTGCCTTCCACCCTCCCTAGTTCTTTGAGCTGTGTCACCTCTCCTGCATGCTTTCATAGCTAAAAAAAAATTACTGTGTGAACTCTATATTGAGTTTTGTTTTTCAGCTGTGTTAGCCATGTTTCTTCCTTAATTACTATGTGACTAAGTCAGCCTTGAGGAAAGTTGGGATAACTTGGTACAAATAAACCATGCATGTTAAAAAATATTATTTGGGAGAACTTGCCATGTTATACCGATTGTTTTAATTAAAATATTTTTAAACATTGAGTTATTCAATTTGGGATATTTAAGTAAAATATAAGCCGATTTAATGTATAAAGGCCCTGCTTACACACACCGCGGAAGTTCTCTCTCTCTCTCTCACACACACACACACACACACACACACGGGAAAGAACAGTTTTGTAACAATCAATTGCTATGTAACAAAACAGTTTGTAAGTTTCTTGGTAAACAACACACATTGAAATCATAATAGTGAAATAAACCTCTGGGGAAATAAGACTGGATGTTTTAGTGTTTCTGAGCTGGCGTCTTCTTTCCTGGAGACAGTGAAACGCTAGCTATAACGCCAATACTGGCTAATTTAAATATTTATAATAGCGTAATAGCTATTTGTTAGGTAACCAACTGCTCCAGGCTAAATACAAAAACACTAAGATCCTCATGGTTTAGCAAATATAAGGTGCATGTAAGCTTCTTTCAAGTAACGTTAACCAAAATACTAGCATTAGCTAGCCACCTAGTAAACTGCAAGTAACGCTAGGTTAAAAGTGCTTTTTTCCGACAAACCCGTCGAATTCTACTTCAAGAAAACCCGTACGAAAATTGAAAGTGTTAGAATATCATATTATAAAGCATAATTAGATATGATAACTTACATTTATTTCGTCTCAAATGCTACACACAATTATGCAGGAACAAGGAAGACGACAAACCTTGAAGGAACTAAAATGTGCAGTGCGAGCTACATGATTGGTCAAGAACCACTCTATCTTAGTGCTGATTGGTTAATTTGCATGTCATTCAAACTTTGGCCAAACGTGCACCGTCATGCTGTCTGCGGAATGATAAAGGTTCAGTGTCAGTGAACACCACGTGGACAGCGCAAAAGTATTTGCTCCTGGTATTTCTTGGTGAAAAAAAGATGTCATAGTTTACATTAATTTTACATTATATATCAAAATATCATACAGTAATGACATTTGAATCTTATTTCTCTCTCTAAAATTTGACATTTTATGCTCATTAGGTTGTGTGTGTTAGATCACCTTTTATTTCTGAGCTACAGTTCCCTGATTTGCCAAATGACTTATCAGATTTATTAATTTGATTGTATTTCGAAATTATTATACTCATTTGTCCTATTACATTCACTCACTTAACATCTATATCCTGTATACAGGGTTGTGGGGGGTCTGGAGCCTATACGAAGTGACTTAGAGCACAAGGTGGTGCCAATCCATAATAGGGCACACATACACACTTGCATGGTCATTCACACAATACTGGCAATGTGGGAACACCAATTAGGCTCATCTGCATGTCTTTGGAAGGTGGGAGTTACACTCACAGTATGCATTTTCTCTTTTTTTGGCAAGTTACTTGAAATGTGGCAATAAAGATAATTAATATTATCCTATATAGTTTATGTTTTATTTTTATCTTTTCAGTCTACACCTCGAAAACCCACATTGAAATTATTAGAAATAAAAAATTTAAAACTGTTTTTAAAGACCTTTTTACTTATGCGATTATTTCAACATTTTTGAATGGAGATGTGTATAAATAATAAAAAATAAATAATTTTAAAAAATGTGAAATAACACATATGGCATTAGGTAATTAAGTAACAACAGGAAGTCAGTCTGTATTTTAAGACCTAAAGGTCAGCTGTTCTGTAATAGTTCTTGCAAGAACAGTATTATCAGTGCATTTGCAAAACTGGTCAAGCACTATGATGAACCTGGCTCTCGTGAAGCGATCAAACACCATGATGAAACTGGCTCTCATTAAGTGATCAAGCACCATAAGGAAACTGGCTCTCATGAAGCGATCAAGCACCATGATGAAACTGGCTCACATGAAGACAATCCTAGGAATGATAGACGAAAGCTTACCTATGCTGCAATGGATCAGTTCATTTAGAGTTACCAGCCTCAAAAATCACCAATTAATAGCATCTCAGATTAGAGCCATTATGAAGGCTTTACAAAGCATACATAGTCACATCCTAATATCAACTACTCAAAGGTGATTATTGCATATTTTGGATGGATCTTCCTGTAGGTACTGATGATACTGGCACTTACCAAATGTGGCTTTTTCAATCAATTACGGGTTGAAGGAAGTTACTACATGGCAGAAGTATAACAGGGAATATTTTAATACATGTAATAAAGAAGAAACCTTTTTTCTTTGGTGTTATTCCAAAAGAAATGTTATGCACTTATCAGTAGAAAAGAACGTTTGAAACAATTCACCATGCTATCAATAAAGCAAAAAATACCCAGTATTTACTGGAATTTATTTGTTTGCTATTTTACATTTAATATTGCTCATTTTGAAGGATCAGATTTTACATCACGTTAGACAATTAATATGATCTATACAAAATATAAGAAAAGTTATTTTAAGTGCAACTATATAAAGCCTACATAGTTCATTTTGTGTTGTCTGTTTGTGATGCAGTGGAATCCATAAAATAACAACTGTATTTTTATATACAGCGTTGATCATTAGTAACAACATAAATCCAACTACTTCACTTACCATATTGACAAAGTATGCTTTATGTAGCTGCACTCTGTAGGACCTGGCAGAGATTTACCCTAATGTCAACCTTCAGAGTTTCACATTGTAACACTTTTTAAAGTTCACATTACATCAGTGACCTTTATGACTGTTCCTTTAATGCTGATGTATAAGAACAGTATTGACTAATATTCATATATTCATATATATATATATATATATATATATATATATATATATATATATATATATATATATAGAATCATTAAACTGTCACTTAATTTACATTAAAGTACAATAATATATGATGAAATACAAATGGTGCATTTGGAAACCTCCCGTAATATACTGAATGACCTAATTCTCCCATGTACATCTATATGGAACATGTACAAGTTGCTACCTGTGCACTCTTTGGTGAGCAACTAACTGTTCTGGTCAAATGCAGCTGAATCCAGCAAAACATACATCAGTGACAGTTTAGGTCAAAAATACCGCTTTGGCCAAAAACTGTTTACAAATCTAAGCAAACGCTCAATGAAGTTCAAGCTTTACACAAAGGGCCAGTGTGAGATTTAAAAAAAAAAACAAAAAAACAAAAAAACAATAACAACAAGCTGCGTGAGACCAAGATGGGCATACACAGAATTATTGGATGGGACAAAAACACAAGCCCTTTGTTTGCAAAGTTAAACTCCAGTGGAATATATAAACATTCTCAATACTGTTGCAAAAGAATGTCACATTAAATTTTCTAAAGATAAAATTTACATTCTGATGAATGTTTGCATAGACTGTTTCATTTGTGTGTTTTCTGTGTGTGTACGCACAAGAGAGTCGGTGACAGAGAAAATTGCACAGAAATAGATAAAAAAAAATATAATCAAAAAGCTCATTTGAAACATCTTGTGGTAGTGCACTATTCCCATTTACCTATTTTTTAGTCTTTCAGGAACACACAAACATTAGTTATTTAAAAATTGTTCAGGCTCTACCAAGCAGCAGTTGAGTAGTTTATACAATTTGACTCTATGTTAGGGTGAAATATTCTTAACTAGTGCTGAAAACACATATAGCACCCAAACATATATAGCACATTTCCTTTAAATGAAGCCTGTACATAGGTGTGTGAGACTGTCTACACACACACATATGCAGTCCTCATGAGTTTATGGCTTTAGTTTCCACAAAAGAAAAGTCGCTTTGGCAACTATAATCAACTTAAAATCTCAACATAAGGATACACTAGACGTCTCTGCTGTTTAAAGTTGTTAATTACTTTCTACACCATTAGAAAAAAACCCTCATTCATAATTATGGTCAATAAGCAGCTTTTATATTTGGCTAGTCATAAAGCATGCATGTGAGAAATGAGCATGCAACTTTTGGGAAATTCCTGTGTATCAACAGCGAGAAACAGAAGTTGTTCCCGAAAGATTATAATGGGATTTATTATTTAAGAGATATTAATCATTCATCTACTGAATCTACTAAATTTTAAATGTACTACTGGTTTAGCTGGACATCCCAAAGTGTTGCTTACACTTACAGAGGTCATAATACTGGACAATTTATTAGCTATCATAGTAATGATACAATAGCTGCATTAGTCTGACCATAAAAAGCTAAAAGAGTCTCATAAATCTCCATTGCTGTTAATGTAAAAATCTCCATTGCTGTAGTAACAAGCCATCAATAATATAGTGTATCCATAAAACACCTGAGTATAACAAGCATAACATATGATGAGGAGCCCGATTTGTGCATTAATCACTATACATGAACTTAGTCTTACCTATGTGTTTTACCATAAAAGTAAATTACGTGTGGGAGTGGGGAAAGCATACTGCATTTCCTACATAAAAAAAAAAAAAAAGAAATCAGCCATATTAAGTTCTGGGTTTTAGATTTTAAATATAAAGATTTGGTTGAAATGTAGGCAGAAGAGATGTTGTTAATAAGTTCAGTGAACTATTCATGTATGTCTCACATATTGATAGCTGAAAGAAAAAAATAATACTATAAAAAAAAATAAAGGCTCTTTGTGAGTAGATAATGATAAGGACCAGGTGACGAAAAGACCAGAGGTATAAGCAAACTTGCTCTTTTTCCAATCAGTAGATATCAGGGAGGTCAGAGTATTTCCTGTCAAAGTAACCACCTGTGTAGATCCAGTCTGAGGTTCCTGTATAAGGATTTGTGCCCTGCTGGAACCATCTGGAAAAGGCAACACCAATATATTAAGTACATTAAATTGAAGGAGCTCTGAGTGTGTGTAGGTGCAGTATATAAATGATGAATTTAGTTTTACCTGGTGGACCACTCCTCCTCATTATTAGCACGTTCTCTACGTGCAGCCCGTTGTTTTTCTTCAAGTCGCTCCTTTTCTTGACTCGCAGTGTCTGAAATATAAGCAATTAATTATCCACAGCAATGGCATGATTATAAGTTAAAAAAAAAAATTACACATAAAAAAAAAATTATTAAAAAAGGACTATGTCTAGATGTTTACCTATGTCTCCATTTTCCATTGCTCTTATGTCTGGACGCAGGCGGCAGTCTGTTGGTGCTATGATACCCTCCATGCCAGGAGCCAGTTCATTGAGCATCATGGCAAAGCTGGTGAAATTATACATCTAGAAACAAATCCAGGGGACAGAAACATTGCCAAATTATAAAAGGGTATAAATAACACATTAATTTCAACAGTAAATAACTTCAACACGTTCAGTAAAAAAGTCAACCTCATACTCCTGATGTTATACTCAAGCTGAATTACCTTTAGACATAATGTATATTAAGACAAAATTAATGAATCCATGAGCACTTACATAATGCAGTACATGACTTACAGAAATAAAAGCTAAAAATCTTCCCAAAGGCAGAAAGAAAAAACCAACATAAAGTTACCTGGCTCGAGTGTGCAGGTCTAGGGGTTATCCTCCACAATAATGTACTGCCAAGGATCATAGTGACTGTTTCCTGAACCTCTGGCATTTCATCAGCATCATCAGCACCACTACCAGTACTTTGTTCCTTAAAGATTACACACTGTCTTTAACACCCTGTCCATTTTACATTAATATATTAAAAACATAAAAAAAAAAAATCTAGTGGACATTAATAAGAAACTATGTATATTAAATATTCAGTAAATTCTTTAAAAAATTGTAAAGGAGCTGAATTTCTCTATAAACCAATCAGTCTGTGAGTCTAATCAGTCTATCAGTCTGATAGACATTCTTCAGCCTTATACACAGAATTATACACAAAGATCAAGAATCACAACTGTTCAGAACTACAAACCCTCCTCAAATT
Organism: Clarias gariepinus; assembly: GCF_024256425.1. Taxonomy (NCBI): domain Eukaryota; kingdom Metazoa; phylum Chordata; class Actinopteri; order Siluriformes; family Clariidae; genus Clarias; species Clarias gariepinus. The sequence goes on from NC_071121.1 coordinate 9,286,407, forward strand.
TAGCTTAAATGGTTCCACAAACATTCACCTGTAAATTTTGCTAAAAGCCAAGCTTACAAAGATTTACACAAGGGACCATGTACAATATAGGTAGGTACCGTAAAGTCAGTAATTATTTACACTTTGACCGTAGAGTGTTTGCCAATTGTGAAATAAAGACAAAGACTGTAAAATAAAGGCTTAGGTTGCCTGGGGTTTCATAATCCATGTCAACACAATAATTATCCACGCCAAACATTTTGAAATCCAATGAACATGTATTAGCATATATTAGAATTGCAAAACAATACTGTGGTTTATAACAAACCATTCTTATAAAACTTCATTTTGTAAGACAGGTTTCCGGCAAATGTTTAGTGATCAACACAAAAGACATCATACATTTTACTAATAATATGCACCATATATAAGTACATTAACAATTATCTTTACCTGCTTGTGTTTCTTCAAATCTCCACTTTTCTTGTCTGCCTTCTTATTTGTTTCATAGACCTTTGGATCTATGGCGTAAAGACACTCTGTCCACTTCCCATACAGAATACGCCGCTTCTTCTTACTGTGTCATAATTAACATAGATGAAATTTTATTAACAAATAAAAATACTAAAACAATGCAAGCGGATAACATTATAAAAAAGATTCACACAATACGTTTGGTTTATACAGATGAGCCAAAACATTATGACCACATGCCTAATATAACCAGTTTTTACCTGAGACATGGAAAACTCAACTCTATCCTCAGAAGGTGCCCTGGGGTTCCTAGTACCAAGAAGTTAGCAGTAGATCCTTTTGGCAGTAGATCCAAGGACCAGTTCGAATGTTAATCTGCCATTTATAGGCTGTGGTGACTATACAGTCCCATACACAGCAGGGTGAAAGACAGTAACCATCATAAAATTTTTCTGGTTTACGCCACAGTAGGCCTTCTGTTATGTATTTGTACCAGAAAGGATAGCCTTTGTTGTGATGAATCTTGGGCGCCCAACACACTGTCACTGGTTTGTGAATTGTGATTCCAGTGTCAAGTACTCGCCTCTGCTGACTGGAAGCACCCCACAAGCGATCTTGTTTTGGAGATGCTCCAACCATAATGATTTGGCCCTTGTCTAAATTCCTTGGGTCTTCACACTTGCCCGCTTCCACCCCACTTTCAACATAGCCAATTATAACAACTGACTGCTTGCTTGCTTATTTAACATATCATTAACTTTATCTTATAACAAAGGCTCATGTTAATCATTGTTGTTTCCTTAATCTATAAGTAGTCATAATGTTTGGGTTAATTAGTGCAAGTAATAAGCTTTTACAGGTGAGACAGAAAAGGCAGACACAGTGTGATGGTAATAAAATCCTATGAACTGCATCGCCTGACATTTCATAGTGGCATCAACTCACCTCTTGTCAAGGATATGACCTTCCACCCGGTGCAGTTCTTTGCCAAACATACCGCAAGGCTTAAAAGCAAGGACACACTTGTCCCCGGTGCTTCAGCCAGAAAGAGACAGAAAAAGTAAATACCTATGCACAGTCAGTCACTACTAAGGAAACACCCAGTGTTTATTAATCTAAAGCAAAATGTTCTCTGTGAATCTTATAACAAAACATTTTATAGGGCAAAAAATCTACAGTTCTGTAAATAGGACAGTTTAGTCTTTGACCAAACTCTGAGGGATAGACAGTGTGCACACCTGTGGTTGATGATCTCTACTGTTCCATACTGTTCGATCCACAATTTGCCTATGATGACATTATGCACACAGCACATAGGGTTTGCCCATGTGTAAACCTCCTTGTGCCTATGGAAAAATATATATGTGAAAAATATTGTAATTTAATTAAAAAAGTGAGACAAACATTTATTACACATAAAATGAAATATTTCAAGCCTTTCTTGTTTTAATTTTGATGATTTTTGAAATTTCCTTTAGGATCAATAAAGTACCTATTTATTCCATCTATCTCTTACAGCTTACATCTCATGAAAAAAATCCTCAAAATATTAGAATATTTAATCTCATTACTATTCATACAATATAAATACCGTGTATCTCTCAGTCTGGTTCAATAAATGCATGAGGAAAACTGCTGACTTGACAGTTGTCCAGAAAATGATTGACACCTTCCGCAAGAAGGGTAAGCCACAGAAGGACTTCTCTGAAAGGCTGGTTGTTCCCAGAGAGTTGTATTGAAGCTTATTCATGGAAAGGTGACTGGAAGAGACAAATGTGGTAGGAAAAAATGAATGAGCAACAGCGATGAAAGCGGCCATGAGAAGACTGTCAAGCAAAACCCATTCAAGAACTCGGGGAAAGCTTCATAAGGAGTGGAGTGAGGCTAGAGTCAGTGCATCAAGAGCCACTGCATCAAGAGCCACCATACACAGATATCTTTAAGAAATGGGATACAACTGTCACATTCTGAGTATCATGCCACTCCTGAACCAGCGACAACATCAGAAGCATCTTACCTGGGCTAAGGAGAAAAAGAACTGGATCAGTACTCAGTGGTCCAAAGTCCTCTTTTCAAGTGAAAGTAAATTATAGCATTTGGAAATCAAGCTCCCAAAATCTGAAGGAAGAGTGGAAAGGCACAAAATCCAAGTCCGGTGTAAAGTTTCCAAAGGCAGGGATGATTTATGGTGCACTGTATTTTATCAAATTTCAACGTCAACGCAGTCTTCTACCAGCAAATTTTAACGCACTTAATGCTCCTGTCGGAAAAGCTTTATGGAGACGCTTATATCCTTTTCCAGCATATTGAGAGCATAAACTGGCATACTTTTTAAAAATTAGGAGATTTGTTTATTTTAAGTCCATTTTTGATTGATCTTAGGTAATACTATAATATTGTGAGATAATAATTAAAAAAAAAATAACAAATGTATGAAGACAAAATCATCAAAATTGAAACGAAAGAAGGCTTGAAATATTTCACATTACATGTAATGACTCTAGAATGAGTTTCACTTTTTGAACATTATGTTAAAAATCAACAACATATTTTTCATGATATTCTTTCACATATTTATATACATAAGGAATGGGATTTACCAGGGACAAACAAATATAAATAATAAAAAAAAAAATATATATATATATATATATATATATATATATATATTAAAAAAATTTGGAGTTAGTCTCATGATACACGAATTGGCACATAAAAGAATCGCATGATAATTCACTGAATCAATTTTTTTAATATTACATATCATACACACACACACACACACAAATATGTCTACATACGTGTGTATGTATACATTCATACACAGACACACAGACACACACACAGCTGCTCAGTTTACCTGTATGCTACTTACTTAGATAGCTCTAGTGTCATAGTTCCTTTCGGTTCTGCTTCTACACTTTTGCCCCAGAACTTCAGTTTGGGATAGATAGAGCCGTGGAACTGAAAATCTTGGCTAAGTGATTCAGCGTAAAAAGCACTAACTGGGGGATGGTGGCTAACCTGCTCAGACATCAACCGGTATCCCTCATCTTCCCTAAAACCACAAATCACCACAAGGTTGACATAAGGTTTCAGTTTGACTTTTAAATATCTGGAAGACAGATATTGAATCAGAAGAAGCTGGCAGATACACATAACTGGGGTTGGCTTACCTTATGAGCTCATAGGTCTCTCCCAGCAAAGGGTTAAAAGGTTTTCCAGTTCTGTCCCACTGTGACGCCACAGCAGACACAGCAAATGCAGCAACAAGCTAATGAACAAAAACAAAGAGCTCAGTACCAAAATCATAGAAAATAAATTACAGTAACAAAAATAAGAGGCTAAACATGTACCTGCATACGCTCTATAGAATCAGATAGTGTGCAAGCTTTATGAATGAGGTATGTGTGTTCCATGTATTCTGTAAGTCTCTGAAGAAAGCTCAGTGGCTCATTAAAAACCACTGGCATAGTTATCTTGGACAACTCCTAAACAGTCAAAAAAAAGTTAGAAGATTATCATCACCTCTGTCACCTATTCTTGCCATTAATTCTAGCCATAGTGCTACTAACTAAAACAATATGTTCTACATTATTTAGAATATTTATCCCTCACCATCCCTATGCATTTCTTCAGGAAGCCCCAAATACTGAAGTCATGTCTGGAAAACATGGGGGCAGGGAGGGTTGTCCTGTATAGAAAACAGAAAAACACATATGTAATAAAAATACATTCGCTTGTTACTCATTGATTTCCTGACAACATACCTTCGTTCCGACACTCCATTCTCTGATCGCACACAGCCATTAGATGACTGTTTTTTTTCGAACCCAGAGGCATCTTTAAAGCTGACTTCACAGGAGTCATCTGATTCCAAACCTTTAATAGTTTAAAAGAGGGGAAAAAAAGGATTAAAAATGAGGAAAAAAAAATAAATTCTTAGTATGATCCACTATTCCCACCTGTCTCTGCATCATAAAACTCCTCTTCACTGTTCATGATGGACAGTTAGGAATATTTTCATCAGTGAGAGAGGATCATTCTTTCAAAGCAGCAGTCTGTTCGAGACCTTTCAAAATACAGCACAGACAAATGATCAGTTGCTATGGCTGCATATTTAAGAAGAGAAATACTGCATGCAAACTTATCACATAGAAATGCTAATAGCTGCTACGCGTGAACATTTAAATTCAAGCAGGAAAAAAAGTAGTGTGTGTGATGTTATAAAGCAGTACAGAATGCTAATGCAGTGAATCAGTGACCTAGTCATTTTTACATTCACTTATTTATTTATTAATTGCTTTTATCCACAGCAACTTACAAATGAGACTGATTACATAATGTTACGTAGGTGATCTGGTAGATCTGAATTAGGCTTTTCTTTATGTGTACATGCACATCTTGGCTGTATTGTGCATCCTAAAAAGGTCTGTTTAGTATCTTGTATGTTCTATATATTTTTTATATTGATAAATAGTTTTGCATGTTAAGTCAGAGATTTTAAACTGAAACGCAAATCACGACAACAGAGCTGTTCAGTGTGTTTAACATCACTGTGCATTAAAGTGCTGAACCTTGAATATTGGACAGAAATGTTTTGCCTCTAATGTGCCACCTATAATAAATAACGCATGGGATTTATGCACAATGCCACTTGTAATGCCACTGCTTCTTCATGTGCATGCAAGGTAATGTAAAAACCTTAAGCAAAACCTTTTAATCTTTATACTTAAGAGTCCAACAGTGGCTCTATGATAGTTCTTAGAGGTTTAGGTTCAAAAATAAAGAAAAAAGGAAGCTTTCAGGGGCCACTATTGGTTTATAGTTATTTGCGCAGCATTAAAAAGAATTAGCAAATAAAAACGAGGTAAATTAAATCATTTGTACAAAATAATTTTAACAATGGGTTTGTATATTGATGATAATGATGACACTTAAAAAAGTGCATCAAGTTATCAATACCACATTGTCATACTTTACAGCTATACTTGGTTTATAGTCCTTTTTATTATTCTAACAAGCAAAACAATAAAAAAGTACAGTTCTTAAAAAGTATGCCAGCAAGCTACCTCCACCTGTTTTTCCACAACCATACTCATTAACAATGGGCCAGCTGAAAAACCAGTCATCCCTATGGACATACAGGCTTCAATAAAAAAAAAAAAAAAAAAAAAAAAAACAAGCCTCTGTATTTAGTGACAACAACAGGACCTTGTGACATGTGTCAGAGGGAACTGAAACTCAGGTAATGCAATGCTATGCAGTAATGAAAGATCTTTTCCTTGCACACAGCTCACACAGACATAATTTCACACAGAATGCAATTTTACAGTTGATGCAACTTTATTGTTAAGCAACACGTATTACAGCATAACCTACTATGACCACAAAGAGTTATAAGAGTTCTATTAGACTATTATTATTCAACCCAATCGAGCTCATGATCAATTAAATCAAGTTGTAATTGTTTAAGTCTTCATCTTCTACACTGTTTATCCTGTATACAGAGTCATGGGAAGCCTGTAGGGTATCCCAGGAGACTTAGGGCACAAGGAGTTTTTACATTCCACAGGGTGCCAATCCAGGGTGCCAATTCACCGCAGAGCACACACATACACACTATGAGCACAATTAACCTAATTAACCTAACCTGCATGACTTTGAACTGTGTACCCGGAGCAAACCCACCAAGCACAGGGAGAACTAGCACACAAAATGAGTTCGGAAATCAAACCCTTGACCCTGGAGGTGCGAAGACACAGTGCTAACCGATACGGCATTGTGCAACCAATTTTTAAGTTTTTATTACATAGATGACCTTTCCACACACACAAAAATTAATGACATATTTTGCAAACATGACAGTATTTTTACCAGGTTATTAAGAAAACATGCCTTGCCTAATAATCACACCATGCCTAATAATCTGAGCACTTCATACCTTCGTGCAAAGCATCAGTTGTTCCACACAGCATGTTAAATTAAGTGGTGGGGTCAAAACAAAAATGAACTCTTCAAATTATGTTATTATAAACATTACCTAGCTGAGGGTTAGTCTGCAATTACAGTGTCTTCATGTCCATTTCAGAGATCCCAGGCTGAACAAAGGGGAGTAATCAATGTTTTATGAAGTTGATGCACACGTTTAATAACAACTTTACTTGTTTTATATTAGCCATACATAACCTAGGCTAAGTTATCTATCTATCTATCTATCTATTCAATTCAATTCAATACAATTCAATAAAAGAACATTATTTTTCCCCAGGGCCCAATTTAAGGTACTCAGAGTAGTACAGAAAGATCAGTGCAGATAAATACAAATAAATACAATTAAATTAAACCGTTGTTATGATATTAAATGGAAAAAGTTCTTTAGTGCAAAACCTAAATTGTTCCCCTCCCCCCACTCCCAATAAATGTGTCTCTCTGGCATAACTAAGTCTTGACAGGTTATATGACAGGACCCCAGGGCGACCCAAACTCTACATGTTTACACATAACAACCGACAATAACCCTGCAGGCTAAAGAGCTAACTGGTGCCAAGTTTGCCATACTCAGGAAATATAACTTAACTATAACACCCTTAGCTGGAAAAACATTACCTGTGACTACCTGGTGTAATTGGTTAGCTCAGTGTCGAGAAAGATCTAAAAAGATGCTAACCTGGCTAACAGATTAGCCGTGTAATGTTGACGTTGCCTGTCTATGCTAACGCTGGCTAAGCTATCCAGCTACGCGCACACCTAGCGAGTCAGTCTAAAAAGCCGGACTTCTTAACATCATTGACAGAGCGGTTCAACAATTAATTACAAACTAATAAATGCAAAACAAAAATGTCTTACATCACCTAATGCCTCCTTATCATTTCAGCAGTAAACAGAGAACAAACGTCCAGTTTGGAAGACTGACATAAGGGGCGGGTGTTCTTGCGCAAGGGCAAGATGATTGACAGGTAAAGGAGCCTATAGGCTTGGGAAAAGAGGCGGTTCTATTACTGATTAACAGACGGGATACAGGTCGGAGATTTTGACGCAAGATAAACGGGAGGTACTTAAAAGGTATGGATGCGTGTTATTTATATGCACTGTAATAACTATCCTTCTTGTCAGCTGCTTTCTTCCACTGGTGGGCCCCTACTGTCTAACTCCTCTTACAATAGCCCATAGTCTAAATATAATTTAAGTTTCAATTTAATATAGGGAATTAAAGCCTAATAATAATTGACAGATGTGCTGTTGTAAAACATGTACTAGCAAGTTATTCCTTACATTCTGTATTTTTATAATCAGATTAATTTGTAATCATATTTATGTATATATGGATGACAAGTTGGTTGCTTGTTTAGTTATAAGCCTAAAAGAACTATAAATTAGAAACAACCTCTCTCTCTCTCTATATATATATATATATATATATATATATATATACTACTACTAATAATAATAATAATAGCGGTACTGTGGCCATGCTTGGTGGGTTTCCTCCGGGGTACACCAGTTTGCTCCCTTAGTCCAAAATATGCAAATTGGGTTAATTTATGTTCCCAATTTCTAAAAAATAGTATGTGTGTGTCTTCTCTTTCTCACATGTTCAAAACTCCTTCTTCTTCTTGGTGTCCTATTCACTATGTATTCTCGTCTTATGTCCAATGTTTCTATAGGATCAGAAACATTGGACAGAGTGTGATGTCCCATCTGTTAAATGATAACGTACTTTTAACAATCTTACAAAGAACATCTGTATTTATTTTAAAAAATAATTAAAACTGTGTGTGTGTGTGTGTGTGTGAGAGAGAGAGAGATAGAGAGAGAGAGAGAGAGAGAGAGAGAGAGAGAGAATTTACATTCAACACACACACGCCCACGCACAAACTTCAAAGGACCTGGTCGGGGTTAAATTCGCATGCCAAAGTGGGAGTGCTCATCTTGGTGTAACAGCGCGACCAGTTCATTACGCGCAGAAGCGCCATTCAGTTTTACGCGCCTCTAGACTGAACATAAGACATGAACAGGGGGTCATTTGTTTAAACTTTAATATTATTGTTATTATTATTATAATTTTTTTTTTTACAAGTTATTGATTTTACTACTTTACTACATTTTTAGAGGTTGCCTCGTATGACGAAAGCAAAGGTCGAGGCTAGTTCTCCGGTCCACGCGCTCCTGTCCGGCGCAGTTAAAGCAGAAGCGCACAAGATGAACCAAGTGAAACAAAAAGACCCGAATTCAAAACCAAAGCGGGACCCGAAGGGCAGCCGAAAGGACGTCAGACGCTGCGAGAAAGCCAGGCGACCTGCTCCCGGTGCAATGAAAAGTCGAAACAAACCCTCCGGCTGCAGGACAGTTCCAGACGCCAGCGGCACAGGTGATGGTTTGAGTAAAGACTCCGGTGGAAAGACGGACAGCAGCTCAGAGATGTCCGACTGCACTTCGGAGGAAATCAGAGCAGCCAATAACAAAGTGCAGGGCCACGTTGAAATAGACAACAGAGTGGCAGATGCAGAGAGATCAGTGGATTGGGAAGGAGAAGGAGCCGAAATGGTCGACTTTCCCAGCTACACTCTGACACCAGCACTTGGAAGAGCAGAGAGAAGCGTTTCTCCTCTCACCTCCATGGACGGCAGATGGAAGTTCAGCGCATCGGGAGTTTTGGAGTTCAGCAGGGATGGAGCGCATGATGACCTGCTGAGGGAGATTGACGACTTACGATCAGAAAATGAATATTTGAAGGTACTATTAGAAAAACTTGAGTTAAAGCCGACCAAGTTTACCAACCTGTCTAAAAGTATTGCTTTTGTATGTCTTATATTGCATATACAGTACTGTAGTTTAGTCTGCTTACTAAACTGTCCTGTATATATTTAAATTTATTTACCAAAACTATCACTGGAATGTTACATTTAGCCTTTAGTATCTATCTGTGCCATGAGAGTAAATGGACTGTAATCTTCAACATTCTCTTAGGCACTTGTCATTTATCTGTTTTCAAGATGCATTACTCTCTTAGGTAAAAGATGTATATTACAGTTTTATACCAACCCTCTAAAGGTCCATCTCAGAGAGACAAGCAAAGATGCAGCTTATTACCTAATAAAAAAAGGAGCCTGTGCTAAAGACTTAGAGCAAAGTACACGTGACATTGTTTGTAAAGGATTTAGGATTTAGTTATCCTCTTAAAAAGAACCATTAACTGTCCCATTGTCTCTTACTGACACATAAAGCAGAAGGACAAGGTCCAGCAGGAGGTGATCACTGCATCAAAAGAGGTGTATCTGTACTAGGAAACTCCCATATACACCACTGATTTTCTAAAGTATCTACAAGTACCACTGAGCGTACACATCAAATTCCACAAAGCCAGGATACTTCCAGATTCATACAATTTCGGATGTATCTTGCTGAGGAATCCTTCCATGGTACAGCCATTTGTTGCCATGGCAAATAATCCACTCAAGGATTTGTCAGGAGACATTCACACCTCAAGCTCTATTTGCATTTTACACCTTTGCACAACTCTGCTCTTCCTTATTGTTTTTTTTTTAACTCAACATTGATTGATTGTTTAAAAAAAAAAAAACACTTCCAAAACCCTGACATCTATTGGGACATTACCCAGCCGCTACTTTTTATTTAGCCCAACCAAGCCCTCATAACTTAGTGACTTGATTTTCTGAATTATGGAGGATCCTTACAGTTTCCTGTAACGTTGAATTAAAACCGCTTTAATACATACATTTTTAAACAACATTGTCTAATTCGGACATGACCAACTGTTAAATAAGGTGGACACCTACAAGAATGCAAGTAAGAAAAAGTAGTTGTGGCATGGTACAATTTACACTCAAAAAAGGAAGCTGGCTGTATTGTCAGCTAACATAAAGCTCAACTTACTGCAATGCCTACATTATGTGCCCTCTTAGTTCTTTTATGCACATGACTCTGCCTGCGGTCTTCTCTCATCAAACTTCCGCTAAAATGCATCAAGATGCTGGATAACCTCTTTGAGAAGGGCAGTCATTGACATACAAAAGGGCCTTTACACCTCACAGCCATCACCTCTTACTGCTAGCTGTGAGGATTCCTAATAAAAGTTTCACCGATTCCCGTATACATCCACATACATGAGGTATCTGGTCATTTTACAAACTTTTTCTTTAGCATACTACCTTTCCGAGGACTCTGCCTCATACATCTGGCAAACGTTAAGTTTACCGGGGATTTCCCATACCCATATTTGTCCGGATACAGCTTTTTTCATGCAGTGGATGTGATTATTGAGCTTAGCTTGAAGTGTTTTAAGGGACACTACAAGCTCTGAAGAATTTTTTAGGCTGAAAGAGACTATCATGAAATGCTTATCTCTGCTGTGACAAGAGGCTGATACAACAGAGGCATCTTACAATAAGGATGTTTATAAATTCTAGTAGAATATTGTATAAATCAATGGTGAATGTAAAATGTACTTAAGTGTATCCAGTCGATGAAGCCACAGTGTGTGTAGTAATGAGATTTGCTTTCTGTTTAGGATGAATTGGAGGAGCTTCGCTCAGAGATGCTGGAGATGAGGGACCTGTATATGGAGGAGGATGTATACCATGTACAGGAGCTCAAGCAGCAACTGGAACAGGCCAACAAGACATGTCGCATTTTGCAGTATCGCCTTCGCAAGGCCGAGAGGCGCAGTCTGCGGGTTGCCCAGACTGGCCAGGTGGATGGCGAGCTTATCCGTACCCTGGAGCATGATGTTCGGGTTAGTATTCTCCACTTAGAGTGTCTGGAGCTGAAGAAACGATACGAGGAATCCATAAGCGTGGTTCTTGTGCATGCCTTTCTAATTCTATGAATCACAATGGTTCTGGGAAGATGAAGCACTTATTTTATTGTTTCATTCACTTTCAGTGTGTAATTTTGTCGGTCCACTCATCGACTTTCCTCACATTAACTTGTAATTTAACAAGTGACTTCCTTTCGCAGGAAAAACACTATGAAGCATGCCAATCCACACCACTCATCAATTTAGGACATGTGCTAAGTTTATATATTTAAGTGTTGCTCTGTAGGCCTTGACAAATGAATCAGGGCTCGGTGATTCAGTATGCTCTCACTTAAACTCGTGGAATCTGTTTTTTATTTATTTTTTATTTTTTTACAGGACTGAACCACAGTACTAAAAGTTTTACCAAAGATTGTGGCTATGGTAACATTTCAAGCCAAGGATATTCAGGTTTATATTGACATGCCTGAGATTTCATTATAGTCTGTATAGTGGGAGGCTTTCCTTTCTGGATGTGGTTCAATTATGTTTTACGGTAAAACAGAGGGAAAAATCCTGAGTGCTCTGCTTGCCAGCTGCTGTTTTGTGGCAGACCACTCACAACACAAGCATTTTTTGGTTTGAACTCATCAGCCAATCAGGAGACGAGAGTAAAGCAGGAACATTAAAAGCTAATCAACACAGCAGGGGTAGGCCACATCAGTGTGCACTTTCCTTGAAGACTGCCCCATGCTATGCAACAATTTTGGTTTTATATGTTTACCCTTTGTAGGCATACAATCTTGGTCCTTTTGAAAACTCAATAAGATTACATTTTTGCATTGTGCAGAAGGCTCCCCTTTGTAATCGATGATGTTAAAAAAAACTATTTTGTTTATAAGACTTGAGAGAAAAATTAAGAAAGAGAGACACACTGAAAAAGAGAATATATGTCAAGGCCAGCAGCATCAGTGGAGGAAGTCTCTTGGCAGCTGTCTGTGTTCACAGTGGGTTATGTACATGAGTCTATTTTAGAGACATGTAGAAGAAATAGATACCCCGTATATATTTTCTGCAGTCTGAAACAGTTGGATGTATATGTTTTTTATGTTAGCTAAAACATTGGAGATGTCTCTATGGATTCTCTCTTAAAGTGCATCACTTTCACTTTCTTTCAACATGTTCTAACCCTTTTCCATAAACAGTGAAAAGTATTATAGTACAGATCTTTAGATGCAGTAATGCCCTTTAAATCGCCAATCACCAGAATAGTAGAATAGAGAGCCCTGTACTGAATATTATGGTGTAGTCACATGAAACGTTTCCCCTGGATATTGCCACTGAAAAGATTTCGATTGTTATCCTCATAACACTAATATTTCAAATGAAGGACAACACAAGACTCATGTATTAAATAGAATACATATTTTAGCTCAAGTGAGTTTTACATTGAGCAACCTGAGCAGATGAAAGCTTGTTTTTATTCGATGGAAAAGGTTTGGATGGTTTATATTGTCATTTACACTATTTTAATAAATCTTTCAGGTAGCAAAAAGTGTGTCCCTGCGCCTGCACACTGAGCTCGAGGCAGTGCAAAAGAAGAGTTTGCGGCTGGAGTGGGAAAACGAAGAGCTGCGGGAGAGGTTGCAGAATCTGGAGGTGGCAAAGCAGGTCCTGCAGACGGAAATGAACAAATCTAGAGAGGTACAGAGTTAGACAATACCAACTAACAGCTGCTATATAAAACAAGTCGAAACCACAGCAAGTGTTTTTGAAAGGTTTCTTTCTTAAATTTATCCACCCATTCTCCTGTTCCTTAAGAAGGTTAGGGTGTCAGTCTGGCCTTGACCCCGACTATGTGTATAAAGGGTGTGACTAACAGCTGACTCTCTGGGCAAGGCAGAGTACTATGAGAACTGAGGGATAGGATTCAAGGCACAGCTGTCATTCTCACTTGTGGGTGCAGGGATAGAAAAAGAGATGAGAAGGAGAGGAGGAAGGATGATATATGAGTATATGATATGATCATATGATTCTATGACAGCATTATGTGACAGCATGCCTAGCAATGTATTACTTGATATATATATATATATATATATATATATATATATATATATATATATATATATATATATATATATATATATATATATCAACAGTATACAAAATATATTGGATAGAGAGATAGATAGATTTTTAGTCATTTTGGTAAAATTATTCAGATTAAACTTTTGCAGGAAGAGATATAGTGTTTAGCAAAATCATCCAAAATTCCCAGTGATATAACAAAAACAAGAAAAGAAAATGTCATACTGTTCATATACTGTGCATCCATCTAACATAAATATTAAAATTGATCCAGAGATTCCAGGAATTGCTTGTACCAGCATTGCTACAAAGTTTAATCCAGGATTCGATGCTTAAAGGTGGACAGCAACAGCTCAGCTCAGGCTGCTCATCTCTAACAGCTGCTGTCCTTCTCTGATCCTCATGAGCTGAGCAAATCAGTCCCAACCAGATTACCTAGCTCAACAGTCAGCTCAGAGGCAATCAATAAACCCACAAAATGAAGATGTGTAGACTCTTAATGAACTATAGTTTAGAAGATTGATTTCTGGTTGCTTTTACTACACGTGATGAAAAATTAATTTTGAGGGAGTCATTGAAAATTCATTATTTATTTATATTTATATGTTGACGTGACATTTGAATCAGTTGTTTAAAGTATTCATTATTCTGCGATATTAAAATGGGAATGTGGACGTAACTGAGGTTGTTTGTACGCCATTGTTTTATTCTTTAGTATATTCGATGTAGAAATCACCTAAACACTAGTTTGAGAGAGAAGGAGCCAGAGACTAACGATAGCCAGGATTTCTCTCATAGTCAGAGCAGCATGCATGCCCAGCCTGCTGTAATGAACCTGGACTTCTTAGTAATGGAAAATAAAAATGGCCTGCAGTAGAAAGTTTTTTATTTTCAATAGAGAGGAATGGGAGCATTTGTGTATTATTGCCAGGTTCTGTGTTCCCAGGATCATAAGAAATAAGCTTACGTGCTCTTCAATGGTTTATTAGCAGGCTAAAATCCCTTGAAATAATTGTCTAAATAATGAAAATGCTGTTGGTGTTTCATCAAAAACAACAAATTGTAGGGAAGGAAAAATTTTAAAATGTAGTTACTGTATATTCAGGCTTAGACACACATGAGATGTTTATGTAAAAGTGCATGATTTTTGTAGAAATGCTGTGGTGTGTGAGGAGCAGTGCACCGTAGCTCAACTTTCCAAAATGGCAATGCAAAGACCGTGTCTCTGTGATAAAATTTGTAGACTTTCGTTACCTGCACAAGTTCATTTTATTCACTAATCCCATTCTGAAGTTGGCTTTCCCCTTTCATTTAATAAATACATAAACAATGCTATATTCCACTACAGGTGTTTTCTCAAAATTCCCTAAAGAGAAGAAGTTTGAGATCAGCTGGAGGGAAGAGTGAAAAGAAGATTTATTCACAAGTGAATACAATGCATTTTATTTCAATAATAATAATAATAATAATAATAATAATAATAATAATATCTATATACAGGTGCATCTCAAGAAATTAGAATATAATTGAAAATTTATTAATATATTACATAGATTCATTACACACAGACTAATATATTTCAATAATTTATTTATTTTAATATTGATGATTATGGCTTGTAAAAACCCCAAATTCCGTATCTCAGAAAATTAGAATATTGTGAAAAAGCCCAATATTGGAGTCACATTTTCATCAGTGAATTAACTCAAAACACCGGCAAAGGATTCCTGAGCCTTTAAATGGTCTCTCAGTCTAGTTTAGTAGGCTACACAATCATGCGGAAGACTACTAACTTGAAAGAGAGGATTGCCAATTAAAAACCATTCAAGAATTTGGAGGAGTTTACAAGGAGAGGACATTTTTTTTAGATGAAAGTAAATTTTGCATTTCATTTGGAAATTAAGTGGAGAGACACAGAGATCCAGTGTCAATTTTGCACGGTCAGTGGTGGTTTGGGAGCCATGTCATCTGCTGGTGTTAGTCCACTGTGGTTTATCAGATCCAAGGTCAGCGCAGCCAGCCTAACCCTAACCCTACCAAAAAGTTTAAGAGCACTTTATGCTTCCCTCTGCTAACCAGCTATATGAAGATGCTGATTTCATTTTTCAGCAGGACTTGGCACCTGCCTACACTGTCTAATACCTGGTTTAAGCACCATGGTATCCCTGTTTGGCCAGCAAACTCGCCCGACCTAAACCCCATAGAAAAAAAAAAAAAAAAAACATTTGAAATATATCAGTTTGTGCGTAATGAAACCTATATAATGAGTTTTGCTATTTTTAAATTACTGAAATAAATCAACTTTTCAATTATATTTATATTTATTGAAATGCACCTGTGTGCGTGTGTGTGTGTATACACAATTGCTACACTAAGTATTGTATAAAAACATTCTGTGTTAAATAGGATGATAGTGCTGATATGAAATGCCAGCTGCACTTTGCTAAAGAGGAATCAGCTCTCATGTGCAAGAAGCTGACTAAGATGGCTGAGGAATGTGAGACCATGAAAGAGGAATTATCCAAGTACAGACTGCTTTATGGCGATGTTGATGCATCTCAGGCTGCGACAGGGACCAATAACTCTGCCCACACACGTGAAGCTGAGGTCAAAGTTCATCTTCGACTGGTGGAAGAAGAAGCAACCCTGCTGAGCCGAAGGATTGTGGAGCTGGAAGTGGAGAACCGAGGGCTGAGAGCGGAGATGAATGAAATGCGAGAGAGGGCAGGATGGGGCCAAGAGGAGGAAGATGAGATTATGGAGGGCAGAGAGAAGTGTCTACCTACATCTTTGCTTAAAGAGAAAGAAAAAGACACCCACTGTGTTAAACATAATGGGCATCCAGGATCTGTAGAAAAAAATGAAGGCAACGTTCAGTCAGTTGGTGTGGTAAAACTAGATAACTGTTCTTTAAGTCATATCCTTAGAGAGAGGCCAGTGGATGTGGTGACAAACCATCCTAAAGACCAAAATATATGCAATGAAAATGGAGAAAAAGGGCAGGGTTCTACTATTAGCCTAAAAAACCCAGAAACTCTGCTTACAATTCGTGACCAGGCTATGCTGGTTAGATCAATTATCCAGTTCTTAATCCCACCAGCAAAAGACAGCTTCTCACCAATGACCAACCATAATCTTTGCTCTTTCCTCAGCAAAACTGAGGTTAATTCTCAATACATGAATAATGCATGGGTTTTGGATCCTATGATGAGTCCCTTGACCAGTGGACTGGAAGTTCTACAAACCCAGTTATGCACTCTTGTGGCAAAGCTGGATTCTCTGGTAAATTCTGTGCGCAATAAAATTGGTCAAGATACTTATTCAGAAAGTGTGCTAGAAACAGGTAACCAAGTAGCACAGCAATGTCCTGGTGAGAAAAGGACCTGCAATTGTAGCAGCGATGAGGAACAAATCAGTAACCAGGCCAGTCTTGAGGTCCTTACATTACAACTCCGCTGGTTCCTCCAGCAGTGGCGGCAAGGAGAGAGGCCATTTGGAAAAGACAAGAACCTGTTTGAGGTAATGCTATATAATAAATGATAGCAGGAGCTGCTAATTAAGTAATTGCAGTCTATGGAATTTAGAAGAAAAATACAATATTTGTGACCTAGGTAACCCATGTGGCTCTAGAAAACATTTTCATTGACTAAGGATCCAGCTTGCTGAAATAGTTATTTGCTTACTTTGTACATATGATATTTGTATTGTTGTGCTGAGCATGTTTGATACATCAGGCTTTTCTCATTTCAATAATCTCTCCAGGTGAATGCAGTTCTTCTCTCAGATCTAAAAGCAGCACTGCAGGATCTATGTTGTGAGCTGCAGGAGGAATATCAGGCTGGCCAGCAGGTTGCACAACAGTTTGCAGACGCTAAAGCAGCATGGACTGTGGAGAGTACAGAACTTAGGAACCTCATAAGCAGGGTAAGAGATCAAAACAAAACTCGCTAGAAAACAAATTTCATGGCTCACTGTTTTCTGACTGTGAAAAACATTGTTTTCTAAACAGTAAGAAACGTAGTTATCATAAAATACCAAGTTTTGCTGTATCAGGAAGACCAGACATATGCCAAACTTCTCACCAAGCTACATTCAAATTAGGGTAAATGAGTTTAAAGGGTCAGCACTGTAGCCTTGCACCTACTGGGTCATGGCTTCTATACCCACCTCAGGTCTGTGTGCATGGAGTTTGCATGTTCTTCCCATGCTTGGTGGGTTTCCCCACGGTTACTCCAGTCTCTTCTTACAGTCTTTAAAGACATACAGATTAGGCTGATTGGTGTATTCACATTCCTCATAATGACTGACTGTTGGAATGGACTAGCACCCCAAATCCACAATGTACTGTACCTGTCTAGTACCCTGAGTCCCCTGGGATAGTCTCCAGGACTCCAGCGACCCTGTACAGGATAAGCAGTATAGAGAATAACTAAGAGAGTGAATGAAAGTTTAAAGGGGTTTAAAGTATAAGGTAAATGCTTTTGTGTGTTTTCTTATGCACACAGCTGGAGAGTACATCTGAGACAAATGATTTTCCAGACCCAAAGATGGCATTGCAGAAGGATTATTTTGAGGAGCTTCAGAAGCTTTTAGATGAGTCCCATGCTGCCGTCATTGATCTGACCAGTCAACTGAAAGTATGTGAGAGCAACTGGAACTGTGAGCCCCGTGAGCTCCTTAAACACTTTAGTAAAGTCCATTTTGACTGGAAAAATCAAAGCAAGTACAATGAGGTAAAGATTATTCATACTTATACAAAAGTTTGCATTGTGCATATTGCCATTTCTTTTTTTCATTAGACCATATTCTTATTCACTTACATATGTAGCACTAGTGGTTATCACAAATCCCCATATTACTCACAAACTGGTCTTGTTTTAAACTGTTGTTTCAAACTCATGGAACATAATTTAGGCAATAATTACTGCTCTGTAAATATGTACGAGGCAAAATATAGTATAATCACTTTCTAGAGCAGACAGTTCTGTTCCGCTATATATCACTTGTAATAGTTTTCATTATGCATAACTTAATTTATATTGTTCACAGATAAGTTTTTAAAATTGAGAAAAAATTATTTAACTGAAAATTGTAATTAACTTTCAGTCTCAGGCATTCCCGCTCTCCCAGAAAAGAGAAGAAACTAAGAGGTTGGATTCCTTTTCATAATTTATATATACCCTGACTCTATCATGATCATTTGAACCATCAATTGAATTTCATTATCTATAATGTAAGTGTTTATTCCAGACTAACTCATTAAGCTGGTACATCAACACAGAGGTCCAGCAAGAATTGGATATACCTCACCCAAGAGGCAGCTTTGTTAGACAGAGAAGCTCCATGGAAGACCTGGGATTGTCCCATCATGCCAAATAGCTTCTCCAATCTGAATCTAAAGCAGAAAGCAACACAGAAGAGCCACACAGCTCCAGAGAAAACCAGCATCCGTATATACTACAGTCCCCCTTTAGCCCGAAGGATTCTTTTAAGTTCTGTGTTTTTTAAAGATGAGGACAAATGTGAAAGGAAACCACACTGCCATAACTCTAAAGATAGAAATGAAACGAATGTCTGTAATACCTGGCAGGATATGTTACCTTTTCAGTGCCAGAGTATGATCGAGCAGAGTCCATTTGCTCTTATTAGATCCAATTCATTGTCTGATTTCCAGTCAGCTGGTGTTCCATCTTCGTCTTGCTTGCCCTTCAGTGGATGGGAGGTCTCAAGAAATCTAAGTGATGACATGAAAGAAATGACAGCAAGTGTGCTTGAAAGGAGGAGAAGGAGCATCTCAGGTAGCCACTCTGTTGGGGTAATCAGTATTGGAACTCAGACTAATACTCAGCCACAGGTAAATAGTGTTGGACTTCAAACTGACATCTATCAAGGTGCAGGTGCAAGCAAACACCGGTCACCCAGGGTTCCCACATTTGTGTCTGCCCGCTCTCAAAACATTTCATCTTCCCTAGAGAAGATGCCTGGCTCTTTAGAAAAGCCTTCACCTTGTTTAAATTCACCCAAACTACAGCGAAGGCATTCCACCTCATCCCCCTTTTCCTCCAGCTCTTCTTCTTCCAACACTACAAATTCCTCATGTTCTTTCAACTCAGCTTCCATGTCCTCATCCTCATCTTTGGCCAGCAACTCCAAATTGGATCCTCCTAAGGAACGTAGTGTATGGAGTGTTCCACAGTGTAGTACTAGCAACACGAGACCCAGCGCAGCATTTGGGAGTAGCAATGAGAGATCTGCTGGCCGTAGGACTGCAGGAATCCACAAGTATGGCCTGGTTCAAGAGTTTTTCCGTAATGTGTGTGGTCGTGGAGAAAAACCAAGTCCACCAAATCCAGGAGGGGATAAAATATCAGATATAAGAAGGGATCATGCAAGTTCAGCAAAATTGAAGAAAAAAGAAGGGCCTCCTTCTCGGATACCCACAGCACCACTGGGAAGGAGTGACAGTGTCACCAGAATTGTTAATCACAGATTTATGAAACAAGGTAGGAGCGAGGAGCTACGATCAACCCAGACACAAATACAGGGTCAGTGTCACAACCAGACCACGACAACCATAAGTAAGGACAAAGGTTTTGGCCCTGCAACTCTGGAGGTAGGTGACATTAACTACGTATAGTACTATACCGTATATTCAGTATGTAACTGTGTTTTACAGATCACACTTAGCAGTTATGTATTTTATCATGGTGCTGGCAAAAATATTTAGAAGTGTGTATATATCTTTGAATGCTTTCCTTTCTTTTATTCTTGACACTTGATCTTTCCTCTTTAAGGATACCCCCTGTGGCTGCAGCTCTCGAACTTTAGCCTCCTGCTTTGCTAGAGTTTCTCGCTCCAATCCTCGTCATACCCACAGCCACTGTAAGCTCCGCCCCACAGCAGCTGGTGGGAAAGGAAATCTGCTTTCTCAGTGATTGGTGACATCACCATACTGATACCAATACACAGCTGACAGGATACTTTTAAAAAAGTGAAGCAGCTAACTTTTAGGATGTTTTCAGCCTCTTCTAATAATCTGAAGTTTTATTGTCATACTGGATTGCTGTTTGGTGTATTGATTTAAAGCTTTAAATGTGTTATACATTAAACTTTTACATTAACATTATACTTAATCTAATGTATTATGGCCAAGATATAGAAAATCTATTTATGTTTTGTTCTTTCTGTTTTGTTGTTTGTTATACTATTTAAATATCTGTAATAGTATCTCCTGACATATACTGTAAAAATCTTTAACAGTAAATAGTCTTACACGGTTGTAAAAAGATATATAAAATGTCTGTAAATAAAAATTTCTTTTAACATTGGTTTTTGTTTCTTATAAAGTGCATAAATCTTATCATAAGAGGACCATTCAATGTTATTAAATATGCGAAGAGACTAGCAAGGGATTATTTTACACAGTATTTTAAATGGCCAAATTTAATAATATTACAAGCAACACAGTGGAAAATGACACAGAGAATTAAAGGACCAGGATTTCTTAGCATGTGTTACTGACTGTGTGGAGGTTTTTGTTGGTTTGTTTTTAAAGGTTCCTGTTGATAGCTGGTAGGTTTTTATGCCCAATCTGAAATGCCCTGGGTGTCAGTAAGTGTAAATGATTGGTTTCCCTTCGGAAGTGTGTTCCCACCTCAGCAGTCCTGTGATTCGCACCAGATCCAACACAACCCTGACTAAGATAAAGTGGCTACTTAAAATTACTGAACTGTCTTACTTTATATATATTTTGCAAGATATTACTAATCATGATTTATCCTTCTGAGGTCTGTGAACACATTCTAATAAATTGTAAAAGTAGAAATCTTTTCTGTGGCCTCGCACCTCTAGGGTCCAAGTTTGATTTCTGTTTTGGGTCTGGGTGTATGGAATTTTAATTAAAGTTCTTTCCGTGCTTGGAGAGATTGCTCCCGGTACTTCGGTTTCTTCCCACAGTTAAAGACATGCAGATTAGGGTAATTGGCATTCCCAAATTGACTGACACCCCGTGCAGGGTGTACGCCACATCATACTCCTGGAATAGACTCCAGTCCCCCTGTGACCCTGTATGCAGGATAGAGCGGCATAGACGATGAGTAAGTGTGTGAGATACTTCAGACATAAAAGGCCTGGTTCCAGTAATTTTTACATTAACACTTTCTTGCAACACTGTACAGGATAAGCGGTATAGAAGATAAATGAACGATAACCTTTTTTTTTTATGTAAGACCTAACACATCAATAGTACATTGAAAACTAAAGGGATATATTAACTGCAATACTTATGCTACCAGCCATATACTAATATCGCAGCTTATATTCTCTTAAACTGCAGTATTCATAGAAAATATAAAGCTTAGCTATAAATAGCTAAAAATTAAGTTTTTATAGAATATGAAGTGTGAATTTGGAATGTTTTCTTTTTTTTTTGTCTGGAAATTCAAAAACCATAGTCGTCAAAAAACCGGCGGGGGGGGGGGGGGGCGGCGGCAGTAAAACCGGAAGTACGTCAGAAAAGCGCGCCGTTGTTTAGGTGTAAAACCTTTTAAGGATCCGGTTAAAACTTTGACTTTTGTTGTTTATTTATTTTTCTTTCCTGTAATATTGCAAGTTATTCTTATCAATATAATTTATATTTCAGTATTAAACCGTACTTATGAAAAATGTAGCTAATGAATATAACGCTACATCTGCGTCATTCATTACTTATTTAAGTCTCTTGCTAGCTTGCTAGTTACTATCAAGCTAATATCGGTGTTTACAACAACTAGCTAAGTTAGCCTAAGAGCGATACTCAGTTTGCAGGTATACAATTTCTCCTTGATTTGTACATTAAATAAATTTTTTTTTTAAATGTCGTGCACCCTGGAAAAGGTTTTGTCTGATGCTCGGACTTTGCTGGAGCGGTTAAAAGAGCACGACACTGCAGCCGAGGGTCTGATCGAGCAGTCTAGTGCTCTCAACCAGAGAATACACTGCATGAAGGAAGTCGGAAACGCTCTTCCTGACAAGGTAAGCCTGAACTGTAGGTACAACCAGGAGGCTGGTCTCAGTGCAAGCAAAGAGCTGTCCCACAGTTTTGGAGGTAATCAGCTATGCAGACATTAGTTCTAAATTAGTCAATGAGCTGAATCTAGTAAGTAAAGTTATATCTTTGCAAGTTAGTCTATTCACCCTACCTTGGGACTGTTTGTGTGGAGTTTACATGTTCTCCTCGTGCTTGGCGAGTTGCCCTTAGGTACTCTGGTTTCCTCCCACAGTCCAAAGACATGCAGGTTCCCAAATTGCCTGTAGTGTGTGAATGAGTGTGTGCGTCCTGTGATGGATTGGCACCCTGCCCAGAGTGTACCCCGTCTTGTGCCCGAAGTTTTCTAGGATAGGTACTAGGCTTCCTGAGATCCTGTATATGATAAGTGATATAGTAGATTAATGAATGAATGAATGTATTTATCCTCACTTGAGACAATACAGACTGCTCATTTCAGTGTTTAAAATGAGACACAATATTAAAATCTGCAGTTTTAACCTCTGGAACCGAAATCTAATACTATCTGGTCTGACTAATACTCCCTAAGCTATTACAAATTCTGGCTAACAGTCTATTTCACCCCCCCCCCCCCAGTACATGGAGACAATTCCAGGATATCAGGAGCTGTCCAAAACCAAACCGCACATTCTTCTGACCCAGGAGAACACCCAAATCAAGGAGCTTCAGCAAGAGAACAAAGGCATGGTTCCTAATTCCCTTAAATTTTACAAACATTTCTGATTGCATAGTTTTTAGAAGCTTAGTACACCCTAACATTTTAAACAAGGCTTGGTTATATTTATCTTTTTCTTGCACAGAGCTCTGGCTTTCTTTGGAAGAGCATCAGTATGCCTTGGAGTTAATTATGGGTCGATACCGGAAACAAATGCTGCAGCTGATGATGGAAAAGAAGGAGATGGATACCAAACCTGTGCTCAGCCTTCATGAGGACCATGCCAAAGTACATATTTTAATCGATTCATCAATATAGGATGTGGTGTTCCAATTTTTTTTTTTTTTAATAAAAAAATTTGACACCAAGAGCTAGTAAAATATTTTCAGTTACTTAATAATAATAATAAGATTGTTGTAAGCTATATATTGTATGATGGTAAGTCAGAAACTATCCACACTCTGGTATTATTGAAACTCTGCTTGACCGACTTTTAAGGCACCGTTCAAGGCTACTGTCTCGCCAGTCACTGCTCTGCAGGTGTGAACATGTTACATATTTGTCACACATTATCAACTGCAGTGCAAGCAACAACGGATGCTCCACTTGTGATTTTCAAGTAAAAAAAAAAAAGGAGTGTGCAGAGATCAGTTTTTGTGGTCTGAGGGTGTACCTAGTGCCAAAACAACTCACAGATGACCATAAACAGATGCGTTTGAATATCTGCAAACAAAAATTTGGACCAATACGCTAAAAAAGGTGAAAGTTTCTTAAAGGTAATTATTCGTTATGCCGAGACATGAGTTGATTACTACGAGCCTGAGAGAAAACGGCAGAGTATGGCACAAAAACATTCTCAATGGCTGACTAAGAAAAATTTGAAAACTCAACCATCAGCTGGAAAATTCATCAATTCTTATAGGTATAATCAAGGGCCAGTTTTAGAACATTATCTGGAAAAAGGTTCAACAATTAACAGTGCTTATTATAGTGAAATGTTTATTGAAGAGCCGGAGCCTACACATCAGATTAAACACAGGGGACTGCTATCCAAGGGAGTTGTGATCTTGCATGACAATGCACGTCCTCACACTTCTATTCACACAGTAGACATCCTGCAAAACTTTCTTGTGAAGTATTAAAGCATCCTCCCTATAGTCCTGCTTTTGCTTCATCAGACTTTCACCTGCTTGGTCCCCTGAAAGCAGCCCTATGAGGACATTCACTTCTGATAAAGAAGTAAAGGCAGCTCAGCCTAAAAAATTAAGGAATATAAAAGCTTGTTGACCGATGGACAATGTTTATTGAAAAAGCAAGGAGGCTATATCGAAAAAAACAATGTATTTGCATTTTATAAAAGTTAATTAAAATTCTACAGTTCTACAGCCAGAGTACAGATCATTTTTGACTCACCCTTGTATACAAATTGTATCCTAATGTATACTGTATATTTAAAACGCAACAGGAATTCTTGTTAACTGCTTTTGGTATATGATTGCAGCATTTTGCATGTTTTAGGGAACGTTCCATGTTTATCACCATTGAGAATTTCAGTTGCACATATTATATTTGCATACTAGTAATAATAAGACTTGGTGCAAATACTTATTAAACCTGTTCTTTTAATTTTGCTCAGGAGGTGCAGGGTCAACTGGAGCGGATTTGTGAGATGGGCCAGGTAATGCGCAGAGCGGTACAGGCGGATGACCAGCACTACTGTTCTGTAAAAGAGAGACTGGCTCAGCTGGAGGTAATATAGTGACCCATGTCGATTCCTCTCTGTAACTTGGAGAAAGTAAAAGCACATTTGTTTTGAGGGTCAGGAGGAATGTTAACACTATCTGCTAATTCAGTTTCCTAGCTGGAATATTTGGAACAAAAATTTCACTGTGACAAAAAATGTAATTATATACAGTGGAACGTTGGATTACGAACATACGAGCCCGCTTCTGGAACGAAGTATTTCAAAACACCCACAAGCCAAAGCACATTTCCCCGTAAGAAATAATGGAAACTTAAATTATTCCTTCCACAGCCCCCCAAAAAAACATAAAAATAATTACATACAAAATATAAAGTAAAAAAAAAAAAAAACTGCACTTTACCTTTACAAAAAAGTAAAAATAAGTCCTGACAGATAAGTGTTTCCGTTCATGCCCGTAGGCGCTGTGTGTGTGTGTGTGTGTGTGTGTATGTGTGGTTATGTGTGTGTTTGTGTGTGAAGCTAAAGTTTAAGGAGAGAAGCGATTAGACCCTGCCCTCTTCTTGTCTTACACAGTACCTCTTCTTTTTCTCTTTTTTGAGTTGTTCACACACCCATAACAGAAGGACTGTTTAATCGGAAAAATTAAAAAGGAACATTGCTAATGACACTCGCGTGACCACATACTAATGGAATCACTGCTGTAAAGTAAATATAAAACAAATTAACCTGCACTTTACCTTTGAAAAGAATTGCAACAGAGCAGTATTTCTGTGTAGAGCAGAGTGTGTGTGTGTGTGTGTGTGTAAAGGCAAGAGGAGAAGGTGTGAAAAAAATTGATCTTTAACCTCTCCGATGAAACTTTTTGAAGCACATATACACGTGTCCTATATGAAACAGTACATGTGCGCTGTACACACACGCATACAGACACAAAATAAAATATGTTTTACACACACACACACACGCGTGGTCAATGTTATAGTAAACAGTACATGTGTGCAAGCAGGTTGATTATAACAGTGAGAGTCGAGCACTAAGACCCAGCAGGGGAGACGATTACCCACAATTCTGCAGCACAAGAGAAAGAAAAACTGTTGGCAAAGTTGTGATCACGTGAAACTCGGCATCAAAACAAGAAGCGCATGCATGATACATGATACTCGGTACTCGTAAACCAAGACTTGTTCGTTTTCGAAAGTCAAAATTTATTAAACATCTTTGCTTGTCCTGCGAAACACTCGCAATCCGAGGTTCCACTGTACTTTTTTTAATATTATTTTTATCTATTTATTAATTTATTTTAAATAAAGTAATAAACCTAAATAAATATGCTGTTTATTTTAGTATTACGATAAAAAAAAGAAATCCTGAGTCAACGTTTTTTTTTCTTCCCTTTATTAGTTTTTGTTACAATTC
Organism: Clarias gariepinus; assembly: GCF_024256425.1. Taxonomy (NCBI): domain Eukaryota; kingdom Metazoa; phylum Chordata; class Actinopteri; order Siluriformes; family Clariidae; genus Clarias; species Clarias gariepinus. The sequence continues at coordinate 9,312,532 of NC_071121.1, forward strand.
TAAACAAACTTGCTGTGTGATAGTTTGGTGTTTGCGGCCAGCAGGATTATAGAGGAACAGCAACATTTTACTACCCTGAATACAAAGGAATATATCTAAATATATGCCGATACATGAATTGCCAAACGAAAGAATTGTGATATGTAACTGAATCTGTTTTTTTTTTCCCCCCAAACTGTATTAGTTTAAGTTTGTACCCATAAGTCATGTTTAATATCCCACAAATTCCTGGTCCTCAAAAGAATCATCAGTTGTGAAGAATTATTACACCTGATTCCTGAAATTTTCTAAAATGCAATGGAAATGCCTTTTTTGTTTTGTTTTTTTCACAGTTTTTATCACAGTTCTGTCAGTTCCCACTTATCTAAATGAAATTTGCTCTATTTACTTCAGATTGAAAACAAGGAGCTGCATGATCTCTTGTCCATCAGTAAAAATATGTTAAAGCCAAAGCGGGAGGAAGCGAGCCAACCGGATCCAGAGTCCAAGCCCAAAGATACTGACAAGAAGTGATGCTGTCTAAAGACATAAACCATCATCCTGCTTTATGGCTACAGTCTGGTGCAGTTTCCGTCCTACCTTCTCAGGTTACCTGTTGGTGTACATGTGTGTTGTGGCTTTTTGGTGTTGCTGACTTGTCTCAGTGTAACCTGGCCTCTTCTAACCCGCTGAATGGAGTAGTAGAGTGAAAAATTGTTTTCTGTTTCTCTCAGGAAAGACTAATAGCCTCTGGTTGTCTGTTTAAACAGAAGGCAAATTTATGACAAATGAAAATGTTCATGCAGCCTGTTTATATAAGCCTTTAAAATGAACCTCAACATAGTGCCTTGCAAAAGTATTTAAACCCTCTACATATTGTTATGCGTTGACATGGAAACCAAAGCCTTCATACTGATATAATAGCTGATTTTTAGACAGAATCAGCACTGAATTATTTTCTGTCCAGTGCACTCGTGCCAATCCTGTTGGCATTTTAATTAAGAAATTAAACCTTGATTATTCCTCCCACACCGTGAGATATTGTTTTAGGAAAGAAGGAGAGAGAAGCCAATCTAATTTTATAATTAGACACAAACTTTAGTAAGATAACTCAATTAGGATGGCCATAAATTAGCTACTACTTCAAACCATAATTACTATTTAAAGTAGTAGCTAGTTTATGGCCATTCTATAAGTATAATATAATCAAAGTGCCCATGAAAAAGGTCAGTGTGAACACATTATTCTTTAATGATTATATTTGCGGCATCCACTTAGCATACTAGAGCACTGGATATTATTGGGGTTTGTAATATTCTGTTTAAGTGTTTTATTCAGCATAACCTTGGGTGCTGCCTAAAGAAAGGTTCTGGATGGTTAAATACTTTTACAAGATGCAAATTCACTTTAAAAAAAAAAAAAAATTTATTTCTCCTAGTTATGCAACCTTGTATCTGAATGGCCTGGTAGTTTTTATTTAATTTTTTATTTAATCATAACGTGAACTTTTCAGTTTTAATAATTCAACACATGACTCTAGGGTGAAAGATGGTTCTGGTTGTTCAGACATTGTGTACTTTATGATGGTAGGTAAGAACGAAAGAACATTGTTCCATGATAAAGAATAAAACTTTTAGTGTTGTGCATGTCCTTGTATTATTAGGTTGTTGTGTTCTATTGTCTTAATATGTCTTTATTTTGTTTTTAAATATGTCAAACATGAGAAAATTTTAAAAAGTAAAGATGTTATAAATTGGTAACCATTACAAAAGCAGTCTGAATTTTATTGAAATCCAGTTTCAATGTTGTCTTGATACATGTCGGTAAGTGATGCAACGTACATTTATTATCATCTTACATTCCTTGAAAGTTTATATGCTAACCACAAAACTATTTTTAAAAAAGAAAAGAAACCCTCTGTGTAAAAGGTTTGCAGTAGAAATCTAGCCCATTTGCTTTTTAGAGTGGGAGCGCTCAAAGGGATTGACACCACACACAAAGTGAAGTATCATTCTCTAAGTATACTGTAGTTAGATCACATTTGATTTATACAGTTGAAGCTTATACTGTATACTGAATACAAGTGGGCACTCCACTTTGGAAACACTGAGTAAAAATTTATTGTACAGAAACATCTTAAACCAAAACATGATTCAATTATGACTTCAAGTGCTTAAACTGTTCAAGATCATCAAACAGCTAAAAAAAAAAAAAGAATGAATCACCAGAACTCAGCTTGCATTACTGAAGAGAGAGAGTCTATATCTTAGGCTCAGATGAGATTCTGGCCTTCCAGAAGTCTGGAGCTTTTAGGAGAAGTGTATAAGTATCATATGTGTTAAAAAGAGTTTGAGATTATGAGTGGGTTATGAACAGAAATGTAATGCTGTTTAGGTACTGAATGAGGTGCAGGAACATTGTGTACTAAAAGTACTGTATGTTTATTGATGAACTGTGTTAAGTATATGTGCTTGAAAATGTTATACTTGCAAAATACAGTGGGGGAAATAAGTATTCGATCCCCTACAGATTTTCTAAGTTAAGGGTCTAAAGTTTTTATCATAGGTTTATGGTAAAGGATTGAGACAGAATATCAACCAAAAATCCAGAAAAAGAACATAATACAAATGTTATGAATTAAGTTGCACTTCAATGTTGATATACATTTGTATCATGCTTTTTCTTAAATTTTTGGTTGATATTCTGTATGAAGATATATGTATATGAAGTACGTCCAATTTAAACTGGGACTAATGCACTTATCCCAGCGTTTCACCAAGGCCTGGATACCATCAAGGTAGAAAGTTTTCTCAGACTACCTGCTTCACCTCTAACACAGTTGCCTTCCAGGAACTCCTTTTAATGGCAAGGTTAGGACTGTACAGAGGATGTTGCAATAACTCTCAGCCAAGTTGCTTTAGTGTGCACTTTGGTGTTTGTAAATGATTGTGTGTACAGTTCCCTCAGACAGATGAGATTCTTTTGCAAGTTACCTGGTTTTAAGGATCACGTGTTGGACAAGGCACAAAGGTGGCTTAGTGGGTAGCACTTGCACTTTCACGTTCTGGGTTTAATGCCCACCTTGGGTCTGTGTGCATAAAGTTTGTTCTCTCCGTGTTTGTTGGGTTTTCTTTGAGGTACTCCAGTTTTCTTCCACAGTCTATGCAGATTAGACTAACTGCCATCCCGAAATTGCCTGTATTGTGTGAATGAGTATGTGTGTGTATATGTGTGCCCTAAGATGGATTAGCACCTCGTGTTCTATGATGGATGTACCCCACCTCATGCATTAAGTCTTCTGGGGGAGGGTTCAACCCCCCCGTGATCCTGTATACAGGATAAAGCAGTATAGATGAAACTGAATTTTTCACTGAACAGAATAGTCTCAAAAGCCACTAAAATCCCAAAAACTGTAAGGGGATTTAAAAAAAAATGTATTTATTCCTTTTCTTTATTTAAATCTTGAAAAGAATCGTGAAAGTTTTATTTACGTTATCTCGTGTACAAAAGATATTTATTTTGTGGGGAAACAAGTTATTAAATTATGGGGATCACTTATTTATTTGGATAGGTTTAAAGACATATAAACCCACTCATTTATCGTCTGTACCACTTAATCTTGTGAACAACCTCTGGGGGCTTGGAGCCTATTTTTGGAGACTTGGGGCACGAGGCTGTGTACATACCCACATACATACATATACACACACACACACACACACACACACTATGGTAACACCAATTAACCTAACTTGCATGTCTTTGGAATGTAAGTACCTGGTAAAAACCCACCAAACATGGATTCAAACACCTGAAGCAGGAATTGAACCCAGACCCTGGAGGTGCAAAGCGACGGTGCTGTCGGGTAACATTTGTTGACTGTATTCATTTATGTGCTTAGAATATGATCTGTGTATGTGTAGGATAGTAATACCTTGCCCCCCCCCCTTAAAAAAAAAAGAAACATAATAAAAAAAAAAAACATTTTATGACTTTTGGGGCCCCGTATACTGTATACAGTAACTTAAAAACAATTTATTTCCGACTGCTACAGCGCTCGTTTTATTTTAAGCGTCTTCCCTCGCCTGGCCAGCAGATGGCAGTAGTGCTGCGCTATATCGGTGACCTCACAGCTCCACCGGGTTTCTGATTCAAAAGTCAGTCAGATCTCACCTGCTAGGATAATACTTAATAACTAATAACGTCACTATGTCTGAGAAAGAGCTGGGACAGAAATGGGACCGCTGCCTCGCAGATTGTGCTATTAAAGTTGGTAAGAGAGTGTCATGTAATCATAATAAACTAGCTTGCTTAGCACCAGCTAATGATGGTTAGCTCCAGTCAGGGTTATGCTAGCTGCTTAGCTGAGGAGTGTAGCTTGACTTGACTGCTGAGGTAACTAACTGTAGTCGCTTCAGATTAAGGTATATTTCATTAATAATTTAATGTGTTCACTACTTAATTATTTTGCTGTACGGTTGTGATGCACTTAGCCGTGTTAGCTACCTGAGACATAACCTTGAACAGTGAAGCTAACAAACATTAAAGCTTTTTATTTATTTATTATTTCAGTAGAAATGTGCCTGTTTGCATTTAAACCATTATTGTTTTTCCTCTTCAGGTGCAGGTCTTGGTTTAGGTATCGTCTTCTCTGTGGTTTTCTTCAAACGTGAGTGTTTGTGATAATTATTTATCTTGCATTAGTTACAGTAATGATTGAACACTGTGACATCACGTGACCTGTGATTACAGGAAGGACCATGCCAATCGCATTTGGCACAGGAGTAGGACTGGGCATGGCCTATTCCAACTGCCAGAATGACCTGAGGTCTCCATATCTTCTACACAGCAATGTTACTAAGGTTAGTACAGATGGGTGGAGGATAGTGATGTGAGCAGCTTTCGTCTGCGGAATGGAGCTAAATCATGCCCCCAAACGCCCCCTAGAGGTCACCAGATGAGGTTGCAGCAAATTTGGATGTTGGTTGAATCATTCTGAATATTTACTGCACATATCAACATGTATTACATAGAGTTAGAAGTTTTGTACCTGAGCCTCCAATAACAAGCTGGACTCAATATTAACTTAAACACATCGCCTGTTACATTGAACTTCCAGCCTCCTTACACACACAGTATGTCTGCAAAACAATCCCTGCTATCTGTGTCACCCAAATTAGGATTGGTTCCCTGTTGGGTTTGGTTCCTCTCAAGGTTTCTTTCTCTTGCCATCTCGCGGTCTTTTTCCTTGCCGATGTCGCCCTCGGCTTGCTCATCAGGGACAATCTAATCATTCTGGTCTATTCACATTTTCACATATTTCATACACATTTTCATAATGTTTTTTTGATTCTTTAAAGCTGCTTCGCGACCCTGACAGACATGCGCTATGCACATAAAACTAAATTGAATTATAGTTGGGAGCAAGGAAAAAAGCATTTCCTGCCTCCGATTCGATTCCCGCCTCCGATCATTATTTTTGGAGTTTGCATGATCTCCCCTTCATTGGTCGATTTCCTTCCACAGTCCAAAGACTTGCAAAGTTGGCTAATTGGCATTACCAAATTCACCGTACTGTGTGCGCGCTTGTGTCCCTGTGATGGATTGGCAACTCGTCCAAGTGTACCCAAACTCTTGCCACGAGTCCTCTGGGATGGGCTTCAGGCCGCCCCGCAACCCTGAACAGAATAAGCAGTATAGAAATTCAGTGAGAGTAATCAGTAATGATTGGGAGGGGTTATGTATCACAATCGTTTTGTGTGCTGATTCATGTAACCTAAATTAATAAATTTAAATTATTCATCGCTTGTCGATCGGCCAGTGACTGGAATTGGCTGTTTTTCAGCTTGATCCATGCTTGAAGCGTGACCGATAACTGATTCTGTTCTGAGTGCATAAACTTCCGAATGGTGCATCAAAAACACATTTTCAAACAGGAACGTGAAAAGCTGTGCATGACTGCGTGCTTACAACTGATCAACACGTATCAAGACTTTTGTGCAGTTGTGGTCGGAAATTGTCACCGTTTCTAATCCTACAGGTGGCAACCTCTAGTCCACACATTGAATGCATTCTGTGTGATTGGAGTAATTTATTTACAAAGTTTGTTTAGAAATAATAATTATGGTGAATGACAGGAAATTAAGTGTAAACTCTTGTATTTGAAGCAATTTTATATTTTTTAAATGCTAAAGAAATAGGCTATAATTACTTTTGTTCAATTCAGTTCTTAAGCTGCTGAATGAAGCTAAGGCATGAAACTTTGAAGTTATGAGAACTTGGATCAAGGTCTTAAATTGTAACAAAATCGGAAGAAATGCAATATTGTATCGGATATTTATAAAATCAGGATAATTAAAGAATCGCAAGATTAATCGAATTAGCATCTAGGTTAGCAGGCAAGAGTGTCATTATACTGAACCTCACATATAAGCACTCTTGGAAAGCTGGTCCACCAGTCGAATCAGCTGACTAACCAACTGTTCTGTAGTTAAAGAAAAATGGCTTATTAGCAGAAAGATGTCATCTTTGGACATGGCATCACAAACTATTTTAAATAGCGAGAGGTGTTCAAGACAAACTGGAACTTCTTGTGAATGATGGCGTTAAACAGATTTACAGGAGTCAGTAGTACGGTGATAAGACTCTTAGCCACAGTAAAATATCTGAATGGTACGAACTTTCGTCCCACCATTCGTCTGTAAATGACGATCCTGCCGAACTGGCTCAGCAACCACTGCAGACGTTCCTGAAAATTGACATAACTTGTCGTCAACTTGCAGAAGAGACACATCTGTCTGTTGGAACTGTACATGCAGCCGTTCATGAGCACCATGTAAACAGAATCAAATATGCATTGATATCAAGAATTCTCTTTATATATCTATATAAAAGAAGCCAGAATAATAGAAGCTTCTTTTGTTCTTCTTTTGTCTGTTCTCATTATGAGTCGCAACAGAGGGTCTTCTAATCCGTGCATTTTGGCACAGAAGACTGAGATGCAACCCTCATATGCAAATTTTTATCTGGATTTGAGACTGGTACCTGAACCCGACCTTTCCGCATGCCGGACAAGAAGCCCATCACTAAACCGTCAATGTCATGCAGGGAACATGGCATGAATAAACAATAATATTGATAGTGTGATAGTTGAATTATAAATTAAGTACTATATATTATTTAATATAATTATGCATAGCAAGTATGTATTCATAAAAGTATTGCAGTAAAGTTGATTGATGCACTTGTACTAGTGTGCAGTTGTAATAAAATGAAATTTTTTTATAATGATCCGCGGATATGAGAGCCTAGTTTTAGTCTTTTTTTCTGTCATCAATATATATAATATATAATGATGGGTGTTTCCTCCAAAGTAGCTTTGATTTTAAATGACCCAAAGTGAATCACATGAATCAATGCTTCTGCATAAGGAATGTTGATGAGACAAAACCTAAGAACTGTGAAGCCTTTAGCTTTTACCTTAAAAAAAAAAAAAAAAAAACACTTTAATATTTGGTAAAATGCTCCTCACATCCTAGAAGTTTCTAATGATCTAATCTAATAAAATATGGACTTCAATATCCAACCACAGGTGTCTGTGCTTGCCTGCCAGTCATTAACCTTTCTTCACTACCTTATTGCACAAGTATTCAGGAATCTGTGAGTTGAGTCTAGGTGTTGTGTGTACTGTATGTGTTTTATGTTGAAATGAGTCTGTGCCTGTGATAGCCTCAGATTAAACTTCTTGGCTGACAGGAGTGTAAGCTGACATGATCTGTTGGAGACCGTCCACCTGAAGGTTTGGAGTGTTGTGCCTGATCAGATGCTTTTTAAAAAATATTTATTTATTTATTTTTGGCAGACTTCGGTTTTAATGAGTGACCGAGTTACCGATCAGCTTAGACCAGTCTGGTGATTCTCCTCTAATCTCTGTCAGCAAAAAGTTGCTTCCACCCACAGAACTGCTGCTCACTGATTTTCTTTTCTTTTTTATTTCTTCAAAACCATTTTGTGTAAACTATGTGTAAAATTCCAGGATATTAGTGGTCTCTGAAATACTCACACCTACCCTGCTAGCACAAAAGAAAAAAAAAAAGCCACAATCAGTCAATAAGCTTACATTATAATATTTGGTGTGAACCTTATCTGAAGCTCCTGACCTGTATCTGCCAATTCATTATCTGATTATGTATTCCTGAACATTTATGTGGTCATGTTTATTATATATGAAGCTTTGATTTCTGGAGGTTGATATTGTACCTGTTTTTTTTTTTTTTTTTCCAAGACATTTTTCTGAAAGGTAAATTGAATGAATCAGATTTCATGTGATTCAAATTGCTTCTTAAATTAATCGTGTGGAAGAACGAAATCAATACAGTGAGTCATGTAGGGCAGGCCAAGCAGCTGATATTTTTGGGATAAACACCAAGCACTGTCATTTTCCCTTCCACTTGCGAGCACAAAAACTGAAGCAGTTTCTTCCTGGGGAAGACCTGCTGTTTTAATTAACTTAAAATGCATCTGGTTTTAAGGAGGTAGGATTATATTGATTTATTCTAACACCAGGTCGTTTTGTTCTGTTTCCTTGCAGGAGCAGTAGCACTGGACATGTGAAGGATTTCATGTGTTTTGTTGCTTATTTGAGAGTCAGCTGACAAATATGTCTTCATAATCCAACAACTCTGTGCCTGAACCGAGAGTGAGCGAGAGACTGTCTTCATTTAATCACATTGTTTATAAAGATATTGTTGGATACTGTAGATTTGAGAATGCTGTGATGTGGGAAAACATGCACCTATAAAACACTATTTTATGGCATGATCTCTGTGTCCTCTGTAATATATTTTAAATATCATATAACAGTATTGAAATAAAACTTTAAACCATCCTGAAAGTTCCTTTTTGGATTGAGTTCAGTTCAGCTGCTTCTGGTCTCCACCTGTTAAGCACCTCTTTATTCTAACACAATAATGATCCAAAAAAGTTCTTGCAAGAACAGTATTGTCAAGCGCATTTGCAAAACCCATCATGCACCGTGATGAAACTGGATCTCATTAAGAGCAGCCTGGGAAAGCAAGACCAAGACCTACCTCTGCTTCCAAGGAGAAGTTCAATTAGAGTTACCAGCCTCAAAATTAACCTTTTAGCTGTATAAAAGCTTCACGAGCATAACTAGCAGACACATCTAAATATGAACGGTTCCAAGAAAATTATTTATACATTTTGTATGCCTTCTGCATTGCACAATAATACCAGAACTGTAACCGGGGTTTTAGGGAGTTCACATCAATGTGCATGCCTTACGAGTTTAATTACATTAAGTTACTTTAGGATTTTGCTCAGCTCAGTTCTATTATCTGCTGCAATTACTTACTCTTTCCCAAGCCTTCAATTTATTCCAGCAGAAACATTCAGCTACTCAGTTGAGACAAAGGATGGAACAATACATCATTATGTGGCTATAGAAAATAAATCAAAAAAAGAAAAAAAAAATTGGCTCTAGCGATGTACATGAAAAGCAAAAAGCTTCTGAATAAATATTTCTAAATTATTCTTTAGTGTACGGAAAAAGGCCACTCTTGATTAATTCTGTATTAGCACTGCCTGCGAAAGTGCGTATGCATGCATTAAGAGTGCGATGCTCAGACACGTTCTGTCCTCGGTAGCTGCATGCTCTGTTAGGAGACACGCTGGAGTGGAAGACACAGGGATTAAGGAGAAAAAGAAGTGCTCCAACACACAAACCTTTAGTACCCCTGTAGACGATTTCAGATTTCAGAACACTACACAAATACACGTACATGAACGTGGAACTTATAAATGTATTGCACAGCATTGGTCTTTTAATTATCTAACAGGTGCTTGACGTAACACACTAAAACACTAAATTCCTGTGCTCTCATAGTGCAGCGTCTCACTCAATCACACACACACATTCGTACACACACGCTCACAGTGGTGAAGCCCACCTCTTGCTTGCCCTCCCCCAATGTGTGTCATCATGACACGCCGCTTTGAAACACACTTGATAAGCACGGGATTACTCACACTGGTGCTAAGCTTGGAAGAAGCCAGACCTAGACAGGGCAATGTGCAATTTTACCACTCAGCTTTTCTCTGAACTGAATTCTGCAGCTTTTAACCATGCAAGAGGAGAGACGGGAAGGAATCCCGCATGCTGTCTCGGCTCACCTGAAAGCCATGTGACCTGCAGACGTTCTTTCTGAACGAGGTGCATTGGAGATATTTGTGTTGGCATTTTATCTCCATGTGACTGAAAAAAGACAGCAGATGATACCGGACACCACAGACGGGTTTGAACAATGAGCGACTCCACTTTTTCCCTAGCAGAAGATGTGGATCGTAACCTCAACAGGAGCATCCATACAAACAATGTGTGGAGTGTTAGTGGAAGCGGTCCGTGGCTGCTGGCGGTCATCATGTCCCTGATAATTCTGCTGACAGCTTGTGGGAACATCCTGTTGATAGCTCTGGTGTTCGCCCACCGCTCATTACGCTGCACGTCAAACTGCTTCCTCGTCTCCCTGTTTCTTTCGGATTTGATGGTAGCTCTGGTGGTGATGCCACCTGCCATGCTGAACGTGCTCTGTGGCACCTGGGTGCTCTCTCCAGGGTTCTGCCCTGTCTGGCTTTGCTTCGATGTCATGTGCTGTAGTGCCTCCATCCTGAACTTGTGTGTGATCAGCCTGGACCGCTACCTCCTCATTATCTCTCCATTACGCTACAAGCAGCGGATGACCCCTCCCCGGGCTTTGTTGCTCGTGGGTGGTGCCTGGGGATTGGCAGCACTAACTTCTTTCCTGCCAATAGAGATGGACTGGCACAGTCTGGGCCGTGTACAGGACCCCTCCGGGCATGTCATGGTCAATGACACAGCTCCGTGGTTGAGCTCCTACTACCCAGCTTCATACTTCCACGTCTCCAACACAGGCATGCTGTCTTTACAATGCCGTCTGCGAGTCACCCTGCCTTTCGCCTTGGTCGCCACGTTCCTCACTTTCTTCCTTCCATCGACAGCCATTTGTTTCACTTACTGCCGCATCTTGCTGGCCGCGAGGAGGCAGGCGCGTCAGGTAGAAGCTCTCACGTATCCTCCGTACCCACAACATTCACCCGGAGAACCATCCCGCCCTCCGTCACTCGGACACGCCGCACAAGAAGTAGACAACTACAGCCACCAGGATCCTCCAACGATGAGCCAGGCTCCGGTGAGAACAAATAATCAGGCAATTGAAGAAGTGAGAGCAGGGATGCTTGGCATGGAAACAGGTGAAATAAAGCTAAGTTAAATAAAACGACAAAATTGCTGGACACATTTTTACTGTGCATGTGGATTATGCAACCATATGCCCTCGCTGTAGCCTTGCCTCTTTTGTACTTCAATTTGTCCTTCAAATAATCAAAGAAAAAGAAAAAAACGTGCATCAGGGTCTTGAAAGGGCTTTTCTTTCTTTAAAAGGGGTTTATGTAATTCTTAAAAAAATGTAGAAAATATATTAAATAACTTCACGACCAATAAGAACATAATTACCAGGACATGCCTTTGTTTGGTTAGAAATTAATTAATTAATTTTTTTACTCACATCTGTCTAAATGTGTTTGGCCCCTACCTCTGACAGCTGTCGGTAAACAGTGAACGGCGTCTGGCTCACAGGCAGGGAAAGAAGGCTCTAAAGGCTAGTCTGACCCTGGGAGTTCTGTTGGGGCTGTTTTTCAGCGCATGGCTGCCCTTCTTCATTACCAATATGGCACAGGTAGGCATCCTTAACTCCTTGGTCAATAAAAAAAATCTTTGTTGGACAAAATATTTGTTCCACATCCAAATTTTATAACTTTTTTCAAGTTTGTTTGAAAGACGTAGTTTTTCTAATTATGCTTAATTACACACATCAACACCAGCCTCATAAACAATGCGTGAAGGCCCGATGTTTGAAAGACGAATGAACCTATTTAAATCTGTAATTAGACCCATTTTGCATTCACTGATCCACCAGCTCACACCCCCCATCTGCACTGACACTCTGCGCCCACAGAAAGCACTGCCGGCATGGAGTGTTTTTGGGCCCCGTCTGTCTATTTCCCTCCTTCACACTCAATATGCTGTGTGAATATCTCTCCATCTCTGTCTCTCTCTCACTCATCCGCATACCCTTTTCATCTTCTCTCAAGCCTCCCCTTTGCCTTTCCTCTGCACACACTAGACATCAGTGACCTTTTTCCGTTTTCCTAGCCTACTCTACATATTGACCCTGTTCCTGTTCCTCATGGTGACCTTTGTGTATTGTTTTGTTTAGGCTGTGTGTGAATGCGTGCCTTCTTCCCTGTTCGACGCCATCACTTGGCTCGGCTACTGTAACAGCACCATGAACCCTATAATCTACCCGCTGTTCATGCGGGATTTTAAAAGAGCCCTGGGGCGACTCATGCCCTGCTGCTGTTCCTCTCACATCCCCAGACGCCTGTCTCCTCCGCTTTCCCTTTCTCTGCGCAATTCAGGAGAGCCTCAGTTACAGATAGAGCCGCCCTCGACTGCTTCAGACCCGCCGCAGCCACCTGCTACAGCCACGGACGCTGTAAACCTGCTTGATGCCGAACACGCAGAAATTCACCTGCCTTTACTTCTGCCCAATCAAGTAGATACGCTGGACTAATGATGAAAAAACACACACTGTGGACATGTGAACAGATATAGCTTACATGAGAAATGAACTAGGATAGGGAAAAAACAAAACATGGCGGTAAGTGTTACCATTCTATTAAGGCCGCATGTTAAAATTATCACCCTTAACGAAGCCGTGTGGGGGCGGTGTAAAGACAACCAAACCGAGGCAGCATCACGATGTGAGGATAAGCATGCACGTAGCCTGGGATATATTTAAGCAGAATTACACAGCCAGAAACACATCTTTTGCTACTAGCGTTGCCATAACAACTACAATGGAGGAAGACAAAGACGAAAGTGAAAGAAACAAATTAATAGCCTCCATAATGTCAAGTGGTTGTTGGTTAAGCCTTAATGAGTTTTTAATAATGTTTTATACAAGTTTTTGGAAAATTATTAAAAAATAATTTAGACTAAATCTACACTACCAGTCAAAAGTTTGGACACACCTTCTAATTCCTTGGTCTTTCCTGATTCCTAATTCTTTCTACATTGTAAAACAATGCTAAAGGCGTCCACAATGTGCAATAATCTCCTTCGAGCAGTTGATATTGAGATATGACAGCTAGTTCTGTTTTATGAAGCCTTCATAACGGCTCTAATCTGAGGTGCTGTTTGTTAATTGGTGATTTCTGAGGCTGGTAACTCTAAATTAACTTGAAATGAAGGTTTGGTTTTGCTTTCCTGGGATGGTCTTCATGAGAGACAGTTTCATCATGGTGCTTGATGGGTTGTGCAAATGTTCTTGACAATACTGTTCTTGCAAGAACTATTCCAGAAACAGCTGACCTTATATCTTAAAATAACAACTGACTGTTGCACAGTGGTGTGTATGTGTGTTTGTGCCCTGCAATGGATTGGCACCCTGTCCAGGATGCCTCGTGCCCTAAGTCTCCTGGGATAGGCTCCAGGTCCCCACCACCCTGAATACAGGATAAAGTGGTATAGAAGATGAGTGAGTGGTACAGTATAGAAGATTCCATTTGTGTTTTTTAGTTATCGAAAAAGCCAGTATTGTTCTAGAATGTAGAAAATAAATCCAAACTTGTGTCCAAACTTTGACTGGTACTGTAAATAAAAATAGTAAATAGACGAATGCAAGAAAGCATCTTGAATAGGGCTCATTTTAATATTTTAGGCTTGTGAAATAGCAGTGTTGTTACTGTATTTGATTAACAAACAATAATGGATGTGGTGCGGCAGTAATTTCCAGAATGCTCAAAATAAATGATTTCTCCGTCACACTGCCAACAGAAATTAACATCATCATTATTTTTAAATCGCTGAGACAAGTTTAAGGAAATTCCAGTTTATATAAAATTCCAGTTTCTTTTCACTGCTTCATGTACCTCAATATATTTATTGCTACAGTATAACACACCTGAATCAACCCCTTTATACTTAGCACTCAAGATGTATCAGGTGTTTAACAGCAGCATATTGGTACTCCAGTACAAGGACCATGAAGCACTGATTTAACCTTTAATTCTCATCGGAGTCCATGTGCGCTGTCGTCGTGTGCTCTGTGACCAGGCTATGTGGTGAGTGCGTAGGTAGTGTTGCAGAAGAAGTCTGTTTGCCTTTGGCCACTTGATCCTGTGTGGGACATTCAGTTCTTATACTGTTGTGTTTGATCGTATGCTCAGTACTCCAGTGTTTGGTGTCCCATTCCCAGGGAACGCACTCACTGTCTGTGTCACATTGACCCTCTTCCTCCTGTGTGCACTGACACTCTGAGCCCTCGGTGCAATCAGCGCCGTCAGTGCACGTGAAAATACTGTTGTTCTTTTGTTCAGACTCAGAGACATTTAGTGAGTCTAGCAAGTCAGATATGTCTGGAATATCCCAGCCATTCTCTTGCGCTCCGCCAGCACTGTGCTCTTCTTCTTCACTCTCTCGGAATTCATGCTTCACATTATTCTCCTCACTTTTGTTTGAAGCATCTATAAGCTTTTCTTCATATTGTGCATTGTGTTTGACGGGCTGGTCCAGTGGATTGTCCAGTTTCCCCTCACTTAACATCACTGCGTGAGAATGGCCAGGGGTAGTTCCAGCTCCCTCCTTGGTAGGAACGCCAACTGCTACAAGGATAGTGTCCATCTGATGCATGTAGTCCAAGTGACCTTTGACCTGTGAAAGATCAAATTCCAAATTGAAACAAAGACCAGATTAAAGGTTCGATTTGGTATCTTTTAGTAATTTAGTACGGTTACAGTTCCCTTTAAAAGAACTAAAAAGCAAGTCCATTTCCAGGAAATTCACATGCAGATTTAGTGAACATCGGTAAAACATGACACATTTTTAGGTAAGAAAAATTATGGCAACAGACAGACAATTCTTAAAGTAGGTAAGTGTAAATAACACTTGGTATTTGAATGCACACCCAATCCTTGAAATGATTTCGTCTAGCTGGTCACTCATGAACATCACCAAACTCAAGACATTGTAGCTCAGTGAATAAAACACCAGACTACTTTTTTAGAGGGTTGAGAGTTCAAACCCATCAACACTGAGCTGCCACTGCTTAAGCTAGACTGTTCACTTGAATGAATTAGATAAATGTACAAGGGTGAGTCAAAAATTATTCGCATTCCGTTCAACGCTACAGTCTTCCCAGTCCCTGTAGTGCAGGTGTAAACGTGTTACAAAAATGGGTGCCCTACTTATGATTTGTACGAAAGAAGAGCATGATGCGGTGATTTCTTTTTTCGTAGCCTGACGGCGTACCTGGTGCCAAAACAACTATTGGAAGTGGATGACCAAAAGTGTTTGGATATTCACAAACAAAATTTTGACTGATACTCTAAGGGAGTTGAAAGTTTCCTAAAGAGAATCATTAGTGGTGACGAGACATGGATTCAACACTACGAGCTTGAGAGTTAACAGCAAAGTATTGAACAGAAACATTCTTAAACGACAACCAAATAAAAGTCAACTAGCTGGAAAATTGATGCTTACAGTTTTCTGGGATTCTCAAGGGCCAGTATTGAAAAATTTTCTGGAAAAAGGTTGTTATTAATAGTGGTCATTACAGTGAGATTCTTATTCAGATTAAATCCAGAGGACTGCTATTCAAAGGCGTTTTTATTTTCCTGAAGGCAGCCCTACAAGGATGGAGTTCGTCAGAAGTGAAGACAGCGGTGCATCCGTGGCTCACGGAATACAAAAGCTTGAATGCGGATCATTTTTAACTTACCCTTGTAAATTGCCCTTGATAAATGATAAGTTGTAAAAAATACACTGTCAAGAAAAAGTTTGGAAACAACTTTTAACCAGGATATTATTGTATGTTTACAATGAAATGATAAAAAAATAATATCAAAATAAAATATGTTCATCATAAAACTTCCATTTTCTACTTAATCAGTGTTTTTCCAGAAATTTAAGTGTGGATGGTCTAAAAACTGATCAGGTGTTAAAACATCTTTAAATAAGTTCAGTAAACCAATTATGAGAGTTTATATTTGACTCTTCCTTCATAGAAAAAGCTTTCCTTAGAAACTTGTCAGTCTTGTCTTGAGTGCGGAAGGGTATTTATTCTGGATATTTTGGAGATATGGCAAAGAAATTTTAGATCTCTTTAAAAGGTGTACATTATAATCTCCAGAGACAAGTTGCAACTGGATCAAAAGATGCAATGGAAGACCCATGTGCATATCTGCCCAAGCAGACAAGTACTTCTGAGTGTCCTCCTTGAGAAACATACGCCTCACTGCTCCTGAATTGGCTGCATCGTTAAATAAAACAAGCGAGACACCAGTGTGCACAGACACGGTGCGTAGGAGACTGAGGTCAGCTGCCTTGACTCAGGGGCAGAGTTGGCAAGAGAGAGAGAGAGAGAGAGACAGAAAAAAAAGTACTAAGCTTGGCAAATTAGAAGAAAAGTTTGCAGTGAGCCAAGATGCGCAAACAATGGGCTTTAAAAGACTGGAACCTAGCCTTGTAGACTGATGAGTGCAAGTTTGAGGTATTTGGAACTAAGCGAAAAACATATGTCAAATGCAGACCCCAAGAAAATATGATAGAAGCTTGAACACCATCGGTGAATCCTGGAAATAGATCTAGGGATGCTTTGGCAATGTGCAAGGCATCCTCGTTTAGCATAGATATCACTCCACACTCCCTCTGGGCAACAAATAACTGGGGGTAACATCATCTTGTAGCAAGACAATGACCCCAAATCTTCTTCCTGGTTGTGTAGGGATTATCTAGAGAAGACATTAGCTTTTGGAATAGCTTAATCAACAGGTCTGAACCTCATCAAGCTGGTGTGGGAGAAGTTGGACAGAAGAGTTCGGGGACACTGGCAAACCAGCACAGCAGACCTTTGGGAAGTGCAGCAGAAGATCTGGGAGGAAATCACACCTGAATATCTGCAAAAAGTGACGCCAAAAAGAATGCTAGAGTGTTTTTTTTTTGTTGATGAAAGTAATTAATTACAGTATGATTATTCTGTGCTTAAATATGCTTAGAAATGAACTATTGTTTTTTTTTTTTTAAATCCATTTGATTGGAGAAAAACAAGGAAAGACAATAAAATACACATGTGAACATTACAAGTACATGTGTGTCCAAACTTTTTCTTGCCATTGTAAATATAAATAAATATTTTTGTTAATAATTTCAATAAATATTTTATGATGTTTTTCCAGGTTTGTACTGCAACTTCCTTCAGTCTTAGTCTCCTCTTTAGCAAACTTGATAAGGTTGAGCTCTCCTGTTTGAGTTGGCCAGTCTAAATCAATCCACATTTCCCCCTGATGAAGTCCTTTGTTGTGTTGATAGTGTGTTTTGGATCATTGGCTTGCAACACGATAAAGTTTCTCAAAATTAGATTGGATCCATGTCTCTATAAAATTTCTATAGATTTCTGAATATATTCTCCTGCTACAATAATGAATTGCATCACCAATAAAGAGTAGGGAGCCAGTTCCAGAAGCAGCCATGCAAGCCCAAGCCATACCATTACCTTCACTATGCTATGTGATTTTTGGATTGTGTGGAGACATTTTATTTCTCCACACTTTGGCTTTCCTGGAAATTCGGTAAAGGTTAATCCTGGTTACAGATCTCTCTCTGTGTTTCCTTCTGAATTTGCATCTTTGTGGTATGGTCACTGCATTTCTGCTCTGAAACAGTGGTTTGTGTAACCTGTGAAGGTTGTTGTTGACGTCTTCACAGCTCTCACAATGTTTGTCATCACCTGCTGTTGTTTTTATTGGCTGATCAGGCCAATGTCTTATTTTTAGACCACTAGTGGTGTCCTTTTTTTTTTAGGTCATGATGTTGTATTCATTATTGGCTAACCCCAGTGTTTGTGTGATGGCTCTCATTGGTTTTCCTTCTTTTCTTAGCTCGATCTGGGATCGCTTAAAAAACAGGTGGAATCAAACAAAATGTGTCATGTTTAACAAATGATAAATTTTTTAACTATGCCCCTTGTACACTCCTCAAATGAAAGCTGAACTTCTGATGTACTGTATGATATTTATCTTTTTATAGAAAAACCTGAATATCTTTAAAGTGTGAAATAAACCATGTCTACAATAAAAATATATAGTGTCTAAAATAAGAGATTTGGTCATGCCATTCCAATACTTTCAAAGAGGACTGTATGTTCATGTAAATTTATTTAAAAAGTCAATATCATTGGATTTACTTCTGTGTAATAGAATACTGTGAGCTGCACAGTATGTTTGGTGGCCTTCAAAAACCCAACCCGTCGAATTTTGCTACATCTGAATTCTGGAAAAAAGTTAAATGGTCATGTTTATAATTTTTTTTTTTATTTATTACATGCTGAAATAAAGTAAATACAAATAAAATAAACACATGGTCTAAGTCTAAGCGGTAATCTGTGATTGGTTCACTGGAAAAGGGTTCAGGCAGCCCACCAACATGTATAGGATAAGACAATGAGTTATAGAGAGTAAATAAGTATGAAAGAAAAAACATTTTTGGATGTACGGTTCTGGGAATTTTTTTTTATTATTCGGGGTCATCATATCGTTAATAATTTGAATTCTGGGTCGTCATATCGTTAATAATTTGCCCATAAAGTGTGTCCGTTTATGTTTTATTCCCTACAAGGGTTGAGATGTGCATGCACAAAACAGATCATGATTCAGTCCAAAAGAAAATATTTCGCCATGTGAAGGGTTTTGCCAGACTACCACATACGGACAACACCATATTGCAATTTTACTTCTATATATTATATCTGCTGTGTTTTAAAATTACCCTGAAATATTGTAAACCAAATGTTTCATCTGTGCTCACACTACAGAATAAAAAAAATGCTGTGATTTATCAAGAGTCAGTCATGAAGCCTGTAAGAGCGCAAAAAAACAACAAAAAACTAAACCAATTTTACTGATGCCTGCAGGTTTTGGACTTTTTAATACAGCTCTCTGCTGTGTTCTTGATACTGTGGGCACTTTATACTACAGCAATTGGGATCTGCAGCTGATTTCTATTTTGCTTCTGATTGACCAAGGCTCTGCTGCAGCTTTAAATCAATGTCCAAACAATGGGTTATGTTATCACGTAATTCTTTATCTACTTTCAGTCACATGGTGCCTTGTTTCAATGGTCAATAAGGCAAGCAGGGTGACCTCTCACTACACTACAGCAGAAAGACAGGAAAACAAAGTAAAGTATGCTAATGATTTTCTTTTGTATAAGCTTAATTAATCTACGTTCAAATAGCAAAGTTTTTGTTTAAATGCATTTCCTGTAAATGCTTTAACTGCTTCAATAATCATCACACAGAAAACCCTTAATTAGAAGTTGTGCCCAAACTTTTGACTGGTTCTGTATGACATCATGACTGCTATGATATATGAATGTAATTATTTGTGCCTGGCTATATTTTGTGCCTGGATTGTCTAAGCCAGGTTTAGCTTGCTTGTATTTATTTACTACAGATCCCAAAACACTTGTGGTACAGCTGTCTACATGATTAAACTGAGGATAGAGTAATCCCATACTATTCTAAGGACAGATGCTGAAGCAGTTTATATATCTCCAACCCATGTTTTTTCGAATATTCATCATCCTATGAACCTGGGGCTCTTTACTCACCACAGAAGACAGATCCACATTGAATATGCGACGATTATTTGAGCTGATTGGCTGAAGCCCTGCCACAGACAGCTGAACAGATGAACCTCTATACACATATCCAAGAAGCCAATCTCCCCTATACAACAACAAAAAAACAATTTACAATGTACTGTATTCATGAAATATTTTTAATAAATCTAACATGTCTTCTCCTAACCTGCAAAAACCATTGACGATCTTCCCAGCAACAACCTTCGAGAGCCGCTCCCATGTTTTCCCCGATCCATCCACAGGTGCTCCGAGCAGCACGACATCCTCTATGACACCTTCACAACCTGGCCAGCAATGAGACATGACATGTCTTTTAATGTGCAGGAGGAGATGCAGCTCACAAGTGCAGCCACATAGTGCAAATTGATATTTTGACCTTTCCATCATACACGAGGGAAGAGAATAGTACCTTTATCATTGGCAAGTTCTTCTAAACAGAAATAGATCACTCTAGCGCCGAGGCTAAAACCAATCAGACTGACAGGTCGCTTTCCCTTTGTTTGGACAGAGATAACACACAAGAGATCAGTAAGGACACCATCCTAATTAGAACTTCTCTAAAATCTGTACAAATGTAAAAAAAGGCACGGAGGGGCAGATTAAGTGTTACGAAATTCTATCTAACACCTCACAAACCTGTTGCCTGCTCCTGAGCACTTGGGCCAGATGCTTTCCCACCTCTGCTGAGCGACTCAGACATACTCCCCATGGGTTATCAATCACGCTCGCCACCGCTAGCAGAGACGCGGGCCAAGTGAGCGCAGTAACGATGCCTGTGTAAGTAGGAGATCAGAACAGCTCAGGCAATAAAGTATTACATATCTACTTGAATTTAAGGTGAATCTTTATATTTAAGATTGTAGGTGTTTGTGACATCTTCTACAATATAATGCTCTGAAAAGGTGAGCTTGTTTATTTTTAAGTTATAAAGGAGAAAACTCCATTCAGTTATTCCATCGTCACTGTAGCGCAGGAGCACTGGGGACATTTTGACAGCCCATATCCAAAGGGTAAAAGTAGGCTGGTACGGTCCGGTACTGCGTACCACTATAAAATCTAGTGGCTGTATACAGGACTGGAAAGTGGGTAGAGCAGATGCGTGCCAAAACCCTAGTGTTAATTTTGTTAGCTATTTTCAATTTTAGTCTTAGTCCCGGGATAAATGTCTCTATTAGTTTTTATCATATTTAGTCAATCTTATTAACCTATTTTTGTTTAGTCAAGATTTAGTCGACTAAAAATCTGGATATTTTAGTTCAGATTTAATCAGAGGAACCCTTAGGTAGTTTAGTCTAATTTTAGTCTGATGAACCCTTAAGTATTTTAGTTTAATTTTAGTCAAAGGAACCCTTAAATATTTTAGTTTAGTTTTAGTCAGAGGAACCCTTAAGTATTTTAGTTTAGTTTTAGTCAGTAAAAACATAAGATTTTACCAATTAGATTATTATTAATTAACCCTACAATCAATCTAGTCTATGTCACTACACGTCTGCTTTTTCTCCTCAGTTCAATATAAAGAAAATGGGCCCAAATATGAGCTGCTCTCTTTCGCGTCTTTTTCGAGTAATACTGCTGTGATGACGAAGTGTTAAAGACGACTGAGCTTGTAACATCCAGTCACTTTTTGCGAAAACTACTCCCGATATACTGCACACCGTGACCCGGGAAATACTGCTGGTTGTGCCATAATGAATGAACATGATATTGTAGCAGATTGTGACGAAAATGATATGTTGACAAAAATAAAGACAGATGTTTAATGAGTTTTTATTTTTTTAAACCACATTTTAGTCTCGTCTTTTTTTTTTCAACGATATTGCATGTTGATTTTGCCACTGTCACTGTTCACTGGTATCCGTGATGTCTGGTCATTGGTAAAAAGGCCGTCAACGAATATTTTACGTCATTATTTTGTTGACAAAACTAACACTGCAAAACCCACATTCAAAACCAGTCATGGAAGCACTTTCAGCAAGAAAACACATTTGCTAATGTTATTTCATCTTGAACAATACTTGTTCCATTGCTTTTACGTCATTCCGAAATTTTCGATCGTGTTGTGTTTCGATCTTTCATTACTGCTAGTTAATGTGAGCACAGGCTTTCGTCAATGCACTGACCGGTTCCTGACTCACCTCATCCATTTGTTCACGGGTTAAGCAGACTACAAAGCTAACTAGATTCTAACACAAGGCTGAATCCCAAATCCCTCTCTAACAAGCACTACTTGGTGTGTGGAACAAGGGATTCGACACCCTACAAAGTACACTAGCTTTCTGTTTTATGCCATTTGGGATTCAACCCTGGAACAGTTATTCTAAGTCCATCTATTCTAAAGCCGAATAAATGGAGACATAAAGAGAAACATATGCAATTTACAGGGCTGTCCACCACCTCCATGGTTTATTCTCTTCGTCTTTTGGCTACAAAAAAACAGTAAGGATTTTAAAGAACCTTTCAATATCTAACTAGAAACTGATTGATTAGAGTGAAGTGATTTTCTACATAACAATCCAACAATGTGTTTAAAGAATCACATTCCCTCTATGAGGAAGTCTTATTCTAAATAAAACTCGAGGTTACTTGCAGGGAAAAAAATAGTGCATCATCAATTATTTCATCATGCCATCTATATTTTTGACTTAAATAGAAATAAACTTCTGCTCTGTTTTGACACATTAAGATTAAAGAAAAAAATATATAGGTAATAGTATAGATTGTATTCAGGTCTAATGAATGGACATTTACTTATAAATAGTCAGTATATTAAAGCTGTTATTGATTTCATAGCATTTAAAATAATGTTAATACAGTCAATGTCAAAACACCTAACCTGATAGGACTGTGTATTTAAGGGCCTCCTGTGCAACAATGCTGACCAGCCCATCCCACAGTGTGTTCAGGACAGAGCCCAGATCCAGTAGGTAGCGAGACTCCCACTTCAAACAGTACTGCTCACCACAGGCACCCAGACTGCGCCATGGAGCCTGAAAGGAACCTACAATAGACAAAAGGATTTCCTGGACACAGTTCCATTGTACAGGTTTTAGAAGATTAACAAACATTAACACAATGGTTAATTATAATTCAGTTCTTAATTAAGTACTAGGATGTCTGATACAGTATTGTAATGGGTTAATATAGCTGGAATGAGTACTGACTGTATTTGCCAGTGCACAGCCATCCTGTGACAGCCACAGTCACATGAAGGTGCTTCCCTGAGTTTAATGGAAGGAACTCAAATTCCTCGATTGCACCCACTCGTTTGTTCATTTTATATCCTAGCAATGAAAATGTAAAAAGAAACAAACAGACAAAAAAAACCCACAATGTTAATGGTCAAACTATAAAGTGCACAACCAAAAAAAGGAAAGCAAGGAAAGCAAAACTATTAGATTATCTGGATTATGTGTTTAAATTTCAGGGCTTTCTACATTATATTTGCATTCTTTCTTATTTTACCTGTACGCTGTTTTTTTTCCTTACACACCTGCCTAACAGACAAAAATAATTCAATGAGAGACAGTTCACAACAGCTCACCAGTTAATCCAGCTCCTGCTGCACCAAACAGAGAGGCCATGATGGCAATACCAGTGGCTGAGCCCAGAACAGCAGCTCCACCGGCACCCAACACTGCTCCTGCTCCTGCAGCTACTAAGGGTGCAGCCAGACCCCCTGTCACACCTAACACACAACAAAACATGTATTTAACTGTGTTAAGTATTTCTCAGGTAGAAGGTGCTACAGAACAATGCTGCTGACTGGCTATTACTGGGACACATAATTGGGCCAAAAGTTTGTGGACATCTTTTACATTAAATATCTATTCCTCAAATTTATAACTCAAATTTAAGACAAATCTTTACATTTTAAACTGTACTGGTGTATAAATAAATACATTTGTTTTGTTATGGAATAACAATATGAAATGACTATATTATCCTAATGCCAAAATAACTGTACAAGAATACATTCAGGTCAAGCCTTGACTTGTCGTTTCATGAGCAGAAAAATGAAGGTGTAAAACTGACTGGGATTTATGGAAGACTTAAAAGCACAGGACAGTTATGAGACTCATAACATAAGCCGCTGAGACTCCTGGCTGAGGTGGGTTGGAGGACACTGCAGTCGTTCCTGTGAACATTCAGCAAGTGGAATGCCTGATCCTTGAAAATTGACAGATAACTTGTTTCCAACTTGCAGAAGAGATGCATTTGTCTCTGGAAACTGTACACATAATCACTTTGCTTATTCAAAGAACTCATGTTGGGAACATTGCCACATCCACTGTACAGTACCGACTTTGCTCCAAACCATTTCCACATGTTTGGGTTATTAAAGGAGTTCCTGGGAAGCCAGAATTTCAGATGTAAAACAGGCAGTCTTATGTAAAGAAGACTAATTTGTTGGTATCCAAGCACTGGTGAAACACTGGGACAAGTCCATTAAAGAAATAAAAGAAGTGTTCCCTCTCATAACTGTGTTCTGTTGTTTTGTGCATTGAAAGCCCCAGTTTGACCTGAATGCCTCATACTTTTATAACCGCATAATAATAATAATAATAGTAATAATAATCCGTGTGGCGCAGTGGTAAAGCGCTCGCCCTATCATCCGGAGATCGCTAGTTCGGTTCCCGGGTGATGCTGTTACCTCTCACAGCCGGAGGTCTAGAGAGAGCTGATTGGCCGAGCTCTCTCAGCGGGGAGGAATGAGAAGTACTTTGTGCTCCCACATTAATCACGCAGCTCTACAGCCAATCAGGGGCGTCTGTGAGCTCGCGCACGCAGAAGGAGCAGCTAGAACTTTCCTCCGAGTGTGTTACTCCGCCCCTCACGGTGCGTGAGCAAGCAGTTCGAAAAGATGGGGTCAGCTGGCGTCACGCGGTTCGGAGGAAACACGTGATAGTCTTCGGCCCTCCCTGCTGAATGGTAGTAGTAGCCTTAATGTGGGAGCCCCCTAGCGACGGGGAGGAATTGGCCACGACTAAATTAGGGAGAACATCAGGGGAAAAAATTAATAAATAAATAAATAATAATAATAATAACAATAACAATAAGAAGAAGAAGAAAAAGAAGAAATACATAATAATTTTGCAACGGTCAGGTGTCCACAAACTTTTGGCCATATAGTGCAGATGCATCATAGAACTAAGGACAAGTTTAAACACACCCAGCACTGTACCACCACCAACAGTTGCAAGACCTATTAGCAAGTAACGCCGAAGCGCACGCCCTCTTTCTTTCTTCCGTCTTCGCGATGACTCTTCTCTGTGCACAAATTTACAAAAAAGAGATCATCAACAAACAAAATACTGTATTTTGACATACTTGTAGGTATAACAGGCATGATGTAAGATGGTGAAATTGTGCATTTATCTGAAATATTATGTGTTCTTGCTAGACTGCATGGATGATATGATTCATCAAAACACCTACAGAGACTTTCTGAAATAGCAGCGAATAGAGACACCATTTTATAAAGTGCTTCGAGTATTAAAAATTTTATTTATTTAAAAAGAAACACCTTTGGAGGTGAATCCTAACCCACTTAGTGTATCCTAAATTGATGAAATGAAGAAATGTGAATAATAATAATAATAATAATAGTAATGAGCAAAGCATATGATAACCAAACCTTGTACTTACTCTCATAATCAATCCAGATTGAAAGCAACACAAAAATAAAACAAACAGTTTTTCATGAAGTCTTAATTTTCCATTAATATTCATTAAGACTGCTCACAGACCTGATCTGAGAGATTCATAAGACAGACATGGTTATTACACAGGCTGCAACAATCCACTGAATTATTCTGACTTTGATTACAGATAGACAAGAGTTTGCCATGAGCTCATACATATGTTAATTAATTTCTTAGTACACTTCCATTAAATAAAGAAAAACCCACGACTGTCACAGAAATAACTGGAGTCTGATCAAAGTAATAATAAATCATACTTTCATGAACGTCAACTAATAAAAAACAAACATAGCTTTTGAATTATGATTAAAGAGAATAAAATCTGACACTCTGCAGTACGCTTCACCCCGGAATGCCTTGATAGTCTTGAGATTTAATATTACCCTGCATAGATTCAAGACTTCACGTGCCAGACGCTGTAAAGCAGGCCTTAAATATAACCAAACCTCCTGCATGTTTCACGGTAGGTAATACCAGTGAGCTGAAAAAAGAACTAGGTACAGCGTTCTTTTCTTTAAAAGCCTAATTTTTGCCTTTGTTAAGATAAAACTCCTGTGACTTGCAAAACTAGAGCCTTTTAAGGCTCTAGTTTTGTCACATCTTTCCAAAGCACATTTTTTCAGAAGCACATTCACGTTGCCAATATGCATTTTGGCAAATTCCAGTCTGGTGTTTTTATTATTTGCTTTCAAACAGCGACAGACCGTGCGATCTTACACTGATGTACCTTGATCTTGGGGTTCACCATCTTCGTGGAAGTTGTCCTCGGCTCTTTGGTTACCATTCATAGTATCATTCTGTTGGCATCAATTTTCCTCTTGCAGCCAAATCCAGGGAGGTTTCCTACAGTCCCTGGGACCCTAAACTTCTTAATAATATTTGCAACTGCAGCAAAACTGTATGCAAAAGCAATGTTTGATTTTAATTAGTCAATGATCATTAAATTATTATTCAATATCAATTTTGTCAGTTATTCCAGTGACCAATGTGAGTTTACCTTTCTTTAATGGAAGGACCGATGTAGATAACAATAAAGAAAGTCTATCACCCTAAACCTGTTTAAGGCAAATATCTTTGACAATCATTTACATTTAAGAAAACCTGTGTTGAAGGCAAAAACAGTCCCATAAGACAATGTTCTTCAGACACATTATTCAAGCCAGTTAACAATTATTTTAATCAATATTATACAAATTAAAAGTACAGTAAGGAGTCATTGGTGGCTCAGTTTTTCACCTGCCATGTGGAAGTCCTTAGTGCTAGTCTCGAGTTTGAGCAATGTTAAACCTGTGCTATGGCGCACATTAAAGGAAGCAGCCTAACAACAAAACAATAACAACATAAAATGTAACAATATGCATATTCAACTCTTACTCGCTCTCCTCCCCTCCTTGTCTCAATTGTTCTCCGAGTGTCTCCTCAAAATCTTCGAGCTGCTGAGGACAGACACGCAGTAGGCAGCTGACATGTCGGATCAGGACACGAGCCCTGGCGTCGTACTCACCTTAAACAGGAGAGCAGGAGCATGGTCAAACACTGTTTTTCAAAATCGTAACCATTTAAAGTAATCGAAAAAAGATACAAAGGACTCTCACCATCTTTGACTGAGAAGGAAACAAGATCCTAAATGATGATTAAAAAAGGGTTGAGCAGTTGGTTACAATGTGAGCAGTATTATGATTACACAAGCTCTACTATAGGCTGATAAACTGTGTACATTTACACACCTGTGTAACAGGCAAAGCTCCAGTTCTGAGAAGCGGCTCTGCCTGAAGAATAGACAGGAAGGTGTCACTGCCTTCACACCCAAGTCCAGCCAGGAAGGCCTGCATCACTGGCATGACGGACTCGTCAAGACCAAGCCATTGCACAAAGCATTCCAGATACTGCTCCCGAAATGCCCTGCCAGGAAGAAATCATTCACAGTGTTCCAAAATGTCCAACAATTAAAATGTCCAAGTAAATTTCTGCCCTGCCCTCCTACCTTAGTTCTGGTCCTGGGAAAAGGTGACCGAGGGACACGGCACACAAAGCAGCATAGGCAAATCGGCCTGGTTCACTGAGCTGCCTTCCGATTGCCGCATCTGCTCTCGACTGACCTTTGCTGTTTATTTTGGATTCTCGTTCTCCTGGGTCTGTTAAAAGAAAAAAAAAGTGAAATAAAAAAGAAAAAGAAAACAACTAAATGTAGCATCAGTTAAAGCTAATTCTAGCAACACTTACATATACAGTAACAAAGCAAATTTAGTTAGGAAAACAGACAGTAATAATAACTTAATAAACAATTTAATTTATACAAAAAATCTTTTTTACATACATTTTACCCGTTTCTCATATTTTTGGGCCATGCGCAGATGTTTTGAGAATGACACAAATATTAAATTTTGCATAGTCTATGGTACTATGGTATCCTGAAGTATAATTACAAGTGTTTCATAAGTGTCAAAGGCTTTTACTGACAATTAAATTATTTTTATGCAAATATGACAATATTTGCAGTTATGGCACAATGTTAATCAACTTCTGGGCCATATCCTGAACGATGGCGATCCATTCTTGCATAATCAATTTATGAAGTTTGCAGGTTTTTGTCAGAGGATGTTTATGTACCATTTTTTATTTATGGCTGTGTTCTTAGGAAAAATTGTGAGTGAGCCCACTTCAGTGGCTTAGAAGCAACCCCACACATGAATGTCTCAGGATGTTTAACTGTTGGCATGACAAGACTGAAGCAATAGACTTTGCGAAAATTAATATTTGTGTCATTTTCAAAACTTTTGGCCACTGCTGTAGTTGGGTTTTTATAAGATAAAATGATTGTCATAATCAACCTCATAATGATAACAAAATAATTGTACAACCTGTAGTTTAATTTGTGTGTGTAACACAAATGTTCATAATATTTGATACTTCTTATTACCAGATCTATGCTTCGTTTTTTGTAAATATGCATACTAATTTATATTTTTATCAGATAAAAAGAAATACAGTTGCTAAATACAGTTTAATGCCCTTTTACAGTATGTTGTGTCAGTAACTTTGAATTCAGATCCTTCAATGATCTTAATTGTCATTCACATGAAAATACATACTGTAAACCTGAATAAAACCTCTAAAAAGTGACATTGTTAACATATTGCAACATAAATTTGACATGGTTACGGACACTACAGATTTTTTTTTTTTGCTTTTCCAGCTTTTACCAAAAATTAATTGTAATTTAAGCTTTTTACCGGTCATATGCTTCTAGAAGCTTACACCAATTTTAGTATACTGTACTCATAAATAAATATGAATTATTTTCATTTATTATTGTTTAAAGCATTTTTGGGGCAAATATAAAATCATCTCTCCAAAATGGCTGAAATTTTTAGGGAACCAAGATTAGTCACTTCCATGTTGAATAAACTTCAGAAGTAGCTTCTTAGGCACAGACATTTTCTGTATTATATGTATAACAAAAAAAGCACCAATACTGTGTTACCAATACTAATTATTATTATTATTATTTTATTATTATTACTACTATTATTATTATTATTTATAGTATTTAGGGAATATAACAACCAAATGAAAAGTGTGAGCACCCTGAGTTCCCCGTTATTCCCTGCCAAGCCTGCTATCTTTCCTCATCACTGTGCAAACACTCAGTACACCATACACTCCTGTGACACTCAGGCCGACCATTCTATTCCACTTAACAATATAAAACATTACAAACTAAAAACAGTTCCACATAATGTTCTTAGTAATGTCTATAG
Organism: Clarias gariepinus; assembly: GCF_024256425.1. NCBI lineage: Eukaryota > Metazoa > Chordata > Actinopteri > Siluriformes > Clariidae > Clarias > Clarias gariepinus. Next base: position 9,341,772 of record NC_071121.1, read on the forward strand.
TCATGAATACTTTCTTCTATTTCATTTGAATATACATTCCTATAATATGCTAACAGTGGTTAGCTTAACAAGTTGCTCCTCTAGGCAACTTACTACTAGTAGTACTAATACTGTACTAACCAACTTAACGCTGACTCACCTAAAGCTAAACCCGAATCTGATGAGTCCATGCTCACAAAGCCTGGCTCTTCAGCCCGTGTGTTTCACTTCATAACATCTGATCTGTGCCTATGGTCCACGTACTTCCGGGTCAAATCGAAGTTCAGCTTTTCAACACGTAAGTTAAACTTGTGCGTGTCCAGGTCTAAACCGTCTCAGCTACACGTCAGATTTACAGAAACACGAATTCGTTTAACAAAAAAAAAAAAAAAAAAAGCTTACAGTGATATATACCTCAAATAAGACTTATAACTTATATATTGGACAACGCGGGAATGTACGTAATAGGAAAAAACTAAACAAATATAAATGTGTAATTCCCGAGTTGGACGGAAGAGGGCACTACCCGAACATTTTTTAATGGAATTACTGTAGGTTTAAATTACAGTCAAAAGTGTGTTTGTCTTCCTCATAAAGGGTTTTTGAAGGCGATTATAATCGCGTCTTGTGCAAGTAAACAAAAAGGAACATTTGCTTTAAGCTGTAACAGAAATTTATGACTATTGTAGGCTCACTACTCATCATACTCATTGTCTTCTACTCATCATATTCATATCGCTTTGTCCCGTATTCAGGGCCTGGAGCCTGTCCCAGGAGACTAAGGGCATAAGGCCAGGTACACCCTGGGCAGGGTGCCAGTCCATCGCAGGGCACACACAAATATACACACTCACACACTACAGACAATTTGGGTATGGCAATTAGCACCAAATAGCGTCAACGCTAATCAGCATGTCTTTGGACTGTGGGAGGAAACCGGAGGAACAAGAGATGGTAATCAAACCTGGCCTAGAACCAAACCCAGACTCTGGAAGTGCAAGGCGACAATGCTTACAACTAAGCCACTGCTTAATTTTGAGTAGGTCCCCCCTTTGCCACGATAACAGTGATGTACTGTGTGTTCTAACACCTTTCTATAACAACCAGCATTAACTTTGTAGGTCAGCAATTTGATCTACACTAGCGTTTCTATTGGATCAGACTACACAGTCCCTGTGCATGAGTAAGCCTTGGGCACCCATGACCCTGTTGGCATTTCAGCAGCTTTTCTCCCTTGGATTACTTTTGGTATGTCCTGACTACTGCAGACAGGAACATCCTACAAGAGCTGCTTTTTGGAGTTGCTCTGACCCAGTCGTCTAGACATCACAATTTGGTCCTTGTCGAAGTCACTCGAATCCTTACGCTTGCTGCACTTGCTGCCTAATATATCCCACCCACTTCTAGATGCTATTGTAACAAGATATTAATGTAGCTACTGTAAGAAGGGCCAAATTGTAATGGATAGACAACTGCTCCTGTGGGAAGTTCCCAGGCTGCAGTAGTCAGGATTTACCATAAGTAATCCAAGGAAGAAAAATCTGTCAACTGGCAACAGGGTCATGGATGGCCAAGGCTTACTGATTCATATGGGGAGTGAAGGCTGGCTCGCGTAGTCCAATCCAATAAAAGAGCTACTGTAGAACAAACTGAGGAAAAGGTTAATGCTGGGTAATGCTGGTACTCAATATTAGACGGGTGGTCATAATGTTATAGCTGATGAGTTTATACGTGCATACACACACACACACACACACACACACACACACACACATATTTGTGCCTAGGGGTACTTCTGTTTCACTGATTCACGACCTGGCATGACGTTAGGTTGAAGGAAGCCAGAGAACCGGGAAGAAACCTATAATGACATTGGGAAAGGTAAAAACTTCACACAGACAGTAACCCGAGCTCAAAATCACACCCTGGACATTGTCAGGCAGCAGCACTGCCTACGGGGCTACAAAATTATAAACATTTTGTACATGTCACAGATAATCTGTATAGGCGAGGGATTTGTTTTACACTGCTCATCATCTTTTGTGAAAATGTAGGTCAAGCCAAAATGTTACCTTAAAACCAGAAAAGCAAACTCACTTCAATACATCTAGTATTAATGAACAGATTCTTTACCATCTTGCATGAAGCTTACAGTAAATTAAAAAGCATCAAGCTACTGTTTTATCTGGCACACATATGCTACCCTCATGGAATTGAGGTAAATACTTTATCTGAATCTCTCTGCCAGATCCACAATTTAAAATTGAGAGCAGAATGTACCAGAGTTTTCTACAGGTATCAAATATTGTTGGTTGAAATGAGGACATTTGGCCCAGAATCCTATTACTGTATTTTGGCAACATGTCCCAGCTTACACTTGGGCCGCCTTCGTCCTCAAGTACACACGTCATTGCCTTTAGCATAACCAGATTTGACAAAGCATGTTTATCCTCTTAGAGCCAAATTGGGTCTCATAGATCAGGGGAATTACTTCCTTACAAATGTGAACATGAATTTAACCACAAACTGAGAGAAACAGAAAAGCTGTTCTGTCAGATGACTCATCATATACAGTATTCGGATCAAACTGTAACCAAGTAAGAACATTACATCAGGTGGGAGGATAACACACACACACACACACACACACACACACACACACACACACACACAGTTACTCTCCTTCTTTCCACACCCCATATACATTTGTCCTGTTCCTGCCTGGTACCATACGTCTATAATGATACATTTGCATCTATGTGAAGGAATGTACAGTATGTAGGACTATAACTGATGTTAAAAAAACAAGCTAGTCCAAGACATTTTATAATTGATGCTAGAATCTTTCCTAAGTTTATCATGCTGTGTTGTTTATGTAACTATTATTGCTGAACTGTTTCATTCAGATTTTTTTTATTATTTTACTGCTTGTAATATCTTAGCACTTTCATGCATTGACTTACAGATTTGTTTCAAATATGATTTAAAATTTTTATTCTGCCTTACTGACATTTTAAGGGAAACCACAAGAAGCAGTAATGCCTTGTTATGATTCTAAAATTAATTAATATAGGGTTATGGTTTAATGTTCCTTTAACTATCATTATATATTGCATTCATAAACTACAAGTGATGTAATAAAAGTAAAATAAAGCACCCACATATACTAATTATTAGTTTAAATGTTAATGAAATACTTCCACACTTATTATAATAATTAAAATTAATTATCCAAAATTGTCGCCTTGCACCTCCAGGGAGTTTCACCCGGAGTTCGCTTCCCGTCTCTGTGTGCATGGAGTTTGCACATTCTCCCTGTGCTTGGTGGGTTACCTCCGGGTACTCTGGTGTTCTCCAACAGTCCAAAGATATGTAGGTTAGGCCAATTGGCATTCCCAAATTGCCTGTAGTGTGAATGAGTGTGTATTTGTGGCCTGCAATAGAATGGCAACCTGCCCAGGGTGTACCCTGCCTCGTGCCCTAAGTCTCTTGGGATAGGCTCCAGGTCCCCGAGACCCTGAACGGAATAAAGCGTTATAGAACATGAGTGAGAGTGAGTGAGTAATTTACAATATATTCCTGAATGTTTAGTAGGTTATTAATACTGAAGTACATGGTTTATTAATTAAAATTATTATGTACAGTGCTGTGTAAAAGACTCATTGCCAGTTATAACAAACACTTGATTGCAGTTGTTGGCAAGATTTGTTATTAGGTTTTTGTATTTACTCTGGTTATCATCGTGTAATATTAAAATTTGTTTGCTGATCCTAAGTGTGACAAGTATGCAACAAAAAAAATCAGGAAGGGGAAAATACTTTACAGCATCATTATTAATAATGCCATTATTATTATTATTATTATTATTATTATTATTATTATTCAATCCATCCATCTATTATCTATACTGCTAATCCTGCCATTATTAATAATGCCATCCTTAAGATTATACTTTTCTTCTTTTGGAAGAAAGATTATTATGATGATGATAATGATGATTATTATTATTACTATTATTATTATTCAATCTATCCATCTATTATCTATACTGATAATCCTGTAAAGGGTCAGGGTGGGCCTGCAGCCTATACCATGGAATTCAGGGCACAAAGCGAGGTACACCTTGGATGGGGTACCAACCGATCATGGGGCACAAGCACACACACTCACACACCAAATTATTCACTACAGGCAATTTGGAAATTCCAGTCACCCTACAATGCATGTCTCTAGATTGTAGGAGGAAAGGTTGTACCTGGAGGCAAACATGGAGACAACATGCAAACTACATGCATACAGGTCTGAGGAGAAATTAGAAACCCCAACCCTGGAGGTACGAGGCAACAGTAATAAAAACCTAGGCTATTGTGCCTCCTATTATTATTATTATTATTATTATTATTAATATTATTACTATTATTATGATTATTATTTTAACCAACAGCAGCATCAATTTAGGCCTTGTTATTTATTCTTATGGATACTCTGCTTTCTCATCAGCTCCTTTGCTATGTAGCTGTTTTTTTTCTGCATGCTGCTACAGGAATGTAAAAGCACCTTACCATTATCGCTTGTCATAAGTGTCATTTGATTGACTGTGAACTGCAGGACCCTGTAAATGCCTTCCTAAATCTCATATTATGCTGAAAGAGTTGCAAAAGAATTTAGATCAAATGCAATAGGCAAAATATAAAAAAAAATGTTACTGTATTAATACATGTTTCATAATCACTTTATTTTTTGTTTTTATAATAAAAAATGCAAGTCAGCCTTCTCCAGATTTTTCTGTGTCAAAATAAAATGAACCAAAGATAATGTGGAAATAGTGTTGCTATTATGCCATCAATCTGCATGTTCAGAAACGGCACATTGCAACAAAATTTAAAATAGTTTTTTGGGGAATTTAGGCCACATTCCTGAAACTGTTCCTATTCTTTTTATTCTCATATTGAACTTTTTCAGCAGAGTCTTAACTAGGGAATAATTATTATTCATATATACAGTAGTTCTTAAAAGATTTTTTCTCTCAAATGAGCAATATGTATCAAGACGCAAATGTCTGTCATCATGTGGATATGATTTGATCTGTTGGGATGACAGTCAGATCACTTTTTGGCACATTAGTTATTATAATTAAACAGATTAACTATAATGTAGCCTAACAATAAACTTGTTCTTTTAGTCATTACCAAAAGTGTGTTGACTCAGTGTGATGTATAATGAGGGCAATGTCAGACAGGCACGTACAGACTAGACAGCAAGGAAAGACAGCAAGTCTGTGAAAAGATTAGTGTTTAATCTAGATAAGACTATAAATAAGAAACTTTAAAAAACATTGAAAAAAGATCTAACTAAGAAAAGAAAGGATGTGGGGAGATTCATGGCTTAAAATCATAAGCATAAACAATGAAATGAGTCTGTGTCTTAAACCATGTACTATTTTAGTATAAAGTCCCCCCAAAATTATTTTTAATCCTATTGATTAAAAACAATTTTAATGTAAAAGTATTTATTACCTATGATGTAAAAGTATTTACATTTTATAAATTTTTCATGTTTCTCATGTTAAAATCTTTAAGTCGAATAAATGTGTTTAGGAAACAGCTAAGGTCTTTAATCTGAGATACAAATAAAATGTTTAAGGAACACAATAACGTCCAGAAAAAAAACTGTCTTAAAAATTCTGGGGTAGTAGAAGACACACTAGATGTTTTTGAACTTAGGATCTGAGCATCCGGGTTCGAACCCTGCGGTTGGTGGGTTGCCACACCCCATACTCCCCAGCCAACACGGTCCCAAGCCTGGTTAGAAAAATGGGAGGGTTGCATCAGGAAGGCATCCGGTGTTAAAGACCTGTGCCAAAAGTTGTGTGTGGCTTTGATGATCCGGTATGTCTTCTTGATGGAAGCAGCTGAAAGAAAGATAGAAGACGCACTAGAGCCAGTTGAGCAAATTAGAACGCTACCATAAATAGTAATTTTCACCAGCATTTCGGAATAAGAGCTTATAAGAGCAAAGAATGTAGCCTTTAGACATGCACTAATATTTACTAAGAACAACTATTCATTGCTATTGTTCTGATATTTATGCCAGGCGAGAATAAAGGTCTGTGTTTGTGCAAGTACTGTACATCCATACAAAAAGGATCTGTCAGGACAGGCCCTCCCTACAAGGGGCTCAGACAGTTTGGCATCCGATCAAAGGCTGAAAATAAAAAACACACCCCACTGACATCCACCTATTCAGTTAAAGTAAACACCTAAAAGAGAAAGCACATACAAACACACACTTATATAAATTCATAAACTTGATTTAGATTCTGACTCATACACCGGAGGGGAAACCAAACCCCACTAAACTGTTCTCAGCAGTGAGGGTACTGTCTCTCTCTTCAACACATACTGTAGTCATGGGTGAATGCTGTAGAGAAGAGTGGATGAAGCATTTGCATGTAAGTTACCGTGAGTAACAGTCAGCTGGACATTTGAGGAAATCATGGGGGTGGGAGGAAGTGGGAATAGGTCACGCATCAACACTGCAGCTGTATTAAATTCTTGCCATGTTAGACCACAGAAAATAAAAGAAACGTGACAAAGAATCACAGATGGATTTGCATGCAGAAGGAAAGAAAAGGCTCAGAGTGGACTGAGGTTATTTTCTCATTTACTTTTGCGTTTAATTAATACTTAGGGAAAGAGATTGGTGTGATCTGAAGAGCTTAACAAGAAAGCAGTCAGAGAAGAAAAGTGACAAGCGTCAATAACATACAACACTGTTTTTATATTGTTGTAGAAGAACACAAGAATTTTCTGCCTTAAACTTGACTTGATTCAGCAGCATTTGCTTGGTTCTCCACATAGGATAATTACCTCTTACACAAATATGTCAGTGACCTTTAAGTAAGCTTACTCACAAGTTAAACAGTTCATGATTACACCACTCCCTCTCGGTGATCCAGGGCAATAGTAATAATCAAATATACAGTGAAGGTGGGTATAGTGGGGTGAATCAGTTCACTCCTTACCGTACAGCCTTTATATGCAGATACAGTGATTATAAATCACAACAATTAATTACGTACAATTTACAGTAAATCATTCACACAAACTTAGCGAACTTCTTCTTTTACTCTGCGTAAAATATATTCTATGAAACACTTCCATTTGGTTGGTCATTCATAAGGAGAGATCCTAGCTCTGTTCGATAAATGGGACTTTGTCATTTTGGACTTTGGGCTACATACAGTAGCTTTCACTTGGCAGGGTCATCATGAAACATCTCCATGGAAAACTTAATAAATGGGAGTTGGTCCCTAAGAACTGCTAAAGTATGAACCCTGAAATACTAAAAGATTGAAGCATATTTGTTGTTTCGTAACCAAGGAGATACAAGGTCAGCGTCATAATAAGGAAAGAGAAGTCTACAAGCACAGTTCTTTTGGAAGAAAGCAGTTAGGGCCATGATGGTAAAATATTTAATGATACCTAATTATTTGACACAGCCGTTTTCATTTAAAACATTTTTTTCATTTTCATTTTTATTTACTAGCATCTGGTCCTGATTTTGCCATATAGCTGGGGCTTGAGGTTTACTGCTTTAAGGGCTTCAGAAGTTCGTTACTTATGTCAAATTAAATGCATTGTAAGCTTATGGAATTTTAATTGATTACTTGTACATCTGATGAGCATTTTTGATTGTGAGATGTACAAAATAAGTTTGTATTGTGCCTGATACCAATTTTTATAATTGTTTTTATTTTACAGCATATTATAAAATGTATCATTTTGTATGTGTTAAATATATACGGATCTGCTATAATATTACAATGCAAAACATTAAGCCCAATATTGTGTAGAATCCCTTATGCCATCAGGGCAGCTGTCTTCTCTGGGTCTGACTCCACAAGACCTCTAGGGGTGTGCTATCACTAAAAAGTTAACGATGAATCCTTTGGGTGCTGTAGTTTGCAGGGTGTGGGCTTCATGGATTGGAATTGTTTGTTGGCACATTCCATAGATGCACAGTTGGATTAAGATGTAGGGAATTTGGAGGCTGGATCAAAAACCTTCATCTCTTTGCCTGCTAAGCCCCATATGTGTCAGACTGTGGTGAACTAGGTGTTCTGACACCTTTTCATCATGGCCAGCACTGATGAATTTCGCTGATATGTGCAACGGTAGCTTTGGACAGGCTGGCTTCTGTTCGCCGTGGACATGGGTGAGCCCTGGGTGCTGGTGTATAGTTGGTGATCAATGTTATTCACCTCACCTGCCAGTGGTCATAAAGCTATGACTGATTGATGCATAACTTACCAACGTACTTACTTACAATTTTTAATACATACTTACTTAAGCTTGATGTATTGGGGGATTTAAGTCCAACATCTGAACATCGCTGCCACATTCTTCACTATATCTGTGAAAATAACATGGTTAAATAAACCTAAAATTAAAAGAAAACAATGCCACCTAAATGCAATAAAACATACTGCCCATAGACAATGGAAAGAACTTTAACTCATAAATCAAAGCTTGCATTCCAAAAGTTGGGGCCAGAAAGGAATCCATAAAATATTCCTGGCAGAAGGAGTACAGACCTTGAGACAGGGGAAGTGGAAGTCATGGCCGACACCAAGGCTGGAGTGAGGGGAAATTATGCTGATGCAGGTATCGATAATTGGTACTTGAGGCCAGGAAGGCATGTGGCATTTAGACAATTCATAACAAACACAGGATGGAAGGCTGGACATCTGCTTGAGTTTCAGTGTATTTTTGGAATTAGGAGGATGTTAATTTTTTATTTTCCCCAGTGCTCATTAACACAGAGGTCACAAAATGTCTCAGCACCTTAGTGTATCATTTCCTATTTTCCTCTTGGAGTTTCCCTGTAGTGCAAGATTTAGTTGATTTTCTCCTTTCTTCATTTCAATGCACCGTTTTAAGCTACTGTATCCTTTTACCCAGTTAATACATTTATTACTAGGTCATAACAGTGTATATGAATATTAAATAATATTACGAAACAGTATTTTCACATACAGTACATTTTGTCACGTAAAAGTGAAATTTAATCAAACAGACTGCTTTAACTTTCCCTGGGTAGAACAGCAGCCTTCACCGCAACTAGACAAAGAATACACACACACATTCAGATTTAGCGCCTAAAATGATGGCCTCCTTCACTTGCATCAGCACCTCTTTGGACCATATATTGAGATTTTGTATGAACAGCTACCGAATGCAGATTCAGTATCAATGAAACTTTTATCTTCTCACTTTGTCATTAAATTAAGAAAATGTCACAATTTACCATCAAACTGCTTATGAGTTGCTTGTCCAATTACTTTTGAGCCTATTGTATGTTAACTATTCAATAACATCCTTGCTTCATGGGAAATCCAGTGTGGTGTACAGGAGCAAAATCACACACACACCAAAAATTTTTTTACTATTATGAAAACTCTAAATCTAATTGATAATTTGCTTTTGCTGCTACTTAAGAACAAAGTTAGGGTAAAATTACTGTCATGCTCAGTAGAGTGTTACTTTAACTTATATTTTCTCAAGGGGCACAAATTTGCCATGTGGTTATGCCCAGTTGACATGCCTTGGAAAACATTCGTATTGTGCATTTTGTCCTCGCAGTATCATGCGTATTTAGACAATGCTAGCAGAGAGAGGGTCATCGAAATGCGTCAACTTGGTGCAAAGCAAGCAGATGCCAGCACACGGTTTGGGATTGCCAGAAATACCATTTCCAGGCTATGAAACAGATTCTAAACAATTGGTCCCACTGCTATAGTAATCGCCCAAAGTCTGGAAGGCCAAGAATTAAAATGGCAAGACAAGACAGACTAATTCAATGGCGCCATTTGTGAAACCGTACAGAAGATGATGTTGCTACTGCTGCTGGTATTCCAGAGTGACACATGATAAGTCATCGGACTATTCAACAATGTTTGGCTGCAGCACTTACCGGACCTGCATGGAGGTCGTATCATGTTCCAATGTTGATACTGCGTCATTATCAACATCGTCTGAATTTTGAATTGCTGGTGCTGATAGATGCCGATTTTTGTATAAAACAAAACAGTGCAACGTTTCTTTTGTTCTTGATTATAACATTGAATTAAATTATACTAGGTATTGGTAGTTTTTACAAAATAATTTTTTAAGTATTCTATTGATTATAGCTGATTCTAAAATATTACTTAATACATTACACTGAAACACTGAACCTAAAAAGAAAAAAGGTTTATGTCAATCTGTAGGTTTGTGTTCTGTCATTTATGATGTATTTCCATATTTCCCTGCCAGGAAAGCTGAACAGAGCTTTCTGTTACTGTGCCCATTGCCATCTATCTGCCAATACCACTCTCATCTTTCAGTGACAGTCCTATAAATCTGTGAGATTATTTTTATATTCAGATTGAATATTACAGTCTCTTTAATGATGCAACACTAAAACTGTATTGCAGTTTTAATAGAACGGTTCTTTAGAGTAGTAAATGTATTTTTAGATTTTTGATATTGGCGATAAATTCTTTGGGCTTTATAGAAAGGTTTTTTACCAGTGGGAGTTTATAAGCAAGTATGCAAGTGAATAGCAGAGTGGAGTATATAAAGGTCATTAAGCTCAGGTTAATGTCTATGTGGAATTTTGTACATTCTTTTCCCAGGCTTTCTGGAAGTACAAGAAAGGTGAGCTCAAATTGACCCTATGTATTAGGGCCCATTGTTCAGTGTTTATTTAGGTTTTACTGAATCCTGTAAGTGGATAAATTATTATTATATTATTAAGACTGTATTTAAACAGTCTTAATAATAATATAATAATAATAATAATAATAATAATAATAATAATAATAATAATAATAATAAGATAACATTTATATGTTATTTAAATGTTTGTACACTTTTATCCAAGTGTACAAACCTTTCAACATTTCAAGAATTATAGTATCCAACACTTAATTTGATTTTCATGACCAGGCTTTTTTGATCAATGGAGATTTTTATTTCCATTCATAGTTGTCTCTGGAATGTGATGACATCAAATCTATGATGCCATTACATCATATTTTCTGTGGAAAGCAAAACAAAGCTCCATGGTGAAATATGCATGTCGGCTTGCTTACACTCGTGGTCCACATTATTAGAGATTTTTATCTTTATCTCTGCAGCAGGTCCATACCTGCCCAAAATTTGTTTCCAAACCCCTCCAAACCCTTCTTTCCAGAGTGTGAGCGGGTATTAGAGCCTCTAGATATCTGACATTTGATCTAGTCGAATATGAGGTATGATGTTCTTGAATCTGCTTGTATGCCAGATCCTAAAATACATACAGTATTGTTATCAGGTCTATAATTGTTCAAACTGCAAACGGCCTCAAGGAATCTTGTCTAAACTGTCATTCTAACATGCATGCATATCTTACTGCTACACACATTCCAGGATAAAGTGTTAGCAGGTGCACAGATCTTGATTTATTGCTTCTGCAGGACTCAGTGCACACAATATGGTGTAAGCTTTGGACTAAGACAATAGGGAAATCCTTCCTTATGACTACTGAAATGGAAAGTAAGTCAGAGAAAATAAAGTAAGAAATGATGTCATTTATGTTAGTACAGCGGTAGAACGGTATTTCACAGAATCTGTCCACAAAACAACGATAAGAAAGTCATTGTTGAAAGAAAGCCATAAGTCCCATTTACAGATCCACATGCCTTGAGGCAAACTGCAAGCGGGCCTTCTCATGGCTATCTTTCAACAATTGCTTTCCTGTGGACAGATTCTCCCACCTGAGCTGTGGATCTCTGTAGCGCCTCCAGATCATGGGCCTCCTGGGTGCCTCTCAAGTTATAACCTTACCCTGCTTTAAACTTTTCCAAAACTTTATCCCTGATTTGCCTGGTGTGTTCCTTGAGCTTCATGTTGCTGTTTATTCACTAAAGTTCTCTCTAAAAAAAAAACTAAAAAAAAAACCCTCTAAGGGACTCACAGGACAGCTGTATTTATACTGAGATTAAATTACACACAGGTGGACTCTGTTTACTAATTATGTGTCTTTTGAAGGCAATTGGTTCCACTGGATTTTAGTTATTGGTATCAGAGAAAAGGAGGCTGGAATACAAACACATGCCACAATTTATTATTATTATTATTATTTTAGATTTTTATCACAATTAAGTGCCACTTTACGCTGGTCTATCACAAATAATCCCAAGAAAATACATTTAAATTTGTGGTTGTAACGTGACAAAATATGGAAAAGTTCAAGGGGTATGAATACATTTGCAAGGTCCTCTAGTCTGTGTTTGCTTACTAGGTGTGTTGGTTCACATCACCTCACCCCTTGTTGAACTTCACTGGGGTTTTAGCATCATGGCTTTCTAAAACTCATTTCCCCTACACAGAATTTTGTACTTGTGTAGTCCTTAAATGGCCCCAGACCTTCTGGAAGAAAAAAAAATAAAAAATCCATGTAAACACATTTAATTGTGTGGTGTGTTATCAGTTCAGGGGCCTCTCATGCTTTTATGTGCAGTGTTTGTGTTCAGCACCCTTCTCCATGTGTGGTGAATACACATCCAGATCTGACCATGTGCCTCAACATGATTTTTGTTCTGATTTATTTGTTTTATTGCCTTAACAGTATTCCCACTTCCTTGTTAAAACAGCTAATCTAAATAAGATAGACCTCCGTTTGTTTTAGCCAAACACGAGGGAAAGATGACAGGGAGAAAAAGCTGGGACTGGATCCAATCCGGTGAAAGCTGGTCAGTGGGCTAGAGCACAACTTAGAGTAGGGAGGGAACGAAAGAAACGAAAGGAGGGAGGGAGGGAAGGAGAAGGAGAGAAATGAGTAAGTAGGGAGGGAGGGAGGGAGGGAGAGAGCTGGGCAAAATCAGTCGCTCCAGCTCCCACAGTATTAATCTGTTTTTGGTTTAGCCAGCCACAAGGCGCAGTGTGAGTCAGACGACGGAAATAGTAGCTACAGGTGTGCACGTATTGTACTCTTTCGGGAAACGGGAGGCGTCCAACAAAGCCAGAAGTCAGGTCTAAGCTGCCAACATTATTAAGGTTGACCGCTGGGGCAAGATCTCTGCCCGAAAACATGGTTACTACCTGTCCTGGATGTGCCACTCTTCACTAGGCTTTAATATACTGTAAGACTTCGCGCCTTCAGTAAACAACAGAGATGGAGTTTCGGCTCGTGCTCACCTACCTGCTATTCAGCTTTCACCTGCGCGCGGGAAAGACGCAGAGCGCGAGCTCCGGTTCAGGTGAGTTACACACTTAGTTAAACACTTCACACACATTGTCTCCCTTTTTGACCTACACTATGGACAACTTTACAAATGCACAAATAAACAGGAAACCTTTACAAAATGTTAACAAACCACAAAAGTAAACAAGCCACAAAGAAGATTTGATATTTTATTAATATTATATTTTAATATAGCTTAGTGGTCAGCCATGTCGTCTCGCACCTCCAGGGTCCGGGTTCGATTCCCCCCTGTTGTGCATTGAGTTTGTATTACTGCTTGGTGGTTTTCCTCTGGGTATTTCGGTTTCTTTCCAGAAGACGTGCACGTTAGGCTAACGGGCATTCCCAAATTGTGTGAGTGAGTGAGTGTGTGTGTGTGTCCTGCGATGGATTGGCACCACGTCCAGGGTGTAACCTGCCCCATGCCCTGAAATACCCCTCAACCCTGTATACAGAATAACACGATATAGACAATGAGTGAGTGAGAAGATTTTATATATTCTAATATTATATCCCAATTTCTTAGTGGTTAGCGCTGTCACCTCACACCTCCGGGGTCCGGGTTCGATTCCCACCTTGGGGTCTGTTTGCATGGAGTTTGCATCGGTGCTTGGTGGGCTTCCTCCGTTTTCCTTCCACAATCCAAAGACATGCAGGTTGGACAAATTGCCGTTCCCAAATTGCTCGTATTCTGTGTGTATGACTATTTGTCGCCAAGCTGACAACCTGACCAGTTTCTAAGTAATTGCCATAGAAACGATGGATATATCTTTCCGTCGCTCGTTGTGTCGGATGGCATGTGGACACACCCTATACCCAGTACTCAAAAATTAGGAACGTGCATAATTAGAAGATACTGCTTGTTTTCTTCCCTTGGGCCCCAGAGGTCACACACACTACATTGGAACACAAACTTTAGTACAGAAAAGAAAGACTACACAACTATCTGGTGCTTTAAACTTTTTTTTTTTTTTTTTGGAGTTAACCTAAATACCTCAGAAACAGAGTTGCCATTTAAAGATTGCCAGTGAATCGCTGTACAGGCATCTGGAGGAAGTTTATTCCACCACCCAGGAGCCGGGACAGAAAACAGTCTAGATGCATGTCACCCTCAATCCCTGAGAGAGTGTAGGACTGGCCGAGCAGTGCTGGAGGATTGGCGGGAACGTTTTGCAGTGCAGGATCATTTTTAACCCACAGCGACATTTTAAATTGTGTGCTCAAATAGTGTCCGGCAAAACCATAATGGGTGCCCTTCCAAGCCTGGTTCCTCTCAAGATTTCTTCCTCATATTCTCTAAGGACTGCTCTCTGTATGCAAAATCAGGGATGAATTCAATCGATAGAAATGTATACATTTCTTCAGGCTCAAGTTGCCTGACAGTGTTAATTTCTATAGGAGCGCTGTTCAACTAAAACGTTTAATAAAGGTGTGTGTGTGTGCATGGTGCCTAACAATCCCATTCAGGGTGTATTCCCAGTTTGTGCCTAGCATTCCTGGAACTGTCGGTTTTACAATGACCATCATTATCAATCAATGATTTCATTCTATGAAATAGAAAAAAAAATTAGGAACACATTTCATTACCTGCATTTGCATAGCCCCAAATATGATACAATAAAACTGTCTCATCAAATGCTTATTCCTGACTTCAAGCTTTACTCAGTTCTTTAAAAACAAGGGAGGAAGGGCTTAGTTTTGGCACAGTGACCAGTCTGCCCACTCAAACTGACCGAAAAGGATATGAATCGAAAAATGTGACCATTTTTGGTAAAAGTTAAATAGGAATTATTCTCCAGTCATCAATAAAAACACAATACGTGAGGGGTGTTCAAGTTAAAACCGAACTCGTTGTCAACAGTGCAACGGTAAAACCAAGTGACATTTAGGATGAAAAATGAAACCAGGACTTTAGGCGCACTACGTTGATGAGACATTGCCACAGTAAAACATTTGAAGGGGGCAAACGTTTTTCAAGAAGGCCGTATGTCCATGAATGACGATCCCAGCTGAGGTGGCTCGGAGCCCACTGCAGTCATTGCTGTAAACGTTCATCCAGTGGGCCGCCTGACCCTTGAAAATCGACAGATGACTTGTTGCCAACATTCAGAAGAGACACATCTGTCAGTGGCAACTGTATGAACACCTGCATTTTCAGAAGGTGTGTGCACGCTGGGTAAGGAGAGAGCTCTCTACCTTCAATTGGCACAGAAGATGCAAGACCTGCAGTGGGTTAAAGGAACGTTTTTGACACAGAAGTCCAAGATGTCAGAAAAAACTTTATAACAGAAAATTAGTAAAAACGCTGGGATAAGTGCATAAGTATAGCAGGGGATTATATAGCGAAATAAACATGCTTTTAACTCTCATAACTATATTGTGTTAATCTGCACAATCAAAAGTCCCAAGGGTTTGACTTAAACAGACCTCATGATTCTAACTTTTATATTATCAGCTGGTTAGATGCTAGCTTAAATTTTTAGGCATCTATGAATAGGATATACTTTTTTTAGGATATACTTCTGCATTTTGCTCTAATTTCGTCTGGAAATAAATACATACCTTTCTGCTCCTACATCATTATACAAAGTCAGTAATATTTGGTGGTTCAGCATTGTCAGAAAGTCTCGGCGGATATTTTGTATTTATGTGTTGCTTGGGTCCTGATGCAAACAGTTACCCGTATTTTTGCAAGCCATTGCAGTGAACAGTACATTCTAGTCGTAGATCAGAAAGGCAAACACATACTCGGAGCAGAGCACAGGGAATAATTCAATTCGAGCCAGTGTGGTTTGGAACATAAGTGCACTTAGAGGTAATCATACTTCTCATCTGCAGATGAGCCACGCAGTGGTCAGTTGTATTTGGATTCTGAGGACATTTCTCATACTCTGCTTCATGCCTCATGGCTGAATGCTTTAGAGAATTCTTCAAGAGTCACTGGTTGAACTGACTCTGCCAATAGGGCAGTCAAGTGTTTCGTAAGCTATTGAACGATTGTATTGTGACACTAAAACGAGGCTTTGTTCAAAAGACCAAAGGGCACAAAGTGGGTATCAGAAAATTCCTGTTTACTTGCAAGCCTGTATACCCATGACTGCCCTTCTGTCGGCATTAGTGGAACTTTTAATTAGTTAATGAATCGTCTTATTGGGCATGGATTCACTCTTCTATTATGATACATCTTACTCACACTCTCTCATTCTTTCTCGCCACCGAAGTCTCTGGAATAGAACGTACATTCCTTTCTTTCATTCTTATGAGACTCACAGACCTCACCTCCCCCTTTACTGTCTGTTTCTCCCTCATGCTGCCCCTTCTAACCCCCATGCTAACCCTATCCAGTAGTCCTGCTGCTACCACTCACCATCTGTTTATGTTTATTATTTTCGACTCTAATTTAAGGAGCTTTTCTCTGCCAGGAAATCCGTGACTACCGGTGGATCATTATTGTCTTTCTGGCTCTGTCTAAATATTTTGAACAAACTTCTACAGTCTTTTTCTCCTATAAATCCGAAACTGTCAGTTTTTAAGGGTCTATTTAAGTGTTTGTCTTCTTTGTAATTTTTCCCTTTTTCTAAATCAACTTCTTGTTGAAACTTTTGGGTTTTATCTCTTTTTATTCCCTTCACTGAAAGTTTAATAAGTGTGTGACTATGTTGTTCCAAGAAGGCAGGAATGAAGATTTTGTTCAGTAGCATACAGTTGCACGTGTGTGTGCGTGTGTGTCAAGGAGTGCGTGGGAGCAGGGAGAAAAACCCTGGAAAGTACAGCGGGAGGGGAGAAACGACGCCAGTGAGAATAAAGACAGTTTGCTGCTTGTTCTTTATGTGGAAACATTTTATGTTTTTCCTTGCTTTAGATGGCTTGATTTACTGCAGCTACTTCTTGAGATAAAAGGTTGAAATTAAATGGTTGGAATTATATCTCACATTTTCCTAGGTCTTTTATACTTTGATTTATACCACTATGCACATTGTAATTGTATTGAGAATTTCATATCTTGGTCAACGCTTAAATATTAAGATCCAAAATAGGATTCTATTTTGGATCTTAATATTTAAGCGTTGACCAAGATATGACAAGGTGGACCACGGTGTACCTCCAGGGTCCAGGTTCGATTCCCGTGGATGTTTGCATGTTCTCCCCGTGCTTGCTGGGTTTCCTCCGGGTTCCTCCCAATGACGCAAATTGCCTGTAGAGTGTGTATGTGTGTGTGTCCTGCGATGGATTGGCACCCTGTCCAGGGTGGTGTACCCTGCCTCGTGCCATAAATCTCCTGGGACAGGCTCCAGGCCCCCCCTGACCCTGAATACAGGATAAAGCGATATAGATGATAAGTGAGTGAGTGAACAGCATTGCAAGTCTCTTAGACAGTGCAGTATATTAGTTATAAACCTCTTTATTTTGTAAATTGTCTTGTCCTCATTCATTTGATCTATATAGCATTCTAAGTTTACTTGAACCTGATGTTCTAAATCCATTCCCAATTTATGATAGCATCTTCTAAACATTTCCATGAACCTCCAAACTTTCTTTTACACCCACAGTCTCGAACTGCTGTGAAGGCGACGTCTTGTTCCTACTGGATTCCTCGGGCAGCGTGTCATTGTTGGAGTTTTCCCACATGCTAACCTTCCTGTCGGAGCTTGTGCAACCTTTCTCTCTGGGTCACGAGCAGGTGAGGTTGGCGCTGTTGCAAGTAGGCACCATGCCTCATCTGGAGTTTGGCTTTGAGACTTATAGCAGGCAGCGGGATCTTCAGGAAGCACTGAAGAGGACTCAGAAACTTGGAGGAGACACCAATACAGAGGAAGCTCTTCTGATCGCCAAGGACGAGGTGCTGAAACAAGGCATCCCAGGTGGAGCGAGAGAGGGACTGCCGAGAGTGCTGGTTTGGCTCACCGATGGTGTGGAGCCCGGAGACGTGGGCCAACTCATGGCCGAGCTGCGGGACGAGGGCGTCTACGTGCTGGTTGTCTCCACTGGCCGAGGGAACTACCAGATTTTAAGGGATGTTGTGAGTCCACCTGTTGAGGAGCACCTGCATTTTGTGGATATTGAAGACCTGAGTATAATCACTGAGGACTTAAGGAATGCTATTATTGGTAAGAACTTTTTGGGAAAATTTTAATAAAAGGAAATATGTGGAGACTTTGGCAATGACAGCATCTTACATTGTAAAATATAATTCTAGAACAAGTCACTTTAAAGATGCTAAACACTGCTCAACCTCTGAATATAGAGCTGGTAAAAATATATAATTAGCAAAGAGCAGACACAGACAGACCATATGGATGTAGTGGACACTTGGTACTCTAGCCTCTACCACTGCATGCTACAGAAAATTAGGCGCCTTAGCCAGACAACTTAGGGACACAAATAGTTTGAGACAGCAACACAAGGCTATAAGGCGACGGGACAGAGCAATATACACTGTAACGAGAGAGGGGCTAATTATAAAATAATAATAATAATAATAATTTTGCCCCTTCTATTTCTCACGGGAGCCTTCCCAGGGCCTCCAGGTATTAATAGTAAGTAATCTTCTTTGCTGATTGTGTGTCACGTAAGGGTCTAGTTTTAGACCCTTGCATACACACATCATTCGTCGACCATAAGCACAGTATACAGATCAGGTTAGAAATATCAAATATGGCAATGGCTTGGTGCCCTAATAAAGTTGGTGAAACGCACTCTATCACCCTTTCCGGGCTTTGTCATGACGCTGCTATTTGTCACAGCAACATCCTCTGACTGAGCCTTCTATTTTGAGAGACATTCCTCCTGACTTACTCCTTGCTAAACTCTGTTCTCTTATTACTGTTTACCCAGAAATCATCCGTGCTAAAAGGCTACAGGTCTCCGACATCACCTCTACCAGTGCAGAGTTACACTGGAGGGCCATGGGTGCAGGTACCGGGTACTATGACATCCGGTTTGGACCTGTTCACTCAGGACAGCAAGAAGTAGATCCGGGAAGCAGTGGTACTGACCAAAGCATTGCCCCTGGTTCCTTCCAGAAAATCACTCGACCCGGCAACTCCAGCTCTGCCAAGCTGATCAACCTACGTCCGAACACCACGTACAATGTCACGCTAATACCACACTCCAACTTCGAATTTTTTAACACCCTGCATACTGTCTTCACCACGCAGTCAGGTGAGATCAGCAAGGGAGTTCCTTTGTGAAGTGGATACTGTTTGAATAAGGGAACGATAGGGAATAAGGGAATAAGAAACATAGGTAATGTGAGAAACATTTTTAAATAATCCAAATGTATTATTAATAGGTGTTTTCTTTACCAGGAATGCTCTTAAAAATGAAGAAATATGATCTAGTTCTGATTTGTTAAACATTTGTCTTAATTTCTACAAACATAAACCTACATATTGTTACATAGTGATGATGTAACAACATGCATAGTATAATATATGACCGCCCGTGACCTTACAATAAAAGACTATTATTAGGAAATAAAATAAATTAGTAAATTTACTATTTATTAATAGTAAATTTAACTAAGAAAGAATAAAATATTTGTACAATACAAAATATACAATATATAAAACAAATAAGAAAAATATAAGAAAAATAAGAAAAACCTATCTGTAAAATGTAGAAATTAGGAATTTTTGTATGTGAATGAAGTTGTATATAAATAGAAATGTCCAGGGGGTGTGCAAATATGCTTGAAAGAATTTAAAGTGACTTTTATTATTATTATTATAATTAAATTAAGAATTTAAAGTGACTTTTATTCTTCTGCTTCTTATTATTATTACTATTATTATTTAAAAGATTTGAATGGTGCACGTTACGGAAACTCGGCTGGGAGTTATTGCCACATCCGCTGCACTGTCCTGACATCGCTCCAAGCTATTTCCACATATTTGGGCCATTTAAGGAGTTCCTGGGAGGCCAGTATTCCGGATATAAGGCAGACAGTCTGATCATGGGCCAAGCGCCTTCTACTTTGGTGGTATTCAAACATTAGTGAAATTCTGGGATAAGTCTTTCATTCTTATAACTGTGTCCTGTTATTCTGTGCAATCAAAAGTCCTGGTTTGGCTCGAACACTCCCCGCATTTGTCTTAGTAGTATAACACAAATAATAGGCAAAATGAAGACCCTTCAATGGAAAGGTGTGTCCAAACTTTTGACCGGTTGTGTTATTTCAGTATATAAATTAAGAGGGCGTTTTGCTACAAAAAGTGATGTGATGGGTTAAACAAGTTTACATACAGTCATAGTGTCTGGAAAAAACTGTTTACATTCCGTAATCCTTTTCTCTAAACATCTTCAATCTTCCTCTCAAATCCTCTCCCGTAGAGATCCAGAGTCCAGCACAAGTGACGGTTTCTGAGTCGACCATGACCAGTGTGAGAGTGAGCTGGGGGCCGCTGATGCCCGAATCTGTACAGTCTTACGAGATCGAGTACTCCACCCTTCCAACAGGGAAACTCCACGTGCTTACAGTTAATAACAGGCAGAACTCGACAATACTGACTAACCTGCAGCCTGGGACACAGTACCTGGTCACCGTGAGCGCCAGCTACTTCTCTGGCAAAGAGAAAGCAATGTCTGTCAAAGTATGCACTCAAGAAGGTATGTGTTAGTGTGTCGATGTCGAAGCTTATATTTTAAAGTAAATCAGTCTAAAGGCACAGGATGGTCCAAAGGTCTAGATCCATAGGCATATTTTCTAATTCGAAATTTGATTTCTTTTTAAGACGAAAGATGGCTTCAGGACTAACAAAGGAAGCTCAAATAAAACCAGAACTGACACCATTTGACATTTAAGTAGTCTATCAGAATTGGCCCAGAACAATTGTTGCACTATACACAGTACTATACGAAAGTCTTAGGCACCATATTATATTTGGTACAAAATTTGTATTTTTGCATGCCTGTAAAGAAAGCAGCTTATTACATAACAGACCAGTTTTTAGATAGAAACCAAAAATCTAATGTAGGTTCCTGGGTTCCTGGCATGAAAATAGATAGTAGCTACTGTGACAAAGTTATCAGAAGAACTCATAAGGACAATTCTCCAGCATGCTCAGTAAAACCTAACAGCAGTTTTACTTATAAAACTGCACCTATTTGTATCGAAGACTACTGATTATTTTCAAGCTAGGTTTTTTTTACACCAAATATCGACTATGCATATTTTATTACTCTTTAGCACTCTTTTTTTTTTTATATATATTTTTTTTAAATAAAAGTTTCTTTCATATAAAATATTTTCAAAGGCAACTTTGCTTTTGGCACTTTTTCGTGTGTGCCAGGAGAATATGGGTTATTTTGGTAACTTTGTCACACTCGCTCATTTCTGTTTACATGCAAATCCCAGGAGCCTACATTAGGGTTGTTTTTTTGTTTCCATCTGCAAACTGGTCTGTCATACAATATGTTCCTTTCTTTACAGACCTAGAAATATTCTTCTGCAATGTTATTTAGTTATGTTTGGAGATAGTGAATGGTTTTGTACATAAGTCTGTACATGCAGACATGATAAGCATACTGTTTAAACCCAAAATTTGTACTAAAGATACTATGAAGCCAAAATTCTTTTGCTACTGTATAGTGTACTTTTAATTATATTTTTCGCCTATCCAGATTTTTCGGTGTCACACTGTATATAATTTATCCAGACACGTTCTTTTTCTTGCCAAGATGTTTTCTTCATTTCCTCTGCCAGGGCAGAATGAGAAAAGCTAAACTTTCCATATTTTTGTCAGTGTTGCCACCTCTAGCAGATCTGCATCTAAGTACAGTGGGAAATGACTCAGTGTTGGTCAAGTGGAAAGGAGGCGCTGAGGGTTTACGTGGTTACTGGCTCACATGGGAAGACAAGTCTGTACCATCCTCTAGGCACCATTCTACTCTGTATCTGCCACCCCACCTCCTCTCTACAACACTTACCCACGTACCCCATAACACCCGTGTCTGCGTCTCCCCTGTTTACAAGTCAGCTCGGGGCGAAGGCCTTTGCTGTACGACTCACTTCGTCTCAGGTCAGTAGTGCGACATTATTGACGTTACACCTGTATTCCACAGGTAATATAGATTTAAAAAGAAATGTTTGCGTGCAGTTATATTGCCTGTTGAGCATCCTGTTTTTCCAATAAACTTTTCCTACAGCTGCATTTGCTTGGAGTCACAACTTGTAGTCCTGCCAGACAGATGGATGCAGAACTGAAAACCTTACCACAGATGGAAAAAGGCGAAGAGAAAGGTTGTAATTCATATATAGTTATAGCACTTGTTTCCCCACAGAGAGGTGCTCTAAAGCACTACACCACCACAAACTGCACTGAATAGACAAAACCGAAGTTATTTAAATCTGCAAACACACTATGCATGCATCTCGAATTAAAACTAAAACTACAACATTTTCATAGGCTCAAAAGTGATTGGACATTTGAGAGATAAGTATCTGACCTTCTGTTTATTGTGACGAATTAAGACATCGGATGCCCTGAAGGACTCAAATGTGGATGTGTGCAGAAATCTTTCCTTGACGAAGAAAAGCCCATTCACAAAATTTTGCCAGAACAATCCTGTAGAGGTAGGCGTATTATTGTTATAGTCTATAGTCAGGAGACGCTCTTGTGTTACACGCAAGACTCAAGGAAGGAAAGACCAGATTATAGGTACTTACAAAACATCTTAAAAGCCTGCCCAGTTGTTGAACAAGAATTTGGACAGATGAAACTTGTAGCAGAATGATATGAAGAGCATGGAGATAGAGAATAAGGGCTCATAACTCAAAGCAAGTCACATCATCTGTCAAACAAAGGTGGAGGGAGGCAGTTTTATGGCATGGCCATGTGTGGCTTTTATTCGATTATTGGGTGTTTATTTATGGTGTAACTGCTGTTAGAATGAAATGGGATGAATTCCGAGCTGTACCTTCTGCTCGGATTCAGTGGTTCGGTCAAATGCTGCAAAACTGCTAGGACAGCAATCCACGAGTTTCTTACGGCAAAGAAATGAAATGCTTCTAAATGAGCTAACCTCAACCTGGAGCATGCTTTTCACTTACTGAAGACAAAACAGGTGACACGAGCAGCAACTGAAGGCCGCTGCAGAAAAGGCTTAGCTAAGAAGGAAACTCAGTTGTTGGTGATGTCAAGTACAGTATTCAAAATATTTCTTGTTTTTATTCAAAGTCAAATTACTTTAGAGCCTGTGAAAATAAAGGGATTATAGAAACATGCCTATAAATCCTAAATGGTTCATGAAATTATTTTTTATAAAATCCATTAATTAAGGCTGAACGTTTACACTTCAATCAAGTCTTGACTGCCTTAGTTTAAATCCATTGTAATGTACAGATGCAAAAGTGTGAAAATTGTGTCACTGTGCATATACTGTACAGAGGGGCCCAAAAAATGTATACACACATCAACATGAAAAATATAATCACAAAAAATCACGTTCACACGATAGAATCAACAATGGTGCGAATACTGACATCTTTAGAGCAAAAATAATACATGTTGCTGCCATAATTATAGTTATTTTAAAAAAGGGCAATTGTTGAAGTGTGTATACAGTACATTTTTTGGGCCCCTATGTACATACAGACCTGACTGTAAATGAGGAGCATGCTAGCTGTCTATTTCACTAATGAAATGAAATCTTGAATGTCTTATTGCCCCATGTATTTTGTGTTTGAAAAGGGAACAATGAAATCCTCAGAACAGTTTAGTTAACTTCTGACACACATCTAGCTAAAGTTGCACATCTAAACCACTGCCTGAAAATAAATTGTTTATTATAAGTTGTGTATTTTTAAAGCTTGTGATTAGGGCCATTTATCTCAGTGCTTGTAATATGTATTCCTGGAGTACCACTGCCTTTCATGTGGTCGTGTTTTCCCTTGTTCAAATCAGCAACAAATTAACACACCCTTCCTGCAGTGACATGGCTGTGCTCGAGCAGGGAAACTATTTTTAAAAAAAAATGGTTTAGGCCACCATAATTATCTCTTTATGAGATTGCAAGGTTGATGAAAAGAAGGACCAGATTTTGAGTTCTTCGTAGCTACTAATGAAAGGGTGTAACAAATATTTTGCCGTTAAGAAGGGCCTTAATCAGCTCTACAGTAAATGTCTCAGGCACAAATCCACTACTCACACACGTCTACTTGGATATGTACATAAAGATAAGCTTTTTATACTTTCCTTCTGCAAACTGCATTTAAGGATATGTACATGGTTGCATTTTTTGGCCTTGCATATTTACAGTTTAGGATGCAGCACAGAAAGCCTCTACTGCCATCTTGTGGATCTTCAGAGATATTGATGCTTATTTTAGCTTAACTAATTACTTCAAACAATTTGGTCTGCTGGCAAAATATTCACATTATGAAGAGTTGTTTTATAAATATGAGTTGCATGTAAATAAGATTAATCTAAATTTAGCACTTTCTTTTAGTTAAAGCCTACTGTTTGCCAAACTACTCATCATGCTTGTGTGCTGTCTTTATATGAGGTGCTTAGAAGTCAGCATACTGTATCATAGGTGTACTGTGTTGCAAAAACATGCCTGTAAATATTTCATGATACACACAATGTCTTATACTGTAGACTCAAGACTCCCCAAACTTTATTGTTGATTTTAAATAAATAAATTTCCATTTCTGTATAAAACTGTGATCCTCAGTCGTTTGTGTAACAAACACATGAATATGAACTAGACTTACAGAATGATTATTCAGGTTGTGAATGTGCAATGAATTATTTCTTACATGACATGATAATCACAATATGAAATATCGTTTCAAAATATACCGATTCTCTGTATGAGAATGCAAAAAAAAAAAATATATAAAGCCTTAGAAAAGCTCTGCTAAATTTCAATAAAGATTGGCAGCATTTAGGAATTAATTCCTTGTAAGTCAAAGGAAAGAACAATTTCTTTCAGTTCACCAACATCTACCATAATGTAATACTATCTCCATACCGCCCACTTACAGTTCTTTGGTTCTAAATAATAAAGTGAACTTAAACAATGTGAAGATATTTAGCTAAGGCAACGGTAGCACATAGAATGATGGATTTACCCTAAAGACAGTATATTTCATTGAGATTGCAGCGTTTAGACCAGAACACATTTTCATGCACATAATCAAATTCTCCACATATACAAAATGTAGAACTTATCGAATTTCTTGCCATACTTGAAAAACTAAATATAAAGCAGCAGAAACACCTTTTATAAATGTCCAAGATGTTTCCAGTGTTGATGCTAGATGCTTAGAGTGTTGAAAGCTGGCACAAGTGTAACCGGATCAGGCAGATTCTGATTCTGGTCATGTGAACCTCGATCCTGAAGAACCTTCTTTTTGTGTCTTTCCTCTTGCCTCTTCTTCTTCTCTAGGCGCTGTTGCTCTTTCCTTTGTTTATTAGACAGCTAGAAACCGAAAAGAGGGAATGCCAGTTAACCCATAGTTTTATCCTAAAGAATACATCCATTTAAACATAATGAACAATACTGTATAATCAGCAGTTACCTTGGGTTTGTGTGTGGTACTGCTCTCGGGCGGACGTGCACTGTCAATATTTTCATTTACAGTTTTGGGGTGATTTAATGTCCCGAGATCACAGGGTGATAATTGATTTGTCAGCTGGTATTCAAACCACTCTTCTTGGCACATCTGTGAAGTGGCGAATGACTGGCATGGATTTATCTCTTGACCTGACGGAGACAAACCAAACACACAAACAGTATGTGAGAAAAGCGTCATCAAGGACAAGATAAGAGCATGGGAAAAAAAAGTAAAGTGCATGTCTTACAGTTTGGGCTGGGGGTCATCAGGGAATTAAGGATAACATCTTCATCATCAGAGGGAGCATGGCTAGGACAGGGTGCTCTCTGTTTGTCCTTCGCAGAATCACCAAACCGTCTTGAAGTATTTAGATTCTACCATAAGGAAAAATGATCATGTAGTCATATGAAAATATATGCCAAAACCTGTACTTACTGTACTATACAATATAATTGTTTAGGTTCCAAACCCGGGAAGCAGAATAACCCTGTGCTTTACATTTTAGTGTTTTCCCTTCTCCCAATTAAACCAATCAGCTAATTAAAAGCCCAAGATTGGAAAGCTGTGGAATAATGGATAATAAGATAATTTACAAACCGCAATACGTAGCTGGGCAGGGCTTTCAGAGTTGTCTGCGATATGTCGGACGCTGTCATAATGGTCACCGTAACGGTACGCTATGTGAAGCTCCTGGCATAATGGCTTCTCTGATCCATTTATCTGAAAGAGGACATTTAAAGTAATTTAAACTGAGGATAAAGTAAATTTTACTGAGAATAAGAATCTTAACAAGAGTCGGGTATGATAAGAGTCAATCAAATAAGAGTCAAACAGCTATATAGTACCTCCCATAATGGAGCATTTAGCTGGTGGATAACCACTTTCACCTGCTGACTGCGAGCAAATGCCACTATTGCATCGTTGCCGGCAAAGGTGCCTGGCTCGGCAAGGTCTGATACTAGAAGACGAGCAGAAAATATGTTTACACTCACAGTTAGCACAATTCTTACTGTAAAAGAAAAAATAGTTAAGGTATTCTTTTTAAAGAAAATGAAATGACAGTACTGATATTTCACAGCTGGGTGGGATAAATATGCAGTCTACACTATAGTCTCAAGTGACAGCATGTGTCATTTGTTAATTAGGAAAAAAAAGATTTCAGAAGGGTGATAAATCATGCAGGAGTTAAATGTTCTCTGTAATTATACTCACTGGAGGCCTATCACATCGGTATTAAATTGAGAACGCTAATCATCTTTTAATTTTCAGGCAATCCAGTGTCACATATTTAATCGACAAAATTCATTATGTCCAGGAACATGATCTCAAATAAAGTGAGGCAAATGTACGGAGGCTTATACAGAACACCAGGTACATTTCACTTCATAGGACTGTTCCAAGTTTTATACACTTTTTCCCGTAAAATTATTTTTTACTCCAAGGAATAACAATCAAATTTCTTACCGTGCTTAATAAATGGCACATCATCTTCTACAAAAGGTTCAAAGTCCTGCCGGTGAGACATCATGTACTGAACTGTCTCCTGCCTAAGACGCAGGTGACCTCGTGAGTTCCCCTCCAGCTGATCCGCCAGAGCTCGGAACAAACAGTTTCTAAAACATGAACGAGACCCCCCCCCCCCAAAAAAAAAACACTCAGTATGCACATCTTTTAAGGCAGCTTTACACCATCGTTTATTATTCAGAATGAAGGACGATGTCAGCATGAAGACAATATTGATGGAAATGTATACAATGTACTAAAAAATGGCAAGCACTGTCGGAGAGTACTAAACTGCACCTTTGCTTGTGGTTGGGGTGGCAACATTATCTTTTTAACCTTTAATATGCATTGGTCACTAAGAAATTTTAAAGAATTTATATAAAAAAAAAAAAATATATATATATATATATAGTGCCCAAAAAAAATATTCCGACCCCTTGAACTTTTCCACATTTTTTCAAGTTACAACCACAAACAAACATATTTTGTTGGGATTTCATGTGATAGACCAACACAAAGGCATATTATTGTGAAGTTGAAGGAAAATGGTAAATGGTTTTCTGAAAATCTGAAAAGTGTGGTGTTCATTTGTATCCAGCCTCCTAGAGTCAATTCTTGACAATACGTAGTCAATTACATAGAACCACATTTCACTGCTATTGCAAGTTATTTGGGGTAAAATTTTTGCCCATTCTTCTTTGTAAAATAGCAACTAGGAACAGCAATAAATCGTGCCACAGATTCTCAATTAGATTTAGGTGTGGACTAACACATGAATATGCTTTGATCTAAACCATTTCATTGTAGTTCTGACTGTACGTTTAGGGTTGTTGTCCTGCTGGAAGGTGAACCTCTGTCTCAGTGTCAAGTCGTTTGCAGACTCTAACAGGTTTTCTTCTAAGATTGCCCTGAATGTAGCTCCATTCATCTTTTCATTAACTCTGACCAGTTTCCCAGTTCCGGCTGAAGAAAAGCATCCCCACGACATGATGCTGCCATCACCATGCATTGTGTTAGTTTTCCGACACACACAGAATTTTGCATTTAGGCCATAAAGTTAAATGTTTGGGGTCATCTGACAAGAGCACATTCTTTCACATGTTTGCTGTGTCCCTCACATAAATTGTTGCAAACTGGATTTCTTAGGGCTTTCTTCTAGGGATGCACCGAAATTTCGGCCGCCGAAAATTTTCGGCCGAAATAGCATTATCGGTTTCGGCCGAAACGTAAGAAAGCGCCGAAAATAAAAGCCGAAATTGTCGCCACGCCTCTCCCATCCTCCCGTCTTGTTCGCGCTGTCATTACGCATCAAACACGGAGTATGTCGGCGGTTTGGAAGCACTTGGAAGCAAGTTTTGTTATTGTTAAACAGCCTTATTACTGTTATTTATTATCAATAAAAGTTTGATTGCTTAATTAATTTGTAGTTTTTTTAATACAAACAAAAAGAAAATATTTTAAACATGTTTTTTAATGAAGCCATTTTCGGTTTCGGTATCGGTTTTCGGCCAAGTGCATCCAAAAATTTCGGTTTCGTTTTCGGCCCAGAATTTTCATTTCGGTGCATCCCTACTTTCTTCTTGCAACTCCTTCATAAAGGCCAGATTTATGGAGTGCACCACTAATAGTTGTCCTGTGGACAGATTCTCCCACCTGAGCTGTGGATCTCTGTAGCTCACCCAGAGTTACCCTAGGATTCTTGGCTGCTTCTCGAATTGATGCTCTTTTTGCCCAGCCTGTCAGTTTAGGTAGGTGGACGGCCAAGGATTGGTAGGTTTGCCGTTGTGACATACTCTTTCCATTTTTGGATGATGGATTGAACAGTGCTCTGTAAGATCTTTAAAGCTTGGGACTGTTTTTGTTAACCTAACCCTGCTTTATACTCCACAACTTTATCCCTGATGTGTCTGATGAGTTCCTTGTGGTTATTTTTATTTTTTTTTATTAGTTAAAAAAAAAAAAAAACATTTAGCATTTTCTTTCCACGTCTCAATTATATGCCTTCCACATCACAATTATATACTTTGTGTTGGTCCATCACATAAAATCCCAATAAAATACATGTACATTTGTGGTTGTAACATGACAAAATGTGAAAAAGGTCAAAGGATATGAATTCTTTTGCAAGGCACTCTAATTGGACCATAAAACCCTTTTAGACTAAAAGTACTATGCAAAATACATCTACCTTTTTGGGTAAACACTCCATATCAACGGCACAAAATGTGGATGCTTAAGAGCAGGGGTGTCCTTAAGATGATGTAAGAAAGGACAATTCTAAAGGCCCCTGAGTTTCAAGTGGCCCATAAAAATGTTATAGTGACTAAAAAAATCAAGATTGGGTCTGAGTACATTAAGTTTTCAAGGGGCCCAGAATCTATAGCAACACCCTCCATCCTAACGCCAAGGAATAGTGCAGTTCAGTTAGACATTAAAACACAGACAACAGATAACAGATAAAAGTCAGCAGCTTTGTAGTCTGAGTGTGAAAGAAGCTGATCTCCGATTTAAAATTCTGAACATACCCATCTCCTGGAACCTCTCTCAGTTTGAGACCAAGTGCCTTAAGTTGGTTGGAGAAACCGACAAATTCCTCGCCTTCATCGTCCCCTGGAGGCCGATTTTTTATGGCTTTGGACAGAGCCCTACGGACAGCACGTTCATCCCTCTTTCTCTCCACCTCACATTTCCTGTTCCCACGTCCGGGCTTTCCTGATTGCTTCCTCGACATGACTGATGTCAGAATTACTGTTGATGAGTTCACCAAATCTATCTGAGAGCCAGATACAACTGCAACCTAAAAGTTACATTTTCAGACAACAAAATGTCATTCATTAGTGTACATCGACTAACGTCATTTAACCATGGCTAGCATCGACCCCTTCAACAGACACTACTAAGTCAAAAAATTGGACACACCTTCTAATGCCATAGTATCTCATGATTTTTCTTACTTTCTACACTGTAAAAAAAATCATTTAAAAGGCATCTAAAATATGTAATATTTTTATATCATTTGAACAGTTGACACTGAGATGTGTCTGAAGTTGATATTGAGATATGCTCTGTAAAATCTTCTTAAAGGGTTTAATCAGAGTTTCTTGCTTTCATGAGAGCCAGTTTCATCAAGTACAATTAATACTGCTAATGCAAGAATATTCCAGAACAACTGACCTTCATGACCTTCATTAAAATAACAGCTGACTGTTGATGTTGTTGTTAAGTAATTACCTAATGCCACATTTGTTGTTACACAGTTATAAAATCTATAGTATATATTTTTGAAATGTAGAGAATAAATCCAAACGTGTGTCCAAACCTTGACTGGTTCAGTAATTAACACAGAAATGTGGAAATAAACGAAGACGACCATAGCGTGTACAGTTAGCTAGTTAGGGCTAAAGGCTAGCGCAAATAACGTTATTAAATGTAATTCAGGTAACTAATATAGTATAAAATATAATCAAGTAAACGGGAGTTTTTTAAGTGTCTAACCGAGGAGCTAGACACCAGGTTTGGCCATCATAGACGTTTATAGAATTGTATGCTAGCAATAACTAAAACCCATGAAATGCTATTTATCATCCCACATCTGAATTTGTATTATTGTACAGACAATGAAAATTAATATATTGTTGAAACACTAAACAGTGCCCAAGGTGTCTACAGAGAACTGCTTGAGCATGGCGCATGACAACCGTGTAGCTAGCAGAACAGCTCGCTAACAACCAAATGGTATAATATTAATAAGTAAGTAAAGCCCTGAATTGCAACAGATCTCTAAGCCGTAATACTTACATTGCTGAAAAAAAGCTATTATGATCTTTAAAGACTCTTTCTGTCAGCTAACTACGATCGGATAGGTTTGTTTACCCGCATACAGACTCTGACTTCCGGATGTACGGTGGCCTTAATGGGCGAATTGAACTGACGCGTACTGTGACGTCACCGTGATCAAAAGGTGAGTAACGCACAACGTACACTGTTGGCCAAAAGTACAAACATTTTACACAGTAACTGTGGTAACAAGTCGTTTGAATACAGTGTTAACTTTTATAACTTAAAATTATTTAACTTTAAAAATGTTTTAACTTTTATATTTCATTTATGTTTTTAGTTTTTCAGCTGCTTTAACTTGGGTTTTATACCGGATGTCCTAACTGAGGCGGCACGGTTCTGTAGTGGTTAGCACCTAGCAGCTCCAGGGTCCAGATTCGATTCCTGTCTCTGCGTGCATGGAGTTTGCATGTTTTTCCCCTGTTTGGTGGGTTTCTTCCGGGTACTCTGGTTTCCTCCCACAGTCTAAGGACATGCAGATTAGGATAATTGGTGTTACCAAAATTGCCTGTAGTGTGTGAGTGAGTATGTGTGTGTGTGTGTGTGTGTGTGTGCCCTGTGATGGATTGGCATCCTGTCCAGTGTGTACCCCGCCTCATGCCCTAAGTATCTTGAGATAGGCTCCAGGCACCTCGCGACCTAGTCAGTGAGTGAGTGAGTGGATGTGTGTGGCCCTCTTGTTTTTGTAAGAATTATTTTTTACCATTTGGGGCTTTTTAGGGGTCTTTACAAAAAACTCATGAAAATTGCCAGACAAGTTGGAATCCGATGCCATTGGGATGCCCGGGCCCCAGACTCTCCAGCATCCCAATGGCATCAAATTGTGATGCCTGAGAGTCTGGGCCCTGGGCGTCGCATGGGGCCCTCATTCGAGATTTTGCTGCATAGCTCATAAACACTTGTACGTATGCACAGGAAACCTGGTACACATTTAAAGCTCCTTGAGCTCAATTTAACAACTCTGTTATTTTTGGGTCATTTGCAAAATGCACCCAAAAGATTTTGATACACTCTTCCTAGGAAATTTTTACGATTGTCACCAAACTGGGTCTATGTGATCTATGTGATGCAAAATCGCAGAGTGATTTTTTATATCTCAAATGGGTCAGCCATGAACTTATTAAACTTATGCCGAAAAGTGGTTAATAACTTTCTGTGGGACATCATATTGAGTGACATCACATTGAGTGACATCATAGTGTGATGTTTTTTTTCAGCATCTGTTTTTTTTTTTAAGGTCTAAACATAAAATTTATTTTTTTAACTTTTCTAAAATGATATCATAATGGTATTAGGATACCCCCTGTAAATGCATACTGTATGTGCCCACTGTCATTATGGTGTGCCTGGGTGGGAACTTTTGCCCAACTTATTGTTGCTTGCAACTATATTTTGTAACTGTTATTCTTGTTATTTTATAACAAAAGTGTTGGTCAAATGCATTGAGACAAAGTGAATTTAATGTTTTATAAAAAAAAATTTAATTATTAATATAATGATAATAATTTGTTGTAATTTGCAATAATTGCTATAAAACAACCAATTTTGAATGGAGTAACCTTAATAGCACTCTACTTATAATACCGAGACTCTGTGAGGTTTGCCATGAAAGTGAGACAGTCAAGCATATACTTGTCTTTTTCTTGTTTTACAATGGTTGGCATCCAGTAGGTTGTATTACTGCCACTTTAACCATTCTCCATTGCATACTCACCCTGTCTTAAGCATGTACTGTTCTTGTGCAGGAAATATATGCAATGAGAGGATAGACATGATGTCACAGCTCCAAAAACTAGAGAGAGTAGAAGGCAATCTTAAACATATTTTACAATGGGAAGTAACAGATCACGGAATAAAGCATTTAAAAAAATATTTTTAGGAAGAATTGTCTGGAAAGTTAACATTAAAGGACCAAGAAATTGAGGGGGAGTGAGATCTATACTTTTATAACTCCAGGCAAAGACACAGAGTTATGAGTGTGTGGAAGTGCCGGATAAAAAAAACACTAAAAGTTCAAGACACAGAACAAATCAAGACAAGATCAGGGAAGGAAACATTTAACTTTCTTCCCTGAACCTGAGAGAGAATGAGACCTACAGTTGGCGGTAAGGCAACCTACTGGAGTCCCACCGGTATTAACAGGGAAGGAGAAGAAGCAGAAGTAGAGGTTGGGGCCAAATTATATTAGATTTTCAATCGGCCCAGAAACTCTAGCAACAGCTCAAAAAATTTAATTATTATTATTATTATTATTATTACAGAAAAAGCTATAATACATGGCATTTGTTGTTTTTAAACTATTGTATTTAAAATATATCAAAATATATTCTCTCAGCCTTTAAATGACTTATTAGCTGGGGAGAGAGAGCTCTATAGGTGGCAATGAAGCAACTTATGGAACTCCAATTAAAGATGCAGAGTGGTACTGAGAGGATTTATGAGGCTGGGAAGATGAGAGACAATGAGAACTACATTTGGTGGTACTGTAATATGAACTACTGGATTTCAATATCAGGGTTGCAGGGTTTTAAAAACTTTTTAATATGCTCTTTAATCCGACTTTAATGAATTTTTACATTATAAACACAATATCTGCATTTTAATTTTTGATAATTTTATATCGACAAGATTTTGAAAACCACAGTAACTTCTTGCACAAGCATGAGGCAGCACAATTCCTGCCTCAACAGGCCTTTGTTAGAACTTGTTGCAATTTCTAGATCTGATTACTAGGTGCAATATTTGTGTAAGTTTTGCAGTATAGAGTGCTGCCCCAAAATTGCACATCCAATAAGGTGAGAAAATTAATACAATAACTACTTACATGTGTCAGATAGCAGTGCTAATAAATGTATTGTTCAAAGAAGAAAGGTTAATTTATGCAAATGTACACGAAGTACAAAAAAAATCATATGCCATTTTCAAACTGCTGTGCTACATGAACTCTACTCTGATTAAAAGGTGTATGTTGCATCTCTTCTTTGCAGATTTTTTTACTGTTTGCTTGCATCTCTTTCTTTTCAACTCTCTTATTTTTCTTCCTCAAATATTGTAATGTTTTCTAGTCCTAGTTAGTGAAAATTTTGCAAATCAAAAAACTTTATTTTTTCACATAGCATGCATGTGTCATGAGCATAAAACAAGCATGTGTCATGTTATCCATTTTTTTAAATTCATCTTTAAACATTCAGCCATTAAAATGATTATACAGTTTTTGGGATTGTTTAAAGTAAATGCGTTGCCTGACAACAACAAAAAAGTCATACTCCCTAGGACGGGGTTCTTAATCTTGATATTTAAAAGTTCAAGTCTAATTTCTATTTAAGGTCAGAGACAAAATACATTCTATTTAAGGTCAGAGACAAAATACATTCTAATTTCTATTTAAGGTCTGAGACAAAATACATTTAAGTCTAGTGGAAAAGATCTGATTCCAATCAGACATCTTACATTCAAGTTTCAGATATAGCTTAAAAATAAGTTAGTGAAAAGGAAATGACACTGTTTGCCTGAAAATTGTCGCTTATGAACCTTAACAGCTACAATTTTTAACATGACAAAGTAACAGGTGTTTTAGACAAAATTTTATTAGACAAAAACCTTCATTGTGTGATTTTCATGTCTAAACCAACTAAATAAGCACAGTATTTGCTTTTGTGCTAAAATAAACGAATTAAACAAACAGACCATAAAGAACAACACAACACTGTAATATTAAAATTATTTAGAAGTAAAAAGTTATACTTCCGCACTTTATAAGGGGCTGTTTAAATACCTCGCCTAAAACATAATGTAACGTAAAGAAGGCGCTTCTTTCCCAAGCCACATGGCGTCTGCAGTTGCTAAGTAACCATGACCATCGCATTCTATGACGCCGAGGAAGTTGCATGATTCACATGGATTTCCAGCACCTAAATTCCCTTTTCATTAAGCTCTTGTAATAAATGTGTTTGTGGAAAGGAGGGGAAAATGCCGTGATTGGGTGCTTCCCATCCTTCAAGCATGAAGAACCACGGAGAATTCGACATGAACGGCCCCAAAGACAGTCAAAATGCGTGGCATCCTAGTCTGAGAAATTATACAGTCAGAGTTTCAATTAGCTGCCCAAACCTAGGCACAAAAAAGGTTTGGCGTTCATTTGAAGAAGACACTGAACTAAAGTATTTTCCCCTGATTAATCTCCTTAGCAAGTGTTTTTTTGTGGTGCCAGTCGAGTCCTTGTTACACTCTGTGTGTGGAAATGCTATTTTATTATTGAAGATAACTAATTTTTAAAGATAAACCTTCACCAAGCATTTAAACGATATCCCTTCATTCACAAAGTTTACGTTTCAGCACTATCCTTTTGTGTTTTAATCATGTGTTGCAGGGTTCGTAACTTAATTCTAGTCATTTCCAATTGCATTTGTCGCTTTCTTTGCTGAATTCAGGCCGAGCTGGTTGATGTGGGAAAAAAACACGAACGTACTCCATCGCATAAATTAGAGAAACATAAAGTGTATTACTGTTTAAGGACAGAGAGAGAAAGAGAGAGAGAGAGAGAGAGAGTTTACTGCATTATGCAGTAAATCTTTATCGAAGCTGCTATCCAGGGTCCTGAAATGCAAGTGGGCTTGAAAATGTAGTAGGCTTATATTTGGGGATGTATGGCCATTAAAAAATTATAGTCATACTGGAATGTATTGAAATAGTATGTAAAAAATATAATTGCGCAAAATCTGACCTAGCACAAACCTTGGAAAAAAAAAGAAAAAAACTACAGTATTGCAACAATGGATCTCTGACGTCTCTTCTGCGTGCCTTTGGTCAGTCACCGAAACACTGAGCATCATATGCAGCGGTCTTGCTGAATACCAGAGCAAAGGAGGCGAGGCTACACACTACGCTCCACTACAGACCGACTGAAATGGCGCAATATGAGCTGCAGAGCGAGCCAGTGGGCGGATGAAGCAGGTTAAAGCTGTGTGGTCTTTCTGTAGAATATGTCTTATAGCTAAAACCCACACAAATCGTGTCACTGTTTTAAAGTGATTTGCGAGCCCGACCGAAGAAAATGAATAAGATATATTTGCTACCTCTTAGTCACCTCTGTAGGCTACTGACACGTCCCCCGCCTCTCTCTCTCTCTCTCTCTCTCACACACACACACACACACACTCAGTCATATCTCTAAAATGCCCCTGGGTACCACGACGTCTGAAATAGGACTGTATAGCCTAATCATGTGTAAGGCTCCGGGTGTGTGGTTGATGCAGATGCGGGGGAAGTGAGGGAGGCTGAATCTAGACCTGTCTTGTCTTAGTGTCGACTGTCTTATCAAGCAAGATCAATGCTGGACCGGAATCACTGGTGCATCGATAAGCTTTTTTGCAACAACTTGATCAACTTGCATGTGATAAGGAGTGAAAGACGGACATGGATTACAAGGATTACTAAACGTGGAATCAACCAGAAGCTTTCTTAAGAAGCGGCACTCCAAGCCAGATCCGTGTGTGGGGGAAAAACCTCTAGAGCTCCCCCTGATCTCGCTAATCGGCGCTGGGAAATTTTCTACGGTGCTGGAACGCAGGGGGAAAAGAGCATCAGCAGCTATCTAACCTAGATAGAGCAGGACACTTTGCTCAACATCAGTCCTGAATTTTCTCAAGCTAATTTAAGGCGCGATCAGCAGCGCAGTGCTAAATGGAGAGGACAATAAAACCGTGGGTAATATAGGGGGGTTTGGTGAGACCGGGCCACTCTATGCGCCGATCCGCGCTCAGGACTGAGAAGCAGGTGCAGTAAAGGCGCATCCATGAGCGTCTTCTCCTGGGACAGACTCTTTTAGCACTGTATGTTTAGTGTTTTTAAACATACAGTTCTGGTTGAAAAGACAGGCTTCCCTGGGTTGAAAGAGAGAGAGAGAGAGAGAGTGAGAGAGCGGCGCATTTGGAAGTTTGGATGCATATGATCACAACCACCATGATTTTTATGATCCTTGGTGCTTCTGTTGTAATGGTAAGAAATACGCACCGGCATCTCCACTAACAATGTCGATTGTTAAGTTGCGGAGAATGGTTTGAGAGAAGCAGAAAGTCGAGGCGCATAGACCTGAGGAAAGTCCATTCACACATCCTTGATAAGTACACACCATATTAAAGGAATAATAAGCAGCTCGCTCGAGCCGGTGCTTGCCTGAAAAAAATATATATGTTTAATCTATTTGTAGGCAATATATATCCATCAGTAGCCTTTTTTGCTTATAATAGCAGATTGGTGCCAGTGTTGTCATGATGTCCAGCTTGACTCGAATGCTTCATTGCAGGCGATAGCGTGTCTAATGGACATGAACGCGCTGCTGGACCGCTTTCACAACTACATCCTACCGCATTTACGAGGGGAGGACCGCGTCTGCCACTGCAACTGTGGAAGGTAAAAAAAAAGGCTCATTAATGATTTATTTTATTCCACAAGCCTTGTCGTCAATCGCTTTTAATCGTTTCTCATTTGTTAAACCAGAACAGGGGCCTGTAAGCATTCCTTATGCTGCCTACCATTTTTCATACCACTGAAAGACTGTTTTCTCCATCGGTCTACATGGAGCACATAAACATCCATACATATATCCATACATAGATGCGTGACAGCTTATAGGCCTCATCTTATATTCATCTGATCTGATTAAACGACAGGGTGGCATATTAAGATGATCGAGCTGCTTGCTATCTGTCAGTGGCGTTTTTTTTAAGCGGGTTAATACTTGGTTTCTGCGTCTCAAGGTGTGCGTTTCTCCAAAGCACAACCTTGTGATACATATGGGGCTACGTAGTTCATTTACTGGCCTGGTGCGTTCGCGTTCGCCACAATGCGCTACGTGCAGCCGTCATCGTTCCGGTGATTTGCGAAGTAAATGCTGGTGACGGAAAGGTTACCAAGGGGTAAGAAGAAATTTCCCTTGGTCACTTGAATTGTCATTGTTTTTTTTAACGTATAGAGGCTAATGTATAGAGGAAATCTAACCTGCATGGATCTGAATGGAGTAAAAAAAAGTGCAGAAAGATGCAACATGCAGATTACATGACATGACATGGATTCCTCCACAGAGGTGTGGTGTAACTCATAGTCAGAATTCACTCACAGAAATAAAGGCAACAAACCAGATTTTTTTTGTTGTTGTTGTTGTTGCTGGGATGGTTTGTCAGGTGTTTTTGTACCTGTGACAGTACATTAATTAGCTTTGCACAAAAGCTTTAAATGTGTATCAGTGAAACTCCAGATTATTTTTCTAAAGGTAAGAAGTACAAAAGGTTTAGTCTTAGTGGTACCAAGCAACAAGAAGAAGTACAGTTTGTGCCGTTAATTAAGGATGCTATTTTATTTGGCCAAACTTTTGTGGACACCTGATCATAACCATTTGTCTTCACTGGAGCCCAAACATTTTCCAGCATGACAATTCCCCTGTGCACAAAGCAAGGTCCATAAAGACATGAGGGCAGGGGTATCTAAGTGGTTAAGGTGTTGAACTACTGAGTAAAACTGGTGTTGGGGTTTGATAAGGGTTAAGGTGGTAGGTATCAAACCCCACCACCACACCACCAACTTGCCACTGATTGGCTCTTAAACAAGGCCTGTAACTCTTAACTTCTCAGATGTAAAGTATAATGGAATATACTGTAAGTCACTCTGGATAAGGGCGTCTGCCAAATGCTGTAAATGTTAATGTAGCGGATAGAAGTCAAAGCTCCAAATGGCCTGAACAGAGCCCTGACCACAGTAAACACCTTTGGTCTAAACGCCTGGCCTCACTTATGCTCTTGTGGCAGGATAAATTAATCTCAAAGGCCACCTCCCAAACCTCTTTGCAGAAGAGTGTTTATTATTACAGAAAATTGCGACTAAATCCAGAATGGTTATTCAGAAAGCACATATGTGTGTCACCGGGTCAAGTGTCCACAAACTTTTGGACATATATCGCATATTCACTTGGCTGCTTTGCTTTAGTGTTTTAGTGGTTATGTTCTATTAAATGTCACTATTTACTCAACATTGTTATCTCTGTAGACTAATCGACTAAATTCTCTGTTAAGTGCCCTGTATTCTCTACCCTAGGGGACTGAATCAGGTCAGCCTAAAATTATTCTCAACTTTGACCTGCTAATTGTGCTTGCTGCACAAGATCACAGCTAATCTGTTGTCTGAAATCATACCACAAACACTGTATAATCCATTATAAAATTTCAGGCATGATTTCTGCCAAGATTCTTAATTATACCTTTTGATATTCTGATATACGTATTATTTCCAATGTTCTAATATTCTGATACCTTATTTCAAAATGTATCTCAGCGATGTTTGTAACACAGAAACATTTCATGTAAATAGGTCAGGTGACATTAGTCAATAAAATACTGGGACTTGATTGTGCCCATTCTCTTTTAAAGCAGTATAAAGTAAAGATTATCTTAATTGGTATAGTAAAAAAAAAAGATTCTCATTCTACCATTTAGGGGTGAGCTCTGTATTTTTAGAAACAGTCTAGCTAAATCGTTTCTCTAGAGCCTATGAAACTTTATGGTAAGTACTCTTAGTCTCTGTTCTAGAAGTACCAGCATGCTTGCATTCATTTATTCATTCATTCATTCATGACAGATAACAGAATATCTAAACAGCTACGGATCATACTCAGGCACCTGATGTAAATTAGAAATTTTATCTAATTTCTGATCATCACCATACTTTTTATTTTCATTAATTCATTCTTCCTAAGTAAGCACTTTATCTTAGTCAGTTGAGGACACCAGACACGAGTCACAAATACAGCCTGAATCAGACACCAGTCCATCACAGGGCTCCATGCATATGCACATTTACGCATTCATTTATACTTAGACACAATTAAAAGTGCAGCCAGTGCAGCCAACAAATGGTATGTTGTTGAGAAGTTAGAAAACATTGTAGAACATGTTAGAAACGTATATGGGTGCTGGAAGAACATGCAAAACAATGCACAAACAGCAACCTAAGCTTTAAGCCTTAGTGTAGGATTGCTAGGTTTAAAGTAAAATAATCTATAAAATATTACATTAGGTTCCTTTTCATGCCCCATATACACCAGACAAGAAACATTTTATGACGTTGAAACCACCTTGAAATCGCAGTACCCACCATGGGTCTAATCTTTTCCAATGTAGTAACTGAATAATTAATCATGACTAATGAATAATATAACTTGAATTTGAAGAACTGAATAATAATAAGTTGTATAGTGGCTAGACATTTATAACTGAAGCTAAATGAGCTTGTGAATATGCGTGTATCCTCTCTTCATTACCAGTATTCACGGGACAGATCCGGACTACACTGTGACCCTAACCATGACAAAGAAGTTACTGAAGAGGGTTGAATTAACTGGAGCAGATTGAAATCAGCTATTTAGGGACAATTGATTTTGGAATATTGTCCAAGCAGATATGTGTTTCACATATGTCCTTCATAGATATTTACTTAATGTCAGGTATGTCAGGCATGTCAAAATTATTCATTCATTTATTCAGCTCGAGTAGTCATTTTATCCCGGTCAGTGTCACAGTGGGTCTAGTGCCTTGGTGTAAGGAATGGAAACAGTCTGAATTGGATTCCAGGCTATTGTAGGGCACCATGCTTGCGTGCATGCACACACACACCAAAACAACATACAGTATGTAATTTAGAATAGCCAATGCATTTACTGGCATGCTTTTTTTTGTGTTTGGAGAAAGCCCAAAGGAAACACACATCGACACAGGTAAAACAAACAAAGAAATTCGAACCATACAGTAACCTGAGCTTAAAAGTGTAAATACTACATATCTTGTATAAATCATCAATACAAACTCTACCACTATGACAGTTAGTTAGTTATATAACCATGTGTTTTATTTCTTCTAAAGTAGGGCTCATAAAGTATTAAAAGATTAATGTTGTTTTTTCGTAATCAAAGTGATCTATTTAACCCTATACAGTTCTGTTTAATTTAATATCCAGTTATTCATTATAAAGCGTATTATTCTATACCTGCAATGAATTATTCAATAGCTATTCAGTGACTTGTGTAACCTTTACACCAGTGCACTCTCCAACACTTTATTATTTCTTGCTTTCTCAGACACCATGTGCATTATGTAATACCATATGATGGGGACCATTCATTGGTGGACTCGTCAGAGAACTACTTTGTGAGTGACAGCGTGACCAAGCAGGAGATGGACCTCATGCTGGGGCTGTTGCTGGGCTTCTGCATCAGCTGGCTATTACTGTGGCTGGATGGAGCGTTACACTGTGCTGTGCGGGCCTGGAGAGCCAGTCGCTACTATGGTAAGTGTGAAAAAGCCATGTGCTATAAACATTTGTCAAAGTAATGACTAAAGAATGCATGTCCATCCCTGTTCGTATATGGTCTATGGTATATAAAGAAAGGTGTCAAATGACTCACTCAAACACCTCTTCTGCTTAGAGAGTAATTTAAAAGCATGAAACTGACACCCCCCTATGCCCAGTGTCATGACTAATTAAGTCCTAAGAGCGTCAGAATGCAAAAGATTTCTATTACTCATCGTTACTGTAGTATAATGAGAGGTCTTGGACAGTGTGTAGGAGAATGGCTGAGCAAATGATGTCATAAGGCTTTTAGTAATTTTTGCAACGGGAGTTTTCTCTAGAAGTGTTGGAAGATAAACTAATGCTTAAGATTTCTGCAGTACTGTATGAGAAACAGGCAAATTTTAATCAATGACCTGTTTCTTACCGGCAGTGTTATTTTTTTTCTTTAGACAGAGAGGAGTCAAAGTGACATTGATTCTTCTTTTTCACATCTATGTGACAGTTTTAAAACACAAAAAGGGGCCATGTTCAAATGATTTTACTGCACTGGCTTAACATAAATGCATGTCTCAAACAGAGATCTAAAAGACTCTCTCTTGGGGATTTTTAGACTTGAAACAGCTTTAAATTTTTTTGTGATTTTCACAGTTTTTCAGGGCTTCTTAAGAACATGTATTATCCATTTTATTTTATTTTTTAGCAGGTAACAGTTTATTACAGTTGGTCCTCCATACTATGAATAAAGTTTGGCCTATATTTCCAACAATAACATTAAAAACATTAATATTATAACTTATTATAAGTGATCCCCTTATGCCACCTGGGCAGCTCAGGCCCCTCAGGGGTTCGCTCTACAGGGCCTCTGGGGTTTTCTCTGATGTCTGGCACCAGGATATTTGCAGCAGATCCTCTGGGTTTTGTGGGTTGTGGAGTGCGTCTTCTGTGGATCGGCTTGTTTGTCTGGCACAATTCATGGGTGATCATTTGGATTTGATCTGGGGAGTTTGGAGGGCAGATCAGTGACTTTGAGCTATTTGCCTGCTAGGCTGCAAGTGGGGCGGGCTGTGGTGCACTGAGTGTTCTGGTGCCTTTCTATTGTGGCCAGAGTTATCTATTTTACTAATTTGTG
The DNA here is from genome assembly GCF_024256425.1 of Clarias gariepinus. Taxonomy (NCBI): domain Eukaryota; kingdom Metazoa; phylum Chordata; class Actinopteri; order Siluriformes; family Clariidae; genus Clarias; species Clarias gariepinus. The sequence goes on from NC_071121.1 coordinate 9,384,389, forward strand.
TTGCATTGTCTTTTCTGTGGGATCTGAGCGGAAAGGCTGGCCTTTTGCCCCTGCGGGGTTAATATCACATTGATACCTCGCCATTCAAATTAAATCTGTTCCTAAGGTGAGTTCTTAAGGTGGAAATTCGTATTGCGGAACACAATTTCCCATAGGAAATAATGTAAATTCAGATAATCCGTTTCAGCCAACAAAAATATTACCAATGTTTCCAATTTCCAACACAATCATATTTTTTTTGCATATAAAAACAATGAAAAAATGTAAATTAAGTAAAATTGTAAATTTTGCAAAACTGTCTTTTGCAAGACAAAAAAAAAACCACACAAAAAAACATGTAAACTCACTTTGCATGGTTTTCCACTGGTTTTCCCCAAACAGGCTTTAAATGGTTCCCAAATATACACGCATCTTAGCCGCCGTTTCGTTTAGCTTGGTTTGTTTGTTCGTTTGTATGCCGAGGCAAATTTCTTGAAAAACTTAAGTTCTTAAGGTGAAAATTCGTGAGGTGGGTGTTCATATCCCGAGGTACCACTGTAAATGGTGGTAAAGGTATCTGTTGGTTGCTGTTAATGATTATTTCAAAACAGCAGTACAACTGAGTCATGAGTTACATTCTTGACGTAGGCTATAGACTGTAGGAAGCAGTACCTTTCTGAGTCTGCTGTCATTGTTATGGTGTCAAGGTTATGGTGTTGTAGTGAACAGTACACTTTCAGTCAGTGTAACTAAAGCACCAGACATTCTGGCTGTTATTTGTTGCTTCTTACAAAAGAAAAAGCTTTTTCACTTTCATCATTCATAAGCTATTAAGTGTAGATGGCGTTTAAAATGATGGCGGAATAAAAAAAAATATAGAAATCACCCAAAAAACCAAAAAACATGTTGTTGCAATCTGAGTCATGTATATACACATGTTATATAGTGTATATGACGTGTTATTTTACTTTATATTTACTCTTTGGAGGGAGGAAAAGTGAAGATGCTTCCTCACTGAAAGAGAAGACATTAGATGCAGAGTTTAGAAATAGATAATGATTTGCAAAAATGTATGAGGAATTTGCTTGACTCAAGTCTTCTGAAGATTAAGGTTAAGATTAGGAATAGGGTTAGTATTTGTACTAACAAGAAGTATAATAAAGTCCAACAGCGTCACACTTGCTTAATTCATATGCTTTCTTTTCTTTCTTTAAAAAAATGGCTGATGGTATTTAAAGCAGAGGAAGCACAGCTGTCTGTGGATCCATAGGAACAAACATACAAAAGACTTTTCCAAAATCAGGTTGACATTATCAGCATGTTTGGTGTGTACTGCTACCTAGTTAGAAAAAAATTACTCATGCACGTCACTGGTTTTATAAATAAACAGAACATCTACAAAAGGAATAAAAATAATCAAACATACCATAAATGTCTAAAAAAAAAGTTACTGTCTTGGATTATGTCACTCAATTGTCTGACTACTGCACCCAGACCACTCTGCGAGTTTGACCAGTGCTTATATGTAAAAGTTTGAAATGGAGAAGCCATGCATTTGGGTAGAAAAAAATGATTTATAAACATTAAAACATTTAAAACATGCCCTTATCTAGAGCAAGTTACATTTTTATTTTCTTGTATACTGTACCTGAGCAGTTGAGGGTTAAGGGCCTTATACAAGGACCCAGAAGTGGCAAATTGGTGGTGGTGGGGTTCGAACCTGGGACCTTCCGAGCATTTGTCCAATGCCGTAACTAATGAGCTACCCCTGTCCTTTAAAGAGTGCACTGTCTAATAAACATTGAGATATATCCTTCTATGCAAAAGCCCACCACTCACACACACACATACACACCACACACGGAAATACCACACATGCGCACACACAAACATTTACCCAGTGAAGCTGTTGGTGTGACCCAGAATAACACATGCTTACTATTGTGAATTTCCTGTTTAGAATTCCATTGAGGCTGATATTTAAAAATCCTGCAGTTCACCCAGAATAATGAATAATATAGACACATTGTCATGATTTAACGGAGTTTTATGCAAAGCCAGGCTTTCCTCTATGCAGTCTTTAAGCAATTGCCTGTGATACATATAGTGAGTAGAGCTAAAAATAAGTGCACACAAAATCTGGATCTTTCTCTTTTTCTTTAGTAGCGATATAGCTTAAAATAGCAACAAGGATAATGGGATGACGTTTCTGTCTGCATTGAAGAAAAAAAATGATTCTATAAATGGTTGAAGCTAATGAAAAGTAGTGGGGATGCCCCTGTAGTGGAGCTCTCCAAGGCTTTCCATGATGCTGATGGCAGGTCAACCTCATTTAGCCTCTCTGAGATGGGGAGTGAAGGTGAGGCTGGCAGGGAGAGGGGTAATGACACGGTTATATCCCCACTCCCACTCATGCACACACACTTATACGCACACGCACACACACACACACACACACAGATTTTCTCTCCCTCCGGTCCCTCTGCATGCTCCTGCTTCGTGAGGGCTATAAATAGAAAGAGAGCAGCTGGAAAGAGAAGGCAAGCAACAGGGAGACATGTGTGAGTGAGCACTACCGCAACCCCCCCACCACCACCACACAGACACACACACTCACCCACACCCACCATAGAGCTGCATATTCATTATTTTTTTGCGTCCAGTTCTCCCATTCTCTAATTTGATTTCTCCTCCCCCATTCCTCCACTCTCCGCCTATCACCTCTATCCATTCACTCTGTGCTAATTTTCTTTCCCATGTCAGCAATGGAATTTTAAACAAAAATGTAAATAGGAAAGACCATGGGCCAGTGACTTGGCATCTGTTACCTATTTATTTTATCCATTGTTCCTGTTATTTTTGCCTCCATATTCCAGCATCTGTTTATTAATGGGATTGAAATTGTATTTGTGTTGATTGGAGATTGGAGCTTTTCTGATTGTAAAATTCTGATTATAAATGCCCTTTATTTATTCAAATCTTCTGGATACCCTTCACAACAGTCCTTGTGGATGGCATACCCTTAGATTGCTATAAATAACTACCCCGTCCTTCCAGCAGGACAGACTGATCGCTCTCTCTCTTTCTCTCTCTCTGTTTTCTGTTTTTTTCCTGTAACACAGATAAGTATGTTAAAATAAAAACAAATATGTCAGTAAATAATATAATTTAAAATGTCTGTTCCATCAGTAACCTTTATAAAGTGGTACATTAGTATTTGAATGTGGCTTCCCTGTGATGAATTGACTTTACATCCAGGGTGTATTCCAGGCTCTCATCCAGTGTTGTGGCCGTAGGCTTTTGATTGGCAGTGACCCTGACCAGGATTAAGTGTTTAATTAATATGAATGAATGGATGATGTGTCAGTCTGAAATAGCGATTAGATACATAAATGTTCTACCAATTTGATATAGGAATCATATACATAAGCACTATAAAAAGCACTATTTTATTTTGTGTTTCATGTTTTTTTTTTTTATATTTTAAACCACTTAGGTTTTGGGTTTCTCTTGTGCCACCAGGGCTGCTAAATGTGGCAGTGTGAACAGTGGATCCCTGGGTCACTGGGATTGTGCTGTGGTGGCTGGCAGCAGGATGTTGGTTTGGGTACTGTGGGTTGCGTGGTGGGCCCTCTGTGTATTGGACTTGTTTGTCTGGCGCATCCCATGGGTGTGTGATTGGATCGGGCTCTGTGGACTTTGGAGGCTGGGTCATGGCCTCGGACTTTGGGCTCTTAGCCTGCTGGGCCCCCTGCATGATGGGCTGAGATGCAGTGGCTGTTCTGGTGCCTTTCTATCGTGGCGTTATTGTGATTTGTGCATTAGCTTTTCAGTGGGATGGGTCTGTCAGGCTATAGTTAGTTAAATGTTAATTCTTTTTCTCTCTCTCTTTTTTTTACTTAAAATCTCTTAAAATGTTTGCTTAATCAATATTCTTTTGGCAAAACCAAAAACTACAGTAAAGATTTGTTGACTCTCTTTAACTATTACATTCATATGCTGGATAGCAAACTGTTTATGTGGCTGTGAATTTTTTCATGTGTGAAGCGAGTAGAAAATAAAATACATTAGGGGCATGCCGTTACAAGAAAATAATCAAAATTAGTGAGCAAAACTCTTGTTGCCACCACAGAGACAGAAATGCAGCTTGTCTATACTTAGAAATGTAGTTCTCTCTCCTGAACACTTGCCCATGACAGAGAAATCTTCCATAAATGTTAAATAAACATCTCCTTACAAAAAACTTTATAGTTTGCCAAACAAGAGCATGCTTTAAAATTCGACTATACAGAATAAGTACACCAATATAAACCTGTGATTTGAATAAGAGCTGGCACCACTGTTTAAGAAGTTTATGCCTACCAAGATACAGTAATTAAATAAAGCTTTTTTAATTTTTGTGAAGACTTTTTAAATGATGCATTAATAACAATTAGTTGTAATTTTTAGAGGTGGCACACTAGCTTAGTGGTTAACACTGCTGCCTTGTACTTCCAAGGCTGGTTGTTCAATTTGGGTGTGTGTGCGTAAAGTTGTGTTCTTCTCATGCCTGGTTAGATTTTCTTCAGGTACTCTCGTTTTCTACCACAGTCCAAAGACATGTGGTGTAAGCCTGAAGTATATGACTGTGTGTGTGTGTGTGTGTGTGTGTGTGCTTGTGCTCTGCAATGGGTTGGCACCCTATCCAGGATGTACCCTGCCTTATGCCCAGAGTTCCCCTTGACACTTCATGGGATAAGCGCTATAGACACTAGATGTAGCTCATGAACCAGACACATTGTACAACTTACTGACAAAGCTTTCTTCAATCTATGATTAAAAATAATGATGAAAAACACATCCATTAAATATTTAAAAAAAAATATTCAAGTACGATTTTTTTTGCCTTTTGTATGAGCTTTTTCGGGCAATGTCTCAGAATTTAAAAGCATGTTTTTTGTTTATCTATCTACTGTATATATATAAAAAAGAAAGGCTTTGTCTGTAAATTGGTCAAAACTCGCATTTTTAATGATATCTTTAAGTTTTATACATTGGTAGACCAGAAACCAGTCTAGGAACATTTTCTGTCTGTATGTCTGTCAAAATTATATGGAACTTTGCCAGTCTTTAGGGTATTTGTCTGAAGTTAAACCTGTGCCATGAATGAAATCAAAATGTCAAGTAGAAGGGGAGTTATGGATAGTTGTGTGCCAGATGATAAACTGCACATGCATCACACTGTGGGCGCGTCTTAAATCGACAGCCGAACAGAATTTAATGTAACATTTGCAGGAATTTGATATCTGCCTAAAGTTTAACCTACAGCATAAGTGAAATCAAAATGTTAAGTAAAAGCGATGTTATGAACAGTTACGTATGTGCCGGATTTAATAATCTACTTCAAAATAAGCTACTAATAAGATACTTGCTCATGTAAACAAACACCTGCACCACTCATTCACTCACTCACTCACTCACTCACTCACTTATCTTCTATACCGCTTTATCCTGTATTCAGGGTCGTGGGACAATAGATATTAATTAAAAAAGCTAAACTGAATAATTTTACTGGGATTAGTTTATGTTTTCACTGCTGAAATAACAGCACTGATGTGGTATAAGTGAATTTTAACATGCTGGAGTCGTTTTAAGACAAAACGTCATCTTTATCCGATCTACTTTTTCCATTACTTATCTGTGATTGACTCTCTGATTGCCGAACAGAGAGTGCATTCAGCTGACTAGGGAAGAATTAAAACCTAGTGTAAACAAGGCATAACATATTCAACCTTACAGCATTAAATTTCTTGTATCCATAAACTATGCAGAGAGTACAGAAAGACAGGCAGACATGTATGTGGGCTTCAATCTGAAATAATAATATTACTGTATACTACATGTATACTATTTATGTTCGTTGACCTTATTTTATAAGGTCAACGAACATACTTAATTAAACATAAATTTTAAACTCTGTGTACTATATATCTGCATGGATTACTGCACTTTTATACATGGAATAAACTATAAAATAAAAGGTAATTATTTTTATTACATTTACAGCATTTTTCATTTTTCACATTTTTCCAGTGATTTATAGAAGTGCTTTATAGTCTTAATAAAAATAAAAAAACTCATGCTAGATCACCAGGTCAGGAACCAAACAAAATTATATATATAAATTAAAACAAACAAATCATTCAGTTAAAACAGAGAATGTGCCAATCTGAATGTGCATGTCATAAGAAAATGCCCCTGCTGCTACATGATTTAGTGCTCATTTACTAGTACTGTATTACTGATATATATTATTAAATATTTTTATTGCCGTAAAAGTGAGTTAAAGTGGTTTCCATTTCTTCCCTTGGCCTTTACCTTCATAGTTAATTTCGTGAAACTAAGTGTCCATGCACTTGACCTTTTATGGGGATTTGTTGGTGTTACTAAATGCAAATGAATTATATTTGATTTTTGATGGGCTTCTTGAGTAATGTCAAGCACTTTGTGTAACCTTTGGATTTAAAAAGTTCAATATGAATAAAGGTTTTCTTACATTCCAACTTACTTAGCCTTGTTAGGAATGCGCTTTGCATTTTACTACCTGTACCATCAAAATACACACATAAGGACAAACTTTGTCAATCTGTATATTTTAGTTTTGATTGGTTTATTAAAATGCTTTTTGTATTTTCCCTTGGTTTTCTCCTTATTTAAGGTCTTAAGTCAATTTCCACCCGCTTATTAGGTTCCCCCATCATACAACAGCTACCAGTCCGGGAGGGCAAAGTCTATCATGTCTTTCCTTTGCGACAGGTCATGTGCCCGGAAATGGGTAACTATCAGGTCCTGGAAAAGCAATTGTTTAAAAAAACCATATAACCTATCACCACCAGGTCTAAAATTTATAATCTATATAATCTATAATGGTAAATTAGAAATAATTAATAATTTGAAATGTTTTGCACTATTAGGGTACTGCTGTTTCCTACAGCCAGAAAAAATATATAATAAAAAATAAAATAAAAAATAGAAAGAATAGAAAAATAAAATTCATAAAGTGGTCCTTAATGGATCTATGAAAAGTTTCCATGAAAGAAAGCTTCCTAAAAGAAAACTTAAAATGCTCTTGCAAAAGAATAGCTAAGGTGGTACCCTTTAGCATTCTAGATGTACTGGACACCCACATGAAGCTTTAAGTCTGCATTGGTAGACTTTACTTTAAAGGAATTTAATATATGAAGTGCAAAACTACTGTATGAAGGAGGTGCATATAAATGTTTTGTTTTGTTTGTTTTTACAGACACACCATCCTGGTCCTGGCTTCCACAGTTTTGCAACCTGCGGGATCTCCGCAGACGTGCACAGTTACGACAGCTGGAAGACTCCAGTGGAAACATGGTGCATATCAAGCAAAAGCTTTATCATAACGGTCATCCAAGCCCCCGTCACCTTTGACTCTGAACCACACTACCCCTTACCTGCCCCATTACTAAATGCTGCCTCAGAGACCATATTCAACAGCTCCACTTCAGTCCAAACCACCTTTTTGACTTTCTACAACCATTCGTTGCAATTCAATATTTGGGATTCCAAAAAAACTGGGACTCAAGAACAAAAAAATCATAACTTTTCTCAATACACCATGTTCGTTGGTGTCACCAGGGAAGGGTAGTTTGGGGTTGGTGGTAGTGTTGGTAAGATATTGAGGGTCTTTTTTTCTGTACAGGTCATTTTTTTATTCGATCTAGGCATGCACTTTTAAAATTGGTGGGGGAAAAGGAAACAATGCTGTGTTAAGTGGGGCAGCGAGACTGAACTGTGTCACTTCATTTCTGTTCTTTCTTTTTTTTTTGGTCACTTGTTTCATTGGAATGGATTTAGGAACCCATATGGAGTGAGAAGGGATTATGATTGTGGTTTTTGTGACAGCATAGTTAAAAATTATTGCTCATGTAAATAATTCTACATAATGTTTTATGGGACTTAAGTCAACACAGGGTTAGGGAATGTTAGAAATGAATTATAAATGATGTGCCAAGAATATAGAGTAATGGAGAGTGGAAAATAAAAAGTCTGAAAGGAGAAGTATGATACGAATTGTTTGACTGAATGAAACCACATCTCTGTAAAATAACAATTGACAGATTTGTTACTTAGTGAAATAAATGAATGTATTTAATTTTATCTGTAAATAAAGGAGAGGGAGGGAAACATATGAGCAGGCCAGGGCTCTCTGTGCTGTACTGAGTAAAACTGGATTGAATAACAGAGTCTTCTGCATTTGCCTTGTGTTTTCCTTGGCTCTGTCCACTAACCTTTACAGGTCTCCTTTTAAAGGACTTTCTAGTTAAACGAGTGCATCTAGCCTGGCAGCAGAAAGAGCCCTGACCCACTTTCCCCTTCGTCTCCATCTCCAGACATTGCTGTTGTGAAGATGAAATGTCTGTTTTATTAAAAGTGCAGTTGAAGCACAACTGGGTGCTGTTTGGGAGAAGTGTTATTTCTCAACATTTTAGCAACAAAATTTCTCATTACAATTTCCCATGTCTAGGTTTGATGTCCTTGGAGAAATTGAACTGTCTGGTTTTCAGTCTGTGGGCATTAAAAAAAATCTGATGCTACACCAAACTACTAAAAACATTTTTTTTCCTCCCTTACATGATTGTTGTGAAATAAAGTCATTCTTATACCAACAGGTATACAGATACTGTATATGGGTAATATCCAATAATATAGTAACCAATACAGCTAAAAACAGGAGAAAATATTTTTTCTATCAGTGTGCAATTATACAGTACTATTAAGTATATACTTTGTGTTGGCGCATGTAGACTAATATTTACAAAATTGCCATGTCCAAAGATTTCACATTACATCAAAAGCATTCTCAGTCAGGGTGCAATAGCTCAAGACAAGTAATACAGCTGATGAGTTGTGGGATACATTCAATAGAAAAAATGTATTTAATATAACAATGCATCCATCAACTCGTCGCTGAACTGTGCGCATACAGTACATGAGCCAAAAATTGTATACTGTATATTAAAACCCTTTAGATCTCATTTAACTTTATGGATTGGGAATTATATTCAGAGATATTATGTAACATAAAAGACCAACATGCCCTAACCACTTAGTTTACTGCTTTGGAGAATTTCAGAACAATAAATCACATTGACATAATAGTGGTTTGCTCTTTTGAAATCTTAGATGGCTTTCTGATGTAGCATGTCTTCAGACACAGATCCAATGGTTTGCACAGAATTTTTTAGGTCTTGCCAGCCCATTAATGGAAAAGAGAGGTATAATAAATAGTACGCTACTCTAAATTTCATTGAAATATTTCAAATGTTCTACTTTAACTGTTGCAAATAATATAATTTTAAATGAAAATTGTATTTAATAAAAAGTCAAACTGAAACATTTTCGTGAATAGTTTAGGCTTCTGCAAAACCTTTTGCACTGGTAGTGGACTTACACTTGTAGAAGTATTCCCAGCAAGTTACCATAGTAAATGTGGATAAAACAGCCATTCTTCTCCAACAACTCCATAGTAGCTCTAATCTTTGTGAAAGTTGTTTTCTTGCTGTACTCTCTTTGGTGTGCAATCTGAGACAGTCACCTCCTGTATGACCTGCTGTTGACATACAGATGCTTTGAGCAATGCTTCATCAACAGGTTCAAAGCTGGGTGCTTCCAACTATTCAACATAAACACAAAACTGGGTAAGGAAGCCGACTGAACCTCTGGACTGATTTTAGGATGAAAGTTGGAGGATAGGTGTATGGCTTGGAGAATTGTGTCACAGGGTGTTCAGCTTAGCAATGCTTAATGCTTCGGAATAAAAATCAGAAAAGACCAAGGAGTTACAGTGGAAGTATGTAGTACCAGTCAAATGTTAGGACAATTCCATCGTCTTTCCTGTGTTTTATTTCTTTCTGCATTCCACCCTTTCTCACTATATAGTGCCACTGTTGATGCAGGTTTTCATTCCAACACCTGATTCCAGATATCCTATCTTATGTGGAATCTGCATGGTTGGAATGAAAGCCTGCTTCCCCACTGACTTGTTTTGAATATGGTTTGACACCTGTGATATATCAAGGTTCCTATATATATATATATATAATCTTCTAGTAATTCACAGATGTATAGTTTTTTTTATTAAGTCTTTTAAAACATGTTTAAAAATATATATATATTTCTCTCTAATTTGGTTTTCACTCTAATCATCGTTTATTTGCTGTTCTGTCTTTATGAACACTCTTATATTTTGCCATTCTCTGCATGTGGTTCAGGGCCCCTTGTGGATATGGCCTTGCACCTTGCATTTCTAGTGAATGCCACAACTTAACTTTAAATCCTGTCAATCAGCACTGCTTTACTAATTACCAGGGTAACTGCTTTTATTATTAAGCCTTAGAGAAAAGGTTTTTGTCTCTACTGCCATGTCTACCACTGGTTCTGTTGGATCCCTCAAAACCGTATCTGTTGACGGATGACTTTTTCTTCAAATTGAAAATTAATTTCAATATTCTGAGCAATATTACTCAGCTTCTGCAACTTTTTATTTTTATTTGTAATTTCTTTTTACAAAAAACACCCCCCCCACACCCCCCCCCCCCCCCCCACACACACACACACACAAAACACTAGATAAAACTTACATGCGCAGGTGCTGCTACTTAAAGCTGACCTTGCTCAGGCATAACAGTTACAACAGCATCTGTCTCCATTTTAACTTTGTGAGTCTCACTTTAATTGACAAGTTTTTTTGCTGTGGTGTTTTTGAAGCTATTCCTGCTTTCTATGACTATGCATGAAGAAATTAAAAACTTACAATAACTGTTTCATCAATAATTTGTATTTAACTACTTTAAAAAATGTCAGGTAACACCCAAAGGAAGGTCTCAGTGTTTGCTCTTAGTGTAATAATAAAACACAATATATTTTCTATGTCAGAAGAGCGTAATAGCTGGCGAGCATATTAACTTCCATATCCATATAGTGAAGTTATTTTACATAGACCCTTGTTTTGGTATGGTGTTAACTATCAATTTATCATTCATTTTGTCATTTTACAGAATTTCATGAAAAAAAAAAGTTTTAATAAAGAGAACACTTTACTGAGTGAAGAACCCAGTTTTCCATAATGTTTCACAGCCTTACAAAATGTTAAAATGCATGCAAATAATATTAAGTGACACACACAACTTTCAACTGATATAAATGTATCATCATCACTATCATCATCCTCATCATCTGAATAAAGATTTTTATCAGCACACTATTTGCTTATATTAGATAAAATGTTTTACATTCATTTTTATTTATCATGGCAATGTTTAAGTTCTGTGCCCATTTAAAGCCTATTTGAATTTGTGTAATAACTAATAACTGTATGTATGGGTGGCCGACATGTAATTATTTAACTTAAATTTACTTCCCTTATTCCTTAGGACTTACAGTTAAGAATATGCACCTGAACAGAGTCTCAATTAACATTACCCACTAAGCGCCTATCACTCTACCTTGTTAATTAATATGTAAAATGCTTGTCAGGAAAAAAAAATATTAGAGCTTTGACTGTTAACTGACTGACCTGACAATATCGTCCTTGTTTTAAGCCCTATCACTGCTGTGTTCCCACTGTTCAATAAGACCAAGGTCTTCCATCCTTGACTGCTCAGATATAGTCGCATCAAGCTGTCAACCCGACCCCATAAGAAACTGCCAATAAAACGGCGGATACCTCTCCAGGGTGGTGAGTAATCATCATCTGATGAGCCCGATGGCATGTGCCATGTCCCTACCACTAATCAAAGTATCTATAAGTAGTTAATGTAAGTTTTAACATCAGTACAATGGGCTATATTAAATGTAAAAATTTGCAACATAAAGAAAAAAACTGCAAAGCGCTCCCTACTAAGAGTTTGTTATGATAGTTTATAGCAGAACAATGCATGGTTGCTATAAAATTGGTTGCTCATGAAAATAAAAAATCCAGTATCTCAAAATATTGGAATTTTCAGGAAAAATACAGAAAAACTATGTTCATTTATGCATTTAATGCTAATCATACAGTTAAGTTACATACACTTCGAAAAAAACAAATTTTCTTAATTTATTGTCAAACATTAAATCGGAGTAAACTTTTTCTGTTTAAGATCAATAAATATTAACATAGTTTTTGCATCGTTAAATGTCAGAATTGAGCGATAGAGAACTTTATGGAATTTTTTCTTTTTTCTTTATGGAATTACTTTTATCAGTCAAAAAATTTACATACACTTCCTTAGTATTTGGTGGAATTGTCCCAAAACTGTTTCAGTTGGGCCCAACATTTTGGGTATCCTTCCACAAGCTTCTACAATAGTTTGCTGCAATTTTGGCCCACTCCTCCTGACAGAACTGGTGTAACTGGTTCAGGTTTGTAGGCCTTCTTGCTCGCACTCACCTTTTCAGTGCCGCCCAGAAATTTTCTATTTCTATTTCTATTACATACCCTTAAGTTTTTTTTTTCTAAAGTGTGTAAAGTTTTTGGCAATTTGGGAACTCCAATTAGCCTAACCTGCATTGTAAGTGGAAACCCACCAACATGTAAAGAACATGTGTACACAGACCTGAGGCTGGAATCAAACCTGGAACCTTGAGGTGCAAGGCAATAGTGCTAAGCACTAAGCCATCGCCCTCCCACACACACCTTTTGCATTAAGAGTGTTAACAATAATTCAGTCTCATTTTTTGGTCAGTTACGTCTTGACTAGCACATACTTTATACAGCATTTATCCATAAAAATATTTGATTATACTTTCTGTATTGTATCTGTATTTGTGTATAATAGTAGTCAAATATTATGATTGACTGAAGCACTGAATGTTATCTGACTAATAAGTGATAATCACTATAATGTTTATGAAGACCAAAATTAATTAGTTAATTAATTAGCTACTTATATATTTCTCATTTTCCCCTTTAAATTTAAAATTTAATAATTATAATAATAATAATAATAATAACAACAACAATCTTCAGGCTGATGAGGACCGTTAAAGTGGCGCGAAAGCTACACCCAGTCACGTGACCACAAACCTTCCGCGCTCCCCTACTGTATCTAGGCGCCCTATAAATGCACCACATGTCCACCAGGTGGCAGTGTTAAACCGGTTCATTGTGCACAGTGGAAGAAGAAGTCGCAAACTATGTTTTGGTCCAGAGGTGCCAGGAGCCGCAGATGTTATAGACTGGTGTCAGTACTCAGGAGAAGTGTTGGACTAAAGCGAAATGGATTTAGGGTTCTGTTAAGGAATGCATGCAGCAGGTGAGTCTTTCTGAGGTTGTAAGGTCTGTACTGAGTATGCACGCGCGTCAGGGTTGAGTTACTTTGAACTCTTAGTCTTGTACTACTGTAACCGCTCTGCATGCAGTTCTACTCTTGTTTCTCATATTGCATTGTTCACACTTTCAGTTGTCTTTCACTAAATGGTAATGCGTGTGTGTTGCTTTGAAGCATACAGTTTACTCTGCTCTGCTGGATTGGGTGTTTGACTTGTTCAACCTGAAGACTGAACACACAAAAGAAGGAGCTGATCTCAATAAATGCATTGTGTTTAGTAAATATTTAAGGTATTAAGGCACACCTTTAGTCACCCTTGGGTCAATACATGCCTTAGGTGGAGTAACAACTAAACCATAGTGAGTCCCACTGAGAATAAACAGCAGATCCTCTTTTTAAGCCTTGCTTTATACACAAGGTGAACACATCTGGCTAAAATGCCAGGCTCCAGCTGTGTGAACATTTAAACTAGGCTATCGAACCTCATCTCCTATATAAAACTCTACAATCAGACATTTAAATCATTGTTTAAAACACTTTCTGGTATCCTCTGAATTGCTTGGGCGCTTTGGTGGAGGAGGTAGGAGACATGGAGACGTGGAGGAGTTACTTCCTGTATTTGCACACGGAGCCAAGTCTGGTAAATCAAGCCGGTGGCTTGTGTGCCTTTCTTTTTTTTTTCACTCTCTCTTTGTCCCTCCTTCCTTCCTTCGCACACACTCACAGAGACCTTTCAGAAGCTCACTGAGTCTCAGATACAATAAGCGCTGACCGTCATCATGTCACAGGTTCAGTGAAAAGGGCTTTCAGGAAAGGAGACAACGAATCAGTGGTAAGGTAAAACTTAAAAATGTACATTTTATTCGCTGTCATTGTAAATACCCCTGCTTGTCGTGCTATGTTTAAAAGAAAAGAAACAGTGCAAAGCTGAAATACTTTGTAGATTACATATAGGAATACTTATTGGTTACAGGATCAAGTTTAAATACGAAGGTTGAATCCATAGGTCATGCAACCATTATTCTACATCTCATACATTGACTTCACTGTGCTGATCCTGCTTCAGACTTGAACACACAAGATGTTCATGTGTAGGTTAAATGCAGCACTACTGGAACAACAGGTTTTTAATTTCACAGACCTGCCGTGTTTGTGTAGTGTGTTCTGTATGTGTTAGGTGTTTTCACAGGACAAGTGGTTCAACTTTATTTAAGCTTTTCATTTTAGTCGTGAAATATATGATGTATATTTAATTAACTGTGATGGCTCATTAAAAAAAAAAACAACAGTACAGAAGGGACTGTGATATAAATGAAGGAAAGAGCAGACAGGATAATCAGAGAAAACTTAAACTTTTTATGGCTGAGCTTTATTCTATTATATAGTCTTTACTGAAGAGTAGTTTTCCACAAGGTCAAATAATGGATGCGGGCTGGGAAGATATCTAATCAACCATAATATTAAAAACACTGTCAGGTGACGTGAATAGCTTTCATTGTTAGAATTGTTCCTGTCAAGCAGTGAAATACAGTATATCAGGCACAAAGTTAACATTCATTTCTTAGAAGCTGTTGTGCTGGAAGTGTAAGGAAACTTACAAGTTGGCTAGACCAGTTGATTAGAGCATTTCTAAAACACCAGGACGTGATTAGTACCTAAATAAAGTGATCCAAGGGAAGACAACTGATGAACTGCAGACAGGGTCAAGGCTCAGGGATGTGTGTGGGGAGTGAAGGCCCTTCAAGCTCAAATTGCTGAAATAGTTAATGTTTGCTATGCTAGAAAGACATCAGGAAAAACGCGTTACAGCTGTATATGAGGTTGCGTAGGCACAGACTGGTCGGATAGCCCATGCTAATTGTCCACCACTGAAAGTACCTGCAGTGGGCAAATGAGCATCAGGACTAGGCCATGGAGAAATCTGAACAGACCAGACCAGAAACCAGTTTAATGGAACATGGTGGGCTAGTCTGTTCTGATGGATTGCGTTTCCGATTTCATCATGTGGATTGCCAGGTGTGAGTGTGTCAGTTACCAAGGGAGGAAATGAAACTAGGTTGAGCTATGGGGTAAAGGCAAGCCGCTGGAGGCAGTGTGATGCTCTGGGCAATGTTCTGATGGCAAGTCTGGAGTTCTGTCATTTATGTGCATAATATTTTGACACATACCATAAACCTAAATGTTGCTGCAGACCAAGTAAACAATTTGACAGCATGCAGATTTGTGGCAAAACAAGTTTTTCTAATTGAAGCAAGAACTATTGAAAACCGATAGAGATCATGATATGCTTTTGACAAGTGTGCTAAAAAGCACTAAAACGGTTATATATTTCGTGTGCAAAAAGCTGTAATGCTACCTGCTCCGGCTTTTTTAACATGAATAAATCAGCCTATAGTAGTGTTTTGTAGTATTTTAAGTGAACAGTTTAGTATCAGTTGGTATCAGTTAGTAGCAAACTCGTCCTTTGATTGTGATTTTGTAGTGAGTCAAACACCAAGTGTCAAGTATTTTCATAATTAGTTATAAGAAACGTTATTGGCTTACTGTCGCCTTGCACCTCCAGGATCCGGGTTCAATTCCCAGCCAGGTTAGTTTCCTGTGTCTGTGTTTGTATGCAGAATGAAGCGGTATAGACGATGAGTGAGTGAGTGAGTTACGTAGTACAAGTATGCTTTTTTTTAATGAAACAGAATGTTGAACTGCAAACCAAATTCACCACAGTGGTAAGGCTACAGCAGTGGTTCTCAGGCCTGGTCATGGAGAACATATGCTCTGCACATTTTAGTGTTTTCTTAGCTGTTAGAAGACCTTATTTAACTACTAAGGTAATTAACGGCCTTTTCTAAATTGAATTGGATGTGTTAAAGCCGGGCAAACAGTAAAATGTGCAGGGCATGTGAACCTGTAGGGCCAGGGTAACCTGGTGTTTGCACAGTATCCACATTGCAGAAAATCCTTTTTCACAGGAAGTATTGTGGTTGTTAAGCAACACATACCTGTCATTTATTACAGCTGAAGTGACTGCAATGGCAGAAACAAACTGGCTTTTTTTTTCTTGGCTTCAGCTTTCTCCATAAATTAACTGAACGCATTTAGGTCACTCATTTTCCTAGCCGGTAGTTCGCCTTCACTGATCATGTGCCAGAAAGAATTGATGCGATTGGCTTGTCACGATGTGGCCGCTACTGTATGTGTCGGATTTCAAATTAAATGTTGTGTTAAAGGCAAACTTTGGGTGTCAAAGAAAATTATTTAACAAACAGAGTAAATGCCAGAAAATGGGTTTTTATATAAAAAGTTTTATAAAAAAAGTTTTTCATATTTTATAACTTGTTCTTATCTTCTATAGGCATATTTTCTAGAGCTAAAGTGTTTTTTTATATTTTATTTCTTTTTGATAATTAACAAAAATATTCACTGCATATCGTACCTTTGTATGTGACAAATAAAAATTTAATTTGTTTTGGTGTCTGTTAAAGTGTTCTCTAATAGAGGTAGCCTCTTATGCATTATAATACTCCTTGCTACATTGCAAAAAATTGTTCAGGAATGCTTTGAGGAAAAACAGTATAAGGTTATGTCTTGGCCTCCAAATTTTCCAGATCTGAGTTAGGTCTAGCATCTGTTAGAAATTCCAACTTGCAACCTACAGAGTCCAGGACATAGATTCTACAGATCTGAGGATCCTTGTTCGAGCCCCACACCCCGTACTACCCAGCCACTGCATGTAGTGCCGGGCCTAAGCCCGGATTAAATGGGAGGGGTGCGTCCAGAAGGGCATCCAGCATAAAAACATGTGCCAATTTGTGTGCGGGTCGGTTGGTCTGCTGTGGCGAGCCCTTGATGGAATCAGCTGAAAGAATGTAGTAGTTTTAATATTGTAAAATCTATAAGAAACCTGTAAGTAAAATAAATACACAAATACAAATAAAAAACAAAAACAAAAAAAAACACAGATCATCCTGATGCAATTAGTAATGCAATTAAACAGACCTTGGTGAAATTTGTATATATATTTGTATATATGTGTTATATGTGGTGTGTGTGTGTGTGTGTGTGTGTGTGTGTGTGTATATATCTTAGGGGATAGTTAAACTAGAATTCTTCATTGTTATTATTATATAATATATATTCTTAGCTTGGTTAAGTTAATTAATTTAAATCGTCTCAAATTTGGCTTTGGGACAGTTGTAGTTCACTTTGCTAATCCAGATGAAGGAAGTATGCCTGCTGAGCTTTTGTGTACAGAAGGGGTGTGTAGGCCATGTTTCTTTCTTGCTAAATTGATCTTGCGTCATTCACCAAAGTGGTCAATCTCTCTCTGCAGGGAGCTGTTGTCAGCTGCCGAGTGGGTCGACCCACGCAGATCCGGTGTCCAAATATCTGGATTCTGGAGCTGCAGACGTCCACTATATCTGTCACATGGTACTGAACATAGATCATGATTATTCGATCCGATTATAAGACAGCAATGCCAAACAAAAATTTAAAAACCTAATCAGAAGAATGCAGTTTAAAATAAACATGAAAAAATTGTCCCAGAATGAACTCGCAAAATACTCTAGGCCTGGGTAAAGTTATGGCACATGTTGCTTTTCTGAGATATTGTGAACTTTTTATAACTTTTTATCCTGTCATTTTCAAAGAGGAAGTTAATTATTGGTCAGCAAATGTTTCAAAGAAACCAAAAATTGCATAAGGATTCAACACTTTACACTGAAATCACCCCAGTTGACCTGTCATTGAAGAGACATTGAAATGAGTAGGAATGACATATAAAAGATTCCAACATATGAAAAAGGGGTGTTAAAATGTGTCTAAGAGGTTAGTCATTTCAGTAAGCACTGTTGGATCAATAATGTTGAAGTTGAATTTGCATCATACCATCTTTCATCTGAAAAACTTAAAGAGAAGAAAATAATCATAAAAAGAAATAGAAAATAATAGCAATAAAACCTTTAAATTATTTAAACTCAGCACAAAATGAAGACGGAGTCTGCGGATGGAAGCCAAAGTGAGGCCAACACTCTGACGTAGTTACACTGTGGCTGAGGGTGAATTAAAGGTGCACCAGACATCCACTTCAAGAGCGCTACATTACTGAGGACTGGGAACGTGAATCTTATTGGAGCTGTTTAAAATTTCCTAGTGAACAATCAACATCCAAACAACTTGAAGGTTCTGGAGCAAATCTACCTAGAAGAATGAAGACAATCCCAACGGAAAAGCTGCTACTGAAGCCAAACGTGATTCAGAGTGAAAGGGTTGAATGCTTATTCAGATTTATTTATTACGTTTTGCTGGCAAATAATGACGTTAAGACAATCTGCAATTTAAGAATAATTCATAAGCAAGACATAACTTCAAGGGGGTTAATTACTTTTGCAAGTTATTGTGTGTCTTAAAATTAATTTTGCCTTGTGCCAGTGTCTCTTTACACGTCATGTTTCATAATCTGTAGCAGGTAACAGCTTTTGTTGTGTGTTACAGTACCTTGTAATATTTTTTCGTTGACTTTTTTCCAGGATGTGCAGGGTTATAGACGAGTGTGCTGGAAGGTGTGGCTCTGCTACTTTGGTGCAATATGTACCTTGGGTATGCTCTTATTACTGTTCAGATGGCGACCCCGCCTCGGCGTCTTGGCTCGGTGCTCCTCCTGCCCCATTCCCATGGCAGATACCTTACTACTTAGGGTAGGATTAATAATTAATTAATGATTAAATTAATATCACATTTTGCAATATTAAAAATCCTGAAATGTTGTGTTAAAACAGGTTTATCGCATCTAGTGTGTCGTATAAACTATTGGGTTTCATTTTTTTTAATTATTATTTTTTTTATCATATAGAATAATTATGGGGAGCAGTTTGTCATAGAGGTACAAACAGAAGAGATTGAGGAAGGGAGGTAAGACTATTTAACATTTATATTTTCTGTATAATGTTAATATGTACTGTAAGCATAGCTTTTGGGATACTTTTCATCTTAATTTTATTTTGCTTATAATTCTTTTATTTTATTAATCATTAAAAATAATAATAAATTTTTTTTTACTGCATTTTGCATGCAGCAGCAGTGTTTTATATGATCACTTCATTGAGGCTGATGGAGACTCAAAGTTCATACAGCTAGTTGGATTGTCATATAGTCGTTTCCATAATTATTGGCACCCTTAATAAATAGGGTGTCTAGCTTTTTTTTATTGTCTAGCTTTAAAAAATTAAAGGTAAAACTGTTTAGCTTTAGATTTAAATCCAAATATATGTTTAAAAAACTTGTTAAACATTTCCCTTAAAAAGTTCCTTTCACAATGTATGTAAGAGAATTCACACTCCTTAAAATATTCTGTTATTAGTCAATTGCCTTCAGTCTTCAGAAAACCCAGTATTGCTTTTAAGAATTTCCTGTTTTGCTGGGATGTGTGTATATATGTATATGGGCTATAAAATCGCTCGGTCATCCATTATCACTGGGGAACTTTTAAAACTTACAACACAGCAGAGATGGTTGGTGACTCAACATATCTCTAATTGCTTTCATTTTGACTGAAAATAGCTCTTAACTATTTTACACTAATTCCATTACTTTGCAATCAGCCACCTTACCTGCTTTATTATTATTATTATTTAACAATTTGAGAAATAGGGCTTGTTCCGACTTAAATACCTGTTATATTCATAACCTGTAATTTGATTAAGGTAAGGTGTGTCATAACAAAGGATAAAGTTAAGGGTTAGGTTAAGTATCATAATAAAGGGTCTGAATACTTATGGTAATAGACGTCTTTTTTTTCAGTCTTTACTATAATTCTTTTATAAATTAACAAAACATTCCAGACTCCTGTTTTTTCTTTGTCATTGTGAAGTATTATGTGTTAAACAATGAGGGGGAAAAAAGGGTTTAAATCTATTTTAAGATCAGTGTGGAACCTAACAAAATGTGAAAAGGGCATCAGAACTTTCCATCTGCACAATATACAGTAGGTTTATGTTACAACGTAAGATAAGAACCTTGGATCAAATCTACCAAATACACTTTATAAAAGCAGGTGCAAAATGAATAGATGTACATCTTGTTGTTGCTGTTAGTCTTTCGGATGCTCCCGTCATAAGGTCGCCACAGCAACTTGGCACTTGGCCCTTTCTGACTCAACCCTCCCATTTTATCCAGCGCTGCATCCATTGGCAGTGGGTGGAAATTTAACCTGGGCCTTCTGCATGGCAGACGGGAAACCTACCACTGAGCCATCAATACCAATAGATGTACATGTGAAAGCAGAAACTACAAAGATATTACATCATTAAGAAGTATAACTGCATATAAAACCCCCGGGAATCCTAGTCTGCTGAAGGAAACTACTAAAGAGGCCGAAAATCATTAAAATTATAGAATGCCTATAAATCATAAAGATGATGTCCTCTATGCAAAACGTTTTTTCCGACAAATGTAGGCAAGGTAAAGGTTTTTTGGCTAATAATTAAAGTAAAATGTGTAACACTACCCCAATCAACACATCAAAACACTCATCTGTACTTGTAACCAGGAAATACTGAGGGAGATTTTATTTATAGATCTTTCTTAGAATAATCCCATTTTTTTATGACAGTGCAAAATGACACCAATGAAATTCAAACATAAAATGTCCTTGGTTTCCTGAACAACGTTGCCCTGTGTGTGTGATAGCACCGGACCAGTCTACATTTTTAATGAAGCAGTATAAAAATCATCTTTTTATTTTTTTTTCAAAACAGTAATTTTGACAGGGTCATAAAATGGTCTCGACTGGAACTATGAGGAAAAGTAAACTGATGCACAAGCACAATGATACAGTAAAAAAAGTATGCACCACTTCACCTCTTAGTCCACTACAGAAGATCTATTTACAGTTTCCACTAAAATCTCCAGCTTTCCTTCTTCGCTTGGAAAATGTCCAAGCCCAGACTTGTGCCCATAAAATAAAATCCCTCCCCGAGGCAACCACATTTTGCAAACCTGACAAACCGGTTGCTGACCTCAGGCTGATTGAGAGTTTGAGCTCCAGTTTGGAAGAGTTGTACAGGCTGAACGAGCTGGATTTATTTGTATAAGATCTGGGGAATATTCTCACAGTCATATGGTTGATATTTGTAGTCATCCCTTAAGACTCCAACAGAAATTGTACAGCAATTTTCTTATACAATAATAAGTATTAGACATTTCTATTTAAACATTGGTAGTTATTTAAGCAGTATCACATGGGAGGGAGTGCTGTTGTACTGCACGAGGTCACAGCCTGAGTACCGTTAGAAGTAAGCCACCTGTAACTCCTGTATCTGTCCAGGGTAGACAGTCTCAGAATACAAATATCTGAAAGTACATCTCGACAACAAACTGGACTGGTCACTTAACACAACGGCACTCTACAAGAAAGAACGGACCAGGTTGTATTTTCTGCAACACCATTCTTTAGATGTCCTATGAATCCTTTGTGGCGAGTGTCATTTTTTTTTTTTATTCTGCGGATTGTTGGGGCTGCAAGATGAAAGTATCTGACAGAATTACACTGGACAAGGTTATTGAAAGGGCCGGATCTGTGCTAGACATGGAGCTGGACTCTGTTGAAGTTGTGGCATAGGGGTGGATTCTGTCCAAAATATAATCAATCTTGAACAATCCTTTTTATCCGCTATACGGCAGATTCAGCCAGAGACTGATTACTACTAAGTGTTCTACAGAGCGCCACAAGAGATCATTTCTACCAATGGTCATTAAATCATACAACTCTTTTCAGTTATACTATGTGGGTAGTAAGTGTTTGTAATGATAAAATATTACATTAATATAATACTTGTTCCCACAGTCATTTACCAATTTGCTATTGGGCATTACCATTTTTCAAGTATTATATTTATTTTTTGCATTATATATTAAACTGTATAATTTGTTCAATTTTTATTTTTTTTGCATTGTATTGTATAATTTATGTGTATTCAGTCATGACTGATGTTCTGCGCCGTACTTGTGCAATACTGTATAAATGTTTTTTAAGTATTTTTTTTATTCTTTAATACATTTTAATTTAATTTTTTAGTTCTTCCCCTCTCCTTCTCCTCCTCTTTGTCTAATTTATTACTCTTTTAAAACAACGGTAAGCAACTATAACCACGACAATTTACCTCTGGGATTAATACAAAATTTTTAATCTTGAATGAATACAGTATATCACAGCTGTGTGATATTGCTTTTACACAATTCTAATAGATTAGTATTTGTTTATTTAAACAATAATTTTTTTCTGCCAAAACACATATACTTCAGTGGATGTGAAACTGGTGCCAGTTACTGTAATTCACAGGGGTGAACATAGTTTTCAATTCTTATTGGAATATTGTAGCCAAATAGTGATAAGAATAATGCATAAAGGTTGTGGACAGTCCTGAGAACCGTACGAGATTTACTTTATGTTTCTATTTAATCTTAACTTCCTAACGCCTAGTTTCCCAGGTTAAATCCTAAAAAGTGTAAAATTGAAAGCTAGTTTGCTATGTAGGGTGTAGAATCCCTTGTTCCACACATTAAGTAGTGCCCTTGAACAGGGGTTGTAGAGGGATGTGGAACACAGCCTTGTGTTAGAAGGTCCTGGGAGGATTCCTAAGTAGACACAGTGTTGTTTAAGATGCTATAATGTTATGAGATGGGTTTTCTTGCTGAAAGTGCTTCAACGACTGGTTTTGAATGTAGGTTTTGGCAGGCATTTGCTCTCTCCTCTTTCTAGTATGGTGGATCGGAGCCTACTTTCATACTGGTGACTGACAATGTAGATAGTGATTCTTTGAACACGTGTGACATTGAATGATACATGTAATTAAATGTCCTAGTGCTGTTATGCTTTATATCATCACTCGTGGAATACTTCTTATCCAATCAGATTACTCAGTCGAAACTAACCATTGTTGTTTCTTTTTGGAATTAAGTTACCATTGTGCTTATCTCAGTTAACCACAAATTTTATTTTATTTTATTTTTCCAGTTTAGGGTTTGCAGTAGGAGAGCTTGATGAGAATGAATGCAGAGACAATGTCAAGCTGCACAAAGATGAGGTAAATCGACAACACAAATCGGATTTTAATTGTTTCTAATTATATTTTCCTAACACTTTGTTGTTTACTTTTATTTCCTAGAAAACCCTACTGCGATACTACGTGTTTGAGGGAATGCGATATGCATGGTTGCCCAAAAAAGGGGCTTTCTGCAAAGTTAGGTAAAAATATATAATCACCATGTTATTACAGTAGTTATTTGTTTTGTATATTGTGTTGGCGTTTTTGCAATACAGAGTATATTGTGATATTTGATTGAATTTTTGCAGCATTCTGAATGAGGGCTGGACTTGTGCTGATGTGCACCACCATCAGCAAGGACTGACCCAACTGGAGCAAACTTCAAGGTCCCAGATTTCTGAATCGCATGACACCACACAGCCCCATCCTTTCTATTTCTAACTCACACCCATTTCTGCCTACAGGAGACAGATTTTTGGGGACAATATTATCGATGTGCCTGTCAAGTCTTATTTACAGTTGCTGTTTGAAGAGGTACCTTGTTTTGCCTTGATCTTATTGTAGCCATAGATAAACTCAGAAATAAAGATCAGAAATAAAGTTACTGGAAAGACAATATTAAGATCATCTCATGTAGTAGGAGCATTAAAAATGTATAGCATGTTTCCTAAGTGCAGTACAGTACCAAATTATTATTATAACCAAGAACGAGTACAATATAATAATACTTTAAAAAAAATACTATTTAAACTATCACTCACTTATTTTCTATACCGCTTTATCCTGTGTTCAGGGTCACGGGGGGCCTGATGCCAATCTATTTAAAATATCCGTTGCTTAAAATTGAGTATGTTTATATACTCTATGTTGGGTACATATGTATGTATGCATGCATGTATTTGTATGCATGTTTGTTCACTTACTTATTCTTTATATGACTTTCCCTTGATGCTGGCATGGAAAAAACACAAAATGCAACCCTTTCACTGGAATAACCTGACCTAGAAACATGGTGCAAACAGTGCACAAGATTGGCATGGCATAAAAACATAATGTATACATGACACTGGCATAGCTTGGCAGATAATAATGATGATTCTGATGATAATAAGCAGTGTAAAGAAGATAATTACAAGGTAGTGACCATGCTTAATCCAGTTGGCTCCATAGAGCTCCTCCTTACTGTTTGGTAACAGTATACAGTGTAAAGCATGTAAGGGGACTCAAATGGGGATTCTGATTTGTAACCACACTATGCTGTATTGTACTGCTTGGTGTGATCCTGAGGCCACTTTTATACTTTTAGTACATTCTGCCATGATACTACTGACTCTCTTTTTTTAATCCAGTTTTGTCTTGATCCTCATGCAGGTTCTGAACCCCTTCTACATTTTTCAAGTTTTTAGCATCGTCCTATGGATGATGGATAACTACTACTATTATGCTGTTTGCATCTTTGTAATCTCTTTCATATCCATCGTTGTATCCTTGTATGAGATCCGGAAGGCAAGTACATGATGTCATATCTGCACCTCCTACATAAACACAGACATGCTTATTTAAGACGCATAAGCCATGTTTGTCATGACATACTCATTTATTAAGGTTTCTTTTTGTGACTTTGCAGCAAAGCAGCACTCTGCGCAGTATGGCCCAGCTCATCGAGAATGTCACTGTACGCAGAGCGACCGGAGGTGATCTTAAAAATTTTATCTTACTAAAACATTACACAGTTTGGAGTATTTACCTGCCTTGTAATTAAATCGGGCAATAAAATGTCAATATATCCATAAAATATGTGCATTATTGACTTTTGAAGTTGTTTGATTAAGTACCTGCCAATGTGTGTGACTTCTCTCTTTCTCTGTGTATGTGTGTGTTCCGTGCAATCTAGAGGAGGAGTGTGTGAGTTCAGTGGAGCTGGTGCCCGGTGACTGTGTTGTGATTCCTGCTGAAGGTCTGCACCTACCATGCGATGCTGCCCTGCTAGCCGGGGAGTGCATGGTTAATGAGAGCATGCTGACTGGTGAGTACACTCAAGTACTCTTATTCAGGTTATAGCCATATGGAGAGTTTACATCAAGGAAAATCTAATAATTGGGTATAAGGACAGACTTCTAATTTATTAAGAGACAAATAAGTGAAGGAAAACTTGAACAACTGAAAACATACTTACAAAAAGTAGTCTGCTGCTTTTAATTTTTGCCGTCATGATCCAAAATTGACCCCCTTTGTCAAACAATCATAGATGAGACAGAATTCTTGTAACCAGTCATAACACATAAGGCGGGACTTGTTGGATCCCTATGCTTGGGCCCAGTACAAATTGTACTTATTTTAATCTCCCAAAAAATAAAACGCACTGCTGATAAATCTCAATCTCAACTGATCCTCCAGTTTATTTAGCACTTTAGCACCATTCAGTATGACGTCGCCAACTCCCGAAAGTGCGATGGATATGGCCTAATGTATATGATATGTATGGCACAGGACTTAAGCACAAAAAAGCACAAGGGGAAATCCATGCAAATATTTCAAAGATTCTACTTTTGCTTTTATATGAGTTGTTTTCAAATAATAATATAATTTCCAAGTAAAATTGTTGTAGTAAACTAAAAAAGAATGCACGCCGCTTTAGACAGTCTTCACCATGGTCAACTTCTCCACCAGCAAACCAATTATCCACAGTGCGGATCTTTCTGAATATGCAAAAAAAAGATTTTGTTACAGCAGGTGCATGGCGTAGAGCTTGTGGTATAATCACCGAAGCCTCCTATAATAAAAACATGCAGGCTTTTACTTTCTCTTTCTTTTCTTTGTACCGTACTTAAGAGGACATGGCTGTAAATACTGGATACGTTTGCTACTGTTAAATTGTCTTGCAATACACTGCTTCTGGACTGTTAAGTGAAGTGATGTGAAGGATGAATCCCTGTGGGAGTTTGGTCTCCAGCACAGCAGACAGACTGTTTTTCAATGTAGAGCAGCCAGTTGGGAATATTAAACTCCTTGTAGTAGATAAACACTATTAGATTGCAGTGTTGATGTAACCATCATGAGGGAGATCCAGAGGAAATGAGAGAGGGAGATTAAAAGCTTGAGGGAGCAAAACATTCCAGCATCCTAGGGAAGTTACATTCATTTAATGAAAAGCTTACAGCCTTGGAGTGTTTAGGTTAAAATGTTTGCAGACCTGCTTATATAAGAATTACACTGTTCTTGTCTACTTCAATTTCAATCTCGACTGTCAGGTGAGAGCGTACCAGTAATGAAGACCCCATTGCCAATCTCTGAAGTGAAATACACCCCAGAGTCTCAGCGCAGACACACACTGTTCTGTGGTACACAGATCATCCAAGCCAAAGGAGGTAGTCATCTTGGGAAGGGGGCCATAGCTGTAGTTACCCGCACAGGTACCTGAGTTGTTTGGATATGCCTGGTTGTAGGAATTTATTTCCATGACCATCTTTCAGCTATAAATCCAGACCTGTTCTTTCCTTCTTTTTTTTCTCATTAGGTTTTTTCACTGCTAAAGGTGATCTCATCAGCTCCATTCTCTACCCACAGCCGGTTAACTTCCGTTTTTATGCAGATGCGATGAAGTTTCTACTTTTCTTAGGAGTCGTGGGTAAAGTCATGTTATCAAAGTGTTCAGATTATTACCCATTGTGCAATAAATACAAGTCAATATAATTTGGATATATGAGAATCACATGCTAGTTACATGTCCTTCCATTGCAGCGCTAATTGGCACCGTTTACAGTTTAGTGATGCTTTGGAGGAGCAATGTAAGTAAGAAGAAATAATGTATAAAAATGTACCATTTGTTGTATACTGTTGTTGATGTGGTTTAGTGTTGATATTGTAGCCATCATTATAGACATCAACCAACTTTTTTTTTCTTAGACAACATGGTTGCTGCTCGTGATCCGTTCTCTTGACATCATAACCATTGTGGTGCCTCCAGCTCTTCCTGCTGCTCTAACAACCGGGACGATCTACGCCCAGGGGCGCCTCAAGAAAAAGGGCGTGTTCTGCATAAGTCCGCCTCGCATTAATGTCTGTGGGAAGATTTCTCTCTTCTGCTTTGACAAGGTAAAGTCAAGCCATACTCTCGTAGCTGTCTACATAGTCTTGTGTATGTTTGGATGAAAAAATGAAAAAAGAAAGTAAGGAAGTGGAGCAGTTATGAAAGATTTATCATAAGGTGTTGGTGGCTTGTGGTAGGCTCTCGTTCCATCCAGTTCCCCACACCCAGCCATTGGGATTGCAGAGCATCCTTGCAGCCTGGCTAACAATTTGAGGGTTACATCATGAAGGATACCTGCCATAAGTTGAAATTTGGACAAAAAAATAGTAATGCACTTGGTTTATTTTTAATGATTGAATTAAAGAGAAGAAAACAATTATTGTGGCATAGTCAAAAGGATGGACACCACTAACTCATGCAGATATTACCATTTGCAATTGTAATAGATAACATTTTAGTCAGCTGGAAATTCTTATTTAATGTGTCTCTATTTGCTAATCCTTGCAGAACACGTCCACTTCTGAGATATCCATGTCCTATCTTGTACACAAAGTATGTTTAGGATCTACGTTTATATTTGGGGATTACCAGGGACCACCCAATGTTATCCTGATAGCTGCTTAGAGAAGCTGATGGTTGATGTAGATGCTGTATATATAAATTTTTTTTACAAAATCCAATAAAATATGTAATACCCAAACGTTTAAATACAACGCAGTCTGACAGGTGACCTAGGGGAAAGAACAGTGGCTTGGTTTGACTTCACAAGAAAGGTCACTGCAAGTCAATACAAAGCTCTTCTGACTGATGACCTTTGTCATATAATAAACCATTTCTATTCTCATAGGGTTTTCAGGATGACCCTGCCCCCCCATTCACAGGGCATGAGGGTCACTAAATGGACTATGAGAATGATTTATATTGTGTGCTCTGACCTTCACAGTTACCAGATTAATCAATGTAGAAATAAGAGGTAATATTGGAACGCAGTCAATTTAATTACGGTTGATATTCTCTGTTTTCTTTTTCTCAGACAGGTACTCTGACTGAGGAGGGTCTGGACGTGTGGGGGGTGAAGGAGGCTAATAAAAACGGTGCAGGGTTTGACGAGCTGGTTCCCGACCCCCGTTTTCTCTCCCCGGGACCGATGCTGTCGGCCTTGGCTTCGTGTCACTCGGTAGCTTTGCTTGGAGGTCAGCTCATTGGAGACCCACTGGAACTCAAAATGATTGAATCTACAGGCTGGGTGAGGACACTTTGGCAGTTTTCTCTTAGGAATGTGGAAATATGTGAATAGCTTGTTTGCTCATTTGCTTTTTACCAGCTTGCCAACTTCTTCTTCTTTTCCATGTCACATGACATGCACCCAAGTGTCATATGAGAGGATAAAGGCCTAGTATGTGTTTCCTGATAAAAATCATAAAACAAGCAACCACACCTTTTTAAACTGCTGCTCATGCAAATGTACACATTTTAAGAAGGGCACTTGTGTCTTAGATCAGCTGACACAGTGACTTCCACAGCTGGTTTGTGTCACTGTGATTGATGAGGGATAGAGCATGGTTTCATTGTTGAGTTTCATGATGACTGGATGGACGATTCCTGTTGGACCGATCACGATTCTGAAGCAAGAAGAGACAAATTAAATTTGGTTTTTCGTGCATATGTTTTTCCTTCATTTGGTTCCTATGCATCTACCTTTTATGGACACTTGGCTTGGGAAAAAGTGCTTTGCTAAAGAAAAGTGGAAGAGAAACTACTGCTTCAGTCTTGCTTCCTCCACCGGAAGGGTCAATGATATTTCTGTTTATTGTAATGGAAATCAATGTGCTTTTTCATTTTCCTTTGATTTTCTTCTTAATTTAGTCTTTAAATGCACAATCCATCTATCCCCTTCTGCATGCATGAACGTAGAGACTACCATGATTACCTAATGTCACCCTGAGTCATAGAGGAGAAAGACAACGCCATGTCCACTCAGGGGACACATCTACCTTTGTTTTTTGGAATCCTTTCGAACGCTGGAGCAAAAGCTTTACTGTCGCATCATTTTTGAGCTCAGTAACAATTAAAATCTTGACCATGAATTATATTGTAGTGCATGATCTTAATATAATTTGTAAGACTTTAAAGAAGAAAATTAAAAAATATGAGAATATGTCAGTGAAGGTCTTTGTGTAAAAATGGTAGAAACTGGAGGAGCCGACTAATGAAACGGGCACTAGTGTTGAGTTTGGAAGTCATCGGATCCTCGCAGTGATGAGGCCACCGGCTTCAGAGTTCCAGCCTGATGGCATAGTGAGTACACAATAAGGATATGAAACCAAACCAAAATAAGTTAAGTGTATTTTTCACATCACAGATTTCCAGCGCAGTACTTCAGCGCAGCCCTTTGTTTCCCTTCCCTTTCTGTTTCCAGGCCATAAGACAGTCGGTGGCAATAGTGCGCCGTTTCCCTTTTTCCTCCTCTTTACAGAGGATGAGCGTCGTGACCGTGGACTCATTGGACAGCTCAGCTCGCTGCTTTCTTAAAGGAGCCCCTGAGATGGTTGCCAGCCACTGTGTGAAAGAAAGCGGTAAAAACCGTGATTCCGTTTCTACAAATCCTCACTTGTTTTGCTGCTCTTTTCTTTTCAGTGGTCATCTGATTTATTTGCCCTTCACTTTGTGCCCTGCAGTACCTTCTCAGTTTACCAACACACTCCAGGAGTTTGCGAGCGAGGGCTTCAGGGTCTTAGCGCTCGCCTACAAGAAGCTTGATGCCCAGACAGACCTCAGCAGTATTAAAAGGTCAGTTCTGTGAAGTTTTTTTTCTTTTCTTTTTACATTTTTTGAACAGTTTTTTGAAGATAAAATTTTTCAAGATGAAATAAGCCTTTGATAATGTTTTATTTTTAAGCTTGTGCATGATGTTTAATGTATTTGTTGGTAGGGTAGATGTGGAGGCAGATTTGCAGTTCTTGGGGCTGTTAGTGATGAAGAACCAGGTGAAGCCTGAGAGCGCAGGAGCCATCAGCGTTCTGAGACAAGCGCTAATCCGACCCGTCATGGTCACTGGTACAAAAACAGTATAATTGTACATTGAATGTTTTGGTAGATGAGGTTTACAGACTTTGAGATGTATTGAGATGTTCCTTTACAAGCTATGCACTTAAATTTTTATACTACTTCTACTACGAGGTGGTATCAAAAAGTTTTAAGATCAGCTCTGTTTATAAGAAAGTACTTAATTACTTATTACTTACTTACTTATTGATACTTTATTATTATCTAGCGAGTAAGGTGGGATGTCTTTTGGCACACTGACTTATGACGGTCAGTGCTCCCTGTGACTGTGTGTGTAGCCTCATGCTTTGGCGTGTTACAAAACTAGTCTCAAAACCTTTTGATAACCACCTCATACTTCTACTACTAATAATAACAACAAAGCCAGCACTTTGCCTTAAGTGCTTTTAACTACTCTTTATATCCTTTGAACAAACGTATAATTCACCTTCCTGTAGCCCATTTACATGCATCATTCTTCTCATACCTTATCTGTTATAACTTAAGTCAGGCTTCGAAACATGGTGCAATATGCAAAGTAAGGTATTTCACTATTGTATATATCATTGGACAAAGTTTTCTTTTTGGTCTTCTTTGTCACAGACCTTTTGATCATTTTGATTTGTACATATTTTCTTACGCATTTCATACACAATATGTTTTGATTCTGTTAGGCTACTTTGCGACAGTGACCATTGTTAAAAGCAGAATATAAACAAAATTGAGTTGGATGAAATAAAAAATGTTGTATTCCAAGCATGCGATTAGCTTGCCACACTTTGTAACTATTGTATTCAGCTTTGTTATTATAGTACCACACTCAAAGACGTTTTTTTTTGGTTTGTTTGTTTACAGACGCATGACATTTTTTATTTTTTTGCTTAAACTTTCACTTCTCTTCCTTTCAGGAGATAACATCCTGACAGCACTGAATGTAGCCCGAGCATGTGGAATGACATCCTCGCACGAGCAGACTATTTTTGTTCATGCGTCGCCCCCTAGTGCCACCTCAACTGCATTGTTACGATTCCATCTAGGTGAAGGTGCGGCCGCTGTCGTCAGCACTCAAGAAACCATGGATATCCTAGATCAGGTTTTTATACATGACTTACTTTGGTTTATTGCTTTAAAGCAGAGAACAAATTTTTCATTATTTATAGAACCTGAATGTGATGCATTGTGTGCACGCCTTTTCCTCCTTTGGGTAAATATACTAAAGGCTTTCGTTCTGTTTCGTAGGGCCTTTATCAGAACAATTTTAAGTATCATATGGCTATAAATGGAAAGTCCTTCGCAGCACTGTGCGATTATTTTCCAGAGGAACTACCTAAGGTACGTTCACTAAACTGCAAGTGCATTCATCACATACTGACTGCTTTCCAAACTGGATGTGCACACACTCTGGTGTCTGTGTACTGCAGGTTCTGATGAAAGGAACAGTGTATGCACGGATGTCTCCGGACCAGAAGACTCAGCTGGTTAAAGCTCTACAGAAGCTGAAGTAAGGATGGAGAAGATCTACGTAATAGTTCTGATCTAATCTGGTTTATAGTACAAACAACGGTTGAGTTGATACAGAATACAGAAGATGCATTTCTTGTTTCAGTTTTAGTCAGAACTATAGTACGTATGTTGTGGCTGTTACGATGTTTATTGCTTAAATATGCTTTCCATCTTCAGTTACAGAGTGGGTATGTGCGGGGACGGAGCTAACGACTGCGGAGCGCTGAGGGCTGCTGATGTCGGAGTCTCTCTGTCTGAGGCTGAGGCGTCTGTTGCCTCTCCCTTTACCTCGAAATCCAACAACATCAGCTGTGTGCCTCTGCTGATCAGGTCCAATTAAAGAGTTCCCTTTCTCGTCCCTGAATCATATATACAGTACAATATAACTTTTTTTTGCATTGATATATTTTATTCATATATCTCTTTTTAAGCTTTTTTAATAATGTGCATGTCTTTTGTTTAAACAGGGAGGGAAGGTGCTCACTGGTGACATCCTTTAGTCTTTTCAAATATATGGCATTGTACAGTCTGATCCAGTTTGCCTCTGTAGTCATCCTCTACACTGTGAGTGTTTAATCTATTACAATTAGCTAAATTTGTCTACATTCTGTATTATGTTCACTGCCGTCATTTTTGTCTGATTATGTTAATGTAAAATGTATTTTATTTCAACAAATTCAATATTTAATAAGGCCAGAGTGTAAATAAAGCAAAGAGAGTTTATACTATATATATACTGTAAGATGGGAGGGTTGCGTCAGGAAGGGCATCCGGCGTAAAAACCTGTGCCAAGTTGTAGTGTGGACTGGGTATTCCGCTGTGGCGACCCCTTGCCGGGAGCAGCCGAAGGACCACCACCAACAACAAGTGTGTGTGTGTGTATATCGGGTGTCAATCTGGCAACCTGACCTCTTAAGTCACTGCTTCTCTTCAAAATGACAGACCATACGATCTACTTTCACCCATGCCCCAACCGACAGTTTGTTTAATTAACGATTGTAAAAGACCTGGGACACGGAGTGATGCATCTGTAGGTTTAATGTCCCATGTCGCAACTCATAGGAATGTCTCTCGTCCAATCAGATTGCTCGATCGGAGCTAGCTGTTGTATAATAAGAAATACTACAATAATTTAGCAGTAGAAACTGTGTCATTGTTGCTATAATATAGATTGCAACCAATAGCAGAAGTAATGCCTGAAGAGGATGTAGAACAGTAATGACTGTACACCAGTATCACATTTAACCAACTAATGTAGAACAGTGTGTGCAGTTTGAAGTTAAGGAACAAAGAGAACAGTTGAGTGCTCAGATGAAAAAAACTCTTATCTTCAAGTAGTTTTTTTTTTTTTGCCTGTAAGCAATGGCTAAACTATGAGATGTTCTTGGAGCTAGAGGATAATTCACAATCTCCTTTGTGGATGTGTCATGTTAGATTTGTATTAATTAAGTTACTTTTCTGGCTTAGGTGAAAACAAACTTGGGTGATTTCCAGTTTCTCTTCTTTGACCTGGCCTTGGTGACCGTGCTGGCTATAGTGATGGGTCGAGGCGGCCCCAGTGATTATCTTCACCCCCAGCGACCCCCCGCCTGCCTTCTGGCTATTCCTGTTCTTTCTGCTTTACTCCTACACACCTTGCTGCTCATCCTGGGCCAAGTTGCTGCTCTGCTGTTCACCAAATCACAGGAATGGTAAGTCTGAGAAATCGACTCATAGTTGTTGAAAGTATCTAGCTCACAGACTTATCTTTTATGTTATCTTTTTGTTACCCCCATGTAGGTATGTTCCACTCAATTCCACTGTCACAGGAGCAGGAAATTTGCCGAACATGGAGAATGCCAGTGTGTTTGCTCTCTCAGGGTTCCAGTACATCATCATGTGTATAGTTGTGACGAAGGGCTACCCTTACAAGAAACCACTTTACCACAATGGTAATGTATAAAGATCATTTTCGGCATCTGGATTTATTGTGATATCCTATTATTGGACTAAAAGAAAATCATTAGGTTTTTGGGTTGTCAGATGAGATAAGCACTCGTAATGTCTTTATGCATCTTTTGTACCAGTAACAAGGTTGTGTCAGAAAATTTGTTTAAATTGTTGTAATTTTATTTAAATGTCCTTATTAAACCCCCCTAATATTTTCTGTTGTTTCTGTAGTCGTTTTTCTCTTCGTGCTCGTGATCCTGTTTGCGGTAATGATTTGGTTGGTTTTGGTTCCCAACACCTTTTTCCATAATTTTCTGCTGTTGTACAACATCTCTGACATGAACTACAACATGCTGCTGTTGGCACTCGCTGCTCTCAACCTCTTCACATGCTATTTGCTGGAGGTAAAAAACAATAAAACAAAAAATAACTATGATAATCAACCAAACCAAATGTTTTCCAGCAATTATGTCACTGCTAGTTTTTAAAAAAGGTTTGTAATGTTGTAAAGTGGATTACTTTAAACTGTGCCATTTTTCCACCTCTAGGTTTTTATTGACAAATTTGTCCCGGACTGTCTCCGTACCCTTCGTAGAAACCGACAGTCGAAAAAGCAGTACAAGCGCTTGAACGCCCAACTAACAGAAACTCCATCGTGGCCACCGCTGGATCAGCCGCTTCACCCAACACAGTGTTCCGTCATCGGGGTTAGCTAGCATAAGCCGCCGTGAACACTAATAATAAAATGTTTCAAAGTGCCAGTAATGGACTACTACCTCCTAGATATGGATTCAATGAAGGTATAACTTAATACTTGATGAAGTTCTTTTCACATTTTTGGGCAGCTACCAATACTCAAGACTCTGCTATCAATAAGCCCACTGTTACAATTTCTAAACAGCTAGCTTCACTTGCAACCTCTGGTGAAAATTATGAATTAGCCACACATAGAGGATGTTCACCCATGACAAGTAACGAAAAGGATTGTATTAATAGTTTGACATTCTGGCTTTGTGTAAGACACCCTGGACATTCATTCATCGTTCATACCGCTTATCCTGTGTACAGGGTTGCGGGGGCCTGGAGCCTGTCCCAAGGGAGACTTGGGGCACAAGGTGGGGTACACCCTGGACAGGGTACCAATCTATCGCAGGGCATACCCACCCAAACACAAAGCAAGAAAAGGTGGAACTTGAACCCTCAACCCTGGTTTTGCTTTTAAATAAAACTATTTATTTGAATTTGTGGCATGCACTGTGGCCTCGCACCTCCGGGGTCAATGCTTTGTGTCCTGGCTTTGTGGTAGTATGTGTGGATTTTGCATTTTATCCACATGCTTGGTGGATTTCTTCTTGGTTCTTTGGTTTAATCTTACAGTCCAAAAACAAGGAGATTAAACTAATTGGCATTTCCATTTGGGGTTTTTTTTGCATTGTGTCTCCGAGCCCCTGAACAGGATAGGGAGTACAGATAATGAGTGAGGGGCTTTATTTTTTTTTTCAGGAACTAGAAAAATTTCCAAAATTTCACTATGCTCCTTTGGATTGACTTAAAGTTGCCATCTCCCTCGGATTGTTGCCCGTCATGCAATCCTGTCATGCATTTTCTTCATTTCTAATATGGCAGTACTTCCTGTGGAATGTACATAGACCATGCGAATAGCTATCTCATGTGGCCTGCATGTGACCACTTTTGAGC
Organism: Clarias gariepinus; assembly: GCF_024256425.1. Taxonomy (NCBI): domain Eukaryota; kingdom Metazoa; phylum Chordata; class Actinopteri; order Siluriformes; family Clariidae; genus Clarias; species Clarias gariepinus. Next base: position 9,419,932 of record NC_071121.1, read on the forward strand.
TTTGGCCAAGGACCTACTGTATACATTTTCTTTTTCCCCCCAGATTTTCAATGTGTAAATCCCATTTTAGCTCCATCACAATTAGCGATTTCTGTTTCCAGCCATTTGTTTTTCTTTTTTTTTACTTTTATATTTTTAAGGCATATTACGTTGATGTCTTCCCTGATCTATTACAACCTTCTCGTTTTGTATATATTGGCACCAAATGCTAGAGAGAGTAGACTTGGAACAACATGTTTTACTACACTCCATATTGGATTTAATTATTGAAGGAGTTCTATAATCCTTTCCTAATTGAAAACTCTCTTGTTGGCACCATGTTTTCTTTTAATTAGCTAAATCAAACAGTTCATTACAACATTTTTTAGCCATTCATGTGGATCTTGAGTGTGTGAATCCAAAATATGTGAGAACAAAAAAATTCTCTTCCTTTTTCTGTTTCTATCTTTTTTTTTTGTCCATAAATGTGCTGAACCAGACATTCAAATTATTTGCTTGGTAATTTCAGGCAAGAAAATAAAGTAGTAGAGGAAGGGGATGGGGCAATTCACAGCTTACCATCTTAGTAAAAGTTATGTTTTATGCATTCTGATTAGATAGAAAAATATTCTTCCACAAATGGGTGCAGGTGGCAGTAGGTCATTTGCATTGAAATATACAGACATTGCATTTGAAACAGGAGGAAATTCCTTGTTAAACAAAATGTGTCGCATTTAAGACCTGTAAGTGCTTCCTTATAACTGCAGACTAGTTTGCATTTTCAGACTTGTGTCCTTATTTGTTTAATAAATGCAAATTAAAAGGTGACTCCATGTTTTTTTGAGAACACCAAGTCTATAATTAATTGTATTTGTTTTGTCAAAGTTAGAATACTCAACTATTAAATAAAATTTTTTTAAATTCATATCTGTGATATGAATTTGCTCATGTGTATTACGAAATAATAAAAATCTGGGTGAATATCCTCCAAATGTGGCAATCATATTGTTTTTGCCAGGTGTTAAAACTGCCCAAACTACTGACTACAACTTAAAACGTTCAGTGCTGCAAACATTACTAAATGAACTTTAAAGACTGGGTGAAGTGTTGAATCAGGTGGCAGAATGTGTCTTGTGCGCTACACTGTTAAATTAAAGCTCTTAAAAAAGTTCTGAATCCTAATCTTTATTTATGTTTGCAAACATGAATAGTGACTTATCTATCATATACAAATTTAAAGCTTTGAAGTTCATTACTTTAAAAATTCTTTATTAAATGGGCATTTTGTAAAGTATTTACAAGTAGGGTTCCATACTCACGCACAGCTCTTGATATATAATTCTGGTTCGTGTGATACAGAATGCCAGATGGGCATTTGCCACGATTAAAGGGTAAAATATTCCTGTACAATGTTATTTTCTTACCGACAAAGATGTTAAAAGGACAGTACAGCAGGGTGGAATGGTGTTTGACAACTAAAACTAAAGTGAGAGAAGCAGAGAGAGACGCAATTTGGATATATGGTGCTTGCTGTAGGTTGAAATATAACACTTGAATTGCTAATGGTGTATATACTGTCTTTTTCTTTTAACAGGTAAATAATTTCTTACAGGATATTCAGTACTCCACTTTGAGGTGACCTTGTGGCAGATCCACTTGCACCACTACTAAATTAAAACTAATTAATAGATATTTGATTCAGTCAGTGACCTGAGTTCCTACTTCAGCAAATAAATTGATAAAATTATCAGCAGACAAAAAAAGAGAAGCAAAAGGAACCGGCAATTTCTTCCCCTTTGTACATCTCCCTCTGATTTTCTCCAGCACCAAGCATTTACATTTCTCTTAATTTGTATCTGATATATTTAAATATTCCTACCTTCCCAAACAGTATAAAAAGGCAGAAAATTAATTTCTTTACTTTTAATTCTTCATTTCCTTTATGTAGAAACTAGGACAGTCATAGGAAGACCCCGGATTATAATAATAATAATAATCATCATCATCAAAACTTAAGAGACATGTTTCCACAGAACCCTCACCATTCCCTTCCCTATTAAAAATGTATGGCAATTAGCTGACTAGGTTAAAATAAAACAAAAACCAACAATAACTAATACAAAAGCTTGGGAAGAGCAGTTTGAAAATGAAAGTAAATGAAAAATGATAAACCGAAATATCCTTAATATTATTGCTGAGAGCTGATGACCCGCGCAACACAATCTTACAACACTTCTAGCACATCCTCATCATAATGTGGCATCGCATTCCGTTCCAAACGTCTTCCTCAAGCTGGGCTCTGATTGATGACTGATCTCCAGGTCGAAAGCTGTCCGTTTGCAAACGGGTCACCAGTCACAGTAGGTTAAGGTGTCGAGGGAAACTGATTAAGTGTTTGTTTTTGGGAGAGGACTGGGGATCACAGTGAGCAGTGTCTGGAAGAAGTCCTCATCACAGTGTAAATTTGCTCTTTTATGTTAGATTTCCTCCCCTTTTACATTCCACACTGGCTCAGGAGCCCTGATGGGTGAGGATGAGGTTTTTCTTCTCATTTCATAAACATCCCACATCCTAGATATTGTTTTAAAAATGGTCCAAATTTAAACCGTTTTTTTTTTTTCTTTTAAAAGGAGATGGACCAAGAGCTCTCCTTTTCTCCCGGGCCTTTATTATTCCTATCTGCGCTGGCGAAAGCCTTGTGTACCATCTGGACCTGCTGGTTGCCGAACTACATGGTTGTTCGATCTTGTGTCCTCTGAAGATGTATGGCTTCCTGCACGTGGTGACCTAAACATAAAAATAGGTTTTAGCATTAACTTCTATGTGCGTCAGCTTGTAATGCATTTGATTTAGCAAATAAAATGTAAATTGTCTTAAGCGCTAACAATGCTGCTAAAACTGCTTCTGTAACCTTAAATTTCTGACCTCTGATGAAAAAGAAAGCACCTAGGAAAATGTCCATATCAACTTGGAAATCCTGTTTGGGATGGTCTCCTCAACCTCAAGTTCAAGATATCTTATCAAATCAACATGGCTGCTCGCAGCATTAAGGGTTATCAAAGTAGTCTACCTTTAAATGCTAAATTCTTTTCATCATTCGTTCACAACCCTAGCCCTGAAAGACTTCCTGCCCTACACATTTTAGTGAAAGCTGTTATTTAACTTAAATTAGTTAAATCAGGTCAATAAAAGATCATCGTGTCTATATTATTCCCCAACTTTGTAGCTCGAACACATGAAAAAAAAAAAATGAAAAAAAAAAAGACACCATTTAAGATTCCCAATTACAAATTAAGCTGAGCACAGCAAGTGCTCTTAACAAAATCTCTCAGTTCTGTTGATATAAATTCTAAAGAATACAGCTTTCCTGTACTGACCCTTGTGCATCTCAAAGTTTCAAAGTTCAGAATTTTAAAGTTGCTTTCTAAAAAAAGTGAAAAGTAGAAAATCTGTTTTTAGATTCTAACTGTGGTGCAGGACCATTGTAACATCAAATTACTTCTAAATATTTCTCCATGGCATCACAGAACCAGACAAATGTTTGGAAACAAGTTTGAATTTATTTAGCTACATTTTAGAACAATACTAGATAATTCAAACTATAAGATAGCACATTTGGAATTATGTCATTTAAAAACAACAGTTGAACTGTTATTTTAAAACACAAGGTCAGCTGTTCTGAAATAGTTTTTGCAAGAACTATTCAGCAAATGCATTTGCAAAACACATCAAGCACCATGATGAAAACTGGCCCTCAAAGAACTTTTCAGGAAAGCAACAACAAAACATACCTCTGCTGCAGAGGAGAAGTTCATTTAGAGTTACCAGCCTCATAAAAATCCAATTAACAGCACCTTAGACCAGAGCCATTATGGTGTTAATGCTTTACAGAGCATAGGCAGCAGACATCTCATTATCAACTGTTCAAAGTAGATTATTGTAAATTTTGGATTGCATATTTTCCATTGTTTTGCCACGTAGAAAGAAAGAAAAATCCGGAAAGACCATGGAATAAGACGTTTCCAAACTTTTAACTGGTGTAGCTGTGTCACAAAATCACACTGATCTTTATACAGACCAGTAGTTCTGAACCACAGTCCTGGAGGACCCACTGCCGTCCCCTGCAGTTATAGTAAGTGTTTTCCCAACTCTACAACATGCAGTTTACTTCAGAAAACGCTGTTAATTTGTGGATTTAAGTAATCAGATATGCTGGAAGCTGAGAAAACATTAAAATGTGCAGGGTAGGGGGTCCTCCAGGACCAGGACTGAGAACCACTGACATAGACTGACTGTTTTAACTATGGCAATTTTTCTCCCCAACACTGACATTTAATAAACATACTTTAAGAAAATATTAGCTGTTAAGCTTTGTCTTTAGATTGTCCATCTTTTGTTCTTGCATTTAATTAAGCCTCATACATAAATATCTAGCCATCTTACCCAGACAAGAACACATTTACCGACATCACGTTGTATAATATATGAAACATTGAAGCATTACGCATAAAAAAAGGTTTAAAATTTGGTTTACCTCTCTGACGGGGGTCTCTCCTGAGGTGTGTCATCAGCACTGCCAAGGATACGCTTCCTGGCTTCGGCATATTCAGCCTCCCTCTGAGCTAAAGACTTGACTTGCGGTGAGGGTCGGCTCTGCGTTACAGACGGCCCCAAGGATCCGTTGCTGGTGGGTCGTTTTAAAATGCGGATCTGCGGAGGTGGCGCAGCCGGAAGTGAGTCGTCTTGGATCATGATAGTCTTTATTGGTGAGCGACCTGAACTCCCAGTTGAAAGTCTGCACAGAAAGCAAGGGTTACTTGAGAAGGAGGGAAACACAATAAGTAGGAACTTAACATCTTAAAATAAAGTAATGCTTACCTCTCTTTTTGACTGATACGGAGTTTCTCCTCCAACCGTCTCTCCATTTCCTAAAATTAGAAGTTTGAAGTTGCATAAATGCAGGCTAGAGAGTAGACTTTCAAAACATTAAGGGTAGTATTTGCTTGCACAAGGAGCCTCTGTGCTGCAGTGTCAAGTATCGCAGCTTCACCGAGTTATTTATATATGCTTAGTACAGCGGCTAAATTAACAGCAGGGATGAATTTCAGTTCTGAGATTTAAATGCTCGACAAGCAAGACACAGTCACTTAAATACCTACAACATTAGCACAGAACAGTCATCATTTTTTTTCTAAAACCACAGCTTAAGCACATTTAGTTTTATAAACATGGTGTATAAACTAAATTGATGTCAGTTTTACACAACATGACTAACTGCACCAGAAAAAAGGCTAAGTAGTTATTATGACTGTTCTGGACTTGATTTTGCTCAGTTAATTAATTTACATAGTAAAATTGGTTATGCCAACAGAAGCTCATGCACAAGACTATACGTGTAGTGCAGCAGGCAGTGTGTGACTCAGTGTGACATTACTGTACACTATGGACACAGCACTGAGAAGCATCACACTCTCCACTGATAGATGGATGCTAAGAAAACAAAATTATAATCTGGTTTGCTAAAATCTATAAGGGACTTTTGACCACAGATCTAAAATACGTCTGGGTTTTGTGTAGAAGACTCGGCTCTTAACTACAAAAAGTACCTTTATTATCTAATATTAATTGCGTGCTTAACAGACATATTTAGATATTTAGATATAGATGGCTGATTCACAAACCTCTAAAACTTGGGATAATTAAATGACAGAACACTTGTTTACTTTGAAATACTATTTAATTGCAGTATTCTTAGTTACCAGAGATACAATTACTAGACAATTCATTAGGTACACCTTGCTAGCCCTGAGTTGGACCTGCTTTTACCTTCTTAACTACCTTAATCCTTTATGGCACAGAATGCTGGAAACATTAATTAGAGTTTTTGTCCATTTGTCGGCTGCACATCCATGAGACGAGTCTCCCATTCCACCACATCCTAAAGGTGCTCTACTGAGATCTGGTGTTTCAAGAAAGTTTGAGATGATTTTAGGTTTGTGACATGGCGCATTATCCTGTCGTTATAAAAGGATGGATATGGTCAGCAACATTATTGGGGTAGGCTGTGGCATTTAAACAATGCTTCACTGGTACTTAAGGGCCCAAAGGTTGCCAAGAAAATATACCCAAAACCATTACAATACCAGCAACAGCCTGAATCATTGGCAGGACAGATCCATGCTTTCATGTTGTTTAAGCCAAATTCTGACCCTACCATCTGAATATTAGAGCAGAAAGACCACGCACCAGTTTCCTTCTGTTTTCCAAATTTGGTGAGCCCATGAGAACTGTAGCTTCAGTTTCCTGTTATTAGCTAAAAAGAGAAAAGAGTGGAACCTGGTGTGGTCTTGTACTGGTGTAGCCCATCTGCTTCTAGGTTTAACGTATCTGTTCAGAGATGCTCTTCAGCATACCACAGTTGTAACAAGATGTTACTTGAGTTACTGTTGCCTTTTTATTAACTTGAACCAGACTGGCCATTCTTCTCTGACCACTGGGATCATTAAGGCATTAGGGCAGCACAGGGAACTGCTGCTCACTGGATATTTTCTGTTTTTCTTTCCTAGCCATTCCATAGTTTGCGTGTAAACCCTGGCAGATGTGCAGTTTCAAAAATACTCAGACAAGCCCATTTGGAACCAACAAACATGTCACGTTCAAAGTCACTTAAATCACATTTCTTCCCCATTTGAATGCTCACGCTGAATTTCAGCACATCATCCTGACCATGTCTACATTCCTAAAAGTATTGAGTTGCTGTCAAGTGATTGGCTGATAGATATTTGCGTTAACAAGCAAGTCAACAGGTGTAACTGATGAAGTGGCTGGTGCACAAGTGTATAAGTGTAACTGATTTGTTAAATTAAAAACAATATTAAATTATTCAGGCACACTAGAATAAGTTAATCACCATAGCTTAAAAAAAGAAGAAATTATAATAAGTTGTTGGACAAGTTTCCGTTTTGGAAAAAAGGAAGCAATAATAGCTCAGTGGTTAAGACATTTTTCACACAGCTTTTTTTTTGTTGTGATCACAAAACATGACCACGTGTGCACTTTATGTCATGGCAATCACCTGTGGCTGAGGCCACACATCCAACAATATTTCCCTGGAATCTATATTTCTACATGTATATTTTCTTTCTATTATTATTATTTACATTTCTGGGCTAGACATTTTCTATTTGCCTTGTCAACGTTACCCTTAGTGTACACTTTAATTAAAAAAAATATATATAATTGTTAACTATATTGAACAGTTTTGTCACAATACGTTTGTTCACAGTATGCACTTCCCGGCATGTCGTGAGATAAATAAAAAGGAGCTTTGAAACAAACCCCATCATGAAGAGTCGCTAAGCAGCCTAGCAGCACTACTCATCGCCACACTGCCACTCGACTTTTTTGGCAGCTAACTAAATGAATGGCGGTAGTTTAGGTCAAAGTAGTGTTTTAATAATCGTAAAATTAAACAACAACCCCGTTAAACGGCTCAAAAACTGACTTACATTAACGTTACACTGAATTACTTAATACTAGCGCCTTAAAAGGCGAGTTTCTCTTATTCACATTAGTTACACACACACAGCTACTCGCTAACTAAATAGCATGAACATGAACCCAGTCGTTTAAACCACCAGTGTGTTTTGTATTTCGATACTCTATTTAATTAAACCCCCTAAATATATTTATTTATATATATAAAAAATAAATAAACTAATGTTCTTTAAAGAGTACGGTTATATTTAGACCAGTACACAGGCTCTTCCCTGAGGCCTAACACTTAGTAGCTGGCTAACTTTCTTTCCTTTCCGTCATCACGCCCTACAGATCAGACTGCTCACTGCCCTGCGTCCCAGCAATCAGCTTTCACTCAAACACTTTTTATCCCCATTATTTACCCCACTGTCGGCAGCTTCTTCCCAACTCTCAGCGATCTCCTCATCCTCCATGTTCCCACACTTTGCTAGCTAGCCACTAGCTTCAGGGGGTTCCCTTTACTCATCTACGTGCGAAAGCACATTTTCTTTTTCTACAGCCGGAGTAGCCGCCTTATCGAGTGTGTGGATCCTAGCCCTGCGCCATATCGCCCCCTACCAACAGGAGCCGGTATCTCCGCCAGCCTCTCGACGTCACACAGCGCTGTATTAACGCGTCATTCCGCCATCTTGGTTTGTTAACAGTTCTTTATTTACTTCATTCAAACAAGAAAAAAATATTATTGTCGCCGTTTCTTTTCTTTTTTTTTCTCAGTATTCATTTTGTCATGTTTTCTCCCAAATGGCTTGTTAAAACAAGACTTTTATATTTTGATAAACATGACAAATCACATTACCAAGCGCTTACAACCACAACTCCTTCCATAAATTTTAGACTCCTAAAATTTTTTTAATTTTACTCGTAGGACTTTTTTTTTTAGTTATTTTTTATTTAAGTTATCACAGTGTAAGCTGATCTTAATGCAAAATGTTGACCAGAGGGCTCACCACGGCCGTGAAATGGGAATAAATACAAGTCCAGTCATGTTAAATAGGCTTTTATTGTCATTTCAACCATATACAATTGAGAACACAGTGTAATGAAACAACTTTTCCCCAGTACCAAGATACTACATACAACATAATTTAACAAACACGAAGAGCTGAAGACAGCACATTGGCTTAGTGGTTAGCACTGTTGTCTTGCACCTCCAGGGTCCGGGTTCGATTCCTACCTCTGTGTGCAAGAAGTTTGCATGTTTTCCCCACAGTTCGAGGGCACGCCCTGTGATGGATTGGCACCCCACCCAGGCTATACCCCGTCTCGTGCCCTAAGTCTCCTGGATACGCTTCAGGACCCCAGTGACCCTGTATACAAGATACAGCAGTATAGACAATGAGTGAGTGAATGAGCTAAGAACTGTACAAAAGTGCAAGTGTGCAAGCATTAACAAAAACATCCCAATACAATACCATACACTGTGACAATGTAGCACCGGCTTGTACACAGAGTTGAATTGTCGATATTATACTGTGGTACTCACCACTGGTCTCCAAGGTCTCTAGAGGTGACTAGATGAATGGATGGATGAGAAACCCAGCTTCACAGGGGATCTCCTGTCTTTCACATTGTAGTTTTCTGACTGCTCTATTACACACTCTTCAACAGAATTCGAACCCTCGACCCTGGAGGTGCAAGGCCACAGAGCTAACCACTACACCACCGAGCCGAATAAAATTCTTTAGAATAAAAACTTTATACTCAAGTACTTTATTAGGATTTTTTTAAATGTTAAATGTTGAGCACAATCTTCCACTGAAATGGTCTTTTAGTAACTAAAATAAACAGAGAAAAGATGCATTTGTCCTTGTTATTAGCAGTTAGACAGCATATACAGGCAATTCTTTGCATTAATGACCTGGATTTATAATCCCATGTAGCAGGATTCTGTAAAAAGGACAGCTAAAATATTTTATGCAACCCAGCACATGGACAAAGTTAAAACAAAGTAAGAATTTTAAAGTTATACGTGTATATACAGTAGAATGAGCATAAAGTATTTTCTTCAATATCAAATAAAAATTTACCTTGATGTATACTATATTCTGTATATCACAATACCTGCTAAGAGTTTAGATTTTCTTAGTGACACATTTTTTTAGATGTTTTTCTAAATAGTTTAGACCTTATTTAATTTATACTGGTCAAATATAACATTATCAGATTAACATTGATAATCAATTATTTATCAGTAAACTGACAGAATCATGGTCCCCAAGGATCAAGTCTCGCCCATGTCTGTAGGGACCAAAGGCTAGTCCGTCCAGTCTGATCCCATAGTAAAGCCAATGCAGCACAAATCAATAAAAAAAAAACAAATGCTGGCCATGATTGAAAGGCACTAGAATGACCAAAGTACCACAGCCTGCTGTGCACAGGGCTCAGCAGTCAAGGAGCGTATGGCCCCCTGCCCAGCCTCCACAATCCTCGGATCTCTATCTAATCAAGCATTAATGGAATGTGCCAGACAAACAAGTCTGGTCTATGGAGGTCCACCCAACAACCAACAGTTCCCAAAGTGTCTGCTGCCAATGTCCTGGTTCCAGATGCCACATCACACCCTGAGTGGTTTTGTGGAATAATTACCTGAGGAAAAAGAGCTGGATGACACAGGGGAAACCTACACAACATTGAGCATAATGTTTGGTATTGTAATGTTACAGCTAATAGGTATAAATCATTTAAACAATAATGTATGCCTTTTTTGTGCTTAACTCTTTAATTCAGCATTTCAATGCCCTCAGAACTAAAATGATCACTGTGTGAGCTCTTTGTGTCAAGAACAAAAGAAAGATAAGCATTGGGAATAGAGATAGGTTTTAATCATTCCCATAATCATTGACAAATGTTTTATCATTATGAGTAATTTGATTGCTAACAATGATGACTAAATGGCTTATTACTTTCTTTGGGAGGGCTTGATGATTGCATAAGCCACGGAGAGCTGAAAAATGACCTTTGAGACAGGGCTTATCTGACCTACTGCTAGCATACCAACTACAAATGGTTTTTAAAGAGGAGAGAATTTCAAAATAGCTATACGGTAAGTAAAAATATTATCCATTTGTTGTTGTTGTTGTTCACATTTAACAGCAGATAAATTAACGTAAATGCACTGAGCCTCACGTTAAATTCACGAACAGATGTTTGTCCAGACAGAATAAAGTGAGATGTTGTCCTTCATTTCCTGGTTTGTACCAAGTTTACCCACTTGGCTCATACCTGAGACAAATCCTCTAGAATGTATTTTACAAGGTAAGGCAACTTGAATTGATTTTGTGTAGTCTTGTTTGAGCAATAATATCTAAATAATTTGTGGAGGAGCAACATTATATTAATAACTTTAAAACAAATGAATGGTACAGGGTTTAAAATATTAATTAGAAGCTCATGGAATCCCATGTATTCTTGCTGAGAATAAAAAACTTAGATTATTCAGCAGATCATTATAAATACAAAAATAACTTAACTGTTTATAACTTGTACCCCAGCTCCACCAAGTTGCCACTGTTTGTCCCTTGACCAAGGCCCTAAAAAGGGCCTAAATTGCTAAGATGTAAAACTTTTAATAAAAATGTAAGCTGCTGTGGATAAGAGTGTCATTAAAATGTACAAAACATAAGCAAAACATTAATAGAAGTTTAATAGAAAATTGTACATTGTGGTCACAGTTACAGTAGAAGTAACTTTAACACAGTTGTTACAGCTGTCGTCACAATGTCTTCCAGAATCACTGTATCAAAAAACGAGCAGAAGGTAGAAGGTTTTGATTGAAATGTACATATCATTTTGTTTTTAAAAAAGCTTTTTTCAACTTTCATTATTTACAGTGTCTTATGAATAGTAATTTTAGTAATTTTGGCTCACGATTCTTTGCAGAATTATTTTAATTAAGCCACATTGGACAGTTTTCAAGCATGAACAGCCTGTTTAAGATCATCTCAATTGGATTTAAGTCTGGACTTTGACTAGGCCACTCCAAAACCTTATCATTATTATTTTTAGACAGTTTTTTGAGGAAAAAAAGTAAACTGTTATCTTATCAGTCCACAGAATATTTGCCCAAAAGTCTTGGAGATAATCAAGATGTTTTTTTGGCAAATGTGAGATGAGTCTCTGTGCTCTATTTGGTCAGCAGTAGCTTTTGCCTTGGAACTCTCACATGGATACTATTTATAATAACTTATAATAATAATCTTTATTACCACTGTTCCAAGTTTTCTCCATTTCTAGATAATGTCTTTCACCATGGTTCGCTGAAGTCCCAAAGCCTTAGAAATTGCTTCGACATTATACGTCAATTACTTTGTTTTATACCTGTTTTTGAATTTCTTTTTTAGATGTTTTAGCATGCTTCACTTTGCCAGACAGGTTCTATTTAAGTGATTATTCCCCCTTATAATAAATTAAATCATCATTTAAAAACTGCATTTTGTATTTACAGTGAAACCTCGGATTGCGAGTAACACCGTTTGCGAGTGTTCCGCAGGACGAGCAAAAATTTTAAATAAATTTTAATTTGGAAAACGAACAAGTCTTGGTTTACGAGTGTATCATGTATCTTGTTTTGACGCCAAGCGTCACGTGATTTTCTCTCTCTGCTCAAGACTTAGCTTGCTCTATGTTTGCGCACGTCATTGGACACCATGTCACACACACACAGACCCCTCCTACTTTCGCCTTTACAGACACACACACACTCTTACTCTCTGAAACAGAAACACTGCTCTGTTGCGATTATTTTCAAAGGTAAAGTGCAGGTTCATTAGTTTTATTTTTACTTTAAAGCAGTGATTCTGTTAGTGTGTCGCTCAATCGAGTGTCATTAGAGAGATTTCTTGTTTTTTTCCCCAATATAACTGTCTTTCTGTTGTGTGCGCGCTAGTAATGCGCAGGTCGGTATTTTTTCAACCCGCGGGTCACACTTTTTAAAAATAATTTGGCCCGCCCCAGCACCACTGTATCTATTTTTACAACCCGCCCCGCGACCATTAAATAGACATACTAGGCATTGTAATTCAAATGAAAACAGCCTTTATTTTAGCCTGAAAGTGCTTGGAAACTGTTGTCGCCCTGTAAACTGGCAACAACATATGATTATGAATATGAACGATAAATCAGGTTATATTAATAACAAGATAATGATACACATTTTAAACATTTACAAAGCAGCATTTGTAATCTAGGCTAAACAATTTTTTTATTTTAGATTTGTATAGGGCAGGCCTACAGTTTACAGCCTATGCTAAATAACCAGACTTTTTTTTTTTTCATTTATCACACGGAAATTGTAATTTAGCGTTTTTACGTTCGCTGTGCAAAAAAATAATGCTAAAACATTCGATTTACCAGCCTGACCTTTTTTTTTTATGATGTAAATTCCTGACCTCAATTTCTCCTGCACCTCGTCTTCCATCTTCATTTTTATTTCTTTGTTTTTGTTGTGACTGGCAGCGGTAGCTGCTTGGCGCTTTCACATGAAGTAACCTTATTCAAGAACTTAATAAAATAAAAAAGGCTATGGGGAATTGCACGCAACATACATGGATTTTTTAAATTTAATTTTGTTTTTAATTACCCGCCCCAACCCGCCCTGCAAATAAAGTGAGAATTTCTTTACCCGCCCCAACCAGCGGGGTTCGCGGGTTACCAGACGACCCGTGCATCACTAGCGTGTGTGAAAAGAGTGGAGGAAGGGTAACTGTGTAATATGAAAAGGGGGAGAGGGGAGCTTACTTTAGATTCACACACACACACACACACACACACATGCGCGCACAAACGGAAACGCTGGCATCTGTTGGGATTTATTTATTTATTTAATTTCAAGGTAAAGTGCAGGTTAATTTGTTTTATTTTTACTTTATATTTTGTGTTAATTAATTTTATGTATTTATTTTTTGGGCCTGTGAAATGAACAATTTGAGGTTCCATTATTTCTTATGTAAAAATTCTATTTGGTTTACGAGTGTTTTGGAATACAAGCCCGCTTCCGGAACAAATTATACTCGTAATCCAACGTTCCACTGTTCTTGGGTTATCTTTGTGTAAAATTAATTTTTTTTGATTATCTCAATCATTTAAATATGGAAAGAAATTTTAAAAATCAGGAAGGTGCAAATAATTTTTCATATACTTTCTGCGATCAAATGCTGAAAAACTGGTAGAATGGACCATCACAGTACAGATAATGACCCAAAACATACTTGCTTGCAAGGTCATATATATTCTCAAAGGGTTGAGTTAGATGGATGTCTCCTGACCATATCCTGAAGCATGCTTTTAACTTACTGATAGATAGATAGATAGATAGATAGATAGATAGATAGATAGATACATCGTTATTACGTAGAGTACATTATTAATCCCAAAGAGAATTCAACAATGACATAGAGGCTTGTTTAATTCCAGAGACATAAGATAATAGAGCAAATATGGTACATAAAGCAAATGATTTGTGATGTAAATTATAATAGTAATTTTAAAGCTTTAAACTAATAAAGTCCACACTTGCATGTTTGCCTTGTATTTTTGCATGGGATGCTGCTATACCGATGGTATTACTGACAGGAGTTGTAGGCGCATGTGGGGTCTCAGTGCTTTCCAGCCTCTTAAGGGTTCATTTATTTGTTGAAGCACAGAGGTAAGAGTCTTATATGTAAACTTCATTATATGGGCATACTGTATATGGAGGAAACACTGTGTCATTCTTGCCCTAATAGTTTCTTGTTTCCAAAGTACAGCAGACAGTAAAAATGACACGAAAAACAAGTATATTAATATTGGCGGTCTAAAAGACAAAATCCAGTTCTGGATCCTGACAGCGACCCTCGCCTTTGTGGGTTCTAGAGTTGCATCACTAGTGGTTCTCGAATTCTCTCTCCGAGCTATTTCATCACGCTTCACAGCCTCAGCAGTAAGATTTCCTCATCTGATAAAAAAATAAATCAATCCTTTGTTGTATATGAGTTTAAAAACATTCACATTCTCTCTTGTTTTAGGATCCCCTGAGTGATACCTTGTTACAACTTCTGGTCCAGTGTCAGTTTTCTTTGGGTTGTGCATTAAACTGCAGTCTTTATTTCCTCCATGAGGGGGCACCACAAGCTTGGCTAAGTTTCCTTCTGGCTGCAGCCCTGAGCTGGTTTTTGGCCAGACAATGTTCAAGATTATGGAACCATGTAATAACCATGTACCCTATACACAGCACCCAGCGCTACTGTGGGGTCTGTATAGGCCTTCTGACGTCTGGCACATCAATCCTGCCTTTTCTTTGCAGCACCTTGATTCTGATATTTTGTGTAGCTGGATTTGCTGCCATATCGAGCATCAACCAACACTTTCTCTCAACTACTGAGGCCTTGAGGTTCTGGACGCCACTCACAATCTGCTACACTCTTCTCGTCGTTTACATGCATGGTAAGAAAAATCAGAAATACAACAACTACATCACAAAAATAGAAAATTCCAACATAAGGGGAGCAAAAACATACTCAGGCTTCCTAACGATTGGTATAGACTATTTCTAGAAGCTCCTAGTAGTTTGATGTATGAAGCTTTAAATGATCTTCCTGTGACTCTGGAGTATCTGGTTTTGTTCCATTTTCTAAGAACCGCACACCAAGGTGGTCAAGCTATGCTAAATTGTCCTTATGTACACATGCGTGTACGTATTGTGCTCTGTGATCCTGGGTGTGCCATAAACAGTGTTCCATTGACAGACTCCAGATTAATTGCAACTCTGAAACTAAACCATGAATACAAAACAAATCACCACGCACTTCATTTCAGAGGAACAGCATCGGCAGCCTAGCGGACAGGCTCTTCTGAACACAGTGATGGTTCGCCTGGGCGGCCTACTATTATTGATGCTTACTGTAGGAAGGTGGGCAGACGTGCTTCACATCCTGCTGTGCTTCATCGGGGAAGCTGCCTGCCTGATACCAGCTCAGGAACTACTGAATAACACCTCTAAGGTGGATGGGAAAATAATATCAGCTTAGTTTATACATGTATGAAGCTCTGTAAATATTTATACACTTTAAATTTCTATTCTTGCAGGATGTTGCCAGACATTTTGGGATGAAAAATGAAGACCGGAGAAGACCAAAGAAATATGACTGAGACATAAAATGCTCTGAGAACCATTTTAAGGGGAACACAGAAAACAAACTGCCATAAGTTATTGGACCAGAGGAGTGATTTTCAGTTCACTTGGCCTGTCCACAATCTAAGCTTATAAACGTTGTCAATTGAACATCATTTGCTACCTGTATGTACACTGTCTGGCCAATAAAAAAGTTATTAAAAAAATTATTGGCCTAAATCAAACAAAGAAATGACTGCAAACGCATTATTAAAAGCTAGAGGAATTATTTTTGAACTGTTAACTTTATGGAAAAAATGGAAACGCAATTTATCAGAAATTAAAAAACATGAAACTCTTGGGAAGATGCTTTGTAAAAAAATAAACTAATAAGTAAACAATTTTTTATGTCTTAAAATAATGACAGTTGAAATCACAGCTATGTTTAATAGTGACAATAAGACACCACACACAGTGTAATGAAAGCATTAAGATTGGACTGAAAGAAGTCGTGCTCTGATGAGAGTCCAGATTTACCCTATTTCAGAGAAATGGGTGTTAGGGTAAGAAAGCAAGCAGAAGTGATGCAATCATCATGCATATTGCTCACTGTTTGCTGTTGCAGTTGCTTCTGGTGGTCAGGTCTAGGCTCAGCAACGTTATGTGGCAACAAAATAAGTCAGCTAATGACATGTATGACCAAATGATACTATTGCAGAGTGACTTTGAGCATGAGGAATCATTTTTACACATGACTCATTGTGCACTATAATCAAAGCTAGATGTTCTTTAACAAAATCTTAAGTGTGCACTTTTTTTTATATGTTAGACTGTTTTTTTTTTTTTGCCACATCAATATTTCAGATTTTTATAAAATGTAAGACTGCAAACAAACAATAAATTATGCAGTTTGGATGAAACTGTTAGCCTTGAGTCTAATTTTTTTTTTTTTAAGAAATTAAAACGTTCTTAGACTCCACAGTCTTGTGCCCAGTATAAAAGTGTTTCATAATAAACAACATTTCACGAATGTTTTTACGTTACAACATGGCAAACACTCACTCATCATCTATACCGCTTTATCCTGTATACAAGGTCATGGGGGGCCTGGAGCCTATCCCAGGAGACATTAGGGCACGAGGCGGAGAACAGGCAATCTCGGAATGCCAATTAGCCTAATCAGCATGTCTTTGAACTGTGGGAGGAAATCGGGAGCACCCGGAGGAAACCCATCAAACACATGCAAACACCAAGCACACAAACCCGAGGAGGGAAACAAAAAAGGACCCTGGAGGCCACCGTGACACGGCAAACAATTTAATATTATTGCAAAGCCTTCATTTTAAAAAGTGAACACAATTTTCACATTGTGTTATGCCCATATACATGAGTTGTAATTAAGCTAAAGCTACTAAACATGAGCAAAAGCAAGGATCTGGAATATAACCGATTTCGCATCGAGTACGAAGGCTTCTGAAAGGCGCAACAGAAATGTATTTTTATGGCATGAAGTTTTTTAAAAAATCATGTGCATTAAAAGATGATAAAATGTTGCAATTTCTTTATAATCCTACAGATGGTCCACAAAACTATTTAGGCATTTTTATAACCTGTGGTAGTAGTGAATTATTTGCTAAGTTTGTTAAATAATAATTATGGTGGATTACAAAAATAGTTAAATGTTAAACTCTTGAATTTTAAGTTAGTTTGTATTGTTTAAATGCACTTGTTTTTTAAAGTAAAAAAAAAAACTTAATGTTATAAGGAATGGGCTACATTTAGTTAAGCATAAATCTCTTTTTAAAGATTTAAAATTGAAGCATAATAAGGGGAACATGTAATATCGAATCGGGATGTTAATAAAATCGTGATACTTATAGAATAGCAATTTTAATCGAATCGGTATCGAGGTGTCGTCATTATATCGAATCGGGAGGTGACTGGTGATTCCCATCCTTAGTTTCTTCCCGTTTCAGTGTTTCTTCCCAGCGCTCTGAGTTATTTCACAAGGTTCAACATACACAGAATATAAGCAAATGTGTGTGTGCGTCTGTTAAACCTCAAAAGAGACGTAACGTTTAAACTGACAGTATTTTTAATATCCTAACGCTATACATATTCTTATAAACACAAAATGGCCGCCGCTGTCTGAAGCTAACTGTTCTCTTGGTATGAACGGCGCGCGCGAGACACAATGCTCAAAATGGCGTCATATTACAGATAACTGGGATTGATCCATTCTCTAGGACAACTGATCGATTTATTTAATAGCGATTACACTACACTACACTACCACGTTTTATAAACCGCGTCTGCATCTAAATACGCCGTTCATTACAATCTGCAGTGATTGATAAATAAACCCATGAATAAAACATTCTTTTAATCCAGTTATCAGCATTGCACTCCAGGCCAAGTTTTATTGCTGTTGTTGTTGGATTATTTGTCCTCTACTTCACAGAGCAGCAGCACACAGATATGTATTTCCAAAGCAGATCAAGAAATGTTTTCCAATCCCAAAAAGCATCGTGTTCAATAAAGTAGTATACTGATTTTATTTCTCTTCCTTCCAGGACTTTTGTAAATCCACATAATCCTCAATGAAGTTTGGATAGTTTTTTTTTACCCGGTGTCTATAAGCTTTCTTTCTTTCTCAACAAAATTTCGCATCCCGTACATGTTTTTTCCAGAAGTTTCCGCCACTCTGCAGTGTAGAATGGTAATTGCTCTTTGTCAAGTCCCCGTGGTGGGCGTGCTGTGCGCACGCGCGATTTGGCCACTGCAGTCTTTAGATTTGCCGCATTTTGACGCATGCGTGTTTTGCCTCGTTGCGTTTCGGTCTTGTCAAATCCTCAGTCATGTTGCATATTTCAACAGCATGTGTTATAAATCGGTCACAGTTTGTTTTATATTAACTAAAACCGATGGGTGAAATATGCAAACAAAGAAATTCCTAAAAATTGTAATAATGAATACAAAAGTGCTTTCTTTACGTAAGTAATAACGTCGATTTCGGGAAATTGGGTCTGATTGCAAGACAGAACCACATGGATTTCCTTCGTGCTTGTAACTGAACATATTTTAGAGTAAACTGTCATTGCCCTGATAATAAAAAAAAAAGTGCTGCATTGTGTCAGATGTTATATTTCCTAGGAATCCTAGGGTGATCAGTACCTTATGTCGAAGCAGAGATTATTTAACTTACTGGTTTTAGACAAATGTTTGTACAGACATTCTTGTGCACAGTTTGAAAATGCCAGCTATATTTATATCCAGCCTCACTGCGCTGGTGAAGTTTATTTCAAGGCAATGGATTTATGCATTGCATGAGGGGAAATTATGCATTATCCTTTGCATGTTGGAATGCAATCACATCCCAGGTTTTCATTTAATGTCCTTTTTTACAGGTTTTCGCACACGTTTAAAACCAAAAATATTGATATAGTCAAGGGGAAAAGTAATATAATGTTTTAGCCATATTTTTCACAGCATAGCCATAACGTCTTTCAGAAGATGCCACAGAGTAAACAAGCACCTGGTATAACATGAGAGAGAACAATGAGAGTGTGTAAACAAATCGGTCAGTGCTTCAAAGCATGCCTCAGTGTTAATGTATTAATTCACGAATTCTGCCAGGTTATAAAAGGTATGAAATTTGATTAACGATAGTACGATGCAATGCAATGCAATGTTGCATTCAGCTATTTATAAATCATGAATAGTTCATTTACTACATGGTTAAAAGAAATCACTATTTCTGCTCTGTAACGACATGCGGCAGCATATAACCTTGAGTAAGCCTACGCATGGTTATATTTGAAAAGTATATGCTGCATTGTACAGCATTTACTACACATTAATATCTTATTATTAACCTTATTATCTTGCAAACAGTGCGCGTCCTCGTGCAAGTACCTCAGCGCGCGCATCACGAGCAGCGCAGCATAGTGAACGAACGAACACGCGCGCGCACGCACGAGCTTCAGTTTCCAAGAGCAAAGCGGAGAAGGGAGACGCTCGCGCCTCGACTCTGAACATCTCAACATCTTTTGCAAACTCGTACACACATACACACACAGCACAGCATAACATACACTCGGGTCGGATTTAATTCCCCCCCAAAACAGTCATCTGCATGCTCGGGAGAGATCAAACCGCGCAGTATGGTCCGGGAAACCAGACACTTATGGGTGGGCAATTTACCTGAAAATGTGCGCGAGGAGAAAATTATCGAGCACTTCAAACGGTGAGTGTGTTTGAACGCGTGCATTTCTGAAATCATTTGCATTGCAGCTTGTGAATGCATTGTGAGCTGATGTGATGGAAAGAAATCCCACAGGCAGATCCACAGGATGAAATGTGTACTTACAGCTGAATATAATCTAAATTTTACTGCTTAGACTAAATGCATTATAAACTTAGACCTGGCAAGCTTGATCCCTAAGCAACCCAGACGCCTGTTAGCTAGCTAATTAGCACCTTAAAAAAATGTCAGCAGCAGTAGCACAAATCGCAAATCGCCATGTCTAAATGAATAGCTGTTACAGAAAGCAATAACACTGGCTACAAACACGCTTTGTTAGCTACCCAGCTATGTCAAAAGCTTGTGCGAGAACATGTGCGTAATTTTTTGTTGTTGCGAGCTTTCTAACGTTTTGTTTAGTTCGCCTGCCAGTTCACGTGTCAAATCAAATCATGTAAAGTCAGCAATGCGTGCAGCAGTAGCTTAGTAAAATGCATGTTTAGCATGCTATGCTAGTTCAGTCTGAGCTTGTGGCAGCATGGAGACAGACAGACAGACAGGTTAAGTGTCTGTACTGTACAACTTGTAATAACAGTGTTAGTATTCATGATCAAGTCGGTTTGGTTGTGTTGAGAATGCTGGTATCTTGGCGCGCGCTGGATTATAATATAATACACTCAAGAGTGCAAAGAGCAAAGAAATGTTCCTATCCATACACTACTATGTATGTTCACTGTTTTATCGTTCATTTCCCTGATTACAACATGTAGTGGTGTAAAAACTGCAGCCAACTTGATCATCTTTTAGTGCACAGGTTTCCACTCTGGTACTGTACTATACTATACTGTACTATATACAGGGGGTCTGGATGTCAGGAGACTTAAGGCACAAGCCCTGAATGGGGTGTCAATTGATCGCAGGGCACACACATACATATACTCTCGCATGCTCATTCACACCCTACAGAACGCAAATTTGCATGCACCAAGCATGCACAGGGAGAACATGCAAATTCCGTGCGCACAGACCCCGAGGTGGGAATAGAACCCTCCACCCTGGAGGGGCGAGGCAAAAGTGCTAACCACTAAGCCACCGTGCTGCCTCCCATGTATTGCTATGTATACCATATTCTTATTACCTACTGCACCTTTTGCAAATTAATCACTCTCACCTCTGTACATATAGACCCATACCCTCATTTACCACCTTTGTTATTTATTGTAAATAGCTCACTTTTGTTCTAGTTAGATGCTGACTGCATTTCATTGGCTCTGTACGTGTACTTTGCACAATGCCAATAAAGTATAATCTAATCTAATCTAATCTAATCTAATCGGTTGCATCCCACGCTTTGCATCTTTTAGCGTTTCTTTTCTTCCCACAGTCCAAAGACATGCAGATTAGGCTAATTGATGTTCATAAATTGCACATAGTGTGTAAATGAGTGTTCAATGGATTAGCACCCTATTTACCCCGCCTCATACCCTAAGTCTCCTGGGAGAGGCTCCAGCCCCCCCCCCTGCAAATCTGTATACAGGATAAAACAGTGTAAATGATGAAACACTGTAGTGAGTGAGTAAGTGTTTAAGGTGGATCAAGTGTGTTTTGGATTGTGCTCTGCCTCACTTGCAGAGTGCCTTGGATAGAAATAAAAAATGTTTGCCAGATAAATACATGTAAAAGTAGCACAGCTGTAGTAGTGTATTCTTGCATTATATTGTATTTTGACTCTGCAACAAGGGGCTGCAGTACCACAGATGTATATGCACGTAGTCAGATAACCTTATTTCATAACTTACCCTGGACCACATTCATTGTCATATATTAAAAATAATGTTGGTGTACAATACATCTGTACAAAGGTATTGCATGGGTTAAATGTTTGTTTTCTGGTCATGGGCTTTATGTGACATTTCAGCGACATTTCATTCACAATGTTCAGTTCAGTTTATGTCTTTTAAAATATTTTTTCTATGACTTTATTACATACACCATATGGACAAAAGTATGTGGACATCTGACCAAAGACACCTGTACAGTATGTGCTTGATGAACATCTCATTACAGAGTTAGTCCTGCCTGGGCTGTCATCATGTCTTTTCACTAGATTTTGGAGAATGCCCCAGGGCTATTTCTGTCATTCAGCCAAGAGCATAACTGATATTGAGCGAGGAGACCTGGGGTGCAGTCAGAGATTTAGTTTATCCCTGAAGTAATTAGTGGAGTTGATGTTAGGGCTTTGTGCAGGACACTTTAGCTCTTCTTCTCACATCATCCTTATCGGTTTACATATCGGTGTGATGGTCTGGGGTCCATATACTTTAGGATATAGTGTAGGAAAGGAACCTATGTATGTAGTCCAACTAGGGCACATGAAAGCCGTAGATGACCATTGTATTTATTTCGATTTGTGCAACCATGGTAGGACCTCACATGATTCACACACGCATTCACACACTATGGCCATTTTGGGAACGCCATCTGCATGTCTTTGGACTATGGGAGGAAACCGGAGAACCCGGAGGAAACCCACCAAGCACAAGGAAAACATGCAAACTCCAAGCACACATACCCGACACGTGATCGAACCAGGGACATGGTGGTACAAGGCGACAGTGCTAACCACCATGCCACTGTGCCACCACAGTGTAGGGTTTTCACCATCTACTGTCTAGCTGTAGCATTTATGATTTGGGGCCTCTTGCCACTGCTGACTTAAAAAACAATGCTTTTTAAGTGAAAACAGAGGTCTAAGAAAATGCAAATAAAATTCACCCAGCATGAAAAGACCATTCAGTGAAGGACACGGCATGTAAAAGACGCACGCTTGCTTTTTGCAAGCAGTTAATTTCGCTTTTATCTATATGAACTTTGAACAATGTATTCACAAGCCTTGATCTTGTGAGCAAATAGAATGTAAGTGGGCGGAACTGTGATCTTTCTGATCAGAGAAAGTAATGACTACTTATTATGCAATGTTCATGTACTGTATGTTTTAGGGGCAGACCCATTATCTCATGTTCCTGTTGTATGAAGTGTACGATTGGACCTTGGCAGTTTTATACTTATATTTTATTTG
The DNA here is from genome assembly GCF_024256425.1 of Clarias gariepinus. Taxonomy (NCBI): domain Eukaryota; kingdom Metazoa; phylum Chordata; class Actinopteri; order Siluriformes; family Clariidae; genus Clarias; species Clarias gariepinus. The sequence continues at coordinate 9,442,858 of NC_071121.1, forward strand.
TGTAGTTGAGCAGCATGAGTGTTGGGGCCAAACATCTTAAGGGATTTTTTTTTGGTTTGATATTGAGCATGGGATATCGTTTGATTGTAGTGTCCATTTGTGTTTCCTCCGGCTTATTGGGTTTCCTCTAAAATCCAAACTATTGGAAAATCTATTTTACAATAGTCTCTCTCTCTCTCTCTCTCTCTCTCTCTCTCTCTCTCTCTTGTTTACATTCACATTTATGGCTTAAGGCAAACGCCCTTGTGTAGAGCTGCATACACTCTCTGCTAACCTTTTCTTTGTTTTTCTAAGTAGGTGTTATTGCATTTAAGCAGTTGTCAATATGCCCCCACACCCACATACCATCAGAAGTGTTACTTGTTTTGGAAACACTACATTAGTGTGATTTTTTTCTAAGGAGATGCGCCCGATTTATTCATTATCTAAATTCTAGATTGAGCTTGCATTACCTCCGGGAAATCATAGTGTTTTAGTTCTTTCTGGCTTCACCTACTATTCTCCTTTTCAGTTTAGCTGTTTCGGTCAGGACTGTGTTTTTCAACATCAAGGCCAGGTCACACCCTTGACAGTAATGTCATTTGAGTCCTGCAGAATTTACATATTGCCAATGATCCTTCCTTTGGTTGTGTTCTATATACTGTATAGACATAAGACAGATTTTCCATAAGTCTCCTAGACTCTCTCATCATGTTTGTTTTTTCAAGGTAACCGGTATTTAAAGTTCATATATTTTTTTTAACAAGTTAACACAGTCTCAGAGGTCCCCTTAAATGTGTGTGTTAATGCTGTAAAAAATGTTTGCATTTGAGGTGCTAAAATGTTGCAGTTCCTTTATATGGTGTACTCGTTCTCAACCTTATTTCTGGAGAACCACTGACCCACATATTTTAGTGTTTCCCTTCTCTACCACACCCCCTTCAATTAAGAACATGCTGTTAATTAGTTAAATTAGTTTTGCTGGGAGTAAAGAAAGCACTAAAATGTGAAGGCCATTGATCCTCCGAGACCAGAGTTAAGATTCATTCATACATTGCTAAGCAGCACAGAATCCTATGTGGTAAGTTTATTTAGAATTGTAACAGAATTAAAAAAATAAAATTATATTGAATCAGGTTATTATAGAATCGTGATACTAATAGGATCGCAATACAAATCAAACCGGCATCTAGGAATCGCTATAATATCGTATCAGTGGTCTCTGGTGATTCCCATCATTCCAATCGGATAATAATTTTATTCGTACCTCAATCTCCCTGAATTTCACTCCTCCTACAAGTGTGCCATTACAGTGTCTATGTAAATGAGCTACTGCTGAGCCACGGCCCTGCCAGAAAACACATCTGGGGGGGGGAGAAAATCTTATTAGATGATGTCACTACAGGGAAGAAATCTAATTGGACTCCAAAACACAAAAACACACCAAGCCTGAAATGCATAAGTCTTTCTTTCTTACTTACTTACTTACTTACTTATCTATTTATTTATGCTCCACCGTTTCACTGTTTTGTAGGCTGACAGTTCTGGTGTATCCTTAATACACTGTTTATTGCTGTCCAAACACATCCCCTATTAAGTCAGTAGTATGCGCTTAATTCAGCTGTAATACGAGCAGAGTTGCATTAGGTTCTATCACTGCTTAGTTATTGCTTGCTGAATTAGTTATTCAGCAACTAAAGCTGAGTTACTTATAGTGTAAACACCTGGTGCAGACTTGGATTAAGATGCAAACCTGCTGATTGTTTGCCCCCTAGTTAAATCTGCGTTAAGCTAAAAATTTGCTGTCAACATGTCATCATTGAAGCGGCTTCTGTGCATGTCAATATTTAGATAGTGAGCACAATTTGACAGTAAATTTTGAATAAAGTAGCTGTAGTTGTCTGTCGGAGTAGGAAATCTTACTAATGGAAATGTTAGCTTAAAATTATGTATATGATAGCGTTTTATTTACACTAATTGAATATACACTTTAGAAATACATCGATTCATTTCCATCATTGGTGACGGACAAACACTAATGTAAATAAACAGACCATTTCCTGGTAACTAGATTTGAATTTCAGCTCTTTGCGCATGTGCTGGAATCAAGTGTTTGCAAAATGCAAGTAAAGACCACCACATCTCAAAGTGAAACATTTATTACATACATATGTCTGGAAATCCTGAATGTAAGATATGCCAGAAACATATACCATACATACATGAGGTGTGTCTAAAAAACCGACAGCAGCACAGACAGGTAAATCTCAAAACCTCAGTCTGACAGTTTTATTGTATTGAAATCAATATGGAACTTTAAACATCATTGCACCAAAACCTCATCAAAAAAAAAAAAAAAGTGGGCGTGCACATTAATGTTTTGTTCGACCTCCTTTAGCTTTGATTATGGCACGCAATGTGGTGGGCAGCTCATGTGTAAGAATGAATGATTCCTTATGCTCCCACAACCACTCTTTCACATTTCGAGTCCTGCCTGTGCCATCAGGAAAGAAAACAAAATCCACTGCTGGGATAACCTGGTCATTCAGTACGTTAAAGCAGTCAGCTCAGTTCATTTTCATGCTATAGTAATTTTAATATTTTCCGACTTAATACAAGCCAATCATTTTGAGCCTTTTGAAAATGTGATATTTTTTCTGTACTGTGTGCACAACCAGGTTAAACATCATTTGACTGCCAAGCTGTTGCTTGTTAGTATGAAATAATAATTATATGTTTCTTTGATGTTGTTATGATGTTACGAAATGATGCAAAAACTTACATACAAGTCAATTGATTGCACGTTTTCAGAGATGTTTAGAGTAGGTTTGAGTGGTTGAACGTGCAAAATGGAAGAGTTACTTTATTTTCTTATAAACTGTGTGCAAATATTTATTTAAATGCTGGGACATATAGGTTCAGGTGTCATTATTATTATTATTTTTTATATATATAGTTTTTCATGTACTACAAGGTGCGCGTACATGTAATCCAGTGCTCATGTTGGATCACCCGAGATGGCAAATGAACTAAAATCATTTTAGTTGATATAAATCCAACTAATACTTATTTAACTGAGTAAGAATAGCTTATGATTGTTTTAATAGAAATATGTCACCATATGATTAATGATTAGTCACTACATGTTAAAATACAAGTGCCTCGTAATGTGTAACACATAAAAACAAATGCATTTCTGCTTGTCCTTTTATAGATATGGACGAGTGGAGAGCGTTAAGGTCCTTCCAAAGCGTGGATCTGAGGGTGGAGTGGCTGCCTTTGTGGACTTTGTGGACATTAAAAGTGCACAGAAGGCTCACAATACTATCAACAAGATGGGCGACAGAGACCTGCGGACTGATTACAATGAGCCGGGGACTATCCCAAGCGCCGCACGAGGACTGGACGATAGCCTGTCTATAGCAACGCGCGGGCGCGATGTTTCGGGGTTCACAAGGGGGACAGGGGCCACAGTTTATGGGCCTCCTGCATCACTCCACAGCAGAGAGGGAAGATATGAACGCAGACTAGACGGGTAAGTGGACATGGTTTCTCTGAAGCCTAGGGAACCATACATTTCTTATAGCTTGTATTATTTTTTTTTTTACAAGCATTTTGAGAGCAGGGCGAGACAATTAAATGATTATTCTAGAGAAAATGTAATGATTACAAAGCTCTGCTGCTCTTAGATTAAAACATGCTAAAGATGATTACTCAGTCATGCTAAGTATGTAATGTTTAGAATATAGCATGGAACGTATTCATTCTGGCGCTGAGTTGGATATTATAGAGAACAGATTCAAGGGCATGTGTTGGATATCATGATATCCTGGGACTTCTTCAAGCAAAGGGAAAGTCCACTGTATTGCCATTACCTGGGATTGCCCTGACCTGGAATACAGTACTGTCCATCATGGATTAATATCTTACTATTTTTTTTGGTTTGTTTTATTATGACACAACTTAGAATATTGTGGTACTTAGTTTTGACATGTTATTGGTAATTGGATTTAAGAAAAAAGTGATTAAGTGATTCGCTGGACTCACTGGATGGTGTTCAACGGATTCACATTGGATTTATGCAAACAAACACAAGGATATTTATCGCTACAGAGGTACCGTTTTCTCTTTTTCTTCAGGAATCATGCGCGTTATTAGCATTCTGTCATTAATTACATGGGAGACTTCTGCCATTGGCCATTACGGCAGAAACTGACAGAAACAGTGAGCAAACATCTTTATTTATGATTTATTTTTAGACCATTTTCAGTTGATTTCTGCTTTATTATTTTTGCTGATAATCTCCAATGAATAAAAGGCCTGCGTGTTGGATATAAAGGAGTATACGGTCCAACCAACTGAGGATGGAACATAATGTATTTTTGGATCATGGACTTACACTGAAGACGGAGTTTTGCACCGGGTAAAGTCAATCAGGATCCAAAACCATGGATTTCGGATTTGGATTACTTCTTCAGTACTGGATATAGAACTACAAATGATTTTGGATACAGCACGTCATAACGTCAACCATAAGAAGGATTTTTTTCGTTTTGAGTCACCCACTGAACTTATGCTCTGGCGGTGGATTATTGCTAGGCATCTGAAAGGTTTATTTGAAATGTCACCTCAGGATTGGAAAACATTTTTGAGAAAAGGACTTGGATTATAATTTTTTTTAAATGTTTTGATTGTTTCCAATTTATGGATGTGATTTCTGGAGTTAAAAGCAAAGAATCAAGGACATTTAATCATTTATTGTTTTGTGCATAATGAAAGACTATAATTGAAAACATTTACATTTTTAAAAATCCTCAATCCCCAGAGACACAGGAGAAAAAAAATCAAGAACTTAATTCATTTTTGTAACAGAGTCCAAGTGGATTTATTCTTCTTTCTTAAAGCCTCAAACTTTTTCGCCTCCATAGACGTCCTTTTCTGGCCCTAATCAATTTTTGGAATATCTCTGGATTAACCCAGCCACAAGATAAGGATTATTCCTTGTTTTTTTCTTACCATTTTTAACTTTTTTTTTTTTGCTCACAAAGTTCTGTCTCCCTAAATTGTATTTGGAATTGTAGGTCAAGTTACCACTGTCTGAAAAGGTTGGTATGTTCTGCCCTGTGTATTTTAGCTGTTCTCTAACTCCTAGTTTAACCCTGTGTCTTTCTTTCCTTTTCCCCCACTAACAGGCTGTTTCTGATAGCTATTGGTAATCTCATTTTGCTCTTCCGTCTCTGTGACTCTCCCTGGCTCTTTGCCCTTTGCTCTCTCCCTCATAAATTAAAAGAAATGGAAGCTAAAGAAAAATTTCAAATGGCTAGACTGAAATGTTTATGGATATGAATGGAGAAGAGGACATAAGAGCTGTGGAGTGTTGATTGGCATGATGCAGCACTTACGTTTCTAACTTAGGGGTTTTTGTTTGTTTGTTTGTTTGTTTGTTTTTGTTAATTTTTTCTAAATTACAAAGTGAACTTTGTAATTCAGGTTACACAGGGTCAAATTACCAAATACGAATATTAAATGCTAAACAAAGCCTCCAGGATCCAAATCCAAAATTAAAAGTTTAAAGATTGATTTTTATAGTATATGATTATATGATTTGAATAGTATTTTAATATTATAAAAATGTTTTATTATAAAATATAAAAAAGAAAAAAAGTTTGGTAATTGCAAAGTACAACAAGCCTAAATACATGTATTATTCTAAAGCTAGTTTCTCTGTCAGTACTAGTACAAATGATAGTAGAAATTAAATTTACATTGTGCAAACTTGATTACAGTAACTACCACCGTCTTTTACACAATTAACACAATATTTCCTTAAAAAGACTTCTCATGAGACTTTTCAAGTGGACTTTTCCACTTTTTCAACCTGTCTCATTAAATTCGCCAAACTCTGAAACTATTAGCATAACCTGCTAAATAATTAATTGGCCTAATCTTTTTTTTTTAACCAAAAATGTATTGTTATACTAGATGTGCCAATGAATTTGCGCACATGGAATTTAATTGCATACTCAAGTGCGTTTAAAAAAAATGTACATCTGTTGAATTTTTATGCGTTTACCGTGAAGTCCGTGGAATGAAGGTGTGTGATCGCGTTTATTAAGTAGATTTTAATTGCGCACTCATAAGCGTGTGTCGAAACAAAGACTACATGTTACTTAAAAAAAAAACATTTGAAATTCGTTCATTAGTTTTTACGTAATGTGCGCACAAACAAACAGACAAAAGTTTCTAAAAAACATCCTGATTGTTCTATTACTTATTATTATTATGTCCCCCCAAAATAATTCTTCTTAGATATATTTAACTTTTACAACTTTACAGTTTTATTACATGTATAAGAAAAAAAAGTAGATAGTGCTTGATAAATTACTAATGTTACTACACTATGGTTGTCACCTCAGTGTTATAGTGTTATAGAGTTATAGCCTGCATATATCTGACAGCATGTTTCATATCTCAAACTGTCACACACGTTTTAACAAGGTTTTATGAGCATGAACTTTGACTCATGTCTCTGAATAGTGCATTATATTGACCCAGTAGCTTAGATCATTTACCAGTATTTCTTTTTGCGTATTTAAATAAGAAACCCCTAATCGTGGTTAAAGATTTGTTTCTTTAAAAGTAAAACACAGTAGGTCCACAAGTACACATTTAAAATGCAGTTTGTCTAAAACAACTTAGATGTTGTATAATTGTAAAATAATAATAACTTCTGTGATGACAGTGCTGTTCAGTATCAGATATCCTTAGATGTAGATCATTTATTAAACTATACATAAACGCTTGCCCAATTCTAATTTGCAAAGTGTGACTTGCCGATTTTCTTTCTGTCCAAAGAATCGTTTCAACTTTCCTATAATGTAAATTCAATTGTGTGTACATAACTTTTATTAAAGGTTACAGGACTATTTCTCACTTTTAAAAAAATCTTAATCTATTATTAATAAAGAATAAATAAATAAGTAAACAGAGCTTTTTTTACACAAATAAAATACAAATGAAAAGAGGGACAACAGCTAAAAAGGCAAAAATAAACCTCTATCATGTACTGATACATGAGAGCTAATTTGCTCCCTAGACATTTGTCTACACATGGCCGTAGCCTGCGATCACCAGATAAAAGGCAGATGCTTTTATTTTCCACAGACCGGAATCTTGTGGGTAATTGGCACAGAATCAGTTATATCTAAAGTGATTAGCCATTTTCGATCGGTGCATCTTATATAAAAATTATTTATGAATATACAATGTTACTTTCACAAAATTTTTACTAAATATATAAACTAAGTAATTTATTATGTTTTCTTTTCCAATTCTTTGAAATGTGACTGTAAAACAGCCTCACAGAATAACATATTAACACAAATATAATAAAAACAGTATTATAGCACACCCTGTATTTGGATGAATCTAAATAAAAATGCATGTTACAGTACCTGACACTCATATTAGATAAATTAGTAGTTCATACCATAATAACATTCCTCTCATTCTCTCCACCCATCCTCCATCCTTCTTCATGTCTTCTTAGGGCTTCGGAAAGCCGGGACCGCACTTATGATCACAGTGCCTATGGACACCATGAGCGTGGCAGTAGCAGCAGTAGTTTTGATCGCCAACGTCACTACGATGCAGAGTATTATCGGGACCCACGGGACCGAAATCTTAGTGGAGTTGTTAGCGGGAATGCTAGTTCCTCTAGTGCAAGCACCGGAGGAGCCCCTTTAGTGATCACCGGAGCGGCTGGCGCAACAGGTTCAAGCAGCAGTGCTGCTGGGGGAAGCAGTGCTAACACTGCTGGAACAGGAAGTGGGGGATCCACAGCTGGTGGCGTTAGCTTTTATGGATCTCGATGTCGGAGTCCTGGTCACTTTGAGACTACAGAAACACGCTACGAGGCCCGTGGGCGTGAATCATATACACTGGCGAGCGTGGTTCATAGGGATCTGTATCGGGAGGAGAGAGGCAGGCGAGGAGATAGGACTTACTGCCACAGCCGAAGCCGGTCTCCACATACTTCACAATCACACAATGTTTCACCACAGAGGTTGACCAGCCCAGTTGCAAGACCCCCTCATTCCCCAAGTGGCTCCGGCTCCCGTAGCCGCTCTTCTAGCTCGGACTCGGCCAGCAGCACCAGCAGCAGTGGCAGTGGCAGGTCAGTAAAGAAGTTTACAATGCATCGGATTACAGTGCTTTAGTGTATATTTTCTTGGATATTCAATAACTGTTTGATAAAACCTTGCAACCGTAATGTCTATGTTGCTCATTTACTTTTTGATCCAGTCATCTGTATCATTTACTGGGTGGGTTGTTCTGCTTTATTTCCAACTTTATTATAACTTTATTTTATGTTTTGCTCTTCTCTTTTTGGATTTAGCCATCACAGATCACTATTTCTTCTTATATTGCTGGAAACATGAGCTAAAGATGTTGCACGCCGATGAGGCTGTGCAGTCATGGTGGTTGTAGGACACAAACCTAGAACAAAGATATACTAGAATACCTTGGCCATGTGTTTGTCGGAAGCAATAGTGAATCAGTGGCATGTGTTGATAAGCTAGTAATAACCTCAACAAATCATGAAGGTTTTTTAAAACAGTTTAGTTGGACTTAAACTTAAAAATGAGCAGTTTCTCAATTATGTTTTGGCTTCCCATACTTCAGCAGCACAGTGGCTTATTGGTTAGCACTGTCGCCTTGCACCTTCCAGGGTCAGGGTTTGATTCCGACCTCAGGTCAAGTTTACAGGTTCTCTCTGCACTTGGTAGGTTTTCTCCAGCTCAAAGGAGAAACATGTTAGGCGGGTTTGGCTAATTGTCGATCATAAATTGCTCGTAGTGTGTAACCCCTTAAATAACTGTCATAGAAATAACAAATATATCTTCATAGTGTCAGTCGCCAGATGTTCTGGGTGGCACGTGAGCTGACCAAAATACAAATACAAAAGCTCATACTGCAAAGATTCAGGAGTCTAGCACATGACTAATTTGATTATAATATAACATGTTATTTGCACATTTTGTCACTTTCACTGTGTTGCATGGCGCGAACTGTGGATGGTGGTCAGGAAGTGACTTTTTACACCCGTTTTACACTCTTGCAACTCTCAAAATGCCTTGGGTTTGTGTTTATGCTTAAATCGTGCAGATCTATAAATCATGAGTAACAAAAAGTTTGTCATTATAGGGTATAACATTGTGAACCTAATAAGGGCCCACAACTGTAATACATCATGTAGCACAAATCTGCAGCTTTTACTGTAATAATACTTGGGAGATGGGGGGAAAATCGATTCATTCGTAAATCTTGATTTGTTTGGGGGGTGATTCATAATAGATAAAAAAATATATTTTTACATTTATATAATAGAGATCCACTGATTAATCGGCCAGTGACCAAAATTGGCGGGTTTTAGTTGAATCAGCCATGACCAGCCAATCAGCCATAGATTTTGTACTTAGTGAGGCAATAGACATGCATTATTATGGCATTTCATTATCAAAAGTTGCACACAGTAAAAGGCTCCGGTCAATATGTGAGAAAATTAGTCTCAAAATCAACTCAGTACGCACGTTTACACTAATCTACAAACACTGCAAGTGCAAATTAGTCTTGAAAATTGCACGTTAGAAGCCCCACATGCCCGTGTTAGAAGTCGCTACGTCCAACTTAGTAAAAATGTATCTTTTTGTTTAATTTAAAAAAAATTTTAGGTTAAAATCTTATCTTTACAGCCCTATGATTTTTAAGTGCGTAAACACATGCTATAGGAAATAGACTACAAATTACTCACTCATGTGAAATTCAGTTGCGTAGGTGTTGAATAAAGGTCAGGTATGAAATGTTTGTGATATGACTTAACTTTTTTTAAAGGTTCAAGGTCTTAAAATTGTGAAATTTGGGAAAAAAAATTATATTGAATCAGAATATTTATAAAATGGGGATATTTGGAGAATCGTAATATTAATTTAATTGGCACTTACGTAGATATTGTGGTAATATCGTATTAAAAAAAACTTAATACATTTCCCAACAATGTAATAGAAGTTACTATAATGTTTGATTTGTTCCTTTTTCGGGAAGGTTAAAATCTTCAGCTTTCAAAATTGTAACTTTCCACAAATATAATATTACAGTTATGGTTAATGTGATATGTTTTTAAGATTTTTACATAAAAAGCTGCAGATTTGTTTCTAGGCTGTTATTACGTTGGTGTAAAAAACGTCCACTAAGTTTCCTACTTTGAAATAAAAACGTGTTATATTGATTAATAAATAGTTAGTTTTGTGGTCTACCTGGAGATCGTTATGTCGCGCCTGGCCCGGGACTAAGGCAATCTAGTGTAGTTCACGTGAGGTCAATTCTGTTGAAGTCAATCCTCTTCATAACATAAGTGTCACATGCGATACAAGTGGTGTTTATCTGTTTATGTGATTCTCTGGGGAAATACTCTAAACTAGAACGCTATGGACTTTCCCCATTTCGTCTGTTTTCCCAGAGGGATTTTGTACATCATAATAGTCTAGTGATTGCAAACAGCCTGTTTTCGGCTATAAAAATTAAGTAATTAATCGCATTCCTGGATGATTCCTGCATTGCTGAATGACGCGATTCGCTTGCGTGTATTACCCTGCATTCAGATCACGCAGCATACACAAGCTCACTTATTTACTTGACAACAATCCCGGATTGCTGTATCAGTCAAGGTCACTGGTTGCACTCAAACAGTGTAACACAAAACACTATTAAATTACAGATCAGGCCAGAGATTAGCAAATGATTTAGTTATACAACTCAGTCACTTCTCGTCTCTCCTATCATTTACATCAATATCATTTACATTGAGGTGGAGATGGAGCTAAACAAGCTAACCAGTAATCAGGAGTATGCTGTTATTTTTATGCTAAAATCAGATTTTATTTTTGTTCGCTTAAACGCTCACTTATTTTATAAAACTCAAACTCTTGTCGTGCTCACACTGTATTTCCTGTGTGTGTTCAATATCACAACACGTACAGTATCAGTCATAAGCTTTTTATTTTATTTTTTTTACATTCTGACGACCTGTTTCTGATAGACTCCTTTTAATGTTTTATGCGTACTGGTGTGTCAAACACCTATGCGGTTTGACTCGCAGTGAGACGCGGTATTAGGCCCCTCGAGACACCACGAGGTTCCGCAGGACCGATAAGCTTCCACGAACACCGACCAAAAAAGTTTATTTTTCTGTAAGTGAAGATTGGAAATGTAATCACCATGCCAAACTCACGGTTAATTGCAATGAGGCCATCACGTAAATCTGTGTAGGTGAGATACAGTAGGGGTGTTGCACTTTATTCAGTTGTTGCATTTATCTTGGCATAAATTAATTGTGCATCTGTGTTATTTTTATCAGCATATGGTAAATGTCTCTCACATACACATGCTAAAAACTAAAATACATACTATTGTCTGATCAGAGACAGATTGGGCTTCTAATTGGGCTGTTACACAGAGCAGAAGCTGCAGAGGAGTATACTGGATGTGTGTAAAGACTGAGCAATAAACCCTTTGGCACCAATAAATTTACACTGTAAACTATATATTTAATAACAAACTACCTAACATGGTTACGTTTACCTTATGCTGATAAATTATTATTAATAATAATAATAATAATAATAATAATATAAACTAACACGTTATGAAGTTCTGTAGAGTGTCCAAAATGCACAAGTGCTACTTATTACTTATGTTTATGTTTTAATATGTTTAACAACTTTTCACTTTATTTAAATTAAAATAGGTAAAGGTGACTTTTATTTTAAGTGCAACCAGTGTTTTTTCTAGAAAGAAAAAAAAAATAGAGAGAATCACGTGAGAGAATCGCGTAGGAAAAAAATTTTTGATTCACATTCTGTCAGGAATCGTGCAGCCCTAACCCCAAGTACACCTTGGTTTGTCCTGGAGTACCATGAGGAGGAGTAACACACCTAATATTACCAGCAAATAATTTTGAATGGGAGTTTGAGTCATGGCTGTGCAGTGGGCATCAAATTGGACAAAGTGGATGTCAAATTTGCAGTATGCAAATTTTTTTTAATGACAAACCTTATTCGCCACTTACTGTATGTACAACGCAGCGTGAAAATCACTCAACCACCTACAGCTGAAGCTCAAGCCTTAATCTGACTGAAGCAGCCCAGATTTACCTTACCGCTCCATGCATGCGGGCTGACAGTGAGCGACTACTCAGCATGGCTGTACACATTCTGTATGATAGACTTTCACAGAACAAAAACACAGAAATTCTGATATTTATAAAGAAATGCCTGCTCTCGCTGCTTACTAATGAGTTCCCATGATTGGCCTGCCAGATACGAAGTGACTATTGTGATATTTGTGTTTATTTAAATTGTGGCTGAAACATTCCTCGAGTAACTTGAGTAATTCGATTACAAAAAATGATCAAGGCAAAATCTTCTGCCTCGAAGCTTCTTTCAATTAATTTTAAAAGCTTGCGTTATGTTTTTGCGCAATTGTTTGTTTTGGCGTTCCGGATGCAAGCTGTCAGTAGACACCGACAAAGAAGAAGCGCTTACGTCACCCACAAAGCGGAAGGAGACGCAAACAGTTAGCGGTGTATGGATTTGATGAAGTGTTCTGTTGCGGGATGCAAAATGGAAGGGAGCGATAAAAATATCAGCGAGCCACAAGAAGAAGGAAACCAGCAAGAGAAAATGACAGAAATTGTCAGTAAAGGCTTATATTATGTCTTAACTGTAAATTTAGAAACGTTTAGTTCTGAAAGTTAAGTTGCACAACTTAGTGTTTTTGTATCATTATTTATTTTATTGTGTGCCTTAGTTTTTTTTGATGCTTAAAGTCAGAATGGTCAATTTTTTCCTCTCAAGTCGAGCATAGGTAATTCTATTGGTTTTAATTTCTTTATAATCTACATTAAATAATAACAGGATGGAATAAAGTGGAACCTCAGCATACGAATTTAATTAGTTCTGTAGGCGAGTTCTTGAATTGCGATACAAATGTTTCCATAAGAAATAATGTAAATGCGGATAACCCGTTCCAGCCACCCAGAAATAATTCACTATAATTGCAGTTTTGCATATTAAAAATCCAAGCATTCCATGTCAAGAGTTCTCACAGTAAGTCGTGCCACTACGCTCGGGCTCAGAATAGAATAGACCACCCACACCACCAATCTGTCAACACAAAAATGCACGAAAAATCACTTCGCTTTTAAACGCATGCTTAAGGTAACGTTGGTATCGTAGGTTGACTCTTTCGAAACATCTTTTGCTGACTGAAAAAAAGTTCGTAAACTTGTAAAGCTTAGGTTTGCATATGTTGCCTTTCAATAACTTGAGATCTTAATTGTATTTCTGCACTGGTGCTTAGAATAGCAATAAATAAGGGTGTGTGACGAAAACCCTGATCGGAGCACCCCATTAGTTGTGCCTTTGGGGCCCATGATTCTGTCGCCAGTCTACTGGTATATATTTGATAGTTAATTTTTATGTCTTAGTGAATTATTTCTTGTAATATTGATGAGCTGCAGTGTCAGTATTTGCATAGAACTCCATAGTCATGAGGTTATTTGTTTATTATTGAGGTTTGCCTGACATGGAGTGATTTTGTGAAGCTTCCTCGACACCTGTGTAAGATGCAAGATTTTTTTTCTTGCCCACTTGGCAGTGTGGGTGTAAAGTCCCCCACCCCCGTGAGATCCAGCTAGAACTGGAAATTTCTTGCTACTGCTGGATTGCTGCCCACTCCCACAGCCCAGCCTCTGTAAGCATTGCTTCCGACTGACTGAGTGTGTGTGTGTATGTGTGTGTGAGAGGGAGAGGGAGAGATGGGCCTGTGGGCAGTGCAGAGATGTAACCGAGATGACAAAAGGAAGCTGTGTGTATAGCAGAATATCCAGGAAAGGTTGTTCCCGGTTAATTATTAATGCTAAGACACACTACTATTATTGCTGAGACACTACATTTGGTGTCATATGTCTGGGGAAACCTAAATGGCTTTAAAGAATGTGTGGCTGGCCTTTAAATATTCTGCACCAAAAGGGGATATTCCTTGATAATTTCTCTTCTATTTATTTCATGAGCAATAGGCAATTTTATTTACATAAGCTAGGTCCTTTATTTAGATCAGGCCTACAAAGCAGTTTGAAGAAGAATGAAACCAAGCTGTGAACTGACTCTATTTTACAAAAAAAATAATAATAAATGTGGACTCCTTTAAGATCCTTATGGTTATCCAAATAGTGGCAAAGTAAAATTAGGTTTTCAGGGCGGTTTTGGTAATTTCTAAAAAAAAAAAAAAAAAAGATCAAAGCCAAAAGTCTGGACACCCCTTCTAATTTCAAGGCCTTTCCTTATTTTTATTTCTTTTTACGTTGTAAAACAATGCTGAAAGCATCCAAAATATGCAATAAGTTTCTTTTGAACAGTTGATATTGAAATGTATCTGCTACTTACTGTATGCTCTGTAAAGCCTCCAATTTGAGGTGCTGTTTGGTGTTTGGTAATTTTTGAGGCTGGTAACTCTAAATCAATTTGATTTGGCTGGTGCCTTGGCAGGTGCCAAGTTTTGCTGGAAAATCTCCATAAAGCTGGTCAGCAGAGAGAAGCATAAAGTGCTCTAAAACTTTGTGGTAGACGGCTGCGCTGAATTTGGACCTGATAGAACACAGTGTGTAGCCTACTGAACCAGACTGAGAGCCCATTGCGAAGCTCAGGAAACCCTTGCAGGTGTTTTGGGTTAATTAACTGATTAGAGTGTGACACCATTAGTCCGTGAATTTTGAATCTTTTCACAAAATTTCAAATTCAAATTTTCTGAAATACTGAATTTTGGGTTTTCATCAGCTGTAAGCCATAATTATGAATATTAAAAGAAATGAACACTTGAAATATATATTAGTCTGTGTGTAATGAATCTATATAATGTATGCCAGCAGAGGACATAGCTCCCCAAACCACCACTGACTGTGCAGACTTTCACGTTGGACCTCAAGCAACATGGATTCTTTGCCACTCCTCCCATTCTTCAGACTCTGGGACCTTGATTTCCAAATGAAATGCAAAATTTACTTTCATTTAGTGGCCCACTATGCAACAGTCTAGTCCTTTTTGTCCTTAGCCCAGGTAAGACGCCTCTGACGTTGTGTCTCTTGAAGCACTGACTCCAGCTACAGTCCACTGGGAATCTCCACCAAATTCTTGAATGGACTATGTTTCACAATCCTCTTAAGGCTGCGGTTATGTCTGTTGCTTAGGTACCACATTTTTTCCTTCCATTCCACCTTTTGTATCTCACCCTCCATGTGCCGTGTCTCCATGATTGTGTAGCCTACCGACATCTGGTTATAATATACGAGTTTCACTTTTTTGGAATGAAATACTGAAAAAAATCAGCTTTTCTATGATATTCTAATTTATTGAGATGCACCTGTATATATGTAATAGGGCTGCACGATTCTTGGCAAAATGTAAATCACGATTTTTCTCCATGGGAATTGAAATCTCAATTCTCTCACCCGATTCTCGTTCTTCCAACAGAAAAAAAAACATTGATTGCACTTAAGAAAAAAAAAAGGGTTTGTCTGCACAGGACTTCCAACTTGCTTAGATTTAAATAAAAGTCACTTGTCCCTATTTAAATGTAAATAAAATGAAAAATTGTTAAACATAAATAGAATATTAACAGTTATACATAAAAAAAACTAATAATTATGCATTTTGGACATTCAGACAACTACAGGACTTCATCACTATGTTAGTTTTTATATGATTATTTTATCAGCAGACGGTAAATGTAACAGTTTTGGGTAGTTAGGTAGTATTAAAAACATAGTTTACAGTGTAGAATTTATTGGTGTCGAAGGGCTTATTGCTCAGTCTTAACACACTTCCAGTATACACCTCTCTATCTTTTGAGTCTCTGTGTAACAGCCCGAATCAACATGGCAGGTTTTATTATCTAATAATTTAAGTTATAGTCTAATTAGAACTGCACGTGCCTGTTTCTGATCAGACAGTAGTATGCAACAATCGATGAAAATGTAACACCCCTATCTCACATACGCGGTTTTGCGCAGTGGCCTTAAGTACGGTTTATCACGATTCATTGCGAGTTTTGTCGTAGTAATTACGTTTCCAATTTTTCTGCATGGAAAATGAAACTTTCAATTTTTTTTGCCCGGTCTTCGCAGAACATCGGGCAGTCACTCGCACTCGCTTGTGGTGTCAAACACCACGTCTCACCCTGAGTCAAACCGCGTAAGTGCTTTGACTGTGCGAGTTTGAGTTTGATGGAGTAAGTGAGCGTTTAAGCAAATAAAAATAAACTGGGTCAAAAAATCAGGGTGCAAAAGTCAGGGTGAGTTTTTGTCATGGAAATAGCAGCATAGTACCCCAACTCCTGATTAATGGTTAGGATGTATAGCTCAACCTCCATGTTACAAGTCATGTGAGTGACAGCGGAGTAAGGAAGAGAGATGAGAAGTGATTGAACTAAATGATTTGCTAATCTCTGTCCTGACTGGTAATTTAATAGCGTTTTTGTGTTACACTGTTTGAGGTCAACCAGTGATCTTGACTGATACATCAATCCGGGATTATTGTCAGGTTTATTGTAAGAATTGGCGTCATTCAGAAATGAGATCACACGTGTATCTGAATCGAGATCGTGATTTTTTTACCGATTAATCAGTAGCTCTAATATGTAAATTATTTATAAATTGTTTATAGGTGTTAGTCAGCTGTGTTATTTTTTTCAGCTTAGATCTGAGTCACTTTCATATGTATTGGATACCTATCCGATATGCGGTCATGTGACCTGAACGAGAACAGGCAGAACGGAATTCAGCTAACTAACTGCTTGCCGTCCTCCAGAGCAAAATCTTAAGCATTTTTTTTGGTAAACTTGCACCATTGTTTGAAATTAATGACTGGTCGCACAAACTCATAATGTGTTTTAAGCCAGATTGTGTGAGCAGA
Source organism: Clarias gariepinus (assembly GCF_024256425.1). Taxonomy (NCBI): domain Eukaryota; kingdom Metazoa; phylum Chordata; class Actinopteri; order Siluriformes; family Clariidae; genus Clarias; species Clarias gariepinus. The sequence goes on from NC_071121.1 coordinate 9,459,864, forward strand.
GATGTACCGATGTGCACATGCATGTTTTAAAAAAAAAAAAAAAAAAAAAGACAGACGCATCCAACTTAGAGTCAGATAAAAGTCACTGTAATTTTAAATGTGAATGGTCATGACATGCAAATCTGATCTGATCGGCTTTTGACTCTGACCTCATGCACATACCAACTATCCACTTTCTCTGCCAGATCTAAGTCTTAATGTCCTGAATGTCCTGATTTATGTCCACTCAACTAAAATAATAGTTGGATAAGTAACTTTCTCTTTTACTTTAAAGGTTTTGTAACATCCCTATACTGTTACTGGCCAGATAATAACAGACAGTACATACATAATGCCAGTACCATACTTCACTTCCATTGATTTTTATTCAAGCTGTAGATCATGTTCTTGACAATATAAGTAAATCCACTTAATTGCTTTAAAAAGGAGTTTTGACTATTTTGCATTTATTCTTTTTTTTTTTTTTATAAATCGTCCCATGCAGCTACCAGCACTGCTACATATATTTGTAAGTAAGACTTATGTAGAGAGGCGTCAAGGCGACTTGTAGCAAAAACCCAGAGACATCTTTTACGGTGTGAGATAAAAGGTTTTTGCAATAGCTGCAAGTAACATCAACAGACAGAATCTTGGCTTGTTTTATGTCAACTATGCTGATATGCAGATGTTCAGCCATGTTCTGTTTTTCCTGGACTAATGCCTCACGGCATGCACACATTCTTGTCACAACCGACACATGCTTTTACAAAATGTTTGACAGTCAACACTAAAAATTTTTAAGGTGCAGCATTTCCAGTTTAACCACAGCCTTGATTTGCTTGCTAGGCCTATAAATCAAGCTTCCAAGGATTTGATTATCTGAGTCTGAGCTCTTTAAAAAGCTGATATTTTCCATCCCAGTGGCTTGTGTAGCAGTTTCTTCTGCTTGCAACTCTTTGCTGTGGTTTCGAGGCAAATGAAATTCTTAGCAGTATTTGCATAGCCTTTATGGTGGGAGTCACATAATGGCAAATGCCTAATGAAAGTCAAACATCTGACAAGTTTAGGGAAAATTTAAGATTGTAAGATTACTTACGCTACACTAATGATGCATGGTAAACTAGGACTGCCGCGGTACTTGGATTGAATGTTATCAGCATTTTTAAGAAATTATTTATTTTATTAAACAATGGCTATTTTAGATTTTACATAGGAATCTGTCTTTTTAAGGACAGTGCTGACAAAAGTGATGTTGCAGTAAATTTGTGTGTGTGTGTGTGTGTGTATGTGGAGTAGCAGGAAGCAAGTCTGAGTGTTTGTAATATGACCCACGGCAAGTGTCAAGTGAGCTGAGAGCAGTGGTATAGAGAGCAGACCACTTTTTTTATCTTGTTCAGAGACTAGATTTAAATGCATGGCAGCAGTTTTAGCAAGACCTAAACTTGTGTGTGTCTAGTAACGAGTGATAGCATGTCAAACAAGCCAAACATCATTCGCACAAGCATCCAGACCTTCCGAAGTACCAATATGTTTGCATTTAAGGGTGATTCCCATCCCTAATACAGTGGAACCTCAGATTGCGAGTAATGCGATTTGCGAGCGTTCCGCTAGACGAGCAAAGATTTTTAAGAAATTTTGATTTGAAAAACGAACAAGTCTTGGTTTATAAGTACCAAGTATCATGTATCCCACATGCACTTTTTGTTTTGACACGTCACATGATCATAACCAATCGTTTCTCTCTCTCTTGCGCTGCGGAATTGTGCGTAATCGCCTGGTTTAAGGGATAAGCGATATCCGTGCACGTGTGTTCTGTTTACTATAACATTGTGACCATGTGTGTGCACGTAAAACTTCTTTTATTTTGTGTTTGTATGCGTGTGTGTACAGCGCACGCGTACTGTTTATTATAACACGTGACGTGTGTGCATGCGTGTAAAGCAAAAGAAAGTCTCATTAACAAGGTTAAAGATCCATTTTCATTCTCTCCCTGTGTCAGCATGCCGATCTGTGTGTGCGCGTAATTTGACACCGTGCCCCTTCACACACACACCCACACTCAGAAATCACATACACAGAAACACTCCTCTGTCGCAATTCTTTTCAAAGGTAAAATGCAGGTTGATTTGTTGTTTTTTGTTTTTTTACTTTACAGCATTGATTTTGTTAGCATGCGCTCACACGAGACTTATTAGCGATGTTCCTTGCTAATTTTTCCGATAAAACATTCTTTCAGTTAGTGTGTGTGTGTGTGTGTGTGTGAAACTCAAATAAGAGAGGAGTAAGTGTACTGTGTAAGACGAGAAGAGGGGAGGAGCTGCTTTCATCTCTCCTCTTACTTTAGCTTCATACACATACACAAGCACACACACACACCCACACACACACACACATACACAGCGTCTGCCCGCATAAACGAAAACCCTTATCTGTTGGGATTTATGTTTACTTTTTTAAAAGGTAAAGTGCAGGTTAATTTGGTTTTATTTTTACTTTATATTTTGTATTAATTATTTTTACATATTTATTTTTTTTGTCTGTGGAGCGAATAATTTGTGTTTCTATTATTCCTTATGAGGGAATTCGCTTTGATTTACATGTTTTGAAATACAAGCCCGCTTCAGGAACGAATTATGCTCGTAATTCAAGGTTCCACTGTATAGAGAACTTGGCAATACTATGCCATAGCATAGCAGTATGATTTTCCAGGTATTGTATTTTATTAACAAATGAAAATGATTACCATAACTTTTTCCCCTCAACTACAGAAAGTCTAGTGAGTATTTAAGTATGAAAAAATATCAAAATTTAGCCACATGTACAGAGCTGAAACTGCTGCACATAATTTCAGACAGTACATTAAACATTACAATATGATCTTCATCAATACACCATATGATGGTGAAAAAAGCTGATAGATATGTGATTTTGAAAAAAAAAATACTTTTTGTTATTTTAAAGACTGATCGACACTGCAAGGCAATGCAGAAGGTAGTGTAGGTGCCTTATACATTTCTTGGGGTTGCCAGACCACACATTAAGAACAATATCCATAGTCTAGTAGTTGGTACATTATGACAAAAACATAACAAACTAATTGAAACATATCAATACCTGAAATTAAGTACCAATGCCATTGCAAACCAGAAGCATAACTTCTGGTCTCAATTTATATATGAAAAAATAGATGGAATTACTCTCATTTTTTAAATTGTCTTGTAGATTACAGTGGTGCCTATACACACAAGAAAAGTTTTCTTCTTTTCTACTGTGACTTGTCTTTTTGTGGGAAAGTGTGAAAAAACAACACCTTTTGTTTTCACATTTTGTATTTCACACCACTAACACTGTATTCAGCAACTAATCTTCTACTGACTCATTACTGTTGATGATGTTAAAAAAGTTGTGTAAATGGGTGAAGGGTTTTAAAGCAAATATTGCAAACAATGGTTCTTGTAAATAAGAGCTATTTAAAAGATGCTTGAAACATTATTTGCACCATTTGCGCTGAAGGCATCAATCTCTTTACATTAATCTTTTTTAAACAGTTGATGTTGAGAGCTCTGCTACTTATGCTTTGTAAAGCCTTCATAACGTCTCTAATCTGAGGTTCCATTAATTAATGATTTCTAAGGCTGGTAACCTGGGATTTTCTTCATGAGGCCAGCTTCATCATGGTACTTGATGGGTTTTGCGAACACACTTGATAATACTGTCCTGTTCTTGCAAGAACTATTCCAGAACAGCTGATCTTTGTGTCTTAAAATAACAACTGACTGTTGTTATTGCTGTTGCCATGTAATTACAGGAAATATAATTTACAGGAAATGGTAGTAAATAAATCAAAACTTGTTTTCAAAACTTTGACTGGTGTGTCAAAACATTTGATTGGTACAGTATATAAAAAAACGAAGCCGCTGGAATTTGTATGAAAGAAGAAGTAGGTGCATCAACCAAAGTCCTCAGAAGAACTGTGGGTGGTTCTACCGGGGGCTCAGTAAAATTTCGTAGTTAATTTGTTTATAAAACTACACAAGTTATACCTGAAACTAAAGGGTCCTTAAATTGTGCTCATACCAAGTACTGACTTTGTTTAATTGATTTTTATATTTTTATTTACTGAGCTTTATATGTTTTTTGTTGTTTGTTTTTTAAAGGCATTTTTGCTGAACAGCATTTATTTGCATATGCCTAAGACTTTTAACAGTACTGTAAAATAACACCATAACAGAAGTCAACTTGGGGTTTTATTTCCAAATGCAGGTTTTCCCCATTTACAGAATGGTGTTAAATAAGCATGGCTGTGCACAGCATCAGTAATAAACAAACTAAAACTTCCTACCTGTGGACATACAACATTCACCCAAGGTAGCAGTGTAGCATGTTGCAACAAAATCAAAAACAAAATCAAAACAAAGTTGGTATGCAAATGCTACCAAATTAATATCCTAAAATAGATGTTACTTTTTCTTTTATCTTAGCAAAAGTAAAAACTGAATTAACCCTTCATGCTGTATTAAACCACCGAATTATTATTTAACATTATCATACTACTATGATTTTTTTAAATATTAAGCTGCTTCCATAGAAAATTGTGATAATAGTCCTGCACATTTTGAAGGGATGAATATGCTGAAGATGATTACGTCAAAAGAAAACTAAAAGAAAAATCAATAAATGAAAATGAGAATGATTACAAAATAAGGATTAATGTGTTGTGTTATTTTAATCTTCTCAAGCTCTGCAATAATTTAAGTTTAAGTTTGACATAAAGTTTAAATGTTGAATAATTACACTGAATATAAACATGTTTTTTTTTTTTTGCTTTAAAATAGTGAATCCAGTAGCAGCTCCAGTGACGAGTCTCCAGCTCGATCTGTTCAGTCAGCTGCTGTACCAGCTCCTTCTTCTCAACCTCTGCCTCCACTGGATAAAGATGAGCCGCGCAAGAGTTTTGGTATCAAAGTGCAGAACCTTCCTGTGCGTTCAACAGGTAAACTTTTAAAATGATTCTCAGATCATGTCGCTGAAGGTAAACGTTTGTGACAACTTGAAAACTTTTTATTTAAATTTTAATGGGTTTTTTTTAACGAAATTCCAGATACAAGTCTGAAGGATGGTCTTTTCCATGAATTTAAAAAGCATGGAAAAGTGACATCAGTTCAGATTCATGGTGCCTCAGAAGAAAGATATGGACTTGTCTTTTTTCGTCAGCAAGAGGACCAGGAAAAAGCTCTAAGTGCATCAAAGGGAAAGCTCTTTTTTGGGATGCAAATAGATGTTACTGCTTGGACTGGCCCCGGTGAGGTTTTTTTTGTTTGTTTTTTTGTAGCATTAAGGAATAATAAAGAAATTTAACAAAGAATGTTTAAACGTATACAGACAAAATTATTTTGTTTCAGATAAATCTGCTAAAAAATACGGTTTTAATATTTAATATTTCAGTATAATATTTTATTAAACTGCATTGTCTTGTCAAAAAAAATAAATCATACCCAATGCTATGTAATTTTAATATTAGAGATCAGTAATAGACAATACTGTGCAAAAGTATTGACCCACCCCTGATTTCTTTATATTAAATTAAATGGAATAATGTAGATTAAACTAAAGAAATGCGAACAATTTTTTTTTTGTGACAGACTACAAAGATTAAAGATACAATTTATAAAGTGGTTGTTTATGTAACAACCTTAGCAGCAACCTCATTTCCCCACTCGTCTGGTCCAACCACTCCACATTACCAGTGCTGATCATCTGTAATCATTTGCACCAATTTCTCCGTTCATTCCTTAAGTTAGATGTTTTTTTGTTTGTTTGTTTGTTTTTTTACACTTTAATGATTTATAGGTCATTATTTGACAAACATTTCTGTAAAACTTGTCAGGTACAAGGACCTGACTGAAAATGAGAGACCTTTAGGAAGCCTGGGGAACTTTTCCTCAAAACTAAACTAAAAATTAAAATACAAGAAAGTCTGGCTCTTTGGAACCAAAAATATGAAGAAATGAGGGGTGGCTCAAGACTTTTGCACAATACTGGATAACCGTTTATCATATGAAATATTTCACAAACATTGACATATTGTTCTTTACATGATTTCACAAAATGAATACAACTTTATCATATGTATGTACAGTGGAACCTCGGATTACGAGCTTAATTCGTTCCGGAAGTGGGCTCGTATTCCAAAACACTCGTAAACCAAATTTTATTTTCCCATAGGAAATAATAGAAACTTAAATTATTTGTTCTACAGCCCAAAAAATAAATACATAAATATAATTAATACAAAATAAAACAAATTAACCTGTACTTTACCTTAAAAAAATGTAAAATTAAACCCCGACAGATAAGGGTTTTCGTTTGTGCATGCAGAGTGTATGTGTGTAAAATGTGCGCGCACGTGCACACACACACACACACACACACACACATTAACGGATTGACCGTTTTTAAAACCATTCAAAAATTAGCAAGGAACATTCCTAGTCACACTCACGTGAGCGCATACTAACAGGATCACTGCTGTAAGTAAAAAAACAAGAAAAAACAAATTAAACAGCTTCTCACCTTTGAAAACAATCGCGACAGAGAGATGTTTGTGTGTTTATTTGGCAACCTGAGAGGAGGGGGGATGAAGGGGGGCTCGCTCGCGATTACGGCCCCTTTCTCTCAGGTTGCCAAACAAACACACAAATTCTCTGCCTTACACAGACTCAAACACACACTCTCAAAAACACTGCAGGCACTAAGACCCAGCAGGGGAGACAATGGGTCTCGGCTTTACAGCTCCCCTTCTCTCAGGTTGCCAAATAAACACACAAACTTCTCTCTGTTTTCAAAGGTGAGGAGCTGTTTAATTTTTGTTGTTGTTGTTGTTGTTGTTGTTTTACTTTACAGTAGTAATCTCGTTAGTATGCACTCACGCGAATGTGACTAGCGATGTTCCTTGCTAATTTTTAAACGGTTTTAAAAACGGTCTCTCCGTTAATGTGTGTGTGTGTGTGTGCACGCGCACACGCACATCTCACACACACACACACACACACACAGCGAGTGTGTGTATTCACCCAGCAGGAGAGACGATTACCTACAATTCTGCTGCAAGAGAGAGAAAAACCGTTGGCTCACTTGTGATAACGTAACGCTCGGTGTTATAACAAGAAGCGCATGCGTGTAACATGATACTCGGTGCTCGTTAACTTAGACAATGCTCGTTTTTCAAGTAAAAAATTATTAAAAATTGTTGCTCGTCTTGCAAAACACTCGTAAACCACGTTACTCGTAATCCGAGGTTCCACTGTATATTGCAGCATTTGTGCTTATTGTCTGTATATCTGTTTTTGCATGTAGAGACCGAAAGTGAAAATGAGTTCCGGCCACTTGATGAACGGATAGATGAATTTCATCCGAAAGCTACACGAACACTGTTCATTGGAAACTTAGAAAAGACCACAAGCTACCATGACCTGCTCAACATTTTTCAGCGCTTTGGGGACATTGTCGTAAGTTGAATTTTTTTTACTTTTTAAACAAATTAACATAAAACTTTGGAGTCTTTAAAATGTGTCCAGCTAACATACTGTACAATTTAGCTGTTATCCCTAAAATTCCTTTTTTTGTACTTATGTTCCAAATAAGTTGTTTCAGAGTCTATATTTTTTAAATGCAAATGAGCTATTCTGTTTGAGTTCTCATTTGATTTAAGGCATTTACCAGCAATTTTACACATTTCTGAAACATCTTCTTTTAACTTGTTTAATGATATAAACATTTTTATAAAACAACTAAAAATGCAGCCTAATCTTCTGTCACATTTTAAGGTTAGCTATATTAGTAAACTAGTTAGCTGGCATGCTAGGATTATTGTAACAGAAGTTTGAGTTACTTTTTGTAAGGCAAAGTTTTATTTCCTTCTGGGTATAAAATGTCTGGGACATGTTTTTCTGTTACAGTGAGCTCTGTAACTTTTATAAATAACCAGGTTAGGATTGAGAAGGCAATCAAATTTACACACTTTCTCTGGTACACACTGACTGTCACTTAAAAATGACTAGCATGAAGATTTATTCTGCTTTGTCATGCAATATAAGCTTCTGGTAGTAAAATTTGCCTCCCAGTATAGCTAAATTCAACAAACCAACTTGCTTAACTTTATAATTAGCAACTCTTACAGCATCAGGATCTGAAGTCGAGTCACAGACAGGTGGAATAATTCCACATTTAAACTCCCCCTAAAACAGTGGGGATAGCTATTAGAATATGTCCACTGAAAATAAAAGATAATTTCTTTACTCCTTGGGAGGGTGGGAGTTTAGTGTTTAGTTTTTTTTTATAGTGAACATCAGAGCATTGGCAGTTCCTTGCTTTTAGCTGTGACAGGCTGTGGTTCCCTCCAGTCTGCTGTAGGCAAAGTAAAAATGCCGACTCATTGGATGAACTGAGCTCCCAGTTGGAGAAATGCCTTTGTCAAATTCCTACTACTTTATTTATTTCATTTATTAACTTTTTTTTTTTACAAAAAAAAAAGGGAAAAAAAGAGGGGATATTTTTTCCTCATATTTTTGTGTGTATATTCATACATACTGGAAAATACTAAAATACTAAAATATCGGACAGACACAACAGCTTCCCACACAAAGTGCATGCATACTGTATACGTATTATGTTATTTCTCTGCTACTATACTATTTTATGGTGCTTCCACCGTGTTTATTATTAAATGCATTTATAGCCTCAAAAGTGTGCTCTTTCATGGTCCTGTGGTACGCGCACAGCACATTGACTAGAGTTTGAATCCCACTCAAGCCATGAGTTTGGTATTAATAATGTTTTAAAGTCATTTTGCAACATTGTGTTATGAGTATTTGTTATCCTATTGTTATGTAATTAACATTGTTCCGATGTCATTTCATCAAAGTAATTTTAGACACAAATGTTGTCTTAATGTTTATAACATTGCCAAATGTTTTTCGATGATTTCTTGAGTTAACTGAAACTAAAAATACTTATCATTATTGTGATACATGTTTGCCTCATCCATCCTCTGCAGGATATTGATATAAAGAAGGTAAATGGTGCCCCTCAGTATGCCTTTCTGCAATACTGTGACATCGCTAGTGTCTGCAAAGCAATAAAGAAAATGGATGGAGAGTACCTTGGGAGTAATAGGCTAAAGGTGAGAATGTGTACCTTATTATTAAGTCTGGAAAAATATTCAAGAGATCTGTTGTTGCTTTCTATAGTTGGTCAAGTTCAATCCACTCATCTAACATAGGTGTGTTGTTTTTTATATGACGTGGTTATGTAATACAAGTCTCTCAGTCTATAATTGTTTTTATAGAAATGTGGTGGTGATTGGACTGGATAGTACAGCAGCCTCATCTTTGCGTTTACATGTGACATCTAAAAATAAATAACAATTATTGTTTTCTTTGTTTTACAGTTAGGATTTGGGAAAAGTATGCCTACTACATGTGTTTGGTTAGATGGCCTGGCTTCCAACATTACAGAACAGTATCTTACAAGACATTTTTGCCGTTACGGACATGTTGTTAAGGTACTCATTCTTCTTAAGAATAATCTCAGTTTAATCTTTTAAGTGGATCCTATTTCTCATTCTTCATTTCTTGGCTTCACTAGGTTGTATTTGACAGACTGAAGGGAATGGCTCTAGTGCTTTATAATAATATTGAATGTGCACAGGCTGCAGTAAAGGAAACCAAGGGTTGGAAGATTGGTGGTAACAAAATTAAGGTGCACAAACAAATTTGGTTATAACATGTCTTTACAGTTAACTTACATTTAATGTATTTTTCATTTGCAGTTTTAGTGTTTTTAGCAATTGATATTCTTCTTTTAGGTTGACTTTGCCAACCATGAGAGTCAGATGGCTTTTTACCGTTCAATGCAGGCTTCTGGCCAGGACATCAGAGATTTTTACGATATCCTTTCTGACCGTCGGTTAGTGAAATTGTTACATCATTTATTTTTTAAATGTTAGGTTACTATAATAAAAAATGTTTTAAAAACATCTAATAGCACAATTTTTTCCTTTTTGCAGAGATGAACGGAGGCCAATCTATCATGAATTCTCCACTGAACGAACATGCTACGAAAATGTAAGAACAACGGGAACATACGCAGAAGAGCTGCGTCGCAAATATTCTGCCAGAAGTCGAGAATTTTATACTGAATGGGATCCCTACACGGCAGACTACTATGACCCAAGATATTATGATGAGCCTTGTGAATTCAGGGATTACCGAGACGCTTATGAGCAAGACATAAGAAAATATAGCTACATGCAGCGAGAACGCAATAGAGACAGAGAACGCTTCGAAACAGACAGGGAACGTGATCATAGTCGACGGACAGCTGAACACAACCAAAGTCCATCTCTTCCACGTCGTCCTTCTAGCCCGACCGCTTCCCCTGTTCTATCAGAACGCCTAGTCAGTGATTCTGAACATCTTATTTATAGTCGTTCATCTGAGAGAAGTGGTAGTTGCAGCTCAATATCTCCACCACGCTTTGAAAAGCCAGACAGAATTTGTTTGGACCGTTACAGTAAAACTGACAAGCTTGAGAAGGAAAGGGCACTCTTTGAAGCAGATCGTGGAAATGGGGGAGAAAAGGAAAGGCGGGCCGGTCGTAAGGAAAAAGGAGAAAAGGACAGAACTGAGAAGCACAAATTAAGAAAGTTAAAACTTTCATCTCCTAGTATTCCATCATCTGAGACAGACCCTGAACCTGACAGAGAGACTAGCCCTGATACAGCTCAGCATAACTGTAGCAAAACTCTGGCCAAAGAAAAAGAATCTGGAAAAGGAAGACTAGATCTTCCACCTTGTGTTGTTCATTTGACACGTGTCAAGGAAAAGGAAGGAAAGTTTATTGACCATGCTATTATTGAGAAACAAAGAATAAAGGCTACCAGTGATCATATCAGTTCTCCGACGCCACCATCTTTAGCTGATCACAAGTCTATGTTGCATCGTGTAGAAATGCAAAGTAGAGAGGTCCTTAAACATGGAAAATCTCCAAAAGATAAATGTTTGGCTAGCCAAGTAGAGATTATAGACAAAGAAGGCAAAATCAAGGGCAGAAAATACCTTAAAGCTGAGCCTGTATTTGAAAAAAACAATTCTGATGCTGATCGCTTGGCTGCTCGAAAGAGACGCTTTGAGGAAGAAACAACAAGAGCTAAACGTCTGAGAAGAGTTACCCAGGATGAAGATGAAGGGCGATTAGGACTGAAGTGGCTGGGCAATCATCATTTCTCCAAGGGGCTAGAGGAGGACAAAAAACTTGCTCAACATGAGCCGTCCACGCGAGAGAGTAGAATTGATAGGAAAGAGTGTCTGGTTACTTTAAGTACCACAAGCGAAGACCCAGAACCAGAAATGAGCAAAAAACTTGGTCACAATGTTGATCTGCAACTTAAAGAACATTCAGAGGATGAAACAGCTCCTATAAATGATCTTGATCAGAAGATGCCAGGGGTTGGAGGAAAGAACCAGCAGTGCCTCAGTCCTAAGGTGTCCGAAGACAGAGACTTAGAAATTGAACAGCACTTAATTAACCTTAAAGGCCACTCTGCAATAGAACAAATAGATGCAGTGAATAGTGAAGAAAGGTTACTCTTCGACCTAGACCACTCACAAAGCTGTAGGAAACAAATGGAGCAAAGCCGACGTCTCCAGCAGCAGCTAAAAGACTCAAACACAGATGATCAAAATATTGTGGGAGGTAAAACCTTGCTGGATGTTACTGATGTTTCACCTCCTCTCAAACCAAAGGGGTCCGAAGAATTTTATTATCATTTTATCACTAATAAAGAGTGTAGTTATCAAGATTCTGGTCAACTAAGTGATGATTCTGAAAGGAATGTTACCTCTAGCTTAGTTGATCAGGATTTGCCTGCTGACTCATTACATGTGAATGCCAACAAAGCAAAAAACAAACTCAAGCCAGAAAACAACTCACACTGGGATGGATTTAAATGCAATAATCACAACAGTGTTACAGACTTCGAGTTATTCAAGGCTAAGAAATCACAGATTTATAATGAAGGTCTGGGTTGGGAAAGTAAAACGAAAGAAATGAGTTTTCCCAGCACCATTGTGAAGCGTGAGAGCATTAGAAAGCGCCTTGTACCTGAACTGGAGCCTGGAGAGGTTCGATCAGACTCGGACGATGATTATGATGATGGTGACTACGCACATATGTCACCAAAGATGGACACTTCCCTTAAAAGAGAATGCGAAGGGAAAATTTTGGACCTCAAGCTCTCGGGTTCCTTAGAAAAAAACAAGTTTTATGAATTTGCACTGGATAAGACAATAACCCCAGATACAAAGGCCTTGCTAGAGCGGGCGAAATCGCTTTCATCATCAAGGGAGGATAATTGGTCTTTCCTTCGCTATGATTCACGGTTCACAAGTTTTCGAAATTGCACGGACAAAGTGAAAGTTGAGCCGACACCTAGACCTATTCCATCTTGGTATATGAAAAAGAAGAAAATACGGTCCGACTCTGAAGAAAAGCTTGATGACAAAAAACAAGACCCGAAGCGAGATGAACAAGATAGTGGAGAACTATTTGCCTCTCGTTTTCTGCACAGCTCTATTTTTGAGCAGGACTCAAGGCGTCTTCGGCATCTCGAACAAGACAATGATCCTGAGATTGGAATCGATAAAGAGAAGGCTACGATCACTGTAGAAACAGTTGAGCCTCTGGGAGCAGACCTTGTGCAGGAGCCTATTGTGCTCTTCCATAACCGATTTTTAGAGCTACAGCAAAAACAAGAAAAAGACCATGAGTCCCACTTTTCTGAAAAAAACAGTGAGCCTGAGACAGTTGAGAAAAATGCTCCACTAGATCAAGAAAAAAATCAGTCCCCCAAAGAACCTGATGCTGGGACTGGATTTAACTCAGGAAGTCCTTCGTTATCGGAATGTCTACTCAACCCCACAGAAACGCATGTGCGCCAGAATAAGCCAGCCTCTCCCATTACAGAGTCATCAGTTATAGATGAGAAAATTGAAGATATTCAAATAGTCTCCAATCAACTGCCCCAGGCAGTTAATGACATTAAAACAGCTCTTGCCGAAAACACACCGCCTTTGACCAAGATGGACCATACTGAAGGGGAAAATTGTGAACGAACAGAAAATGCAGTGAACACTTTGGCTGTGGAGCAGAATGTTGATCTAAAACCTACCTGCTTAATTAATTTGGATACGGAGTCTGATCCTGCTAAGTGTTTTTCTCCTATTCCATCTGAAATGAAAGATGCACAATTGCCTCTTAAAGTAGAGCTGTCTGAAGAGAAAATAGAATATCTTGATTGTAATTCTGAGCAGAATGTGGAGTCATCTCTGGAGATGCAGTTAGTAGTCTCTGAACCTGAGGTTGAACCAACACAACCAGCACGAAAACAAACTAAGAATAAAAAAGCTAAAGCAAACTCCTCAGCATTATCAACTATGCTGCCATCTCAACCAGCCAGCATTGAGAAACCAGCAATACGGAAGAGTGAACGGATTGACCGAGAAAAGCTGAAAAGGTCATCATCTCCAAGAGGAGAGGCAACAAAAACTATATCTGACTCTAAAACTACTTCCAAGTCTCCTGTTTATGCAACAGATATGGAGCAGGTCACCGATCCAAGTGTGTCCCATGGTAGAACACGACAGCGTCGGAATGTTCGTTCCGTCTATGCCACACCACATGAGGATGAAGCACATCAACAACAAGGCAAAGATTTTGCAGAATCTTCACGTTCCATGCGCAAGCGTGTTGATAAAGAATCCGTACAGCAGGATGTATTGACTCCACCAGCCAACACAAGGAGAGGCCGTCCACCAAAAATACGTAAAAGGATGGATGATGTTACTTCTATGAAGGGGGAGCAGAAAACATCTGAAGACGATGACAGTCATGTCAAAGAGGCTGGAAGAAGTGGTGAAATTACTAAAGTTACAGAGGGGTGGCGTTCACCTCGGTCTCAAAAGGTTCCGGCAATAGTTAAAGCTGGACAGAGCAGAAAACCAGCAAAAACAGACAAACCATTAGAAGATGATGGTTCTGAAATCTTAAAGTCTCAAGATAACGTAAAAGATGAGTCTTCCTTACTGGAAAAAGTGACAAAAAAGTTAGAAATGGATCCAGTGGACAAACTACAGTTGTCTGAGAAAAATGTGAAGGTCAAGGTACCAAGATTGACACGTAATACTAAAACGGTTCATTCAGTTAATCTTAAAAATCTTGTCATTGATCTTAGTGGTGATGCAGTTAATGATGCACTGTATTCTGGAGATGAGAATAGTCAGCACTGTCAAGATCCTTCAAAGAAAGCCAAAGCAGAATTATCTGAGAAGGAAGAGTCTAGATCTAAGTCTAAAAATGTAGATGATCTCAGCCCAGATAAAAGGGCAGAAGTTCTTTTAGATGGGGAACCTACTGCTGAACCAGAGGCAGTGTTCCTTGCCCAGCAGATGGAATTAGAGAGAGCAGTGGAAAAAATTTCTAATCTAGCAGTTGAACAACCAGCACCATACAAGGAACCTTCTTCTCAACCTCCTGTTGTATTGACACCTGTTGTAGCAGAGTCGGATCAAACTGAGGTAGAAAAGCCGGCCAATCCTTCAAGTGAAACTGAGCTTGCTGCTGCAATTGATTCGATTACTGCTGAGAATATTTCTGCTGATGGAGATGGATTTCACACTCCTCCTACATACACATCACTCCTTCCAACATCAGAGTCACTTATCTTGCCTGCTTCGAATGAGGTCATAGAACCAGAGACAAACTTGGTAATAAAGAACATAAGGGATTTTGGGCCAAGTAGTAATTTGGCTTCACATTTAAAGTCGTCTCAACCAACAGATGTTACTGAAAGTCCACCATCTGAGATACCCAAGAAGGGAGGAAGACCTAGACTTAAAACACCAAAGAAATCCAAAGCTCGAAAAGTTTCTGCCAACAAAAAATCAGATGTAATATCACATACAGTATTGGAAGCAGTTAAACTACCAGAGTCAATTCCTGAAGACATGCAAACTACCAATCCAAAAACAGCCACTTCCGCTGCAGCAGCTACTGTAGTCACTGTGGCTGCTGCATGTAAACATGACGTTGCATCCGTTGTGACATTAAACACTCCAAAGGAGGCAGAACAACCTGCTATAGACCAGCCTGAACCTCAAGAATCAGCCTTCCATTCTGCAAGTAATAGTCCTTCATATTTAAGGTCATCAGATGCATCATCAGAACGAATAGCACCAGTTCTTACATCACCTTCAACTTGCCTAAATGTGACACCATCTCATGTAGCTAAGGTGCCTCATACATCCCCAGACTGGGTAACCAGGACAGAAGAGAAGGTTTTACCACTTATGCACAAAGTTGCTGTAGTTGCATCAGCACCAACTGTGGTAGTAGGGGGTCACTCTGCAAACACTGCAATTCCCCCTGACACAAAAGCCTCTGATGTTGATCCCAGCTCTAGCACCTTAAGGAAGATTTTAATGGAGCCAAAATATGTGTCTGCTTTAAACAGCAGTTCAGTGCCAAGCACACTGCTTACAACATCATTAACAGACCCCAGAATGTCCCAGAATGAAAGTCTCCCTGTTATAAAATCCTCAGTACTTGTAGATAGACCCAATCCTGTAACCCCAGTAACACCTCAAACAGTGCCTCCACAACAACCCCCTCCACAACCCAGTGAAACCTTGAATATCTTTAAGGAAAAAATGGGCAATACAGTTATCTCATCTTCTGCTACCTCTGTCATTAGTCGAATTCCAATGCCCTTTGATTTTGACAATACCCCTCATATATCTTTGAGCAACCGCAGCTCTGCATTGTCACAGCCCAAGCACAAGTATCGCTTTGGCGTGAATGATACCAATACAAATAGATACCATGGGCTTTCAAATTCTGATATGGGACGACCTTCTGATAATACACTTAGTAACACAGGATCAGGTCCTGGTTTGAGGGTAAACACCTCAGAAGGCGTGATGGTACTGAGTTATTCAGGGCAAAAGACAGAGGGTCCCCAGCGTATTGTTGCTAAAATTAGCCAAATCCCACCTGCTAGTGCAGTTGATATTGAATTTCAACAGTCTGTTTCAAAATCCCATGTTAAACAAGAGCAAATTCAACCCCAGCCATCTACTCCTAAAGCATCCCAGACCACCACAGCTCCAGGACACACAGGTGCTATATTAAGCAACCAGAGGTTCAATGCCCAGCCTGTCATTTCCTCCATTAAAAAGGAAAGCCCTGTTTTTGACAAATCTGAATTATCTTCTCATGTTGGTTCAGCCGGTGCTCCTTTTCAACACTTAAGTCCCAGTCATCAGGTCTTGAGGTACAATCAGTCTATGCTGCAGCAACATCATATTAAAAAAGCACCTGTGGTAGAATCTATTTCAGTGAAAGCTGATGGTAAACAACTACAATCCTTTAGTCACAGCCCAGTTTTAAGTCCACACCCCTCCCCTTTGCCAGGAAATCATATTTCAAGTCCAGCCGCTCCTAATGATAGATTGGTCTGTCACCAAAAACATGAGTTACATAGTCCAAGGACATTGGCCTCTCCATTTTCTAAAGTTTGCCCACCTAGTACCTCAGTTGATTTGGGGGCAAACGGGCCTAACTATGTGATAAACGTACATCATCCTGAGCAGTCTGTCATCATGCACCCTCATAGTGCCACACAATCAGTCACAGTTGGTCAACTGTCACAAGGAAATGTCAGAATGAATACTCCTCCTCTATCTGGAATTAACTATGGAGTACGTACAGATTCTCTCTCCTCCCCAACCTCTGGTCCTCCACAACGCTCCACTACACCCCAGCCAGTAATAATGAGAGATAGATTATTGAAGCAACATGCGAGTGCTGGCCAGGTCAATGCAGCAAATGAAAATGATGCGCGACACTTCCATCAAGGGACATGTAGGACATCTGTGTCCCAGTTACACTCAGATGTCGTGGTAATGCAGCCTGAGTACAAAGGGATACATCATGGGGGGTTGCATCTGGATCATTACAACAGAGACTTGCGTGTACTTATGCCCCAACAGCTAACAGAGCACCCACGTGTTTCTGAAGCTCACAAGGCTCAAACACCAGAGCCTCCTTCACTGTCATCACCCTCACATACAACTTCGACGTCTTCAAAATTGCCCTCTGTTAAGAATCCACCACTGACTCTGAGAGACTCGCCAAAGGCATTAGACGTAAAAACTCATTCTCCTCATTCAGAGAATAGAGTAATTGGGCATACTCCTGGTTCAGTCATTTCTGCTCAAGGGACACAGCGGATTCACTCTGGAAGTCCTAGCTCCATGCCTGAGTTTTATAGAGAAATGCATGGCTTCCATTCCAAATTAACAAGCTCCTCGGTAATTGGGATTAACATGGCTAATTATGGCATTGCATCATCTCAGGTAAGTAATCATAGTGTAATTACATGATAGAAAATGTGGATTAGTTGTTCTTTTAATTGTCATAAAAATTCAGATTTTATTGCTAAACAATTGTATGTTGTTTTTTTCCCCGTATCAGAGTTCTCAGGAAGGTGAACATCGACCTAAAGCTGCACATATCCCATCTATCGGTCCACTTAGGGAAACATCACTTTCCATGCCGCATGTTCGGCATCCAGGCTCTGTGGATATGTCTCATGTACACCGGGTGCAGAGCGAGAACACCTCTCCTGCATACACCTCTCCAACTCGCATTACACCCAAATCGGAACTCCCTCACTCTCTACAGAAGGGACCGCAAAGTCTTACCTCGGGGCTGATTTCATTACTTCCTTCTAAACCATCTAGTATAATACTCAACAGAAAACCTGACAATGCTGGACCCCCATTGGTTGACATGGTTCAACTGTTAAAGGTAGGTTTATTATAATAGCAATACACTACTGCTCAAAAGTTTGGGATCGCTTTCTAATTCCATGGTCGGTATTCCTCCAGCTGAGGTAACTTTTGATCTTGCTTTCCTGGGAAGGTCTTCATGAAGGCCAGTTTTATCATTGTGCTTGATGGGTTTTGCAAATGCACTTGACAATCCTGTTCTTGCAAGAACTATTCCAGAAAGCCTGACCTCCATGTTTTACAATAACAACTGACTGTTGTTGTTGTTGTTATTGTTACATAATTACCTAATTCCATATGTGTTATTTCATAGTTTTGAAATCCCCAGTATTATTGTAGAATGTGAAAAATAAATCTCTAAACAAAAACAGAAATTTGCAAGTGATCCAAAACTTTTGAGTGGTAGTGTAGTTATTTGAAGCATGAAATTCTGGAGGTTGAGCATGTATCAAAATATTTGTTTATTTGTGGTTTCTTTCCTTTTCTTTTTGAGCAGAAGTATCCTATTGTTTGGCAAGGTCACTTGGCACTCAAGAATGATAGTGCTGCAGTCCAGTTACACTTTGTTTCTGGTAATAATCTCCTGGCTCACCGCTCACTGCCTCCTTCAGAAGGAGGTCCCCCTCTTCGTATCGCCCAGAGAATGCGTTTGGAAGCTTCCCAACTTGAAGGAGTTGCAAGGAGGATGACAGTAAGCACCTTTGCTTCCTTTAGCAACTAGAGTGGCAAAATCAGGCTTACATGTCCATCTATCTTTGTGGTTTCCCTCTTCCTGAAACCAAAATCCAGGCTTTGGTTGTTACGTTATGAGAGACATGGTGTAGAATGCTAAACACTGCAGAGTTGCAAGTCTGACAGTAACATTTTCTGTTCCATTTCTAGCTTGAGGATGATTACTGCCTCCTGTTGGCGCTACCTTGTGGTTTGGACCAAGACGACGTTCTCATTCAGACTCATGCTCTTAAAACCTGCTTTATCACATACCTGCAGGCAAAACAAGCTGCTGGGATCATCAATGTTCCTAACCCAGGCTCCAATCAGGTAAACAGCTGAAGAACAGTCTAACACAAAAACATTTAAACAAGTATATTTTATACAAATAGCCAGCTAGGAGTTTTTGCTCCCCATTTATACACATTACATTACAGTATTAAGTGGCGTATAGTGAATTTCTATAAATATTGACCTGATTCATTTTATACTATACTTATGAGAAGATTGTTTTCCTTCTCTCCTGCAGCCAGCCTATGTTGTCCAAATCTTTCCTCCTTGTGAATTTTCTGAGAGCCACTTGTCTCACCTTGCTCCAGACCTTCTCAAGAGCATTTTCAACATCTCACCGCATCTCATGATTGTTATTGCATCTGTGTAGGACTTTTCAGAAAGAACACGTTTACTCAAGTAAGGATTATTCCAACACCAGCTGAACAGCATTCTGAAAAGCCTCAATGGATTTAGTCCTCTAATTTACTCATGCACTCATTCCTCTTGGTTCTGTCATCAAATCTCTTATGTGCTTTCACAATCTATTTAACTCAAGGTCAAGCGTGCACAGTAGAAAATGGAGTTTTGTAATGATCAATTTTCTGATCATTTAATTTTCATTGCTTTTTTTTTTTTTTTTTTAAAGTTAATCTATGATTTTTTTTTACCACCTATATAAACTCTTTTAAACACATCGGACTGAGAAACAAATTAATTTTTATTTCATTGAAATAAGGATTGTGATTTATTATTTTTAAAAACTTCTTATGAAGATGGAACAGATCAATCATTGCACTATATTAAGGAATTTTAACAAAAATTGAAAACAAATATGAAAGACTTTGTACAGATTTGAATATTAATGTGGTGCAAATTAGATGCTCTTTCACCAGCCATGTGTGTTTGAAAATAGGGGAAAAAAAGCTGGAAAGAGAAAGTTCTTTTTTTTAATTGTTAGAAAATATTGTATAATAAATATGTTGGATGTATTGCATCTACTGTCCGGTCTCCAGTCAGAAATTTCATGGCATTAAAAAAAAAAAGAAAAAAAAGAAAAGAAACAGCTCTAAATGTATACTCATATTTCCCAAAGGGAGAGAGTAATTGTGAGTTGTAGAGTTTACACCTAATGCCTCAATAGGGGATTGAATGTACATAATTCTCTTTTTGCTCAAAACATGAGGTAATTTGGGTTTTGTGGGACTGTGTATATATTATAAATATTTAAATACTTTTAGAGCAGGCCCTATAAGTCTATAAAAAAAGTTGCCCTTGACTATAAAACTAAATTTCATCAGTATCATTCAAATTGTATTGTTTTTTAAATCAGTTCAGTGCCAAATTTTTTAAAGGGAAAAAATGTACCAAATTTTATTTTTAATACTTTGTACTTGTCACTGGATCTTTTGAAGTTCTTCTTTCACTATTACTCATTTTATATATTTGTGGTGTCTTATCTTTGTTGTTATGTTGTGTTATATATATTTTCACTGTTAAAATTTTGTCAAATATGTGACTCCTTAACGTATATTAATTTTTTTATGAATTTGCATCCTGTTCGACCTATTATTAGATAAACCTCTGAATGTTAACCGGAGTCATTGAGGTGGTCAGAATTTTTTTGTAAAAAAAAAAAAGAAATCTGTTTTTAAAAAAAAAAAGCTGTACAAATACGTTCTCACACGCCATTTCTTCTGCTGCCTGTCTCCCTGAGCCAAGATGTAAATACTCATTTATTCTGTGTATGTTGTAATTTTATTTTAACCTTATTTTATTTTCACCTTTTTCAGGGTTATGTTGTTTTGTAGAACAAAACAGTCTGAAGAAACAGAACTACGAGTAAAGCGATGCATAAATTAAACCATGTGTCTCAACACTGCAGTTTCATTATAACTGCAAATTGATGGCTCATAAAAAAAAAATGAAGGCACTTAAACTTTTTTCTAAGCAAATTTAAAAAAAGAAATCTAAATACCAAAATGAGAAAGAAATAGCTCTTAAAAGTTTTGTCTGTGATTTTTTTTTTTTCTTCATTGTTTATGAGTGTATGTTTCTGTTCCTCTGTGAGGACTTAAAAAAACATTGTTTGGAAACACTTCTACAGATCATTAAATGGTCATTCATTATCTACTTTTTGAGTGTTTGATTTATATTGCATTAAAGCCTAATTGAAATGTATTCACGGATTTATTTTGAGGAGCATCGTTTTAAATGAGAATAATGAAGTGATGAAAATGCATAATATTAGAGCTGCAATAATTATGATCCAGTAATTAAATGATCTAAAATGTGCTGGATAATTATATGTTTAGTTGGAATTACCAGTACGAAAGCATAGTACTTATTAATTACTTTCTCGTTCTAATGTGAAATAGAGACCTCACCAGATGGTGGCGATAAAGCACATCGGTAACTGTTCTCTTTTTTGGGGGGAAATCTGTGCAAGCGAAATTTCTTCTGAAGCTGTATGAATGATAAAGGGAAAATCGATAAATTATAATTATTAATGCAGTGTGCTGGTAATCTTCTATATAAGAATCCAAGGTACTATACAAGATAAAATCTAAAACTATCCATTTAAAAGCTTTAAAACATGACTTACATATTATCCTCATTCATATACATTTTTGCTCATATTCATGAAGGATGTCAGTGATTCTATGTATCCAAACTAATCACCATCTCAGGACCACCACCTTAGTTACATGTGGCAGTATCACAAGACATAGAAAACATGCAGATAGATACAGATCAGCAGCTTTAGTTCATATTTTCATCAAACAAAATAATAGGGAAGAATGTGATATTAGTGTGGTGAAAAGGTCTTGCGCCTCTAGGGTCGAGGGGCTGGTCTGTATCTGTGTTTGAGTTTGCATGTTCTCCCTGTGCTTGGTGGCTTTCTCCTGAGTATTTCAGTTTCCTCCCAAAGTCTAAAAACATGCAGAAGATTTTAATTGGCATTACTAAATTGCCCATAGTGTGTGTGAGTGTGTGTGTTTGTGTGCCCTGTGATGGATTGGCACCTTATCTTGGGTGTACCCTGCCTAGCGTCCTGAGTCCCCTGGTATAGGCTTAAGGCCCCCCAACCTGCATGGTTGTTGATACAATACAAGCTGGTTTTCATATTTAGAACAGGATGATTTCCTGGGATTTTCGTGCCCAATACTCAGTTGAGACAGAATGGTGTGAGAAACAAAAAATTATAATTTAGTGAGCAGTGACTCAGAAAGGAGGTGCCACCATGTTGATAAGAAATATAGGAGGAAAATGATCAGACTAGTTAACATTTACCGAAACTGGGCAGTTAAAGATATGGAAATACTTTGCCTTGTCTTGTTCAAGTTTTTACCTGTTCAGTTTCGTTGCACCTGGGTTTTTGCTCCAATTCTCTACAGACTGTTCGGTGTTAAAGTAAAAAGCCCAGAAGATCAGAAGTTGCTGAAATACACTACTCGAAAGAGCTCATCTGTCTCCAACATCCTTGCTCTGGTTGTTGAACCAGGAACCCTGGAGCTGTGAGGAAGCAATTTTACTGGTTTTGCCATCATGACACTCGCAGTAAAATGATTCAGTTAAAATTATACATCATGTGTTATACTACTATTAAACTGTCATGAAGACTCAGTTGAAATCATATATAATAGAATGTTCTGCTGAATGTCTTCATGGCAGACTCATCCCACAGATTTCTGCCCAGACTGGTGTCACTCTGCCCAGTTATTATCAAGCGAATCTGTATTTTTGATGCCTTAACTGTACTCTCTGTTACCTATTTTTACTTTTTTTTGGTACGGTTTGATTTTACGACTTTGTTGTTGTCTGTCTGTGTCTTAAATTAGTGAGCCTGAAATCATTAAAACAAGTGCTTTTGTCTAGAGAATATGATGGCCTGTAGACCAACGTAGAACAAAACAGAACAGGTATTGTTAAAGTTCTAATCGTTTGTTTAGACACTTGTTTAAAATGGGCTGCATGTACTTATCCTTCTATTGCTCATTTGAAATAATGGTTTTGGTCCTCTGGTACAAGAGATGGAAACAGAAACCCGGTTTACTCTATGTACACATGACTGGACAAATTCAGCTCCTCCTTCCGTCCACATCGTGCCGTGAATCATGTTCCTTTTCCCTGACTGGTGACACACCCAGGATGTATTTCTTCCTCCTACAGACGCTGTGGTCACAATCCTGAGCCGACCACGTCTCTTTTGCTCTTGCTGTTGTTCCAGTAACTATGTTAATTCTCCTGGAGCTACCCAGAGCTTTTATATGCAGGGTTTCACTAGAGATTCCCAGAACTATGTTGTCACACATCTTATTATATTCCAGGTCCAGATCCTTTACCATGGCTCTTCCCTACTGTTCTTGTATGCATTGTAGAAAGTGACTGGTTCTTACTGCTACCAACAGCCACTCGATGGCAGTATAATATAAAAACTCCTACCACTCCTACCTACTCAATTGGCCTAAGCAGTGTTAACACAAGCCAAGTTAGATAACCATCTATTTGTAAATCATCTTTCAACACTTGCTTTTATCAGATGTGATTAATCAGAAGGTGATGATTAATTTTCAATAACACCAACCCTAGAAATAGTTCTGGCTGTATATGAATATACTTAATCTTCTATGTGTGTATGGCAGACACTTTACAGAATTTAAGACCAAGAAGAAATGTATAAAAAATATTTTATCTACAAAAAAGTAAAATGTATAATTCTTTATATGGTGAAGTTTTCTGTAAAAAGATATTTACTTCACGTCTATGCTTTGCCTTTGTAATTTGCAATTTCTCTGTACGGTGGCATGTTTTTCTTTTGTCTTTTAAACTTCTAGACAAAAGACTGGTGAGGACATGGCCATATGACACATGACCATACTGTTATAATATACAGTACACTATAAAGCCAGGGGTTTGTGGGCACTTTACCATCACACACGTGCTTCTTGAATACATTGTTCCAAGTTTGGTCAACTTTGCTGTTATAATAACTTTTGTTCTGTGAAGGCTTTCCATTAGGTTTTGGAGTATGGCTATGGGGCAACTCGCACATTCACCCACAAAAACAATTGTGAGGTTAGACACTGCAGGCGAGGAGGCTTGAGGTACAGTTGGCGTCCCAATAGTTCAGCACAAAGGTGATTAGCAGGGTTGAGGTCAGGGTTGTGCGCAGGCTCTTGATTTCTTCCAGTCCAATCTTGGAAAACCATGCTTTCATGAGCCTTACTTTGCGCAAAAGAGGCACTGTCATGCCAGGACATGCTTGGGCCTGTGCATGCATCTATACAGTTGTGTGCTTTTAGCTCTGGGGCAAGAGTTTGGGAAAGGCTGGCATATGATTGTGATAGTCAGGTGTAACCCTGATGTCAAGTCGGCACACCGACCTGGTGTGAATATTTGTCCAAGGGTTCCTTATATACAACCCAAGGCCAGCTCGAAAGGCACCAGGACACCCAGAGCACATGGGGCCCAGCAGGCAAAGAGTCCCAAGGCTGCCGACTTGGCCTGCAAACTCTCCAGATCAAGCATTGCACAAACAAGTCAGAACCACAGAACCCCACACTGCAGCCCACAGCACCCAAAGTATCTGCTGCCAGACACAACGAACCTGAACTCCTGGAGGTGAAGGCTACAGTGCTAACCACTACACCACCGTGCCGCACAAAATTGAGTATATTGTAAAATATATTGAATAAAATTTGATATTATGTTATGTTAATGGTTTCTATTATAATCCACTGTATTGACATATTGTTCTATTAATTGGTCTATTTAAAAATGTCGACCTATTTTTTTATTGTGTATATGATGTAAAATCAAATGTTTATCCGTGATACCAAGCAGTATTTTCAGTAATTTCATTTTCATACATCATGTACTTCATAAAATTAAAGGAGTATTGCAGACACGGTCTATAATTTGGTAAGTAATTCTGAGATTAAAAGACAATCAGAAGGTGTAGAGCTTGCGTTTAATTACTAACCATGTAACTTAGTAATTTGAGGAGAGGGAAGAAAAAGTTGTACTTAGCAAAAAAAAGATAAAGACAAACTAAAACTGTCAAAAAGGAAGGAATTCACAAAAATATAGGTGAGGACTAGTGTCTCTGTAAGCCTTATGTTTGTGCTGACTATCTTTCTAGTTTTTTTTAATTGCATAGGCATGAGCCACACTGCTTACGTTCATATTGGCAAATTACATGCAAATTGTGTGTCATAAAACAATGCTAATATTATATTTGGCCAATACAACTGCAGCATAAGCATTTTCCCAAAATCTAGCAGCTGCTCATAAATATCCATATGTCATTTCTTAATGAATAATGCAGTTAGGAATTCAGCATGCAGCTCTGTCCACCAGCCAGGGCATTCACACTGCTGTTAGTGTTACAGCCCAGCTATGCAACCAACAACTGGGTTAACAGTTGTAGACTTCGGATGTGTTGGACACACTGCTATTTTCCCCTGTCATTTATATAAAATGCCACAGTATGTGTGATTGAAATGTTTACCTAAAATTCTACATAGCTGATTTTAAATGGGGAGGCTGTGTCTTGTGGATAATACGGTACATCGAGAACTAATAAAATCAAACAAAGCATCCAGAACAGCTCTCTTTCCACATTAGAACGCAGCAGAAAATAGAGATCTTATTTTGCCCAATGCAATTAGCACCCTCTTTAATGCATATTTAAAGCCACTGCTTTAGCAGACACTGATATTTTTCCCCTTGTTACTATTCAAAGGGAAAAAATGTGCGTGTCGTTGCACAGTTAAATATCTACACTACTGTAGTATGTATTTATGTGGTTATTCATCACATCGTAGCCATAAAAGTAAATGAAGGAAACCACTGGAAACCCCTCGGATGGGTTTTTTTTTTCTTTTCAACATGTGTGTTTTTTTGCACTTGTACAAGAAGACACTTGTGATCGGTGACCGGTACTTTGTTTGATTGTGATATTCATTAGGCATTCCACAGAAAATAGAATTGGAGCAGTGACGGTGGTGTGCGTGAAGCCGGAGTCTCCTCCGAGTGGATTTATGGACATGGTATGTGGGGAGACGCATCATGGAGAAAAGGGCCTCTTCTTGCGGATCATGAAGTTTTATCCCCAACCTCACCACAGTGTATGCTTGTCAGGGATACTATCTGTGTCCAAAAACTGTGGTTTTATCATAAGCTCATTTCATGGTTCCTTTATATAAGGAGCTATGTACTGTACATTTGGCTGTCAAATAAAGCAAAAAATATATATAATAACAATAATAAGAGAACAATGTAGTAAGTGTGAATCTCACAGTCCACCACAAAAAAAGTTAACACACACACACACACACACACACACACACACACGCACACACACACGCACACACCACTCTGTCTGCCCACCTTGATCACACCAGGAAGAGATTCATGTTATTATAAGAAAAGAGGTGAAGCACAAAGGATTTACACTGTCATGACAGGCCAAGGCCAGGAATTTTAATTGACACTCCACTCCCAGAAAAGCAACACGCAGTGGCAGCTAGCAAATGTGGAAATATGGAAAGGGGAGAGGAAAACCTTTCAAAGCAGCACTATGTCCAGTCCTCCATCCTTCTGATTATAGAGCCAAGTGAAGATAACTATGGCAGAGTAACCCCCATGGAAAAGTATGCTATAAACTCTCTATGACTGTGGGTTAGTTACTAATTCGGTTACATTACTGGAAAGACTTTATATGGATTTACTGTATTAATATGGCGTAGTCATCATAGCTTATATCTAAAAAAAAAGGACATTCTATTAATTGGTCTATTTGAAAACAGACCCATGCTAAGTCTCGACCTATTTATCTACTGTGTATATGATGTGAAATCAAATATTTATTTGTGATGCCAAGCAGTAATTCTAGTAATTTCCTTCTCGTACATCTTGTACTTCATAAAATTAAAGGAGTATTGCAGACACGGTCTATAATTTGGTAAGTAATTTCAAGATTAAAAGACAATCAGAAGGTGTAGAGCTTGCGTTTAATTACTAACCATGTGACTTAGTAATTTAGGGAGAGGGTAAAAAAAGTTGTACTTAGTAAAAAAAAAGATAAAGACAAACTAAGAAGCTGTCAAAAAGGAAGAAAAAACGTGTAAAAGATGCTAATAATATTGTATTGTGCAATGTGTTTTCCATTGTGTGTTGAGTGTTAAACATAGGTTAACAGCTAAGGACTAGTGTCTCTGTAAGACACTGTATGTTTGTGCTGACCATCTTTCTAGTTTTCCGTAATTGCATAGGCATGAGCCACACTGCTTACGTTCCAAAAGAGTAAATTAAAAAGCAAGGAAAATGGAAAGAATTCTGAAAATACAAGGTTGGCTTGTCTTTCCCTGATAAGACGCCTCTTTTGGGCGGCATTTTTGGCGCATCCAACACCTCAGCAATGCATTATTTTTATGAGCTCTTGAGCAGATAACTTTTTTTATCACAAACAGCCTGGATGTGCACTTATTTTTCTACAGTTTCCATACACAGGAATGAATGGAATCTGTCTTATTCAGTGCAAACCCATGGCACTAACATCTAAAGAGATAAAGTGCATGGTGTTGAGAGATGATAACTCTGTTGTGAAGGGATGACAATAAAAAGATGCAGAGCATGGGAATAAAGAGGGCAAGAGAGGGCTTTTTTATCTCTCTGATAGCATTTAAGCATGAGAAACTAGTGAAATCAACCTTTCTCTCTCCCAAACACACATACACACACACATCTGCATATACTCATGTTGACGAAACCAGCCTGGGCAGAACCAGAGGTTGCTTATTCCAAAATGTTGTGTCCGCTCTCATCAGCCTGCTAATAAAGGGTATAAAAGGTGATAGATCTTTCCAGTCTTTTCATAAGAAAGCTAGAGATAAGAAGGAGGTGTGGGTCATTTCTGGTCTGCCTCACATTTGACCTTGTTAAAACAAGGTAAAGAGAGGGTCATGGGTGAGAGACACCCCTCCCCCCGCACTGACCTCAAGTGACAGAGGATGTGTGACTGATCTTGGCACTTCTTACACTTCCTAAATCTCACTAACAAGATAACATTCTGGGTCATAACTTACATTTCCTTTTGATAACTCCACAAATTGCATAGATAAATAGATAAAGATAGAGTGGGGTTCAGTACAGAAATGCAATGTAAAAAGTGCTGTGGGAATTTCAGTAATAATAATAAAAAAGCCTTTAAATATGTGCTTGGTTTGGACACAAGAAGCTTATGGTTAAAAAAAAATTGCTTTGAATTGCGATCACTAGATGATCCTTTAGACATGTTCAGTCAGGCAATCAATTCTAATTTGATTTACAGAATACTGTACTTCCTCACACAGTGAAAATCCCCATCTTTATTTCATGTTTCAGCACATTCAGTTACATAGCAATTGAGGTTAAGGTTAAATGATCTTTTAACTTGGATGAAATTTATACTGTATCTTGACAGACTATTCCAAACTGTCAGTTTTCACTGTGTTCACATAACCTTTTTGATTTAAAAAAAAAAAAATCAAAACTAGGTTTGTGCTATACTTACACTATTTTTATAAGATAAACAAATCTTTACAAATAATCAATTTAGCATATTTTGCATACACTGATTTAACCACCTCATATACACAAACCTTAACAGGTGTTATTATTTTAAGAGGGATTTAAGTCAAACCAGGACTTTTTAAATGTTCTCTCTATCCTGGAAAATTTAATGTGTTAAACAGTACAAACACTGTAGGCTCCTTTCTTAATAATAAATAAATGTATCCTTACTTACATCTTTACTATATAATTTCCAAAACATTTAGAAATTTTACATTTAAAATCTATTTACTGTTAGTAAGCCTGGAACTTATACAATATCCAGCATCAGCATGAGGCAGATTATAAACCAAATGCAAAGCTAGCAAATGGATTATTTGGAATATATCAAATAATATATGGAATAATTAGCTTTCAATTGACATCTATTGATGATCATCAAGACAAGTACAGTCAGACTAAAATGAATTTAATTATAAAATATATAGGCGGCACAGTGGTGTAGTGGTTAGCATTGTCGACTTGCACCTTCAGGGTTTGGGTTTGATCCCCGGCCATGTTCAATTCTAGTCTCTGTGTGCATGAAGTTTGCATGTTCTTTTCATGCTTGGTGGGTTTCCCCCGGTCTCCTCCCACAATTCCAAAGACATGTAGATTAGGTTTATTGGCGTTTTAATTGGCCATAGTGTGTGAATGGGGATGTGATGTGTGGGTGTGTGTGTGCCCTGAGATAGATTGGTACCCTGTCTTGTGGCCTAAGTCTCCTGGGATAGGCTCTAGGCCCCCCGCGACCCTGTATACAGGATAAAGCTGTGTAGACAATGAGATGACATATATATACATACATATATATATATATATATATATATATATATATATATATATATATATATATATATATATATACACTCACCTAAAGAATTATTAGGAACACCTGTTTAATTTCTCATTAATGCAATTATCTAATCAACCAATCACATGGCAGTTGCTTCAATGCATTTAGGGGTGTGGTCCTGATCAAGACAATCTCCTGAACTCCAAACTGAATGTCAGAATGGGAAAGAAAGATGATTTAAGCAATTTTGAGTTTGGCATGGTTGTAGGTGCCAAACGGTAACCAGTATTTCTGTCATAGCTTCTATTATTCAAACTGAAAAAAAAAAAAAAACAATAAAAACAAAATAAATCAATAGCTTGTGTCATAATAAAATTTTGCTCCATGAGTATACTGTATCTCACTAAATACTTCTTGCTTGACAGGTTGTTCTGTCAGCTTTGTGTTTCCTTTGCAGTCAAATAATTCAATATTGATGATTGATTACGGTTTAGTTTTTGTGCTCTAATACCCAAAATAGTCCCTCAGATGAATTCAGCGATGGATCGTATGGCACAGGTTGCCCTTTACACAACAAAAGCGAGAAAAATACCAAACTCCATTAGCGGAGCCGCCTTAGTCAGTTTAGGCATGCATGCACGTTACATTACCCTTACATCATCTCCTGTGCTCTTAGGCTGAAACTTAATCCACAAACATCTGTGACAAAAAGATCTGTTCATCATTATATCCCACCACATTAATGTTTTTCTCGGGTTTGTTTTGCCAGAACAAGCCCTTGCTGGCTTCAAGTCAACAGGGTTTAACAGAAGCTAGAGGTTGATTGACTTTCTAGAGCAATTAAAAGATGGTCTACTGGTTGTGTTTTGTGGTTTTGACAGATGACGACACTTTTCTTGTGATCTGGAGTATAAGACTTAAGTGCTTGTACTTTGAGATCTGTGAATATATGAGTGGAAGCACGGCTTGGGATTAAAAGCAAGCCCTAAATCTTTAAGCCCTTTAAAAAAAACCAATGTCACTTAAGTTTTAGATGTTTGTTTGTTTGTTTGTTTGTTTGTACAGTAATCTACACTGAGCAAAGTTGGGTTTACGGATAAATTTGGTTCCCTCTGGGAAATAGCTACCAAAATGCTACACCATAATAATAGATTACAGACAGTGGTTTGTAATATAGAAATAAAAAGAAGATAAGTAGAGAATAGGATGATACTGTGCTGTGGTAATATGCAGCAAAAAGCTAAATCTGTCTTAGGCGTGTCAACAAGTGCATTCCTTCTATTACTCTAGAGAAAACATTTGTACAAATATGAGAATTTTCATTTCAATGTGTTTAACCTTTAAGAAATACAGTAAAAGACTAAACTCAGAAATGTAGCAAAACACTTAATAAAGCCATTAGATGGTTCCTACACTTTCAAAGAATTCCTAAAGAAATTTTTTAAAGATGAGTTATCACGAATAAGAGAAACCTCACCAGTTAGGAAGCATGGGTCTTTTCTTGGTTTGACAGCATTTGACAGCATTTGGTTTACATTTTTAAAGTTCCCTTATGCATTTGTGGAGAGCATAATGTCACCCATCCGGTCCGATCCCACAGAAAAGTGGCATTGTAGCACAAACTGATGAAAAAAGTCAATGCTGACCACAGACCCAGGTATCAGAATACCCAGTGCACCACGGTCTGCCACATATGGCACTTAGCAGGTGTGAGCTTCGAGATTGTTGATTGGGTCCTCAAATTCTCCAGATCCCAATCTAATCGAGCACCCATGGAACAAACAGGTCTGATCCACAGAGGCCCTACACCCACAACCCACAGCACACAGTTGTTTCGACAAGGGGAACCAAAATTCTAAGTGATTTTAATGTCAATAGTTAACGTTATGGCTGATTAGTGTATACACATAATGAGAAAAAGTTTTAATTAGTCTCAAACATATTTATGCTTCCTAGGAAATCCTTTGATCTGTGTGGTATTAGTAAATTAACCAAGATCAATCATAGTTTATCATTTTTATACTTTTAGCAACCCAATTACAAGCTACTACTGTATACAGTATAGTCACAGACATGTGTAATCATGAATAATATTACATGCAGGTCAACAAAGAAAAAAATGTTCCATTACTTAAGTCATTTTAGACTGCTCCTGATCTCTCAAACCCTTCTAAAGCATAAGTGTGGTTCAGGTACAATCTGCGGTAATGGGGCATGTTGGGGCATGGAGACATGGAAAGACTGAGCTTTACTTTTGCCACCGAGGATCCTCCCAGGCACAGCTGTCACACGTTCTGCTTTATTGCACAATCACTGCCAGCTTGAACCACAGCAAGTACTTAAATAGAGGACACCTGTTTAGTGTTTTATTCTCCTGCTCCCACAGTCTCAACCACAGAAAGGAAGTTTCCACTGCAAGTTCTTAACATTTTTTTGTTAATAATGGGATTTCCCTAGGCCTGTTTTGGGAAAGGTAAACTAGTTCCTTTGTTGTTTTGGGGAGCTTATTTAAGTAATACGCACTGCCAACAAAAAGCAGGCACGCTCTTAAAATACACAAAATGTAAAACACCAGCACTCATGCCAATGGTACGATGACATGAAGTACCCTTTTTTTTAATGATTAATTTCCTTTTTTTTTTTTTATTTGGGTAATACTGTCAGTTTTAGTAAATATCACAATATTGACAAAATATTAAAGCATATAATAAGTGTTTTCTATTTTGCATTTCCTCAGGAAAATTACACAACTTCCTGTAGAGAATGTTAATTTATGGAGCATTCCAAATAATTCATATGGGTGAATGCGTCTAATAACAGGGTTAAGTAAATGTTGAAAAATCAATGTTTAATGCAAATGTTCATTTTATTTTTTATCTATAATAAATGATTTGTGAAAAAAGGTTGTTCAAATATTAAATGTTAAATGTGATGTTTTGCACTTTACTGAAAAAGTGTTTTAATGATTATAAGTGGCAGCAATGTGCAGGTAGTGTGCTGTAGGGATTTTATTTTTAGTTTATTAAATGAATAACTGAAATATGCACATAAGTAGTTGTGAATGATCAAAACAGATATTCAGAACCTACAATAAATGAAATTTTGACTAGTCAATTCTTCTTCTTCTTCTTCTTATTATTATTATTAACGTTCATTAATCATAATTGAGGTAAAAATGTTCAATTCATTGTAATATTTTAAGGTCATATCACCCATCACTACATACTAGACATACTTCATTCATTCATTCATTCATTCATTTAGTATACTGCTTATCCTGTACAGGGTCAAGGGAGGCCTGGAGCTTATCCCAGGATACTTAAATCCATCACAGGGCACAAGCACACATACTCCTACCCACACACCACGGGAGATTTGGAACAAGTAATCAGCCTAATCTACATGTCTTTGCACTATGAGGAAACCGGAGTGCCTGGAGGAAACCCACCAAGCGTCAGGAGAACATGCGCACAGACTCGAGGTGGCAAAGAAACCCTGGAGGTATGAGGCCACACATATGTGCAAATATTCAAATATTCAATGGAAAATAAATGCTATTAAAGAATTACCCATAGAAAGAATAAGACCCATGAGACAGTCACTCGTGTATCCTGGCCATTTCAGCCTATTTAGACCAGATTTTCATTTTACACAGAATGCACAGCTGAAAATGAAGTAGACAAAGAACTAAGCATTGTGCAAATAAGTAATTTAATCTGTTCTGTTTCTCAGATTCACAGTTCCTTTATTATCACAAAGAAAACAAATCAAATATGTGAAAACATATATGAATATAAAATATATAAATCTATAAAAGTGAAAAAAATCAAAATTATATGATTTATTTCTCACGCTATGATTCATTTTTAATCTTTTCCTTTTATATATATATATATATAAATGTGCTATAAGTATTCTGTAAGAAAAACCTGAACCCACACACATATATACTGTAACTGTAGCCTCTTTTTAAACAATGGCACACATTTTAAATTGTTGTGTTGTTGCAGGATACTTCCCTTCCTTTTCTGTTACTGTTGTGAAGGGTTTTGTAGCTAAGCAAGAAATGAATGTGGATCATTGCTTTTGTTCCATTTAACATTAAGCACTCAACCATAAGTCACATAAAATGTGATACCCGTGTGCTGGGCCTTTAATATCTGCATAGCTTTATTTATTAGATTAGTGTGTGTGTGTGTGTGTGTGTGTGTGTGTGTGTGTGTGTGTGTGTGTGTGTGTATGTGTTATATGGTATCTAACACATTCTTCTATGTTTCTGACCATTTAGAAATGAGTTGTTGCCACCTGGGGAATCATTCAGGACTGAGGCTAGCTCATGATGAGAGGAACAGAGCTGTTCTCACACTTTTCCCCCCCCAGCCCCCTTGAGAAAATAACGGGCCAAAGATTCACAGCTCTGTGCAACATGCAGGAACTGTCAGCAAAGACATTACTGATGATTTGCGACCTTCACATCTAGACATAATTTACTTGTCCAATTACACGGGACGTTTTCATAAATATGTTACTATTCTTTATCAAACATGAGTGGGAGTACTGGTTAAACAGATTCGGAATTTAAATACAACCAGACAGAAAAATGTTTCTCAAATGCAATATTGAGAAAATATTGCTGTCTTTGATATTCCTTGACCTGTATCTTACTTGCAAGGTTTTCTACTGGAGGCCAAGTTGGATTGAGTTAAGCACATGGATTGTAATGGTTCTTTGGCACTTTTAATCCCATCTTGTTCCTTACTCTGTGCTGCAGTTGTGGGATCCCGAGCCTGCACCAATCTCATCCCAGTGCTGCATTTTACACAGCTGTCCCCCACCTTCCTTGGCAAGCTGAAAGAGGAAACAAGGGTCACTCAGCTGTGAGGGGGTTGACGTGCTTGACGTGCCTGTTGAGTAAACTCAGCAAGTCATTGCTAGCCTCCTGGAGTTCTGTGTACGAGGACAGGTGCTTTATAGCCGTTGACTTTCTAAATGGCAAATACAGAACAAGCTATTAAATCTACTGCGGTGGATTTAAACACACTTGTGCCATATGCACAAGAACATGTACAGTACGTAAGTGTGCATGTACACAAAGGACACGAGAGGACAACCTCGCACACACATAATTGGAATCACAAATATGTGCTTTATATGCAGCCTGCTCTTTTCCCCTCCCATCCTGCTGCCAAGTTCGCCTGATATGATACATGACTGAACAGAGTCAAAGTTGGGTGGATCATATGCGCTGAGTCAACAGGTGACTATTTAACACGTTTCTCATTACTATGGCGCTAGTAATCCAAAAAGAAATATATGCCAACTTAATAGCTACAAGGCAAACAGTCTGAGTCATTCTGTTTGCTCAAATCAATACACAATCAGTCTAACTTTGAGATTTGAGTTTAAGTTTTAAAACTTGCCCATGTAGTTGGTTTTGTTTTTGTTTTAAAAAAAGAATGTTTTAAGGATGAGATCATTGTCTTGAACTGAGCATCCTGAAAATCTCTTTTGTGTTAAGTGAGCCTTAAAACGGTGGTATATGGGTTTGTTTCGTTTCAGAGAACTGGAATGTCGTGATAAAATTGTCCGACGTAAACAAAGCATTGATTCAGCAACTCAGAAACTGAATGTAGTATGCATGGTTTGGTATGATCATATAATCTTTTCAGGTCAGCTACTGCATTGTAAGTAATTATTACTTACTTTGCACGAACATACAGATTATGGTTGGGTGTACATAGTGTATTTTCATTATGGTCACACATGTGAGGTGTTAGATGTCTTTAAACCCTTTTAAATGTAATTAAAATACAAATGACTTATAAACACTCTAGTTACTGTAATTAAGGTATAAATTAGCATGGCCTCTGGGGGTGTGCTGTGGTGTCTGGCGCCAGGACATGTTTCTATGGATATGTCTCTATGATGTACAGAAGAATATGTATTGTAAGAGATTTAGCAAAGATTTGGAGAAAGAAATTGGGGGTTATGGAATAGTTGATGCTCATACTCCTGAAATGCATGTGGCTAGAGTGAACTCATTCTCTGTGTAGATCTTTTTGTAGGATTTTTCATATGTACTGTATTTGAGCTGCTGATTTATCTGAACCCTGACATCTTTTAATCTGCATGTTTTTGGACTGTGGGAGGAAACCGGAGTACCCAGAGGAAACCCACCAAGCATGGTGAGAACATGCAAACTCCATTCTCACAGACCCGAGGCGGGAATCAAACCCTCGACCCTGGAGGTGCGAGGCCACAATGCTAACAACTAGGACACCTTCTGCACCAAAAGTTTTGTTCCAGTTTTATTTAAAACACACATACGGTCTAGCAGCCTACTTAAAGTGGTTTTTATACTTACCTTTATTCTGCTGTGTTTGGTACGGTGGGCGTATCCCCTGTGGACATTCACTAGCTAATAGTTTATAACACAGGTCAGATGTGATAACCTCTTGACCTCTTTTTTATTGTAATGAAAAATAAAAGCATGTTGTTGTTATTGTTGTTTGTTTGAAGAGTATTACCCAACCAAAATCCACAGTCATGATACATTGTTTCCAAATAAAAACAAACAAACAAACAAACAAACAAACAACAAAAACATGATTTAATTTTTCATTGAAGTGTCATTTTCCATATGCGCATTACAAATCAAAAAATGCCATTCGATTTCAGTTCCT
Source organism: Clarias gariepinus (assembly GCF_024256425.1). Taxonomy (NCBI): domain Eukaryota; kingdom Metazoa; phylum Chordata; class Actinopteri; order Siluriformes; family Clariidae; genus Clarias; species Clarias gariepinus. The sequence continues at coordinate 9,495,806 of NC_071121.1, forward strand.
TGCATTTTTGGTTTATTTAGAAACTCATGCACTCATGTAAGGACATGCACTGTAGGTTAAGTTGCTTGTGGTTTGTGGGTGGAGTGGCACCCTAATCATGGTGTATCCCATTGTGCCCTAAGTTCCCTAGTTCCCTCAGGGGGGTTCAGGCCCCCCATGACCCTACACACAATAAACTGGATGAAGAATGGATAGATGAATTCATGTCTCAGAGTGAATTTCTTTACTGCATTTGTGTCTTATATGTAACCAAGTTTGTGTCGTTACTTTTAATTTTAATGATAATTGTTAATTTCTTTTTAAATGTTCTATCTATGAGAATGCAAAGATTACTTTAACTTACACATCTAAACCAATCTACAGTAACATCGGAAGTGCTGTGAAAATAGAAATTGTGGAAAAAAAAGAATCATCAGTTACAGTAGATAAAGACTGCATTAATTTTAAATGATGAAATGCAGTGGGCTAAATGGTGTGTAGATGCAAAAGGCCAATGGAATGTCTCTTTAGGGTTCTTACTACTAACCACAAGGTTACTCTGTAATTTTAGCGTATGGATAATGAAGGCAACACCCCCAACCCCATGGCTATATTCATGTGCAACCACACATTGTAGAATTTATCCTGCAGCTTGGGCCAGATGCTGGAACAGCACATCAGTCCCCACATCAGCATAAAAGGGCAAAGGCCATACAGTATGTACACGTTACTAACAACTTGCTCCAAGTACATGAAAAATTTTCATACACACACAGTGGCATTGGCCAACCAGATGAACTATAATAGAAACCACAAACAACTTGCACACTTTGCTGTGCAATTCAGAGTTTCAAAGTTCAGGATTGTGGTATGGTCTGCCATTGTTCTGTTTCTTCTCTTTCGTCTGCTCATTTACAATGACATGTAGCGACTGCCCGTGCGGATTGGACCTGGTGCTGGTTCTTTAATGAAGTCTCTCGAGACTCAGCACAGACAGGCCTTCATCATTGTGGGTGGTCCTGCATCATAGTCTCTCTAAACTGTAGCTCTACACATTATGTATCTGTAGAGGATGTGAACTCTGATAGGCTTTAAAATTCATAGCACCTACTATTTACAAATTTGAAAGAAACTTGGGTAGGCCCATACATTGCTAATTCTGGTCTTTAGTTACACTTCGCAAGTTAATGATCTGACCTGAAATCAAAGCTAAGGAAGGAAGTACCCATAGTACCTGTCTTACATTAAATAAAGAAAAAGTACTCCTAATGGTCCTTCCTCATTTGCCACCTACAGTCTTTACTAAGTATGTACGGTACATATTAATTACATAAATCTTTAACATTAAACATTTGCTTTCCTTATGGTTTCTGGATATAAAAAGGTAAAAGTACCTGTATTACACCTAATAGGATACCGTTCTGAGGGTATAGAACAGGTTGAAAGCAGTTACAAAAGTAAATGGCAAGTATAAATGTTTGAAAAGTATAACATATAGAAAGGTAATGCAAACATATCATATTGAAAATGATTAATAGATTAAATCAATATATAAACAAATAAATTACCGTTACAATATGTGATATAACTTTCTGCAATGTTTATATAACTATGCGCATATTTATTATTCTAGCTTAATTTCTTGCTTTGTTTAATAATTTTTGTCAATAAATATTGCTATATTTTTTCTGGATGTATTTTTAGACTTATTTTGTTTGTATGTATTTCTTCAAATTTATGTTTTTTATATTAATTATTTAATATGTATAATTTTTTTCTTTTTTGTTATTTTTCATGCTAATTTTGTAATTTATTTTGTAAGTTTATTTATTTTATTTTTTTCTTTGCCCTGACGTCAATGACGGGACTTCCAGACAAACAAACAAACAAGTTTGATCTAACAGGAATTCTACTGTAACTCAAACAACCCTTTACATTTGAGATAAGCAGAAAAGCAGCTTTGAATGCACATCATATTTTGTGGCAGATACAACAGAAGACTACATTGGGTTTCACTCCAATTACCAAAGAATAGGAATCTGAGGCCTACTGAAACTGGGCAGTTGAAGTAAAAAAAAAATATATATATATATATGTTTTAGCAATATTTCTTTTCAAATAAGATAAAATAAAGTTTATTTACAGTCAGTTTTTTAGTGTGCTAAGTATTTTTAATCGTAAATAACATGAGAGAAGCTATATTCTACTTTCAGAGTACTTTTTGCTTAAAAAACAAGCCAACCAACAAACCACAAATACAAAAATGAATAAATTTAACAAGACAATGAAATTGAAACTTAAAATAAATTCCAAATTAAGTAAATAAACTTAATATAAATATAAACATAAATTAATAAAGGAAAATACCTATCTATACAGAGTTGCGGGGGGCCTGGAGCCTATCCCAGGAAACTTAAGGCACGAGGCATGGGGTACACCCTGGGCAGGGTGCCAATCCATCGCAGGGCACACACATACACTCACACGCTCATTCACACACACTATGGGCAATTTTACAAACACCAATTAGCCTAATCTGCATGTCTTTGGACTGTGGGAGAAAACCGGAGTACTGGGGGAAACCCACCCAACATGGGTAGAACATGCAAACTCCATACACAAAGGTGGGAATCAAAACCGGACCATTGAGGTACAAGGTGACATTGCTAACCACTAAGCCACTGAGCTCACTTAACAAATGAAAATATTTTTTACAATGAACAAATGTCTGAAAATAATAAATGAAAAATGAAAAAGAAAAAGAAAAAAAATTAGTCATATATAGAGAATTTAGTTGCTCTTTAAATCTTCGTTCTTAATTAATTTATTGCATAAATACATTTTCCTTTCTAATTTTTCTTGTTACAGTCCATTTCTTCGTATTTAAAACAGGAAGCAATGATATTCCCCTAGAGCGTATGCACTGTGATATACATTAGCTCACACTTGTGACTATAAGCCACATATGCTATATGTTGATAGGCTGCTAACAATGGGTCTGCTGTTTGCCACACTGCTGTCGACTTGACTCGCACCTGTGCTTGGCAGCCCTCCCACCCAACCACACAAAGCCCCACTTATTGCTTTTCCATATCGGTTACACTGACATTTTTCCATTATTATATTTTCCAAACAGACAAGATGCAGAAATATGCCTAGAAAATACAAAAACTACACTAATTAAATGCTAACTAAAGTGCAAACCCTTACTATTACAACTACAATTCCCAAACTGAACACTTTCTCATAGTTGCCTGGCCTTTCCTTCCTTCTTAAGCGTTCTAGGGAGGGGTACAAAACTTAAAAATACTGTATTGTTCCTTTATTAACTTGTGTCTTACGTAGGTACTTGCACTCAGAGAAATAGTACACTCTTTCTCGTTCTTTCAGCTCCTGTATTCATATGTATGTGTGAAAAAGAGGTGTAAGTGAAATGAGGAGTGAGGGGCGGGAACGGTCACGACATGGTATTGTCGGCTGAATGGAGCGCCGAAACCTCAGGAGCAGTGCCTGTTGTGAAGGTTTTGTTGTACAGGTTTAAGCATGGGGGTGGGATCAGTGGATATTTTGACAAATACCAGTATTCCTGTAATAGAAGTAATAATTTGATTTTTTCTTGCCCCAGGTGTGTCTCTTCTCAAGTGGAGAAGAAAACAAAAAAGTTTAATTTGTTGCGCATGGACACAGTTTTTGTTAAGATAGAACTGAAAGTAATGTGGCCCAGATTGCATGTACCTATTATGAACATACGTAACTCTAACAGTCTTTCCTAAATTATGCTGTAGGTTAAAATGAAATCTAGAACTTGGTGCTCACAGTTCAATCTTTGAAAACTGCACAATGTATTTGCTATGTTCTCCTCAGCATGTACTCTGTTTCTCTTGGGCTATAATGTACAAGCAATACGAGCTGTTTCCTGTGTAATATGATGCAAAAACAAATGAAGGGGTTGTTGTAAGATCCTGTCGTCTTTAAAGTAGCCAACCTCCTGCCACCAGGGCTATTGTGTTGATGCCTTTCAATGTGTAGGAGGCTCTTGTGGAGTCAGCAAAGTGGGGGTTTCAAAATATAAGGAGCTTGACTCTGAAATTCCTCAGAGTTGCTAGGGGAAGCCTTTGTCACGACTTCAGCTGTGTTGAAGCTCAAGCACATTGTCATCTCTTGAGTCCTGCTGGGCACCATACAGTAGCGGTGCAATTTATTAATTAGACGGTAAAAGTCAATGTTTTCGTTCAACAATCAAACTTACGCAGAGGTACATCTACTCTTAATTTATTTCTATCACCTTACCTTTACCTGTTTTAATAAAATAAAACAAATAAAAATGTTCATGATGAAGTTTGAAGACTATTTCAGGAAAGAACTACTGATAAGAAGAATGTGCATAGATCCAGTTTGGAATGTGGGCACACCTTTAGGAAAATATAAAGGGAATGAAGAAATTGTTGACTATCATTTTAAAAGTTATTATCTGAGTTTTATGTTTCTTTTTTTTTTTTTTATCAAGTAACAAAATGTCCAAATATGTTTACCATTGCAGATTTTCCCTGGCAGACAAAATAAACAAAGAACACAGAACATACAGTATCTTAGAAACAACTCGTTATAAATTATATGACTCACTGGAACTCTACAGGAGAGATTACTACCATTCTTCCAAAGGATATTCTCTCAATTGGTGATTATGAGTATAGTGGCGAGGTGATAGAGGGCATTGTCTGACACACACGCACACACACACACACACACACACACACACACACACACACACACAAAGCATTGATTGAGCGAGAAGTTTGAGAGTGGAAACACATTGTTGATAAGAGAGGTCAGTGAAAAATGGCCAGATTGGTTTGAGCTCCTAGGAAGGATACAGCAACCCAAAAGATCCCTCTTTGCAACTGTCGTGGGGAGAAAAGCATTCCAGCACAAAAGAAGGTTCCACTCCTGTCAGCCAAGAGCAGGAATATGAGGCTATCATGGCTTTATGATAGCCTCATATTCATGGCTAACTGATGTGGGATTCTGCTTTTGTAGCCCATCCACCTTAAGATGCTTTTCTGCTTACCATGGTTGTAAAGAGTGCTCATAAGCTATCATAGACTTCTGGTCAGCTTAAAACCAACCATTCTCCTCAACTCTCTTTCAAGAACAAGGTGTTTCAGTCTGCAGACAATGCTCACAAAGAATGTTTTTTGTATGTTTGTTTTTATAAAAATCCTAGAAGTTCAGGAGTATTACACAGTACATTATTACACTTTTTTTTTATTCTGATGTTTAATGTGAACATTACCCGATTACTGTAATTTTCATCATAGGTCATGGAGACAAAATAAGAGAAAAAAAATCCAGAAAATCACATTGTAGGTTGTTTAATGAATTATTCATAAACTCCTCGGTAAAATAAGTATTTGGTCACCTACAAACAAGCAAGATTTCTGGCTCTCACAGACCTGTAACTTCTTCTTTAAGAGGCTTCTCTGTCCTCCACTTGTTTCCTGTATTAATGGCATCTGTTTGAACTTGTTATCAGTATTAAAGACACCTGTCCACAACCTCAAACAGTCACACTCCAAACTCCACTATGGCCAAGAACAAAGAGCTGTCAAAGGACACCAGAAACAAAATTGTAGACCTGCACCAGACTGGGGAGACTGAATCTGCAATAGGTAACCAGCTTGGTGTGAAGAAATCAACTGTCAGAGCAATTATCAGGAAATGGAAGACATACAAGACCACTTATAATCTCCCTTGATCTGGGGGTCCGCACAAGATCTCACCCTGTGGGGTCAAAGTAATAACAAGAACTGTGAGCAAAAATCCCAGAACCACACGGGGAACCTACAGAGAGCTGGGAGCAAAGTAACAAGGCTACCATCAGTAACACACTGCGCCGCCAGGGACTTAAATTCTGCAGTGCCAGACTGCTTAAGCCAGTACATGTCCAGGCCCGTCTGAAGCTTGCTAGAGAGCATTTGTATAATCCTGAAGAGGAATGGGAAAATGTCATATAGTCAGATGAAACCAAAATAGAACTTTGTGTTTGGAGGAGAAAGAATGCTGAGTTGCATCCAAAGAACACCATACCTACTGAGAAGCATGGGGGTGAAAACATCATGATTTTGGCTGTTTTTCTGCAAAGGAACCAGGACGACTGATCCGTGTAAAGGAAAGAATGAATAGGGCCATGTATCGTGAGATTTTGAGTGAAAACCTCCTTCCATCAGCAAGGGCATTGAAGATGAAACGTGGCTGGGTCTTTCAGCATGACAATTATTCCAAACACACCGCCCGGGTAACAAAGGAGTGGCTTCGTAGGAAGCATTTCAAGGTCCTGAAGTGGCCTAGCCAGTCTCCAGATCTCAACCCCATACAAATTCTTTGGAGGGAGTTGAAAGTCCGTGTTGCCCAGCGACAGCTCCAAAACATCACTGCTCTAGAGGAGATCTGCATGGAGGAATAAGCCAAAATACCAGCAACAGTGTGTGAAAACCTTGTGAAGACTTACAGAAAACGTTTGACCTCTGTCATTGCCAACAAAGGGTATATAACAAAGTATTGAGATGAAATTTGGTTATTGACCAAATACTTCTTTTCCACAATAATTTGCAAATAAATTCTACAATCTGATTTTCTGTTTTTTTTATTTTGTCCCTCACAGTTGAGGTATACCTATGATGAAAATTACAGGCCCCTCTCTTTTTAAGTGGGAGAACTTGCACAATTGGTGGCTGACTTTTCTACTTTTTTGCCCCACTGTAGATAAATAGACAGACAGACAGACAGACAGACAGATAGATAGATAGATAGATAGATAGATAGATAGATAGATAGATAGATAGATAGATAGATAGATAGATAGAAGTATTTTGCAAGCAGCGTCACGGTGGCTTAGTGGTTAGCACTGTTTGCACCTTAAGGGTCTGGGTTTGATTTGATTTCCAGCCTGGGTCGATTCTTGTCACTGTGTGCATGGAGTTTACATGTTCTCCCTGTGCTTGGTGGGTTTTCTCCGGGTGCACCAGCAAAGACATGAAGATTAGGCTAATTGGTGTTCCCAAAATGTGCATGAATGAGTATAAGTGTGTGTACAGTATGTGTGTGCCCTGTGATTGATTTGGTGTACCCCACCTCATACCCCAAGTCTCCTGGGATAGGTCTCTGTGACTCTGTATACAGGATAACTACTACAACTTGGTAAGAAAAAGGTTTGCACTAGGATATATGAATGGATAGATAGATAGATCGATAGATAGATAGATAGATAGATAGATAGATAGATAGATAGATAGATAGATAGATAGATAATTTGATAATTTCTATGTCCCTTCTGAAACACATAGATAGATAGATAGATAGATAGATAGATAGATAGATAGATAGATAGATAGATAGATAGATGGATACTTTTCAGCTATATTTCCTGTTTGAGAATAGTCCTTGCTCTATTATTTTCTATTAGATCTTGGTAAGAAAAAGGTTTGCACTAGGACAGACAGACAGACAGATAGATAGATAGATAGATAGATAGAGTATTTTTCAAGCATGATTCTTGCTCAAGCACAGTCACTGTTCCGTTTTAACTACTTGAACTTGGCCAGAAGCTAAAGGTGCAAATTACAGGCTGCAGGTAGATTAACTTTTGACAGATTGTGGGCGGGGATCCTTCCCGGGGGCCACACCCCATTACCATACAAACGTTCTCAGCATTCCAGGGGGCGGGGTTTATGGCTCTCCGCGTTTCTCAATGAGAGTCCGATGTGCGCGAGTGGTAGAGCAGCTAGTTTCAGCGTGGAGTTCCTTACAGCTCTGACTCCGGAGACAGAATGGATTACCGTCGGATAAAACGAGTTTTATTTGTCACTGTATTTATGAACTGCATATTTATTTCACTTCAAAATAAAGAAGGTAAGATGACATTTTTGTTTAGTAAAAAACAACAACAACCAAGTGTGTGAATGTTGGTTCACTCACATGGCTGAGAGTTAGTGTGCCACGCCAAGTAGATCTCAGCTCTGGAAAGTAGATTCCTTCTGCTTTAAAATTACAGCTACCGCGTGCAAAGGACTTTACTTAAACAAACAAGCAAATAAATAAACAAACTCTTTTTCATGAGCTGAACTTGGTGTCAGCAATGCGCATTTTGTTACTATGTTAAATGAAAGTCTGAAAAGTTTTCTCCAGGGTTTGAATTCCGCAGGATGTATGAAAAACTTTTTGTACTGTATAAAAATGAAAGCACAGAAGACTTTTAGAGAAAAGCAGCAATGTGCACAAATCATCATCATCATCATCATCATCATCATTATTATTAGTATGTGTCACGGAAATCAGGTGCAAAGCAGAGTTGACTTGTTGCTTAAGATTTAACCCCAGTGCATTCCTGTAAAATCACACTGGACGACTTCTTACCTGCTGATGATTTAAATTTGATGTAAATTTCTATTATATTCTTGCAGAGGTGCTGCTGGACATGGTGGCATCCGGAGGAGAGTTGGGCTGGCTGACATGGCCTGACCAGAATGGGGTGAGTAACACTGATTTCATATGATTGCACCTTACATTATGGCAGAACACCACTGTATGTTTATTAGGATAAGTTTTATTCCTTCAGGCATTTCTCTGGGCTATGTAGGTTAGAGTTAGATCCTCTCTCTCTCTCTCTCTTTCTCTCTCTCTCTTAGACATGTCTGTACTTCTCCCGAGAGAAGAAAGCAGGCCTGCAGCTTTACTGCTCCATACAGGCTGTGGTTTTAAAGCCCTGTGTTGAGCAGAGCACTAAGGGTGTCATTAACATTTAGACTCAGGCTCATGTGGCGCTTTTAAAATGTAAGTTTTAACAGTTTGTGGAAGCAAAATGCTCATGGAAACTTATACCATGGTCGTGTGTGTGTAAATAGATCCTGTCGGTTTTTACATGCACATCTGTGTGGTAAAGATTTCCTTACTTCTGGATTTTCTCAGGTTATCTACAAACAATTCCAAGAATAAAAATCAAAAAAGAGAAGAAATCGGTGTGCGTCCTGTGATAACAATTTGTATAGCAAAATTTATATTTGAATTTTAAACTATTATTATTATTATTTTTTTAAATAATCTGAAACAAAAAGGTCATTATTTTATAACTTTTTCACACTTCTTATCTAATTTGGAGAAGGCAGTGTGCCATCTGGTAGAGGTTTACCTGATTTGTTAAGAACAGCTATGACTGCGAGGCATAAAGGAGGTGGAATGCTGTTGGAAAGACGTGTGTGATTAGAAAAATATTTATGAGATTCAAAAATTGACCTCCAAATCTTAACAATCACTGTTCAAACTTATAAAAGAACATATGTCATAATGTACACACTTTTTGCCCTGTTGGTATGAACCAACTTTCTCTGTTTTCTTTGTCCTAAACAAATGCAAACAGTCACACTTAATTGTACATATAATATTGTCTAAAATATCATATCTACTGTATGTATCTGCCTTCTTGGCTTCCACATGCTTTAGCTGTCATGGTTTATGCGTCTTGTTTCATTCTGTTCACAAACTCAAATTGTTCTCATACCAGCACAAAATTTTGGGACAAGTTGTGTCTTGCATTCATTAACAAATTCTCAACATGCTCCCTTGAACAGATTTTTGGAACAAATGCGCGGCTTTTGAAAGTTTGGAAAAAGCTCTGGATTTTGTAGAATTTTACATGGCAAGGATTTAGCACGATTGGGACTTATAGAGGCTTAATTGCACACTTGATGAGGTGTCTGGCCTTTAAAGAGCGTATAAGGGACCTTTAAAATGATAAATTGTGTTGATGAAGAGGGTGAGTTTTTATACAAGCATTTGCTCTGCACTTTCATGGTATGGGAGATTTTATTATAATGCCACACACTGTGATAATAACCCACCTCTCCTGTAATTAATGGCACAGTGGCTACATGCAGAGGGGGAAAAAATCCCTCAAAATGCCTCTGACAAGATGTGTTTCCGTCAGTCTATTTAGCGTAAGTGGTAGGAAATGCTATTGTCTGCTAGATGATGACTGGTAATGATCCAGTGTCTTTAGTAGTATTTAAAATTCCCTGTTGTGGCCATTTCTTGTTATTTTTGCTCTTATCCGTTACTCCAATGCAATCTTGGTTTTAAATGTTTCTTAGTTGTACCTTTTTGTTTTTCTGGTTGCAGTGGGAGATAGGCCAGCAAGCTGTTAATGGCACCTTGCTTTATAACTACTTTGTTTGCAATGTGGAAGCGCGAGAGCAGGACAACTGGCTGCGCACTACCTTCATCCAGCGACACCCCACAGCCACTCGGGTGTTTGTGGAGATGCGCTTTCTCGTGCGTGACTGCAACTCCTTCAACGCAGACTCGCTTACCTGCAAAGAAACCTTCAACCTGTACGCTTCAGAAGCCGATGCTGACATAGGCACCAGCTTTCGTAAGGGCCAGTTCCGCAAGGTGGCAACCATTGCGCCTGATGAGATCTCTGGCATCGGAGATATGAGAGTCAACATAGAGACAAAGGTCGTGGACAATCTCTCCCGCAAGGGCTTTTACTTGGCTTTCCAGGACATTGGGGCTTGTGTAGCTATCTACTCTGTAAGGGTTTACTACAAAACATGTCCTGCCACAGTGAAGAGCTTGGCATCGTTCCCTGAGACAGTGGCAGTGGCAGGGTCTGAGAACCAGGCCCTAAGGGAGGTGGCTGGTGCTTGTGTGGAAAATGCTGAGAGTGAGGACCAACCACGAATTTACTGCACTGTGGATGGAGAATGGGTGGTGCCGGTGGGCCAATGCCAATGCAGTCCGGGATATGAAGCTGTAGATGACACATGCCAAGGTAAGACGTTTGGTCTGAATAATTAAATTTTTTTTCCCCCAACTGCCAGCTGTAAAGTCTGAATTTTATTTAAGCAATGGTTTTGGTTAGGGTTGTAAATTAAAGACAGCAGAACATATTTGCCATTTGCATTTTTTCTAGTATTGCTTTTTTTTCACAATGAGGTTTTCTACACTTGTACAGTGCACACTGCTTTGGGTACAAGAAAAATGGCTGGAATTCATTCTCAAGCATTTCCCCACTTCAGATTTGACTTTAAGTTAAATGTGAATAACTTTCTATTTTGGCTCCATAGCGTTTCCTTTCGTATCCCATAAAATATTTTTCTGGTAAATCTAAGTTAAGGAAGAGACAACCACATATTGCAACAACACAAACATGCCTTTCTGCACCATACTTCGTTTAGAGATCTTAATCACACATTTAAGAAAAATGCAGTCTTTTCCACAGTTCCCCCATTTAAAAAAAAAAAAAACATTTTATTACTATATATTTTATATGTTCAGTATCAGAAAGCAAGGTGGGCTGTGTATTGAGGCATGTTTTTTCTTTTCAGTTGGAACGCTTACCTCCTTAACCCCAGCATTCTTTTTAGCAAATGCTTTTGCTGAAGGCAGGACTTTTTCATTTGTTTAAAAACCTGCTTCTGAGCATGTCTTCTTTTCTCTCCTTGTGAGTTTTCTTTTTTTATGGTTCTCCATTTTAGAGAGAGCTTAGCTGGTTGACATTTAGGCCTTATGTGAGTAATGAAACGTCCATGAGAGCCTTGGCATGCTAGGACCTGTTGAGAATGATTCCATTGCAAATGTATGCAAACCCTATTACTTTAACAAAGCTTTTTTTTTTTTTCCTTTAACTGTGACTCTTGCAGAGGCAGGCAACACTGCCTTATAAATTCAGTTACAATTCAGATAATCAAGGTCTTTCTCAATCCTGGAGATGTCCATTGTTAATTCTGTGTTTTTTCTGGCAGGTATTAAGTCATGTTAATGTAAGGGAGAAAAGCAAGAGTGCTGGTGTCTATCATGAGATATAGAGGTTGACACAGACTAAGAGGGAGGGAATGATGGAAAGGTTGGGGAATGGAATGTTAAGGTTGCAGAACAATGTAGTTCAGTGTTCAGCTCCAGCTATCTGTCCCACTTGCCCCCACCTTTTGCGGTACATTCCTGTTAGTTTTACCAAGAAGCCTCCCTGATTACTGCAGGCCTGAGGAATTCCCCATGGAGAGCTCCAGGCCAGTGCTGCCGCTCTGTGATGGATCTAAGAGGAAGGGCAAGCAATAGAGGGCACTAAAAACGAGACTGGGGTGACAGCCTTCGGTCAAACGAGAGAGTTGTGGTGTGAGCGTGTGTGCACGCTCCTTTCAGTATTTCAGTATTAACACCAACACTTTTCCACCAATAAAACACACCATTCCATGCTCATAATCTTCCCTGGCATGAAGACACACATACCTTAGTTGACCACACAAAGCCTGACTGCCCAACCTACTGCTTAGATGGCGCAAGCTGAGTGGAGTGTGCCCACGCCCTGTCGCAGGCCATAAAGCCCTCTGATGCTCAGTTGGACAAATAACTATAGTTTCTGGAAGCCACCAAAGGATGTTGGCTGCCGTATTGTAGGTGCACAAGATGGAATAGAGCGAGCGGTTTGGGCATAATGAGCCAGACTCTTTCAGGCTGTTATTTGAATTCCTTTTTAAAGAAGGTCTTTAACCTTAATTTATTTTTTTCCCCCTTTTCTTCTTCTACTGGAATTAAAGCGGATGGTGACTAAGTGGAAACTCTGATGCGTGGTTTCGTGATCTGTTGGGTTGTAATTGACTTGGGTGCGGATATAAGTGTAAGAATACTAAGTGCTAGGTTTGCTTGCAGCTCTGTAACCATTATTTTCGTTTAATCTCAGTTTTAGTGGTAATGTTTGCTCGAATATTTTGTGTTTGACATGATGAAATTTGCCAAATTGTTTGGTAATTAGAAAGAAGGAGCGAAAGAAAAAAGACGAAAGAATTTTGGTCTAAGATAGGGGGGATTGTCTGAAAGGAACTTGGCATTATGAAGGAACCTTATCTAATCGAGAGACACTCTTGTATATGATGTTTAATGGCTCTTTAGGGGAACAAACTAAATTTATCTTTTTTTATTTTATATTTTTTTCCTAAGGCAGTATAGCATTAAAATACCAGGTTAAAAAGAAACCTGTCTAGTCTGACAGATCCATAGCCACAATTCCATCGAGGAACCAATTTTGGTTTTCTAAGGAATGTTTGGATTGATATCTATATATTTTGAACAATTTTACCACAGACAGCTAAGAAAATCTCTTGAATAAGTATAACCTCAGATCGATGATTTAATGACATAACTAGTTACACAAACGTTTCAGCTTTAGGCCTGAACAGTCCCATGGTGTAAATGTAATCAATATGTCGGTTGTGGTAGAAAAACGATTCCTCTGTTATCATTCCAACAACAACATTTTTGGATGATTATGGAAATGTTTTTGATATCCACATCCACACATCTATACGTACCATGCACAGAAACCAGAAAGATGGTATTGTACACTTTAAATTATTTTAAAATTATTACAAACACTAGACTTTTCTTTGTCATTCTTGTTTATCTTCCTCCCTTCATTCCATCATTCCTTCCTTCCTCGCTCCTGCCTCATTTATAAATCTATCGTTACGTCTGTGTTACATCTACTGTCGTATCACCCATGTATACCTTCAAAAGTAAATTTTTTACTGTCTTTAACACCACCTTTTAAGAGGTCATAGATGATTAAATATTTATCAATATTTATATATTATAGACTTTTATATGTCTTAATTATTGTCTGAAGAGAGGGGTGTTGCCCCTCAACCTCGCACACACAGGAAAAAATCTACTGTGGCATCACGTTAAAGAAAAGTTTTCTAGTCACCGCAAGCTTTTCTCTCTCTAACAGTAACGGAAAATCTTAAAAATAATTTTTAACGGTGGTCAAATCGTAACAGGCTAAATACGAACTCAGTACATTTAAATATAATTAAAATAGGCTTGTCCTTTTTCCCCCAGGCCATTTCTGAGGTATACGTGCTGAATGCGCCATGCTGAGGTTTTTACTGCATAGGTTTTTTTTTTTTCCACAAGCACTGTAAAGTTGCATGACTGCCATCAAAGGAGACCAGGCATTTCCAAAATGTGTTTGTGAGAACCTAGGTTAAAACAAATATTGTAGCTTGCTTCATGTGAATTATTTAGTATGATATGCTTTTGACATTTACATTTACATCCATCCACTGCCCTGTTTGCACTATTAAGGACTCTTTTGAGAAACCCAAATATTATACAGCAAAAAAACAGCGTTGCTTGTCCGTCTGTATCTCCAGGGCAAACAGATTTCTTCTAATCACATCCAGTATGTTTATGTAAAGTGTGTAAACGATGCTTAAATTGCTATAATCGTAACATTTATGTAATATACAACACCATGATTAAATCATAAGTGTTTCGGGAGATTTAGATATGCACACATTTTCACTGCATACTTTTAGATCACTTATCAGGAGCAGAGTTAAAAAAGATGTCGCTTGCAAATAGCCGCTGATTGAGTTCTTCTGTTAGTTTGCTTCTGCCATTTCCCTGAAGTCTTAGGACAATGTTTGTTCTGGAGCCCTGTGGCGAGAAGAGCCGTGAAGCTGCAGCATAATAGGGGGATAAAGAAATGAACTCGAAACTGGTTCTAAGTGCAGCCCTCATGCTGGGCTGTTTGCAGAGTTTACCGGCCCACGGAGCACATTGTTTCACCGATCTCTGGAGGTGAAAGGTGAGGGAGCTTCGTAGACGATGGAGAGATGAGTCTGAATAGCATTTTGTTCTATGGAGCAGAGCTGAAATCTGAGGATTTGCCTGCACTTCTTTTAGCATGTTAATATAATCAGCGTCTCACCCAGTGTGCACGATGAGAGCTTGAGAAATATGTTGAGCACAATAGTGAGCTTTGCTGCTTAAGGTTTGTGTGCTTGTTTGACCTATAATTACTCCCACCTTTCCTCCAGGCTAATGTTCTCTTTTCCAATTGGCCAAGACTTTAAGCAAGTGGAAATTACCCACATGTTATATACAAATCCACAATTTCTGTTTGTACATTTCAGACTGAGGCGATGTTAAACTTCTTTTGACAGGTTGATAAGGGGAACTTGTATGAAAACGCAGCCTTTGATCCCCCACTCCAAACGAGTGACAAGTTCTCATACCAGTTCACATGGCTTGGAAATGAGGATCGTTCCGATTATTTTAACATGATTGCCATCTTCCTGTGTTGTTAAAGATTATTAAAAATAAATGCATGTTTATTTGGAGTCAGTTAGTTTGGATGAAGTGGGAGGGGAGAAGATTTTTTTTTTTTCTTTTTATCCTGGAGTGAGTCATTAGAAAGAGGGGAAAGTGTCAGTTTTTTCCCCTATTGAAATAGCACATAGTTTTGATAATATTTGGCAGCACTGATTCATCGGCACTTCCTGTGTTTCACCAAAAAAAAAAAAAAAAAAAAAAAAAAGCCACCGCCAGTAGTGTGTCTGCAAAAAGACGCGTTGTGTGTTTTGCATTGTTTAGGGTATTAAAGGGTATTTGGTTTAGGGTTTTAAAAGTGAGTCTTTTAGGGACATGTTTCCTGTGTGGGAAATCATATAATGGAGGTAGACTGTGTGTATGCATAGAGTGCATTATGCGGTCGGGGTGTGAGATCAGCACTTTTCTGCCCCCACGTCAGTGCCGCGTGGCCCCAACAGGACGAGCTACAGCGGAAACCGGAGGCCCGCTAATCCTCCCTGACCCTCCGACTCGTCGGCTCAGGGATTTCTATTGTTTAATCCATTCGGTGCTTTCATTCACTGATTTATTTTTCAGTTATTGCAGGATTTTTGCTTATTCGTTTGCTTGGTCTTGTTAACTGAATTACATTGTTATTTGATTCCGAGGAAATTGCGTTAGAAAAATGCTTCCTAATAAACTATGATCATACTTGGCAAATTTATCTAAACCACAGTGTTTACTGTAAATCTGTTACATGTTTGGTCCCTTATGGCTGGATAATTATAAAATCTTTCTGTTCTCTTCAAGAAAGCATAATTTCTTGGTTTGTCTTGGCAAACCTATTAAAATCTTTTGCGGTGATTCAGTCATATACTTAAGTGGGCTTTAAAGTCCTTTTGTGATTTACTGCATCCTCCAACACTTCTACCTGAGCCTTTGGCTCCCACTCATCTTCTCCTTGTTGCCTCTCTCTCGCTCCTTCCCCTCTTTGAGAAGGAATAAAAAGCGTGAAAAGAAAAGGATTAGAGCATTTATTGTGTTCGTTAACGACCAGTTGAAAGACTGAGTGGAATTGTAAAGCGTAGATGTAATTCTCTTACAGCTGGTCCATTGGTCTGATAATCCTTTGGACTAATACTCTCAACATACCTAGCACCTTCTTCAATCTCCTTCCTCCTTCTGGCTTCATGTTACATCTGACCCCCGCACTACAGCCATGGCTTTGTCTTCACTGACCAAATGACTCGTTAAACAGGGAACACTGACAGAAGAGAAGAGAAGATAAGAAGTATAGCCCAGTCGATGCAATCACAATTGTGAACCTCTGGAATCAGGGACTCCTTTAGCGCAAAAGCAGATGCTAACTGATTTGAACTCAAAGGGAACAGAGTTCACTGTTTGGTTTTATAGTCTCGAAGGGGGAAAAATCTGATCTCTGTTTATTGTCCTAATCTTCAATCTTTATTTACCCCCAGCTATATATTCAGTGATTTTCAGTGTATATTTGTGTTTCTTTCCCCCTCAGCCCATACTTCTGGATTTAACCTCCTCCCACCATGTACCAAGCCCCTGGCCACTCTCTTCACTCACTCCTCTACTCTGTTTGTTTTACTTGGCCATCAGCTCCCAGTAGAGCAGGACACTTTAACTCATTGCTGCCTGGGGCCACATGTAAGCCCTTTCGAATGCAGAATCGAATGACTGGGCTTTTTGTTTCCCATCTTTTTTTTCTTTTTTTTTTTCTTATTCGAAACACTCCCATCTAACTCCTGTCCTGGAGGGATTCCTGTTGTCCAGCCAGCATGTATACACTCATTCATTCACCCCCTTCCCACCCGCCATCCGTCTGTGCATCCATCCGTTAATGTCAGCAGCTCATCCGTCTTCACCCTGACCGCCCCAGTCAACTCACATAGCTCCCAGATCCTGATAGGCCACTGGAGAACAGGATTCAGCTACTGTCACAATAAACAAACAGTCACTCAGAGCCTCTTAAGGCCTAATCCCCCTGATGCCAAACAGGCTGAGAGACTGCAGTGCCCAGATTCACAACTCACCCTTACCCTGACCTGCTGGGAAATTTATATTACACGGATGTAATTTGTGTTTCTCGAAAATCCTACCTCCATCTACGTCCTCTGACCTCTCCTTGCGTTTTTGCCAATAGATTTTCTATCTTTCCAGACTCTGGGTAACGTTCTCCTGCTGAGCATGTACATGCTTTGATTGGCTGCCCACGGAAGGAAGCAAAGCGTCAGCCTCATGCTTCCTGCTTCCTGTTGTGTCCAGTGCACAAAGACAAAGCCCTTCTTGGTTTTGTAGTTTGGAAAGTGAAAAGTTCTAAGAGAGTTATACCAGGTCATAGACATATTTTTTTTAAAAAATATAAATGGATTGTTCCTAAGACTGGTCATTTGGATACAAATGGTCACGGTATCTTCGTTTATCTCAATGAATTTTAATAAATAGGTTAAATTGTCCACCTTAAATCCTTCATATCCATTCTCAAAAAAGCAGGAAGATTTTGTTCCACATCGTTAAGAAGGCAGCCCATCTATCCATGTGGCATGTGGCATCTCCACTATTTGCAACAAGTGTTTTCTCTATAGCTGAATAGAGCGGCATTCTGTGAATGTTGTCTGGTCTGAAAAGGCTTGTGAATGCCCATGCCAGACCCTTGCATGTATCCGAAAGCAAGCAAGGGGGGCCCAAGAATTCAGGGGATTACGGCTAGAGAGGCGGAGGCTGTGACTGTCTGAATTGGGGTTCCCAGCAGCAGCTGTTCTGCCCCCTTGGCCTTTTTCCTTTCTCCCACCCCCCTTTTTACTCCAGTCCCAGCAGGAATCGTTATCCCCTCTGTCTCTCCATCCCCACCTCGGTGCAGTGTCACCCTAACAAGTTTCAGTAAAGTCTGAGGAACAGCTGGCGCAAAAACAAGACAACGACCGGACTTAAAAGGAGTAGCTGCTAACGCCTTGACTGGTTTTAGGTTGCCACGCTTACATTTCTTTTTTCATGCTGAGAATTATCTTTTGAAATTGGAGCACACATGTCCTTGTATATTTGAGGTAAAATATACCTCACTATACCCCTCCTGTTTGAGCAAGTGGCCCAACCCAAAACAAAGTCACAGTTGACACCACGCACTGGAGGAGGAAGTGCTGGCATACTTTGTAATTAATAGTCTTGGCTGATTAAACACAAAGCACTAGGAAGTGGAAACAGTGATTTCTTTTGTTGGAACGGTGTTTATATCTAAATTGAATGAATGAAAGACCGCTCCTCTGTTCCTGCTGGCCCTTTCTCTCGGTCAAGTTAGTTTAAACTGTACTCATATCGAAACCAACCCTGACTCTGCAAATGTTTTATCTTCATTCCTGTTGTACTTTTGGCTTTGTTCCATTAAATCACTCTCTTGCGCTCTTTCTCTCTCTTTCTCTTTCTTTCTCGTTCTCTCCATACAGTACATACACACACAAATTACTCAACCATACATTCTGATTATTGTGCAGCAGTACACATGCTGATTTCTAGGTTGGCTTCTGCAACACTGACAGTCATAGATCTGTCTAAACCTGTAGAATAAGTGTGTGCTGGAGGGGATCCAGTTGTGGAAGTGGACAGAGGAAGGACATGACCTGCACTTCTTGGAATGTTTTTAGATTGAACAGAGAAGACTTTTCTCTCTCTTCCTGTTTGTACAGTTTAATGTATGGTTGTAATGAACAAGCTTAAATTTGTAAAACTTGCGCTTCATTGCCTGTGTCAGTCAACAAATCTGCATTGGTAGACACGTCGTCTTGTTTTATCCAGTTTGCTCTCACACCTTACTTGTCCAATATTGAAGTATGGAATGTGGGATGACTGGTCTTGTATGCACAGAAAACGGGGGATGGTTCAAATGTTTGCTGTAGTCATACTTTCTCATTTTTACACTCTTGTATTTTTCTTCCAAAAGCTAAACTAGGCAGAGGGAGGAAAGACTTAAAAAGAGATTAAATTTAATGTTATATTTCGGTTAAGGCATTGGACTACGGCTTGGAAGGTCCCAGGTTCAAACCCCACGACCACCAATTTGGCACTGTTGGACCCTTGAGCTAAGTCCTTAACTGCTCAGATGTATAATGAGATAAAAAAAAGGAAGTCCTTCTAAATGAGGGCATCTGCCATATGTTGTAATGTAAATATATTATGGAGATTTTAAAACGCTCTTAAAGGTTATTTGTTGCTTTTAGTCCTTATCCAAGTTTTGTATGGTTTGGTCTTTTAACAGAATGTAAGCCAGGCTTTTTTAAGGCCTCAGTGTCCAATGAAGCCTGCGGGTCATGTCCAAAGAACACCCACCCCTCAAGTCCTGGTGCCCGGAGTTGTCCCTGTTTAGAGGGGTTTTACCGAGCCCCAGAGGAGCCCATGTCAGCTGCGTGCTCAGGTGAGACTTCACGACTTCCCAACAAATTATCAACTTAATATATTGACCACTTTAACTGTTTAGTACTGCCTATTCCTTTGCAGATCTTTGCCATATTTCTGTCTTCATTCTAGCTAGAGCTTTATTCACTGGATGGCTAATGGTTTTTTTCTTTCTTTCCATAATTTACAGGCCTACCTTCACCTCCTAAAACATTGACTGCTACTACAGCCCAGTTGGCCATTGGGAAGCTCGAGTTGTCCTGGAGTCCCCCAGGAGACACAGGAGGACGCTCCGATATTACCTATAGCGTGGTATGTGAGCGCTGCGAGGCAAGTGTGTGTCAGCCCTGTGGAGAGAAGGTGCGTTACGAGCCTGGCAATATTGACATAAAGGAGACCCTCGTGATCGTTAGTGAGCTGGAGCCACATTTGAACTACACATTCACAGTGGAGGCTCGGAATGGTGTTTCCCAGTTCAGTTCTCAGAAAGCCACCAGCAACATCAGCACTGCCCTGCACTACACAGGTCAGCATTGTATGAGTGATGATGTGTATATATGTCTTATATAATATGTAATTGGTAATAATTTGCCTATAAGTATATTAAGTGACTATAGATCTATAAAAGTACTGCAAAATCATGACACATCATGTAAGTATTATCATTTTAAAGCTAGCACTCTGTTTGCAAATTACATGTTTCAGAGGCTTATTCATGTCCAATTACTACTTGCACAGAAGTATATATTACATGACCCAAGGAAGAACAATAGCAGACCTAAACCAGAACCATGTGGAGCGCAATAGTGAACTTTGTAGTTCCTCAATAACCCTTGCTTGGAATCGTTAACTGTGAAATTGTAATTATTTGGTTAACTAAAAACTTCTTTGCTGCCTTTGCTGTTTTATATTAAACTGTGAAAAAAGAAGGGTTTGAATAACGGTTCACTCATCATTTTTTTCATGTCATACACAGACCCTCCAAGCGTGACTGGAATGCGCCTGGTAGAAAGGAGTGCTAAGAGCCTGTCGTTGTCTTGGTCCGTGTCTCGCCGAGCCAACCCCAGCGCCATCCGCTATAAGCTCATGTACTGTGAGAAGGTCAGAAGCGTTACAATCATAAATCAGAATTTTGACTATCGATGATAAACAAGCTTGTCCTTTTAACACAACTTTTGAACTCTATGCAGGAAAAAGATGAGACAAAGACTGGTAAAACTTACACTGTTCTGGTCCTGGACAAGAACTCCGTTCAGATTAGTGACCTCTCTCCTTCCACAGTGTATCTGTTTCAAGTCCAGGCTATTGGTAATGGCAATGTGGGCAGCAACAGTGTTGAGGAGGAGTTTTCAACGCTGCCAGAAGGTAAGTGCAGAACTGATCTTAAACCAGTGAAGATACTGTGGTATATCAAACCATACCATGATTTATTTGATGTGTTTTTTTTTTTTAAACATAAGTGATATATTTGATGGCATGATGGTTATAAAGGTGCAATGTTTTATTCAGACCCTGCATTAATTATTTTTGTTTTGGTTGTATTTCCTGTTTTTGTTTCAGTAGGTAATACAGCAGTGATTCTTGGAGCAGTGGTGGGAGGAGGGGCCATACTCTTCATCGTGCTGGTGGTCCTGCTCCTGCGCAAACGGTCAGAAACAATTTCTTTTCCTTACACTGTAGCTTTGTCTCTTTCACTTGGCTCTTTCTCGACCCCCTCTGCTTTTCTCTTCATGATCCAAGATGTCCAAACCCATTCAGTATCATCCTTTTCATAGCTCTCGCGCTCTCTTTATCTAGATCCATTCCTTACCACTCAGAGCAAAGAATGTGGTGTTGAATAAAACTGCTCAATGAGTGCTTTAACTAGGGACATGTTTTGAAAGGAAATTAATCGGGGCCAGACATTGTGCCAGATAAGAGGAGGTTGGTTCTTTTAGGTGTGGGACTGTAGTGGCTATGTGAAGGTGACCCAAACCGTTGGTAGTTGTCTCTGATAACCTAGACCCCTGTCACCACTTGGCAAACACGGGCATTTTTTTATCAAAGCTCTCCTCGACTGAATGGAGCCAGCCCTGAAACCCAGGCCCTCTTTTAAGTTTTAAGTATGAAAAGAAATGCTTCACTCATTAAGTTTTTATTTCTACAGCCGAAAAAGCTCCCACACAAGGCAAGGACCAGAGGACGCCTACTTCTCCAGCCCAGGTTAATATAAGAAACTTGAAAGCTTTTTCGCACTATTTGTTCTATTCTCTTTATTTCTTTACTAATCTCAGTAAATCTCCAGAGCAACTGAAGCCCCTGAAGACTTATGTTGATCCTCACACATACGAAGACCCCAACACGGCAGTGCTTAAGTTTGCCAGCGAGATCCATCCGAGTCACATCACCAAGCAGAAAGTCATAGGAGCAGGTTGGTACATTTCTGGGCAGTTTTCCAGAAAAAAAGTTAATTCAGTCTGTTATCTATTTGGAGATATGCAAGTACTTACAACACACACTACCTGGAGTGACTATTTAAACAGAAATTTTTTATCAGATTCTTACTTTGCATGTTTGGACATATTTTCTACATTCTGTTTTTTTTACTGAAATGTGTGTTGTCGTCCCCCCCGAAAACATCTACCATTATATCCTTAACCTGCTCCATGACCCTATGCACTAATGGTAAAAAAACATACAAATGAATCAAGAGTTTATTTATATGAGCCCCTTGACAAAAACAACAGTAAATTTAAACCAAACTCTTTGTATTTATTGAATATACCTTAATGGTCGGGCCCCCTTAACCCTGAAAGGAGAATATTATGGCCATTATGATCACCTTTCCCCTATGAGCTTCCCTGCAGGCCTTCCCACGGCCCTCTTTCACTTTTTACTTTGTCTGTGACAGCTGATTCCCAGGCCCTCATATACACACTCCCTCCCCCAGAGTCAAACACTGACCACTCTAGAGTTTCTGGATAGTCCACACCTCCAGGTGCTTTCAAACACGTGCCCTGTTTACCATTTCCTCTCTATGGTATCTGAGATGCCTTCAAAGAATGCAACTTAATACCCCCCTGTGGAAATCAGTAGTGCGGCAAGGCTTATCTGATACCCATATGTATTATGCATGGGGGTTGCTTTGCTGTAGGTGAGTTTGGAGAGGTCTACCGTGGCATCCTGAAAGTTCCTGGACGCAAAGAGGGAGCAGTGGCCATTAAGACGCTGAAGCCAGGATACACGGAGAAGCAGAGGCAGGACTTCCTAAGTGAGGCCAGCATCATGGGCCAGTTCTCTCACCAAAACATTATTCGCTTGGAGGGTGTGGTTACCAAATGTAACTATCAGACTTATTGTTTATTTGAATTTTTTACAATAATTTTATTCTACGTACACTATTTTCCTTTCTCTAGTGCCACTCCTGACTATTTTTTATTTATTTATTTATTATGTTTTTCAGTCAAACATGCTATGATTGTTACCGAGTACATGGAAAATGGTGCATTGGACAAATACCTGAGGGTAAGGTTTTGGAAATGGAAAAACCTTAAAACATAAATACATTTAGGGTGCCTTTTTTTCTTTTAAAACTGTTTTATCTTTTTATTTAGGACCATGATGGAGAAATGTCATCGTTCCAGTTGGTTGGTATGCTCCGTGGCATTGCGGCGGGTATGAAGTACCTCTCAGACATGAGCTATGTTCACAGAGACCTGGCCGCACGAAACATCCTGGTCAACTCCAACCTGGAGTGCAAAGTTTCCGACTTCGGTCTATCCCGGGTTCTGGAGGATGACCCAGAGGGCACTTATACCACGAGTGTATGTGTTGAGTTCACCTAGCAATTTAATGAAATATTTTCGGAAGAATGTTTGTACAAGCAGGTCTTCACTGCAGTTATCTTTATTTTAACAGCTAGACTTTATAATTATTATTTCCTTGACATTTCTTAAAGAGAAACATTCAGTCTGAAGTATTTCGTTCGTGGTTTCTTTTACAGGGAGGGAAAATTCCCATTCGCTGGACGGCTCCAGAGGCTATTGCTTACAGGAAGTTCACTTCGGCTAGCGATGTTTGGAGCTTTGGCATAGTCATGTGGGAGGTTATGGCGTTTGGAGAGAGGCCTTACTGGGACATGAGCAACCACGAGGTACACATGGTCACAAATCTCTAGTTCTGAACAGTAACTCGGTGTCCTTACACTTTTCAAAGATTTCATCCCAGTGAATGTTTCTTCCCCCCACTATGAAGGTGATGAAGGCGATTAATGAAGCTTTTCGTCTGCCTGCTCCGATGGACTGTCCCTCAGCTGTGTACCAACTCATGCTGCAGTGCTGGTTGCAGGATCGCTCAAAAAGACCCCGCTTCCAGGACATCCTAAGCCTCCTTGACAAGCTTCTTAAGAGTCCTGACTCCCTCAAGACCATTGCAGACTTTGACCCCCGGTAAATTTTGTATACCTATATATATATATATATATATATATATATATATATATATATATATATATATATATATATATATATATATATATATATATATATAAAAAAAACTTATAGAATGAACATGGTTTCTGCATTTGAAGAGACATGCATACCTTCTAAAAGAAGTGATTGAATTTTGTAATCAAATTTGATGATAAAATGAAACTGGGTGGTGGCAATGTTAAGCTAAAACTATACTGGCTTCTTTTTTTAAATGGTCATACTATATCCGTGCATTCATGCAAGCGCAGTTTTATCAGATTCTGTGACCGAACAAACAGGTTTTTTTTTCCTTTCAAAGCTTTTCTTCTTTAATAAGAACAAAGATGTACAAACAAAAAAAAAAACCTAATCTCGATGTGGTCTGCTGACTTTCTCTTGTGTTTCTCTCAGAGTTTCTATCCGGCTTCCAAGCACCAGTGGTTCTGACGGGTCACCCTTCAGATCTGTCTCTGAATGGCTGGAGTCTATTAAGATGAGTCAGTACAGTGAAAACTTCAGTATGGCAGGCATCGTCAGCATGGAGCAGGTGCTGCAGATGAAGAGCGAGTGAGTATTGCTGTGAATGCTTTCAGTGGGAATATTATAATCTTTATGGGTGAGGACTTATTACACACATTTGCATGGATCAAAGCGATAGGCCAAAGTTCACCCAAGTGCAAACATCCTGTCCTTTTCCTGGCTCTAGATAGCACACAAGTGACCCACTCCACCCTACAGCAAAGGTTTTCAATGTGTTTTAAAGGTTACATTATTAATTACAAATGCAAGTGTTTTCCTAAAAAAGAAAAAAAAAAATCTGACATTACAAATTTGGGGTAATTCAATATGTGAAGTTGCAAACGGTCAGTATGCAAAACATACTGTATTTAAATATTGTAGCCCCACAGGCCCTGATTATATGAACATGATACTGTATCTCATAGTCGTTTTGTGTAGGTAGGGTGGATCTCTGTTAGACAATGAGATAGCATATTTAAATACGGTGTAATTTTAAAGCTGCTGTACAATTTTAAGAATGTATTCGTATTTAAAAATTCATTTTCTCGTTGACTGTGAATGAAGTTTATGCACTAGCTAGGGGAATGGACTTGCACATCCACAGATTATTAATTCTGTAGTTAGTTTGGCAAAATGATCCATTTCTTCATGCAGGAAAGAGTTCATGATTTGTTTAGAGAGAAAAAAGATCAGCCTTTGAGTCAAAGGAATTAAATGGAAAATCTGGTGGCAGAAAAGAATACTCTTATTTATTTATTTTTTTCATATTTTGGTGGCCTGGATGTGGTAGCTTGTGGTCAGCTGCTCCGCCCTTATTCCACCCCCCCTTCCTTCCTCCATCTCTTCTTATTCCTTTATCGTCCCTCCCTTCGCCCACAGCACTAGTCATGGACTGTGTTCTTAGTGCAGCCAGGAACCACGGTTTCTCCCTGCTGAGGCCATAAGGCCATGTGGCTCCCATTCCAAGAAATGGGTAGTATGATGAGAAGAGGCAGGGAAGGATATACATTAATAAAACGATGGATTCCAATGCTAACAGAGATCTGGATTGAGGTGTCTATATCAAACGTTACAGCGAAGCAGTCTGCCTGATGGATGCCCAACAATCCTGGGTGATTACAGCGAGGGAGTCTACACTGGTTGGGAGTCGTGTGACCTGTAACTGCACTCCCATGGGTGTATTTAGCCTGGAAGTGGGATGAAATATGTGCGGAGAAGCAGAAATGCCTTTGATGTGTTTGTCATTTTTTTTTTTTTTTGGTTTTTGCTTTATTTTATGGTTGAGTAGTCCATCTGTTCTGTTCTGGTAGCACAGTGGTGGTGGGGGAGCCCAGAAACTATTTATGAGACTCCCATTGCTGGGTTTCCAACAACGGTGATTCATGGTAGTTATGGGGGCTTTTTAAGCCTTGTTAAACATTTAATTAAAAATACAATCGTCTCTCTTATTATACAATTGTTGATTGGCTGTAAAGGCAATAAATACAATGCCTGAAAGTAATGCTACTTAAGAGGCTCTTGGATAGCTAAGGGTTCTTCATCCTATAACAGGAGTCTTCTTTGATGAGGAATCTTTCTGTTGTTTGGCTCTGCATAGAAATGTAGGGAGTTTTCTTAAAGGAGAATAGAATGCTTAAAGGTTAGGGATTGTGCCTGGGGATTATAGGCCAATTTGTTTTGGTTGGTATTATATAACTGTTCTTGTAAAATGTTAGTGGTTATAACAGCGTTTAATATGCAGGACATTTTCAAATAAGTAATCTCAAATATAAGTGGCAATGGTTAGATTTTGCTATTTGCTCCAAAAAAAAAAAAAAAAAAAGAAACATTTATTTCTTTAATAATGTTCAGCATCATTATAATGATTAAATTTAGGATGGTATATTGGAAACAGCAAACAGTGGCAGAATGCGATGCAGCTGTATGATTAGGTCATATCAGAGATTTAGCTCAGCTAGTAAGTGATCTATCAGAGACGCATTGGTACTGGTATTATTGTGAATGTTGTTGTGAAGTTTTGGTAAGTTATAAGCGTATGTAGAGTGTTAATGCTTACTGGTGCCACTATCAGTAAGCATTAAACCAGTACTGTGAGAAGCCATTAGCCAAAATAAAAAAAACAGACGAATTTCACAATGAAAGAAGTTTAAACGAACAAAAAAGTCAGATTAATAGGAAATAAATATTTTGCACATTTTATATATCACATGTTCTAAATATAAAGATTGATTTGAAAAGGAGTACAGTGGAGACTGCCTATAAATAATGTAATCTATCGAACCACACTGTTCTGCTATTTTCTTACACCCTCCTAATTTTCTCTTTCACAGGGATATCCGTAACATCGGTGTACGCCTGCCAGGACACCTAAAAAGGATCGCCTACAGTATCTTGGGACTTAAGGACCAGACTAGCACCCTGAGTGTATTTGCTGTGTGAGCCACCGAACATACAGAGCTCACTACACAGATAAAACTCTCAAGATGACAGAGAAAACTCTAAACTACCCCAGGCTCGGGCTGCAGGGACAGCCTTACAACTGGGGCTCTACCACCCTCCAGCCTAACAAGATGGACTCTCGCAGCAATAGAGCCTTGAAGCAAATTTGATATATGTATCAAAATTTGAGGAGGTAGAAGCGTAAAAAAACAACATGCAAATGACGTCATCATGTTTATATTAGAAATCTATTTTTACAATACACGTTGTTTTATTTTTTTAGAGCGAAGTAATGCTTTCTTTGCCAGACGCTAGGAATAAAATCGGCACTCATGCAATAAGTTATTTCTACTTTAACTATAGTTCTTCTGGAGGTATAGTAATAATGGGCATTATCATGAACTTTGTGCTGTGGCACCATGTCAGTTTCTTTTGAGCACATGACATTTCACATGCTGATAAGGATGAAGCGCAGCGAATCTGGTGGCCGTCAGTCAGGTTGGAGGTGTTGATTGCAGGACAGTCTATCAAAAGGGGTATACAACTCAGGACATAAAGGGCCCTGTTGTAGTGTGGGCTGGCCTTTGTTTTGATGGATCTAAGCAAGTTTGACGTTGCAGTAATGTTTAAAATAGCTTTACATTTCTTTGCTTTCAGAGAAATGCTGAGGTTATAGTTCAGTCTTAAAACTCACTGTGCTTTCAGCAAGCATGAGCAAAAAATAGCACTTAAATACAAAATATTGCAGTGGTGGAATTGATTCAGCTTAAAGGCTTTTCTTTATCCAATGTTTCATCTTATGATTATATTGATGTGACATTCAGTAGAATGTTCTAGGTTATAATTTGACTGCAGTGTCATGTCGGATTGAATCGTTCCTGTGTGTATGATGTGCGGGCCAAACAACGGTCCAAACAAGCAAAAAGAAACTGCATGAACTTCACCAGCAGTTGTAGCTGTAATATATCTGAAAGGAAGATCAAGTTGTATTTTTGTATTTTGTACTTTTTGGCATGTTCACTATGGTGCTTGATTATAATTCAGCTTTTCCAGGGATTTCTTTTCTATGAAATCAGCCATTCATTATAGAATGAAATGCTTTAACATGCATTGACTACATTGTATAAAACTTTCTTGTTTGGGTAACCTTTTGCTTTCCTTTAACTAGAGGATAGTAGGAGATATGGCCTTGGTAATATATGGTGTATTGCCTTGTAGTGCCTCACTAAGTTGTTCTTTTATTTCCGAATGAATCATTGAATGCAAATGAATTTATTAATGAATAATTATGAGTGTAGTTGCTGTTTGTAATGCAAGTGTGATATCTGGATACTCGCACAAAAAAGAAAAAATAATTGCAATTTTGAATTGCTTTTTAGAATGATGTTTGATATTGCTCCATCTTGCCTTTACCCTTACGTAAATAATAATTATACAAATTGGAATCATTAAAAAGAAAGATTTGGCCAACTGTTTTGTACTTTATTTAATAGTGTATTTATTTTTGTTTTATTTATTGGCCTAAAAAAACATTGAGCTGGGATTTTTTTTTTTGTAATTGATGTCATCAGTCACAATAAAAATCTTTGTAGTCATCTGTCACTGAATGGTTCAATTTCTACTTATTTATCTACATAACATGATCCTGACAAGTGTAGCAGTGTAATATCTTTTTCTAAACATGCGTTTTATTCATGCAGGTTTAATGATTCCATGATTTGATGAAATGATTTCTTACATTAATGTTGTTAAACATCAAACAGGTTAATTTAAATTGGTTCCTTCACCAGGCTCTCTTTTTCTCCCTCTTAACTTTTATAAGATGAAAAATAATGCAGCATGTTACATAACTAAGCAAGCACGAGGTCCTCCACCCTGAAGGCGTTCCTCAAAGTGGAAAGCCTTAAGGACTAGTGTTTACTACATCGACATTTGCCGATGCTGATGAAAGACTTATTTTATAAAACTTGAACGTCTCCTTAAAGGTAACTTCATGGAACATTTGGACATTCATGAGTATTTGTTCTTCAGTAAATAAAAACAACTTTAAAAGACTGTGTTGTTGCTATGGAAATGACTATGAATAACAGATTAATATTGATTTGCCTTTTAACTGAAAGTACTTTGTTGCTGTGTGGGTGCCAGAAGTTACAACAAATCCTTCGGACTAATCAGATTCAGGAATTCAGCAGCCCTGAGATATAACTTTTATGACATTATTATGACTGTTATAAAAACCAAGGGGGAAGAAAAAAAAAACTCGGCCTTGTTTAATCAGCTACTTCTTTGAGATCTATGTTGAAATGAGGGCAGTTTCACCGTCTCAAGGTTAATTATGACTGATTCTAGTCTGAGAAGGACTTTCCTAGTGCCTGGGTTGGGTTTATCAGCTGCTCTTGAACAATCTTGGTGACAATGTCACTAATGCATTCTTCAGATAAGGTGGGAAAGTCAGAGGGGAAAAAATGAATGTAAATATTTAGATTTGTGAACAGTCTGGAATTTCTAGAAATAGTTGCAAGGACGTGGATCGGGATGGAATTAGATGATGGAACATGGGAACAAGATGTCAGCTATACATCTCTCAGTCCATTATGTCTGCACGAGTGTCTGAGGCTCAGTGACTGCCTTATCCACGTGACCAATCTCAGGTCCCTAAAATGACTTGTCCTTTGAGTGGGAGACCCAAAACCAGAGCTATGTTGAGATTTTCCATCATCTGTTTTTCCATACTGTGTGTCTCATGTGGTTAGATGTGTTTCTGTTTGCCTATGGTTAGGAGGGGGAGAAAAGCTGGAGCTAGAAAAGCAGCCAGGAGCCTGATTTCCGTGTATTAACCAATGAAAGCAATCAATGCATGTGTAAGTACATGCAAACTGAAGTCTGTGTGCTTGGCTGGAGTTTTAACGTCTGTGGGTTGAATGCTGCGTACTTTTCTATGACTTTGTGGGTGTGTGCTTGTGACTCCTCCAAGCTTAAACTGCTAGCCACAATAGCATGTGTGCCGACTGTGTCGAAGCCTGGGCTTGGGTGTCTCGAGTGTTGGACATATGGTTGTGCTTTCACTGTGGACTGGCTTGTGTGGGGCCTGCGGCTTTCTTTTTTTTTGGGAGGGGGGGGGGCGCTCCTTTCTTTATTGTCATTTAGAAAACGGCCTCGCAAGTGAACCTTGTTCCACTTTAAACATCTTCATGCTACAGTACATGACTTTGTTCAAGTATGATTTAGCTTTTTTACCTATTTTTTTCTGTTCTGTAGTACTTTTTCTTTTTTTCTTTTTTTTCACGTAAGCATCCAAAGCCAGCGGGACTGTGGAATTTACATCCCAGCTAATTTTAGAGATGGCTTTCTGACCAAAAACACATCCTCCAATTTGGGCCTATATTGGTCTTTCTTCTCCAAGCTTTTCTGCCTTCATTTCTCACTCTCTCTCTCTCTCTCTCTCTCTCCTTACAATTCTCTTTACCTTCCATTAGTCTCCAGTTTTTACTCATTCTCAGCGTTTTGCATCTCTTAAAACACTTTAAGCTTAAAACACCTCTCTTAAAACACATTATTCTAAGTAAGTAAATTGTTAATTGCCTTATGTTTGTAAATAAACATCTTTTTAAACAAAGTATGTCTGTCAATGTACAGTATATACATATAATTTCAAAGAGAAAAAAAGATCAGGTTTTGATTAATAATCGATACTATGACCTTTATTATATGATATAATAAATATAGGGCAGTGCTCATTTGTATATGGAGTATAGAGTTACTTAGTACTGAAGTATAATAAGCTTTATTACACCACACAATAGCCAGACTGTTTTATGTCTCTGTGTTGGTGTTTTAGTTCCAATGGAGATGGGACGTGCTCTTTTATTACACCGCTATTTCCATGTGCCCTAACTGCAGTCTTGTCCATGTGCCTTGAATAAGTTTACCTATTAACATGCCGTATCTTATCTACTCATTTTGCAACAGGGATGTTGATTAGATTGATTAACTGTATGTACCTTTCAGGTATCGTCCTACGTATTAACTTCCTTTTTTTCTTACTAGCATGTTTTTGATCACATAAAGATTCGAAACAATAAAACATTCCAGTGAGGCTAACCAAATGCATTTTATCAAAAGCAGTTAGTCACAGCATGGCTCACTAGGCAGTGGAAACAACAGCAATGTGCAGGATCATGCTTAATTTACCAAGATTTACCACCATACACTTAAGAGAAGAACAAAGGGATGTTGATTTAGTGATATATTATATTTGAAGAAATCAAGTTCACTCGAATGTTAATGGAAGATTTACTTAATTAGTCTTAAAAGCAACAGTTTTTAAACATTAACTGTAGACTAACTATTCACTAAGCATAGATAATTCATTCATCTTCAGTAACTGCTTTATCCTGATAAGGGTTAAGGTGAATCCACAGCCTTATCTGTTAATACTGCGCCACTACCTCACTGTACTTATAATCTTTGTATATCTACACTACTTCCGGATTCCTGTAGTATTAAGCTTGTTCATATCTTGTTCATAAAGTCTGATCTGCACTGAAATTACATATACAGTATATCATGCCTTGAATGATGCCATAAATGCAATGTATGTGTCAATTTAATCATGTAAAATGTAAAAAATCTGTATTTATAATATAATAAAAAAGTAGAGGGCATTAGTGGCTCAGTGGTAGGCTTCTCACCTGCTATAAGGAAAGCCCAAGTTCGATTCCCCTCCACTGGTTGCAGGGCATCCTTAGTTCCCGTCCCAAGCCCCGATGAAATCCGAAGGTTGTGTGAGGAAGGAAAAAACCTGTGGCAAGTCAATTGTGCAGATCAGATGGTCTGCTGTGGCAACACCTCAACTGGAACAGCCGAAAGAGCAACAGCAATACACTTGGTGGAATGATGAAAATATTAACGGTGAAAATGCTTTGCTTTTAAAAATTCATCTCACAACACATCTCAGAATTCATACGATTTTCTGAGATTATTGGCCAGTCTTTTTTTTTAAGCGACCTGTCATAGTTCTTCTAGAGACTGCTTTTATTATAATAATTATTATTATTATAACAATCTTAATATATATATATATATATATATATATATATATATATATATTTTTTTTTTTTTTTTTTTTAATTACACAATCTATTATGCAATATTTCTTTACTGACATGCAAATATTTTCCTGTAACATGTTTTTTTTTCTAAGATATAGAATCTAATAATCTAAGATATATATATATAAATCTGGATATATATATAGTCTATTTTATACTTTTATACTTTTATAAAATACTTTTCTTATTTTATATAGTTTATTTTATATATAAATCTGGATTCACTTTAAATATATATATATATATATATATATATATATATATATATATATATATATATATATATATATATATATATATATATACACACACACACACACACATATAATATACCAACTCATATTCTCCAGCAAGCTCAGTAAAACATAACTAGTTTACTTATAGTACTGTGCAAAAGTCTTACAAAAATACAAACATATGGCATAAGCCAAAGATGCTTTTAAAAACATTTCTGCATAAAAGAATAAAAGAAACTTTTATAAAAGAGCAATAAAGAGTAATAAAATAATCAGTCAATATTTGGAGTGAAAACTCATTGCTTAAATCAGGTGTTTTAGACACAGATTTGTGCAGTTTTAAAAGAAAACCGTTGTTAGGTTTTACTGAGTCTGCTGGAGAATCTGAGTTCTTCTGGTAACCTTGTCACACTCGCTCCTTTCTATTGTTATGCAAATCCAGGAGCGTACATTAGGTTTTTTGTTTGCATATATTCTCCTGTAATGTTATTAATTTATTAATTACAATTAATTAAAAAAGTTATATATGGAAATACTTAAAGGATTTTGTACATTATTATGCAGACATGATAAACATATGTAACAAAATTGGTACAGCATATAATATGGTGCCTAAGACATTTGCACAGTACCGTATACAGTATATATATATATATATATATATATATATATATATATATATATATATAAAACATTTAGTTTTTGGAAAAGTAAAATTTTTTTAACTGACCCAGTAATTCAGAAAAAAAGATAAAACTTGCATGCACTTTTTACAGTAACCTGAAACCTCATTTGGTACAAATAAAGCAAAGCTACTGTTTGGTAGTATGAGTATGATCTAAACTTATCCCTCTAAATAAACAGACTGGGTGAAGCAGAGCTCAGACTCACAGTTAACGTTTTTAAATCAGTGGCTAAGATCTGCTGCTCTGGTGTTAACTTACAAAATATGCACACAGGAGCAGAAAGGGAAGTAGAAGCAAATATATTAGTGCATTTTTTTTAGGTTAAAAATTGTTAGACTCTGAGAGTTTGCCAGAGCACCAAGCCGTAACTCAGGTTGATATACTGAGCACATGGCCTCTTGACAAAAAAGTCCTGTCTTTATTTATATTTCTCTTAATGGTTTGGTTAAACAAAGCACACACAAAGCCTGCAAGCCATTTTGGCTTTTAAAGTCATAAATTGACTTTTTTTTTCTTTTTCTTTCTTTATCGTATCTTTCTCCTGCTCGGTCTTGATCTGGTTTTGGTTTTCTCGTCCCTCAGAGTCTGTGACAGTCCTTTCAAACTTTATCACTTCACTACTGGCAATCTGCAGTCGTTCCCCTTCCTTTTTTTTTCTTTCTTTTTTTTTTTGCTGTCTACATGTGTTTCAGAGGCCATTAATCGTTCCTGCCTTTGCAACGTGAACCCCAGCAGATAATTACGGTAATTAAACCAATTAGGTAGCATATGGAAAGAGGGTTTTGTCTGCCCCTGAGGCTACTGAGGTCTGCTATTCATCCTGTGTATGGGCCGCAGCTGAGGTGGTCCAAGCTCTGGTACTGCTTAAAGGAAGGTCCAGGGAAGTCGCACCAGCCCTGTTTCAGATTAATGCAATTTCCTTTTAGTTGAGCCTTGAATAGCTATGCATCCTCCAGGCAACAAATAGCAGTCCGAGTTGTGTGGACAGCGATAATACGAGGTGCTCGTGTCATCACAGGGTGCCCAATGGCCGGAGGGTGTTCAGTGTCGTGAACAAATAGCTAAAAAAAAAAAGAGGAAATGAACTGAATGAGGGGGAAAGGGTGTAAACACATGCAGACGGACATGAGGATTTTTTTTTTCTTTTTACAATTACAGAGGTAACATTAACCTCATGCTGTGTCCACAGAAGTGTGGTTGAGATTTAACAGACCCTTATTACTATCACTTTAAAGGTTTTAAAGCACTTCACATTTTATAATCTTGAAAATGTTATACACTTTTGATGGTCCAGAAATAAAAGCACATGTAGCAGGTTTAATGTTTACTTTAAAAGTTACAAGTAAAAGTAAAAAAATGTTCGACAAAATGTCCCTACCAAAAAATTTTTTAAAAAAATCGAATTTATTAATTATTACTAATAGTTTTTTCGGGACAGTTACCAGGTCAGCAACAACTCTAATCAGGAGAAAAATGTTTCTGAACCAGATAAATAGATGAGGTTTTGAGCACTTATTATATGCAAGCAATAAAGTTTGCAAGGTGTGTAAAAACATTTTATCCAGTAAAATATTTATCTACCTGATACAGAAAATGCAAAATTGTTAAACACCTATTAAAATAAAAAAATAAAAAAATTGCTATTGAAAATCGCACGCTCAGTCCTTTGTTAAAAATAGTCTGTAAAAATATGGTGAGACGAAACGATTGTGTAAAATTAAACATGACTCAGGAAACGCTTCAGCCTTTGGTGCCAGTATATCCTATAATTATAGTATTCCTAGTCTCTGAAGTATAAAATGTACAGGCCGAAACACGATGTCCACAAGCATGTGAGTCAAGATTGGACCAGGAAATACCCCAGGCAGATTTCATAAAAGGTCTTAAGGGAAGATTAGATGAGAGTAATTTTAATACAGCAAATACGTGATCTCATGGCTGAATCACTAATGGACACAGGGCCTCACTTTGACTAAGGAGCCTGGAAGGTGGAGGAGGAGTGATGGTGTGAGCTGCTATCATTAACAATGAGCTAGCTGCACTTATTCAGGTTGCAGAGGGACTAAAAAAAAAATCAACTCTTAAAAAAGTTTTTAAACAGTGGTGAAAGAAGAGGTCAGTAATATTCACAAGGCACATTATACTGTATTCATGCAGGTCAATGCTCTATTGCTTGTCTAACCAGAAATGGCTTCACTAATGACGGTTAAAGAATCACCTGATATAAACCTGTTTGAGGACTGTCAAGGATGAGCTTTGCAGTTTTTTATTTTCTTAAAATGGATTTCAGGTTACATACAGGTTACATTTTTTTTTTCAATTGTTCAATAAAAATACAGTTTCTCTTAATGGTGATTACACAGAAATAAATAAAACCTTATTATTTTAGTGTTTTTTTTCTTCAAAAGACCTTGCATAGGCATGCACCATATAGTTACTTTAATGAATTAAAAAATGTTAAAAATGACTTTATTTTACTAAAAACTAATGAAAAGTCCATATGGTAATAATAACATTAATAATAAATATTATTCTGGAATAATATATCTGTAATGCTGCAGATTATTGATATATGATAAACACTATCAATTCTAACTTTTTGTACACTCCCTATTTTACAATAAATTATAATATTAGATGTGTATAATATAATGTATACAGTAAATTTTTAATTTGAAGATGGTACGGAAAAACTTTTGGGACATCCTACAAATATAAAAATACAAAAATAATCATCATTATTTAATTGATATTTTGTATTACTTTTATTTACCACTTTTTATAATATATAATATATATTGGTATCAACAATTTTAAAATTATAAAGGTTATGCACTTTATAAAACAGCATCACTGCTGCGTAATAATAAAAAAAAACTAATAACTTATTATAATAGCTGCATTAATCAACATTTAGACAGGTATCTCAACTGTTTAAGCTGGAAGCTCTTTCTATAGTAAAACATTTTTTTGTATCCTGGGTGCCCAATAAATCTTTAAATTAATTGGTACTAAAATAAAAGATGAATAAACAATTCTGAAGAATAATTGAGGTTGGTTCTGGGAAACCTGGTGTGTTTGAGGTGTGGCAGTAAGTCAAGACAATAAAGGCACATGCCTTGTTGGTGAACCAGCTCATGCTGCACTGAAAGGAAATGCTTGTAGCAATTGAATAAATTAAGCCATGACAGATAAGGAAGCAGCAATAGCAGCAACGAAAGAAAAACAATTAATAATTATGAGTCATCTTTTTTTTTCTCTTTGGGAGAAGTGTAAAAGCAGCCAGCTCGCAGGTTAAAAATTCCCCTGAAGTTTCTCCGCAGAGCTGCAGATGGATTGGGGTGATGTAAGAGACATGTGGGAACATGCTCACGGAGTGAATAAAATAGAGCTGACATAAAAGTAATTTTTCAGTAGGCCTGTATACCCCATGTCCATAACCTCTTTCTCTCTCTATTATTTTGGCATGACCTCAAACCACAATTTTCTTCTTCTAAATCGTGAAACAGAAGCGAACTAAACATATCACAATGCACAAAACCTGCAGTTATTAATTCGTCACCTGTTTCCCATTTTACAAGCCTATGGCTTCGGTTTTCTTCTCCCACCACTCCTAATTTGTCCCAGCTAGGTTAACTAATTTCAACAGACCCTTTGAAGTATGATCCGTTCTTCATGCATTCTTTTAGAAATATACATTGCTCCATCACCTCTAATCTTCTGAGACAGAAATGCAGCCATGAAACAGTAAAAGACTTTTCCAATGCTTAATGACAAAGAATTATTTTGACAGGGAACCATTACTTAGACAAAAAGTTCTCTGTGCCGATTTCATCTTATTCTGCGAGGGAGTTAACCTTCTGCCTTTCGCATGGCTCTTGGCTGCCGAGTTGTATATACAACGGCCTCTCCGGAGTAATAACCACTGACACGGCCTTTAAAATGGATTATTGCTTCAGTTGTGTTATTTTTGCTGTCAGAAGTATGTAAACCAAGTGGAGACACAGAAGAAAGGGACTCTCCAAAGCTGAGGCGTCCAACGTGACTACAGAGCATATCCTAAAAACGCCATCCCATTTTAGCTGTGTGGAAATGTTGATTAGGTTTGCGGGTTGAAAGGGAGTTGGAAAACCAGCTGTGAAGCTTGATGGCTTCATGTCAGAAGGAAAAGTTATTTCTATAGAGCTATTTATTTGTTCTAATGATCCACAAACCAGGGAAAATGACGGAACATGTGCTTGTAGGAACATGTGTGGAATAGTTGTTTCTGTATAGTTGCCTATAATAACACTCGCGACTGCTCGGATTCCTTTAGGTTCAGCGCTGAACACAACTGAGCTGTGTGACTGAAGTATATAACTGAAGTAGCTGTTTGTATTAAAAAAAGGAAGAAAAAAAAAGAAGAAGAAAGAATTGCAGGGGTAGTGAACATGTTCAGACTAATGCCTGAATATTGCACGGTTGCAATTTGAGCAATATTTACTACACCTTAGATTTAGTTACATATCCCCCCAATTATGTGAAGTCATCTACAGGAAACAGAAAATCTGCTTTATCCTTCAAATAAATACCTCGGTGGGTTTTGAGCGGTGCTCATTTGTAAGCCGAGTCCTCATGGTTGCCCACTAATTTTTTTTTAATGGTTCCCGAAAGAACAGCTATGTATATAATGTGGTTTTCTCATGTTCAGACATCGGGAAGAGAATTAACCACTTAATAAACAGCTACTTAAATAAAACAATAAGGAATGTGCTGCTTATTAATCATTCGGCCCATGGTATACTGCTACTGCTAACATACTAACATAAGAAAACACATTTTACTGTAATTCTATGGTTTAAAAAAAAAAAAAGTTTGAGCAAAATGAGAACCTTTGATTTGAATGTGATAAGTCGTGTCAGAACAGATTAAGCCAAAGCGTTTATGCAAAAATCACAGCACTGATTTGTACCCTTACTGAAAAAGAAATGGTTCATAAATCAAACATACTCAAAATAGGGGCCGAAAGGAAAATATGTAGGTTGAACAAAAATTGCATTAATTCGAATTATGCATTTAATTACAAAATTTATTTTTATTAAAACAGACATCGATATGTAAAATCTACACCAGACCAGAATCCGTTTTTTGCAGTGTTGATTTATATACACTATGTTCCTTGGTTACAACCCTGTGGCATCAAGTTACAAGTCAGATAAAGGTAGCTGCCGTCCAAAGTCTTTCTACAATCATGCAAACACCATTTCCATTTAATCACTATTTATCGATATTTTATGCCAAGATGGCATGTGTAGGAGTTTTTTATTATTAATTTTTTTTATGGTAGCAAATTACACGTATTCTGTGGCTGCTTGTGATTTCTTGCATTGCCCTGGGGATTAAGACTCATACTGATACTGACTTTCAAAGTCAGAAATTCTTGTGGTGTTACTGTATCTGTTGAGGTGGATTACTTTTAATTTCTGTTTTGGCTCTGGCTTTTTAAAGTTAGGTCTTTTCTGGGTGGAAAGATCCGATGTGTCATTCTGACAGATTCAGAAGACTTAACTACTACGTTTTAAATTAGTTCCTGATGTCCCAGATGCCTTTTTTAACTGTATGTCTTTAGTATTATATCTTCAATAAATTGTACGGGATGGACACAATGAGAGAGCGAACAGGGACTGGAGACATTAGCAGAATCAAAGACATACCCAGACAACCAGACCAACAGAAAAGATTCATTAATTCATTAAGAGGTCTTTTAAATTGCAGGGTGCTTGCTTTTTTTGTCTACAAGTTGTGCGGCTTTCTTCTAGATATATTAACCTTCTCTCACCTCGCTCACATGACATGAGATGAGATACTTGAACTCTAGACACTGCTTATGGCTTTATAATGATTTTGTTTGCAAATGTCTTGCACTT
Organism: Clarias gariepinus; assembly: GCF_024256425.1. Lineage (NCBI taxonomy): Eukaryota > Metazoa > Chordata > Actinopteri > Siluriformes > Clariidae > Clarias > Clarias gariepinus. The sequence goes on from NC_071121.1 coordinate 9,534,669, forward strand.
GGAGATAGAAATGAGTGATACTTCAAAACATGCGAACAAATAATTACTTTAAAAGGAAGAACGCTGTGTTCAGCTTTTCTTTAACTCTATGTCAGTTTTTTGTTAATGTTTCAAATTTTCTAAATTATTAGATAACTTTTTTGTGAGTGTTTATTATTTTTATCTTGGTTTGTCAGGTAGGACAAAAAAGTTAATTTAGCATAAAATTTATATTTTTATATTTTTATCGTTTATATATTTTATATGCAAAAATAAATCCAATCTTAATTTACTCATGTTGAAGCAATTATAACATATGATTAAACAGAAGTCAAGATTTATTATAAAGCAATGTTATAGCTTGAGCTTACAGTACATTCATTCTTTCATTACAAAAACTGTATTAACAACATTTAACTAACAGCAGTATATTATTTTAATACCAATGCTTTGGTGGGTTTCCACTGGGTGCGCCGGTTTTCTCCCACAGTCCAAAGCCTTGCAGATTAGGCTTAATGCCGTTCTCAAATTGCCCAAAGTGTGTGTCTGCCCCGCTACCCTAAATTTAAGATAAAGCAGTGAGTGAGTGAGCAATGTCTTGCTTTACCTTAAAATACCAAAAAATGTCATCCACAGAGGCATGAACTTTTTCAGGGATGGGAATTGTAAAAATTTTCCTTGTCTCAACAGCTGAACATTATTCTATTATGTTTGGAACATGTGCACTGTTTATACGCTACTAGACAACTTGGTTACTTAAAACCCAGCAAATCGTCTTTTAGTGTGAGTTAATTAAATTATGGATGTGAATTCATTATTGTATCAACAAATTAATCAATGAGTTTTAGATCAGAAGGTGATGAGTTCACATCCCAGCACTGCCAAGCTGCCATGATTAGTAAAATTGTAAGTTGTGTCATCCAAACAAGCAATTCTACTGGATTATGTGTTATTTTATACATTGTAAGATATTACAGTGGTTTACTATAAATATGAATTAGAGCTATTGACTGTAAATATAAAGCACTTTACAGGCAAATCTGCTTCCAGGAAATGACTGTGTACAAAAATGACTTGATACAAAAATGATCTAAAGTATCTAACACAGCAGCATTATTATTAGTGTTAGTATTAGGCAGGGTAGCTCATTGGTTGGCATTGGACTAGAGATCGGAAGGTCGCAGGTTCAAACCCCACCACCACTAAGCTGGACATCTGCCAAATACCATAATGTAAAAGTTGCACTGAGTATGCAACAAGTAAACTTAAAATAAACTTTTTTCTCACAACTAAATCGGTCCCAGAACTCCTCCCTAACATGGTGCATTTTCCCAACAATGGACTTTTTTTAACACTTCACACTATCATACTAATCTGCTGTAGTTGAATTCTGTAGAATAATATGTATAATTATTAATTACTAATATACAGTAATTGATTATTAATCATTTATTATGACTGACCATTTTGATTCATACAAATTCACATTTCATACAAACTTAAATAATTCTTTTGATTGTGTAAAGCTGCTTTGCGGCAATGAACATTGCTAAAAGCGCTATACAAATAAATTGAATTGAATTGAAAAAATTATAAAAGAGAATAAAAACGTCATTTTGTGTCGTCAAGTCTCAGGGTCAAGCAAGTGGCATGGAATTTACATTCTTACTCAGGCATTGCTCTCGATAAAGCATATATGGTCAGCTTTAAACAAATAACTGCTCTACTTTTCTTTTTCATAGTTTCATTTTTTTTTTACTGTATGTATGGGGTGAGATGGATCCCCTTTAGCTCAACATACTTCTCCACTTCTTCAAATTTACACTCATTTGATTATTTTATAATTGTATTGTTCTTTTTACTACTTGGTCATCGCCTACACTATTCTTATCTGCCGTTCAAATATTATCCTAATCTTTGCAAATACTGTTGAGAATAAACTGATCCAGAATTGTTTGAAAACACTCAATAATAAAGGATTTCCTGCTGAATAAAAAAATGTAAATCTTTTTGAAGGGTTTCCTAGCCATCAGGACAACATTTTACATTTGCCTCATTTTGGTTCTGTTCTATGAATCACTTTGCAAAATAATGAAGCAGCTAAAGGTTACTCTGACAATCTTTATAATGACACTTGTTTTTTTAAATATATAACATTGGAACATTGGAAGAAATTCATCAAGCTGTGCTTTTTCGTACAATATTTTTGCATGTATGTGGAATTTATAATGGAATACTTAAATGTTTAACAAATGCACATTAAAAAAATCAGCTGCACGTGCATGAAACAAAAAAGCCTGTATAATTAACATAATTCATTTCCTGACTAAGCTTAATTGTGGCATTAGTGTAATCAGTGTCTCCTGCGATTGCATGGTAGTCCTGTTTCATATGTAGGCCTGCCGCCTGTTGCTCATCGCTGGAGGCGATCCGGCTGTGTCGGGCCAAGGCAAATCTTTCTTAATGATTGTCCCAAATTTTGTCTCTGAACCATGTCACACTTATTGTGAATGTATCATACAGTATACGTGGTCCTTGTTTCCCACGCCAACATGGAATCCCTTGTGCTTATGCTGACCAGGCAGAGAAGACTGCAGACACTAGAGGGGAGCAGAGTGCTGTAGATCAGCCCACCATCATTGACTTTTCTTAATGTTTTTTTTTTTTTTTAATCATTAATATATTTTATGCAACATCTTAATTTGGTTTCATGTATAAATATCTAAGAAATCTTTAATTTCCTTTGATCATATTTTAATATTTTTGGTCCAAGTGAAGTTTCAGGACTATGTTGAGTCTAATAGGTCCTAGTGTTTTCTTTTCCATGAGAATTTGCACTCTGATCATCTTTTTGCTCTAGCAAATGTGTGAGGATTGCAAAGGGTGGAGGTGAGAGTGAGAGCACAGAGATGGGGGAGGAGAAGGGGTTGATGGGAGGGACAGTGATCAAGCAGGCAGCGTGCACTCAGGTTTTACACCCTCTCTCTCTGTCTCTCTCTCTCTCTCTCTCTCTCTCTCATCCCCCTTGCCTTTTCAGCTCCACAGATGGCAGGAAATGTTTTCCTCTATCAGGCAGGCATCAAGTTCTTTTTCGCCCATTTGATATCTCCATCTGTGAAGCTTTTTGTCTTGGCCCTTATCTTTCCCTAGTCATCCTTCCTTCATTCAGCATGGTGAACAGATAATTACCTGTCTGAGGGTCACCATGGGCGCCTGCCTTTGCAAAGGTCATCAAGGTCAGTTTCATTCTATATGCATGTCTGTCTGTTTTGTCGGTCTCTCTGTTGGTTACATTGTTTATTCTTCTCGCTTGATCTCGAAGGTATGACTTGTACAGGGGTCGATTGTCTACTTATTGGTTTGCTGAGTTGCTCTGGCAGTCGTGCATGTATCCTGAGACTATCACAGACTATCAGTATGGACAGCTTATTATCCAACAATCTTTGAAAATCAGTATATATCATTGTAAGAAATAGGGCTTGACAAAAGCAAATAGCATTATTAATGTCATGCTGGGCAAAAGTGAATGGGAAACGACAGCAGCAGTGAGAATCATGTTAATGAGGAGCACTGCAGCAGCATGCACCGTTACTCCACCAGAGTATGGACGTGTTTGTCTGATGAATGATTATTGCAAGTAATTAAACTTTAAGCTGAGCACCTTGTTTTGTATGGGTGACAGCAGTGTGTGTGTTGTGATAGCAGAGCTCCCAGAGCAGCTACTCACTGGCTGAGATAAAGGGAAAGTCTCTTAGGGCTTCTGACTCTATCAGGTTCTTTAAAGGACAGAAGCCTGTTTATTTATCTCTGTGCACTAGATGGAAATCCTTTAAGGAAAAAAAAAAGAAAAAGCAGAGAGGTTCAAAATGGCCATGTATGTAGTAGTGTTTACAGATGTGGTATAAAAGGGTCAGCTGTCCTGATGTTTTTTATGTCTTGTGTTGGATTAAATCATGGTGCAGAGGTAGCGTTGGTTCATCTGACTCTTAAAAGGTCTGTCTGGTGAGTGTGTTTTCCTGTCTGGTTGTGCTATGGACGAAGCAGAGTGCAGAATGCTAAATGCCAGGGTCACCACTGATGCATAATCCATGAGGAAGGTGCTCAGAGTGTCACGCCGACGTGTGGGCCACTGCACACTGTGTCTATCAAGGCTCCTTAATATATGAGTCACCAGGTAGCACCAGGAGTCCTGGGAGATCCTCAGGACTGAAATGAGATGTCCTTGACAAGGTTCTAAATAAAAGGAATTAGGGGTTGTGAAGAGAATCAACCCCGCACACCAGGGGATCCCCAGAGATGGGTTGTCAAGACACTTGCCTGTTGCTATGGCAACGTGGAAGCAACAGAAATGATCCCCATCCATCCACTTTTTTTTTTTTTTTGCGCACAACTCAATGCATACAATACAAATTAGAAGTAGCTAATAACAATGTTTCCTCACCTGCAGATATTCAGAATAGCCAGCAGCATCCCATGGGGGAGATCCAGTCATGGACGGAAGGACAACCCATTGTCAAGGTCTGTCCATATTTTCAGCCTCTAAGCCACTCCCATTTGGTTAGGACATTAGTTTAGAGAATTGCATATTGTTTATCATGCAGTTTATCTTTGATGTTACGCTTGAGTGTCTCATTATCACCTGTGATACATTGCTTAAGTGAGTGTGTTATTATGTGCACTTTGAGCTTTTTAGTATCTGTGATTATGGCTGTTTTACGTGGAGACATTCAGTTCCAGATTTTTTTTACACACTTCAAAACTTGTGCGTGTGTGTATATATCAGCCAAAAATGTTTAAACACTTCAGGAAAAGACAATCTGGTATAAATATTTCAATACTAAATTTATAGCAATATGTCATAAATATATTATACTCAGCAAAAAAAGAAACATCCCTTTTTCAGGACTGTGTATTTCAACAATATTGTTGTAAAAATCCAAATAACTTTACAGATCTTCATTGTAAAGGGTTTAAACAATGTTTTCCATGCATGTTCAATTAACCATAATCAATTAATTAACATGCACCTGTGGAATGGAAAACGCAGGACACTAAAGAGACTTGTCTACCGACTGTGAAAAACACCCAAAGAAAGATGCCCAGGGTCCCTGCTCATCTGCGTGAACGTGCATTAGGCATGCTGCAGGGAGGCATGGGGACTGCTGATGTGGCTAGGGCAATAAATTGCCATGTCCGCACTGTGAGACGCCCAAGACAGCGCTACAGGGAGACAGGAAGGACGGCTGATCATCCTCGCAGTGGAAGACCACGTGTAACAACACCTGCACAGGATCGGTACATCCGAATATCACACCTGCGTGACAGGTACAGGATGGCCACAACAACTGCCCGAGTCACACCAGGAACACACAATCCCTCCATCAGTGCTCAGACTGTCCGCAATAGGCAGTCCATGAGGAGGAGATGCACTGCAGTACTTCAAGCAGCTGGTGGACACACCAGATACTGACTGGTACTTTTGATTTTGAGCCTCCCTTCATTCAGGGACACATTGGGAAACATTTTTAGTTTATGTCTTATGGTGTCGACTCTTTTAGTGTTCATACAAATATTTACACATTAAGTTTACTGAAAGTAAAAACAGTTGAAAGTCAGAGGACGTTTCTTTTTTTGCTGAGTATATATATATATGATATTATGATAATAATATAATAATATTAATAATATGGTATTCATATATTATACATCATGCTATTTTTCCTTTCCTGAAGTGTGTATACACTCCACAGATTTCAACAATAAATTTAAAATCTAAAAAAAAAAAATAATAATAATAGTGGACCTTCCATGTCTGATTCATCCTTTGGAGCAATTTCCTAATGCCTGAAGATACCTTCCTCATCTGCACGAACAATACTACACAAGTATACATACACAACACTATGGGAACACACATCCATCATACCACTCATTCTGTCTCCTACAGCTGAAAATACTTTGGTACGAGTCAATCCCAGAACAACAGCAAAAGACCTTGTGAAGACACTGGATGAGACAGGTATAAAAGTATCAATATCCACAGTAAAACAAGCCTGATGTCAACACAAAGCAAAAGCCACTGCTCCAAAACCACCACCAAAAAAAAAAAAAAGCCTGACTATGGTCTGAAGCTGTACAAGGGGACAAAGAGTTAATTTTCGGGAGAAATTCTCCTCTGGTCTGATTAAATAAAAATTGAACTGTTTGGCCATATGGAAGTCCATCGTTGTGTGGAAAAAAAAAAAAGGGGGAGACTTGCAAGCCAAAGAAGACAATCCCAACTGTGAAGCATGGGGGAGGCAGCATTATTATGTGGGGCTGCTTTGGTCTAGAAGCGATTGACTCACACCTTAAAGTATGGCATCATGAGAAAGGCAGCTTTTTATATTAATATATTAAAGCAACATCTCAAGACATCAGGCTGGAAGTTAAAGCTTGTTCACAATTGGACTTTCGATGACATATTTCTAAAGTTCCAAAATGTCGAGGTATTGGAGTGGCCCATGACCTCAATTCAATATAGGTCCACAAACCTGACTCAGGAGGAATCTTGTGGAAGACTATTTAAAAAAAATAATCCCAAATCAAACAAGTAAGAGGCAATGCAAGTGTAACCTTCTGACCAACAGAGATTGTGATAAAAGAAAATAAAAAGCTGATAAATACTGTATATACATTTATACTGTATGTTGCAGCCATTGACAAATTCAGTGTTCTGCACTGGCCATCTCAAAACAGAACCATGATATATTACTTACTGTATATGTTATTGATTTCTTCTTTTTCCTGAATTTATTTTTGTAAAGGGTTTGTAATGTGTAGTAAAAAAATAATAAAGTACTTCTTTTTTCATTTAGGGGAATCATCAGCCATACAACGGCACAGTGACAGATAAGAAGAATGGCAATGGCTATAACATTGGGGAACTGGCTACATCTTCCTTGATAGGTGAGAACACATGATGCATGAAGAACGGATTTGCTTGTTTCACTGCTTCCGTCTGCTTTTTGTTTATCCTTCTATCATTTTATTCAAATACTGTAAATGGGAAAACCAGTCGGTCTCAAGTGCAGGCTGCTAGCATAATCTTCTCACCAAATGTACTTCTAACTCATGAGCACGGCCTAGACTTTTTCAACCTTTCTCTATTACTGTTTTTTTTTTTATTAAATGCAAGAGTTAATAATAAATATATTGTGTTTTTAATGTTTTCACATTAGAAATCTGTTTATCCTCTTTTATTATTTATTATTTTAAGTTAATCTGAAGCCAGTCCAAATTTCAAAGTAAGGGCAGTAACTGAGAAATGTGCTATCTGAATTATGGTGGAATAAATTTACTCTTAGTATTATAAAAATACTTTTAGAATTTTACTTAGAAATCATACATAAATAAAAAAAAATTTCTGTATATATATATATATATATATATATATATATATATATATATAATAAAAAAATCACTATATATATTATATATACTATATATATACTATATATATTATAAAAATATGATTGATTTTTTTATTAAAAAGAACAGTCTCTTGAAAATGGAAAAAATGCACAATATTGTCAGGAAACATTAATGCATAGTTACTTTTTATGCTATAAATTTAACATAAATTGCCATAAATCGAACAAAAATAAAAACTAAAAGTAATAATCATGGCACTGTGCAAAAGTTTGGGCACCCTACATAATCAGTACTTAGTAACACCTCCTCTGGCAAATATCACAGCTTGCAAACGCTTTTTATAGCCAGCTAAAAGTCTTGTACTCGGGATTTTCTCCATTCTTCCTTGCAAAAGGCTTCTAGTTCTATAATATTCTTTGATCGTCAGCTCTTTTAGATCTACCCACAAATTTCCAATGATGTTAAATCAGGGGACTGTGATGGCTGCTCCAAAACCTTCAGCTTGCATCTCTTGAGGTATTCCATGGTGAATTTCGAGGTATGTTTAGGATCATTGTCCTATTGTAGAAGCCATCCTTTTTTCAGCTTCAGCTTTTGTACAGATGTTTTTTGCGATGTCTGCTTACAGAATTTGCTGGTATTTAGTGGAATCCATTCTACCCTCTATCCATGCAATGTTTCCTGTGCCACTGGCTGCAACACAACCCCAAAGAATGATAGATCCACCCCATGCTTAATAGTTGGCAAGGTGTTCTTTTCATGAAATGCTGCTCATTTTTTTCTCCAAACATCCCTTTGCTGATTGTGGCCAAAGAGTTCTATTTTAATTTTATCAGTCCACAGCACTTGTTTTCAAAACACATCAGGCTTCTGTAGATGTTCTGTTGCATACTTCTGACGTTGGATTTTATGATGGAGACGCAGGTACGGCTTTCTTCTGCTGACCCTTCCATGATGGTCTTGTGGAACGGTGGAGTTTTTTTGATCTTCCAGATCTCATCTTGACCTCCACAGTACCCCTGAACTGCCATCTCTTAATCACATTTTTCACTGTGGGAACTGCAAGATGACAACGCGTTGCTATCTTCCTGTAGCATTCTCCTGCATTGTGGGCATCAATAACTTTCATTTTCAGAGTCTTATACACCTGCTTAGAGAAACCCATGGCTGTTGAGTGTCCACAAGTGTGTGCACAAGGTTTGAAAAGTCAAAGTATTTATAAAGCTTTGAAATTGGCTTTTACTAATGACACCTGTTGCCATGCATCAGATCTAACAAGCTGATTACTGAAACCTTGTTAAAAGAATCTGAGACTCTGGAACTCTTAGGGTGCCCACACTTTTGCACAGTGCCATGGTATTTATGCTATTTTCCACTTTCATTCTTCACTATTTATTTTCCACACTACTGCTTTACATTTCTACCTCTCTATTTCTTTTCTTTGTTCTTTGTTTTTATCCCATTTTTTATACTTTGCTCAGGTCTGGTTGCTACTATAAAGGAGCACATAACCAAGCCAACAGCAATGGCACAGGGACGGGTGGCCCACCTGATAGAGTGGAAGGGTTGGGGTGGTGAAACAGCGACTGGCGAGGGCTGGTGTGGCTGGACCAGGGATGGAGGAGGCTGGGGAGGAGCAGGGACCACACTGCAGGAGGATGAGCAGCTCTACTCCCATCTGACTGATGAGATCAAGGAGGCACGCTTTGCTGCAGGTTAACACAGCAAACATCATATAGGCCTATCTATATATTCTGGAGAGCCAATTTTATCTAGCTTATTATCAATATTATTCTGGTATATAGGAAAAGCACATCTACTACAAACCTTTAATTTTCTATATTCATTTAATTATATATATATTGTGTTTTTAGGGCCCAAGCACTATGACATCGGCACTATGACGTCATAGTGTGTAAAGGGACCTACTGTTTTCCTACGGATAATTATTATTATTTTTTCTCAACATTTGGGGCTTTTTGGGGGTCATAACATGCTTGATAACTCATGATATTTGGCAGACAGGTTGGAATCTGCTGCTATTAGTCTGGGCCCCGGGGCCCCTCATGAAATTTGGCCTCATAGCTCATACACACATTTGCATGTAGGCACACAAAACCCATATACTGTATATTTAGAGCTCATTGAGCTAAAAAACTTTCCCATTGCATGTCACGGGCTCAACTCAACAAAAAGTTAGTTATTTTGTATTGTTTGTAAAATGCACCCGAAGGAATTCAATACATTCTTCATGAGGAATTTATATGATCGTCACCAAACTGTGCCTATGTGATCCCAAGATACTGAGGATGCAGAATCGCAGAGGGATTTGACGATGCCCTAAAATTATGCAGAAAAGTGGTTAATAACTTTCTGTGGGACATCATATTGTGTAACATCACTGTCAGTGACATCACATTGATTTTCCAGCATCTGGGGCTTTTTGGAGGTCTAAACCAAAAAAATTCCCCTCTTTTCTAAAATAATGTCATAATGGTATTGGGATATGCCCTTTAAATGCATGTGCTCTCTGTGTCTGTTGTCTTTCTGGTGCACCAGGATGGCGATGGCGCAGGGTGCTTGGGCCCGCTCATCGTTGCTTGCAACTATATTTTTATTTTTATACTTGTACTTCAGTTTGTGTTTATTAATTTTTCTGTGCCATCTATTAAATACTGGCATAGCCACTGGCATAGAGTATATTATGACTTAGTAAGGACAAACTGCACATGGCACCTCATTCATCATACATGGTACTATACCCACTTTTAATTCTATGTGTTTCTGTGTAAAAGCAATAAAAATTATCATTTTCAGCATTTCAGTTGACTTTGCCTAGACCTTAGAACATTGATTCTTTTATTTTTCGGCCTTTGCTTTGGATAATTGTCCTGTCACCGGATTTCAACCAAACTTTAACTGTTGAACAGATGGCCTTATATTTGCCTCAAAAATCATATAGAGGAGTTCATGGTCAACTGCAAGTTATGGCACCACCATGTTTGACAGTTGATATGAGGTTGAAATGGTAAAAAAGCTGAAATACTGTTTGGTTTTTGCCAAACATGGTGCTGGGCTTTATGGCCAAACAACTCCCCTTTGGTTTCATCTCTCCACTGGACACTGTTCCAAAAGTCTTAAAAGATGGTTTATTCAGATGCTGTTTTATGAATCTCAGTCATGCTTTTTTGTTCTTTTTAGACAGAAGAGCATTTCTCCTGGCAACCCATCCAAACAAACTGTACTTGTTCAGGCATCTTCTAATTGGCCTGTCAAGGACTTTAACATTTAACATGCTCAGTGAGGCCTGTAGAGACTGAGATGTAGTTCTTGAGTTTTTTTCTATTTCTCTGAGCATTGCACAGTCTGACCTTGGGGTGAATGTGCTGGGATGTACACTCCTGTGAAGGTTGGCAACTGTCTTAAATGCTTTCCACTTGTGAATAATCTTCCGCAGGGTAGAAAACTGAACTCCCAATTTTAATAACCCATCCCGTATTGATGTGAAGCAACACTTGCTTCTCCAAGACCATTGCTTATGTATTTATCTCTTTGCTCCAGACAAGCAAACTGGCAAAATGTCTGCTTTTATAGAGGTCCGCACACCTGCTGACGATCAATTAATCAAGGGTGAATGATTAGCAGCACCTGGCTGCAAGTTACAGAGTAAATTCTGTCTGAGCAGTAAGAGGATAATAAGCATTGCCCATATATTTCTTTTTGGCTTAATTATTATTCAATAAATAGTTGCATGGTGAAAAAAAGTTATATGTTGTTTTTTGTCTGAGGTTATATTTGCCTAATACTAAGCAGTTATCAGATTATTGTTTTAAATAATTTTTTGCACAAAACACATAGAGTTAAAAGAGGGTGTACTAACTTTTCAACATGATTATATGCCTTTTCATACATATTGTCATTAAGTTTATTTTTGCTTGGATTGTATTAAACAGTAATACTTTCCCTAAGGCTCTTTAATTAACATCATTCAGTGCTGGTTTATACATTGCCTTATTGTGACATTGCCTTATTGTAACATACTGTATGAATAACTGTTAATTATTGATGATAACAGCAGTCACATAATAATATTTAATGAAATTCACTTTAGTTCATGGGTTTGTTACCTTCCAGCATAAATGTTTACTGGTCGTACTATCAGAGTTTCCCACAAAGTTGGAGTGCAGCATTTTGATTTCCTGGGAATATAGGTCTATCTGTCAGGTTAGTCTATTGTGAATTGAGTACTGTACATCTTAAGGTCATGTCTTTTTGCCTGCCATCCTTAAAACAAAAACACTAAATTGAGGTAAATTTTATGTTCTGTCCTAATATTTGCACCTGTTTTTCTTCTCAAAGGGGTAGCTGAGCAGTTCGCCCTTGCTGAGGCAGAAATGAATGCATGGCCTTCACCGGAGGTTACAGATCGGGCCACAACAAGCACAGTCCAATTACAAGGTACAAATATACTGTATTGGTACTGTATTCTGTTTCTCCCTGACTGTAATACAATAAGCCCATAATTATAATTATGGTCTGTTTGAGGTCAATTTTGATTCTTGAATAATGATGAAATATGGCTTGTTAAAGCACATAGGAACAGGTACATCATAACCTCCTGTCCTACTACTTATTAATGCATTGCTTGCGTGAAAGGAAGCATAGATGATTAAAATGTCCATGAAAAACTCAACGCATCCCCTAGAAGGGAAATGATTCACAGATGTAGCAGTCTAATGAGTTTGAGTGCAATCAGCTTCATTATTCATACTTCCGCCTTTCCTTCTTCACAAAAAGAAGTGCTTTATTTGCCATATTTTCACTTATCCTATTTGTAGTGTGCTGTTTCTCATCTCTTTCATTAAGGCACCACATATGTGGAAGTGTGAAGACTTTTAAAACAACATTTGGCAGTTAACTTTATTAACAATGATTTGTGTTTTCTAGTTTACTTTGTAATATGCTCTTATGCAAATGAGCCAGTGTCTGAAGACATCAACAAAGGCAATGCCAGAAACAGTTATAGCTTATAGAAAAATAAGTAGCGCATAATAGTTTGAAACCACATGCCTGTTTTGCTTCTGATTAGTCAGAAGGTGTTGATTATCATTTTTTATAAAAACACATTTCTGAAAGTTTATACTAAATCACCTGTTCCATTGTGTTATCATTTCTAAGGTAACACCACATACCTTATGTAGTGTTATGCGCTAAAATGACCCCCCCCCCCCCACACACACACATAATCTCTATTGAATATTTTATTAGAATATAAATTCATAGGTTTATGAATTACAAATTACACCAAATGAACTTGATTATAAAATAAGCAAGATAAAAAAAATTATTGTACATGGAAAAAAAAAAATTTCATCTTAAAAATATTCATTTAATGTGAACATTTTTGTATGTACATGACAAACCCTTGCAAAATAAATGTACCACAAAATAAACATTATATGATAATTTGTATTAATGTCAAATGGTTGTCAAGTGCCTATATAGTAGTAAGATTATATTTGATTATAATAAACCCATGAATTTATGTCCTAATATAATTTTTATATTACGTAGGGGGGTCAATCCATGGCAGGGGGGCATTTTAGCGCATAACATCAGGAATATATGGTCGATTTTTTCCATATGGTATACTATAGTAGTAACTAAGTAGGTTTTATACACAGTCATACGCAGTATGATATAAAGTGAAATCGACCGCTGCTGATCTAAAAATAAGTAGAGTCAATAAGAATATAAAATATGAAATAAAAGAAACTTTTTATGAATTATAAATATAGAAGAAAAAAATATATATACAATAAAATAAAAAATAATTAAAGTGGAATATAGGAAACGTTTCCAGTCATGGGCAAGGTTTTCTATAAGCAGACACTTATTTACTGTTACAGAAGTGTTAACATTTTGCAACAGTCAAATGTAATAGGTAACTTTTTACATTTTCATGGGGCCTTCTTGCATCTTGGTAACATGATGAGTTGCATTTTTTGTTGTCTTTTCAGCTTTAAGACATTGTAAATCTGAGAGGCTGGTAAAGAATGTCTGTTTGTAGCTGTCAGATCTCTTGCACCTTGTTTCCTTAATGTTCCGCCGCATTAAATGGAACTAAAAATAGATATCAAAAGTAAAGTACAATGTGTCATTCATTGTCGGCACATTTGTGTCAAAAGCATTTCAGACTTCAGCTTGCTTCTGTTTGGACAGTTAGGGGAAGTGCACTTAGTCACCAGTACATAAAAGAGTCTTGATGCTTGTTTTCTTTGTGTCTTGATAAGGTGTAGTGTTTTTCTTCCTTTCATCTCCATTTGCTTCTCTAAACTTCGGCCTATTTAAACTACCGGATCCGGTCTCCGGTGATTTTCCTTTCTTTGTTAAAGTGAACTGGACACTGCTATACCCTCCTACTTACTATTCATTGAAAAAAGCTAAACTAGTTTCCACTGAACGTCCACTTATAATACAAAAGTTGATTTAGTGTGACATTTGTTTTGAAATCTCATCAAGCACTTATGACGATCTTATCTCTCCACAGGTAATGAGGGCCTTTATCTCTCTCAGTTTCTCGTGGATGGAGGAAGCTTGGGTGTCCCACACCACCTGTACAGCATACACATGGAGGCAAATGCTGAAACCAGCTCTTTGAATACTACCCAGCCTCTTCCTCAACCCTGCTTTTGTAGCTCTGTATCTCAGGCAGAATCACAGCATTTCTTTCAGGAGCAGAGGACTGACCCTGTACGACATGCAGACAGTAGCTCTGAGGATGAGGTCTTTCTTGACTGAAATACTGAATGGCTGCAGACACATGATATGTGACTCTGAAAGCTGGGACAAAGTGAACATTTGTCTTACCTCATATGGCCAGGTCAAAGTTAAATATATGGTGGTAATGTGTTTGTCTGTGTGGCAGCACCAGTGCTGATCTACCTCTAAAGAGGTCCTTGCCTTACCCAGTAGATGTACAAAAAAAAAAAACATACAATTCTCCTTGCCATATCTTGCAAGCATCAGTCCATAAAGCTATTACACGATGTCCTTTACCAGGGCAAAATACTAATAACAATTTATAAAGACGGGTGTTTAAAAGAAACTGAATCACCTCAACATCGGAAAAAAAACCCATACACGTCTTCAAAACCCACTAATGCTTTCGAAAATTGCTGTGGTTGAGACAGGAATGTCCATGATATGCTCTCAGTTTGAAAGCGGCACCTGTAAATACCTGCTTAAAAACCCCTTTCACATGCTTTTCCCATCCCATCTAAAAGCAGAAATCTGCAGGGGCTTTGCAGCTGGATATAATGTGGACATAAAAAGACTTGTTCTCTTTAAGCCAGGCTTTATTCAGACTCAGAGAAACCCAGTAAAGAACAGCTCACAGAGAGTATGGCAAAAAAAAAAGTCTTTTATTTGTGAGCATGGCGGCTGAAGGATTAATACAGTTTGTGCCTTGCTGAAGAGATGAAACCCAGGAGCTTTTCCAGAACACCAAGACCTGTCTCCCTGTTTCCCAGTATTTAGTCATTTGTATATTGTAATGTATATAAAGATTTCAAAGATAAATCCTTCTCAGAGATCCAAACAAAAAAAAAGAGAGAGAGAGATGCAAACTGTGTTCTTTTAAAGCAGGGAAAAGAAGAGAGACCTGGAATAACAATGATCTGTTTCCCCTTGTTGCCTAGTCGTCATTCACTCAACTGATAAAAGAGGTACAGGAAAGTAAGCGAAAGAGGGAGGGAGGGAGAAGGGGAAGGAGGGTGTAGAATGATGGTGAGAGAAAAGTGAGAGATATACACAGAAAGAGTGGAAGAGAGAGGAAACAGGTGGGAGTGAGAAAGATGATGGGGAGGTGTGTGTATGTGAGAAAACAGAGGTAGTGAGTGAGTGTATGTGTGTGTGTGAGAGAGAGAGGTGATAGAATAACATCGTTTTAGTGTTATCTGGTTCCACCGTCTTTTAATAGAAGTTTACGCAGCGATGCATTGTGTTGTGCTACAGGCAGGCATCTGAATGCCTATAAACCTCAAGGTATTGAATTGAATTGAAATCATGATAGCATATCATCCTCCCACACATTTTAGAGAACAAAGCCCAGAGACACAAGGAATCAATAACAAGTTACTAGACATTTGTGCTATAACAAATGATCATGTAAGAACGTGTAAGGTCTGACAGGAAAGATAGCAGAGTTACATTTTTATATGTCATGTTCACAATGCATCATTTTAACAGCGTTGATGAAAAAAACAAACATTTTTTTTCTATATTCTTGTGTTCAGTATTCACCACCATTGATAGCTACATGCTAACACAGTGCTACTCATATTAATTTGGCATATATGTGTATAACTTCTCTTTTACTAAACTTAACAACAGATCTGAGGTAAATTGTGTTAGTTAAAATTGTTTTAGCTTGTTTCTGGTTTGATCCGTTCATTAAAAAAAAAAAAAGTAAAAAAAAAAAAAATCTAACAGCTATGTGTTAGCTAGCTAAGTCACAGTCATTATATTGGTTTACTTAGCTCAGGGTCAGCATCGATGTTTGCCAGCTGTCCATGAAGCACTTTTAACTCGATGTTTATGAGCAGATTCTACATAAACAGCACATTGTAGTATTTATCACTACGAAAATCAAAATGTACAGAGTCCTAATCAAACACTTCATGTACTTATCAATATGGAGTTGGTCTCCCTCTTTGGCAGCTATAACAGCTTCCACTCTTCTTGGAAGGCTGTTCACAGGATTTCGAAGTGTTTGTGTGGGAATCCATGCCCATTAATTCTGTGGAGCATTTATGAATTCAGGCACTGATGAATCTCCGTTCCAGTTTATCCCAATGGTGCTGGATGAGGTTGAGGTCAGGGCTCTGTGCGGGCCTGTCGAGTTGATCAAACCATGTCTTATATTTCTTGCTTTGTGCACTGGGGCACAATCATGTTGGGATAGAAAAGGGCCCTTTGCCAAACTGTTGCCACAAACTTGGACATAGCACTGTCCAAGATTTCTTGGTATGCTAAAGCATTAAGATTGATTAAGATTACTGGGAATGAACCTACATTCAATAATTAACAGGTTTGACCAAATAATTGTATCCGTCTAGTGTACCTGAGCAATACACCTAAAAAATTTCTGAAAGTTTTGTCTTGTGTCCACTCTACAATAGCTGTATAAGAACATATTCGATTTGTGATAGCTAGCTTAGTCTATAGGCCTGGTTATATTGCTGACTTAATGCCTAGCTCATTTTTGTTTTTCATATTTAATATTTTCATATTTTGTTTTTCTAACTACATTTAAATTGGGTTTTGTTCACTGTGACACAACATGAGGATAAAATTGTTTTTGAAAGGTAATTACTCGTGTAAAATGATTTTAGGATAACATTGAACATTGAATGGCCTCAGGACTATGTTGCAAATACAACTTCAAAACAATGGAAAATCAACCTGTATTTGCACAATAGTCGAAAATACACCCATGGTCCACCGAATGTATTTCAGAGTTTAGAAATTCCAACTGGTGAAAAGGACAAACATAAATGTGCTTCCTGCACATTGTGTGTATCGTATGTCTCTTGCACACAAGGCACTCTTTTAAGTGTTATCTTTCTATGTAATCAGGGCTCCCAAATGCAGCCCTGAAACCAGTGCTAGTGGCAGCAGCAGCAGGAGGCAAACAGAGATTTTAATAACAAAGGTTATTAATAACTCTGTGAATGATATTGCTCGCAATTTTAGCATGTTGCACTGTAGCAGCAGTGTCCCACATAGCTACACTAGGGTATGGTACGTACACTGCTTGACCAAAATAAAGGTTGCACACAATAATATTTTCCACCACCTATAGCTTTGATTATGGTTTGCATTCACTGTGGCAATATTTTAACAAGCTTGTGCAACATCATAACATTGATTTTTGTGATCAATCAAGTTAAATTGCATTAATTATTGGCCAAGACCATGTAGTGGTGAAAGGAGGTGCCACCTCCACAGGTGTGTAAGTGATCTCTGATCACAGTTATTCATGATTTTTATTATTTTCAATTTTTTCTGTTAAGGTAATGGAAAAGCTCTGTTCTTCTGGGTTTACTAATGTGTTGGACAGCCCAATTTCAGTAAATTCAAAAATTTCCCCCATTAGATTATTTATTTATTTACTTATTTATTTAGATTGATGCAGGCCAGTAACATGATTCTTAAGAAATACAGTTTCCCATAATCAAGTATTATGTCTTCTGACACAGGCTGTGTAATGTGGTGCCCAAACTGGCAGAACAGAATAGATCTCAGACAACATACACCCCCATCATACCCATCCCCCCCACCCCCTTTAATATTGATGTAGTCTAGTATTTTTTATTTACTTTTAAGGAATTCATACATGTGCATTTACTAGCCCTTATTTGGGTGATAAAACTAAATGTCATTAATTATTGTTATTTAGAAGTTGTATTTGCAACATTGTGTTATAATTATTTGTTCAAGGTTTAACTCTAAAAAACATAGTAATAGCAAAGGTGATTTTGTACAACTTTTGTACTTATAAAACTGAATGGTTAGATGAAGACTTTAATTATCACCTACATAGCTTATGTAGTTAGTGTGTGTTGGTGGCATTGTTTTATACAACACTGCATGATCAATTTACCTCCTTCTTGTCATTAATGAACATAAATTAATGGAGCACACAAGTATCTACAGTCAGCGACTGAATAATTACACTAGCTGGTTTAATGCTGTAAAGGGCAAATCTTAAGAAAAAACAGCTATGATGAGATACTTTACATAATTTGTGCATGTTGTGCTGCTAGATGTCTTGGGAGTCATCGTACAATTTTAACCCGTGAGCATACACACTGTTTGAGGTTTTGTCAGTGTTCAGACACAATCAGGTACCGGACCCTGTAAAAAACTTCCACAGAAACAGTGGATGTATATATTCATTGCCTAATGTGCTGGGCGGCATTTAGACCGGAACCATCCTGTGCAGAATGCAGAAAGCACAAATTCTTTATTTTTATTTGATTTATTTTATTTTGCATCATACGCTTACATGCTTTGCTTTCTTTTGAAACACAGTGTGTATATTGATCCACTATATATCAGTACTGTTTCCATTCTAAATGTGATGCCTATGTTCTGTCTTCATTTTAGCATCTGTTGAAGGGCATACTCATTCAGCCATAAGCAAAATCAGGGTTATCGTTTTGTTTGTTAGGTTAGCCAGGAGTCCTCATCCTATAAGAGGGATGGGTTGAATGGTGTTCAGCGGCTGCTTCATTTAATTACACCTTCCTAATCTCCTCCATTAGACCTGGGTACACATGGCTGATTTTAATAAATCTTTATCACTTGGCCTGTGCTCAGGCCTATAAACAGAACGCAGGAGTGAGACTCCTTAGTCACGGCACCGAATGAAAAGCTCCAACTGTCTGAGTTCCAGGAAGCAGCCGATTGCTGGCCAACAGCAATCTCCACAGATAAGGGTATTTGCATAAGTAATTCGAGCTGTACATGGACATGATCATCACAGCAAATCACTGCTTGATGAAATATTTTAAGGTCATTCTTAGAAAAAATTGTATATGAAGTGTATGACGACCAAGTAGTGCTCGTTTATCCGACTGAACATTAGATTTCCTTGGCCAGTTCTTCAATCATGTTTTTCATCTAAAAGAAATACGGAACAAACATTATTCACATACTTGTTTTCTCAAAGAGAAGTGTCATCACTTATGGTCAGTCTAATTAGGTACTGCTTGTTCATGATGGAGCTTATTTGTACTGTTTGTTTGTAATGTAGACTATTCGGGTGCATGTGTATTTGAGTGCGCATGTGGTTATCAGGCTGAACTCGTCACCTCTTTCCATGTAATGACACCACACAGCTTTCCGTTCTCCGTGACAAACACACACTGCTCTCTCAAAACACTCATGATGCAGTGGGCCTGTCAAAACGCATTTACAAAGGCATGATTACTGAATAGGAAACAAAGGTCATGATTACATCATCGTACACAACGGGTAGGCTATATAAAGTAATTAGGCCTGATAAAAATAAATACCTGCTTTACTGTAGCATCAACTGAAAGCTGTAGCTTAACAGGTTGAATAGAGCACTCGTCCTCCAGGGTTTTGCACAAATCCTATATGTAGGGTTGGAAATGTGAGAAATTCTTATTAATTATGGCAATTTTAAGCCTTTTCCAGTTGATCATTAAGCCATGCCAATTTATATTAGGGATTGACTACTTAATATATGTGTGGCAGGTTTAGAGAAAAAGAGAGAGGCAGAGAGAGAGAGAGAGAGAGAAAGAAATTTCACAGAGAGATCATTCACATAAGAAATGTGGTATATATTGACTATATATATATTATATCTATATATGCACCTGGATTTATAGGATTTAAATTATAAAATTGTCATATACATTAGGCATACATTAGACTAGCTATTTAATGGTTCCATCTACAGACAAAAGCAGTTGTGTGCTATAATATAAGAAAGAGTGAATCTGTACTAATTGTTGTAGATGCATTGAAATTTATAAGTTGAAAAACTGGAAGATTAAGCACATGCTGTTAGGAGATGCTTCTTTAGTCATTTTGTTGTTTTAGACTTTCTTGTTTTAGCGCTTTGCCTTTTATGGAGTTTTGTGGGAATCAGGAGTGCATTGAACATGCTAAATGTGTATATATTTATTATTTTATTATTTAATTATTATATATATATATAAAACTATATTACATAGGATTAGAAATAGAAATTAGCTACATACAATTTCATCCCCTTTTATGTAGTGTCCGTAACCTTTTGGGATTCAAATCTTTCGATGATCTTAATTGTTGTTCAGATAAAACTTGAAACTTGATAAAAAAGTATGTTATTCTAAAATGCACAATTGTTAAGACATTGTAACATGAATTTGACATGGTTACAGACACTACAGCTTTTTTTTTTTTTTTTGCTTTTTAAGCTTTTACCAAAAACCAATTTAAACAACAATTTATAGCTAATATGCTTCAAGAAGCTTACACCAATGAAAGAAATATAAATACTTGAAATACTTTGAAAGTAAGGAAAGAAATATGAATAATTTGCATTTTAAATTATAATTTTTTGATGTGAGAGAGTATAACTCTAAAAATGACCATTTAGGGGGCATGTATTAAATCATCTCTCCGAAATAGCTAAAGTTAGCAACTTAAAATTTTAAGGGAAGCAAGATTGGTCACTTTAATGTTGCAAAAACATCAGAAGTAGCTTCTTTGGCACACACATTTTCTGTATTATATGTATAACTTAAAAAAAATAAAATTTAATTAAAAAAATCTTAAAAATAATAACATTAAAAACAATCAACAACTTCATTTGCGCCTTTGGAGGGCTAGTGAAAGGAGTTCATGATCTCATGATCCGGCTTGACCTATTGTCTTTAAAATAAATATATTTTATTGGGAACAAGGAATGATGGTTCCAATAACATTATAACTAAGGGGTGTTCAGAGCTATGTTACGTGCAGTTGCTGTCATTAATATTTACAATTTCAGGTACAAATCCTTATTAGAAAAACATTTTGCTGGGTACCTATTTGTACCACAGTTACCAGCCATGATTAAAATCATATCATTCATTTGTAACAAGTCTGCACTTTTTTGTGCAATCCTGGACAGGATTTCCAGCTTGCTTTATTTATTGAAGCCAAAAATTCTACAGGACTTATCAAAATGCCTATCAGTATAATTATGATGCGATAAAAGCAATTCCTATCATCCAGTCCGCATGTCTACACCTATTGCTGTAAAAGGTCAGCGTTTGCCATTTTTCACCATTATTCTTCTGCTGCCCCAACATTTTCAGTATGGCAGTAAGTAATTAAACATGAAAACACTGAAGCTCATTTTGAGGCAGATATGCTAAATGTTCTGTCACTTGCAAATACATTCTGCTGGTAATCAGTGGCACTTTTTTAAACAAGCTTGGTGTGTGAAGCAGCAATCAAGAATGCTAAAGGAGCAATCTTCCCCACTTTCATGTATATTTCAAGCACCGTGCCTCTAAAAATATATATGTATGAATTATAAATGTCCATGCACTTTTTCTTGGCCCTTGAATATTATTATACTATATAGTATCACTTAATGATAAATCTTTAAATGGGTTTTTAGATTAGGGTTATGGTCAAGTATTATACACGCATAGACCTGAGAGAATGAAATGTAAATCAGAGTTTATAACTATGGGGCTGTTTATGATATATAATTATAATATAATATAATAATATAATAATATAATTATATCACACTAT
Source organism: Clarias gariepinus (assembly GCF_024256425.1). Taxonomy (NCBI): domain Eukaryota; kingdom Metazoa; phylum Chordata; class Actinopteri; order Siluriformes; family Clariidae; genus Clarias; species Clarias gariepinus. The sequence continues at coordinate 9,556,389 of NC_071121.1, forward strand.
ATAAACAGTAAGACAACAAAAACACATGTTTTGGGAAATATTTTTTTCTGGCACCCTTTTTTTTTCTACACTGCCCAGCCAGAAAAAAGTGAACACCTGGACAAATAGGTAAGAACCTTCCTTTGGATAATTACTGCAGTGATTCATATGTGATTTATATGTTTCAGCTGCTAACAAGCTTCTTATTTCTTAACACATCCTGTTTTCATGGCAAAGATGTTAGTGCTTCAGTAGTGTCAAATTATTGGCCTGCAACAAGCAAAGACAACAACTTAGAAGGTGCAACTTATTATTAAAACCTGGAGGATAGTGGTGCACCGTTTTTTTTTTTTTGTTGTTTTTTTTTATGATTGGAGATCACTTAAATGTTTGGTGAAATTAAATTTTACAGCTCACAGCTATGTTTAATAGTAAAAGTAAGAGCATTTGCACATAATAAAACCACTTATTGCTGAGGCTAATTGGAATAAAACTTTAATTTGCTAGGTAGCATAAAAAATAGACCTTGAAGCATTGGGAAAAGGTAATTTGTCTTATGAGTCCAGATCACCCTGTTCCACAGTGATGGGTGTATCAGGGTAAGAAGAGAGGCAGATGCAGTGATGCACCCATCATGCTTAGTGCCTAATGTACAAGCCTGTGGATGATGCCAGAATTAATCAGACTCAAACTGTCAAAGAGTGGTTCAGGGAGCATGAGACATGATTTTCGCTCATGCCTTATCACTTCACAGAGTCCTGAACCTAACCTCATTAGGAATCTTTTGGATGTCCTTTGGGATCTAGAAGACTTTATGCAGCGGTCTGACTCTTATATCATGAATACAAGCTCTTTGAGAGAAATTAATGCGACTCTGGATGGAAATAAATATTGTGGTATAAGCTTATCAAAACTATGACATGCTTAATCCAGTTCAGTGAAATATTCAAGGAAAATGCTTTCTTTTTTTAATTGAAAAATTAAAAATCACTCCAAACTGCAAAGAAAAAAGTCTCAATTTGCTTTCAAACTGTTCATAAAGACTGTTAGGGCAAATAAATTAATAAATTAATACATTTTCTGCAAATAATTCTTCTAAAATTCCTCCTAAAAGAAAAAAAGGGATTTCTTTTGGGAGTGAGATTTTATTCCAGACATTAAAAGAGACATCATTGTTTAATGTGGACATTCATTAAACTGTTGTCAAAAAAAAAAAAATTGGAAGCACATAATAATCCTTTCACTGGAACTCCAAACACTGGAACAAATGGAGTCCTAAAATGTCCAACACCTCCCCAATATCAGTACGTGAACCTATTAATGCTCTGGTGGCTGAATGAGCAGAATATTATAAAATATTATTTTAAATTTAGAAAAATGTAGCTTTATATGACATTTGAATCCACCATGCTCAATGGGGACAAAAATGATATGACACTTCAACAGTTCCGAACTGGCTGCTGTGTATTTCAGGTCTAATTAGGATAATTCGTGCTTATGTATATGAAAAAAATCTGTCAGCGTTTGAAAAGAACTGTGATGATAGAAGCTTTAATTGCAGAGGTGTTACCGTTACCTCACTTTGGGTTGAGAGCAGGAAAGTCTGCAATTGTGCTCTCGTGACAGTTCCTAGAAGTGTGAGGGAATCTGGAAGACAGATTAGAGCAGGTGAATATCGCAGATAAGCTATTAGTCTGGCTCATGACTCCCTGAACAGAATGTAGCTTTAATTGTGCTTTGCCTCTGACATTATTTCAAGATTGCTGTCTTCACTGTCCTGTCTGGTTTACTGGACATTCTGATTCTGCCCTGTATTGTGCTTTGACTGGTATTTAAAATTTCCATTAACTTTAATGAATAAGGAATCAGTCAGACTCACCATGTGTGTCGACTACAGGGAACTCGTTTTCTTTGCTGGCGTCGAGGAAGTGCTGTACGCCTGTCGCTCCCTCAGCTTGCTGGAGCACTGCTCCTACTGGCATGACAAACTGCCTAATCTGGACTGAGGACAGCCTTCAAAGTAATAGGGCAGCAAAAGAAAAAGAAAAAAATTAGGCTCTCTATATGGGATCAGTTTTTTAAAAGGACTTAAGAAAAAAGGAAGAAGATACAGTAAATTGCCCCTTGTACGTAGGATATGAAACTCACTTTGGACAGGCCCTTATGAGAGAGTGCAGGTGTGGGAGTTTCTTTATGAGAGATATGCCGTCATAGAAGGACGGCTGATGCCTAGAGCGTGCCAGGGCGTTGGATATCAATGTGGCTGTCAGAATAGGGACAACATGTGTGGACTGCCCAGTCATCTCCAGAGCACAAAGAGCAGGTGACAGTGTGTGTGTCACCGCACCTGCGAACGCTGCTGCTCCTACAAACACACACGTACACATGCACACCAAGCACAATCTTCACGCAACCCGGTACTGAGTCACGATCATGACACATTGGCATGCTGTCTCCAGGAACATGGCAGGATAAAATGTTTGTTTACCCACTAAAGCGTAGCCCCCTGGGTTTATCACACTCAGCCTCTCCCCTGATGAGATTCCATCTGGGAAGAAATAGGCCAATCCCTCACCCAGCAAACGGCCTAAAGCAGCACCTTGAACAGACATGAACTTTTGCAACAAATCCGTGCAAGCCTTTGATATATCTGTTTACACCCTGCCTAACTTACAAACCATGTTAATGATAAAACTGTTTCGGTTTCTCGGAGAACACTCATTTGACTTACCATAAACGAAGACAGGCATGAAGTAGCCAGCAGGCAGCGGTAAGGTGCAGGCCAAGACCAAGAGCCAGAGCTAGGGAAAAATAAAAAAAAAAAGAGTAAAGACTTAACATCTTTATGCAATCACATGAATATTACATTTAATACACTGATTATAATCCGTGTTGGGGTGCACCTAAGTAAATTGCTAATTATCAAATAACAAAGCCCTTTTATCTGGTGAATGCACTGAAGTGATTGCTCACAAAAGTTCAAGTATAGGCTCTGAACCTTCATAGCATAGTTATTTAACTAATAAGAATAACTACTGACACGCAGCTCAAAAGGTGCATGAAACTTTATTATTTAAGTTTTATTATAAGGCTAATGTATGTAGTTAAAATATACAACAACTACGTTAACTACAGTAGAGAAGTTCACCTTACATTCCAGCAGGATTATTAAAATAAGCTTATATTTCATGAATCTTCAGAAAGTCTTGTTTATCCTAACTAGTCTCATAGGGATTCAGAGCCTAACCTGGGAATACTTAGGGAACATGTGCTGGAAACCTAACCTGGAAGGAATTCCAGTCACATGGTTCTTTCACAAACGTCTTCACACCTGTGGACAATTCAGCATAGACTATTTACCTGCTGGCGTGTTCTTGGGAGGTGGGAGGAAGGAATTGCACGCCAGATACTGGAGAACCTGTGAAACTTACACATAGTGTATACATGGTATACACCATCTGTACTGTCCATCAGTACAACATCACATTAATCCCCACTAGCGTTAAGATTTTCTAGCTAGCCTCGAGTCCACAAACTGTTAATTTCTCTAATCTAAAGACGTCTATTCCTTTTCTTAAACAGTACATTGCTGATTGTAGGATGATGCCAAAAAGTATTACTACAACATATGCCATGTATTATAACTTTCTCTGTGCACAAAACAGGTGATTTCACTGAAAGGTTCTCACCTATCTCGTGCTAATTAGAATCAGCAGGTTTAGTTAATGGATAGGACAAATACTTGGCAGTCCCGCAAGCAATCAGGCAGGCATAGATTGAGCAAGTGACACTGCAGACGTTTTTCTGACTCTAAGCCCAGCCAGAGCCAGCAGATTTTGTAAAATAAAGGAGTTCATTCTAAACGTTGATAGTTGTATAGCGGTTTCATAGCATAAAATGTTTTTTTTTTTCCTTTTATTATCTTTATTAAAAAAGACAATAAGAATGTCATTAAAACCCTGAATTCAGTTTTGAATTCAGTCTTTTCCCGACCATTGTACTTCTGACAGTAACTTCAATGATCAGTTTAAATTAATGCAATTCTTCTTTTATTTTTTTCTATAGTAACAACTGATTCACAGGGACTCTACAAGTAGTAATAAACAGATTAAGAAAGAATGTAATTAATGAACAATTAAATATTATAGTCTTTGATATGGTTAAGAAAAAATGTAATTAGTAAGGCTTACATACAGAATACTTGTATTTTATATATATATATATATATATATATATATATATATATATATATATATATATATATATATATATATATATATATATATATATATATATATACTTCAATAAATTTTAACAAAGAGATTATATTGATGTGATCACTTCACCCTAATGTTAAACAATATAGTCTTGTGTGTATATATATGTCCCATGGGTGTTTCAAAACACTGATTATAACTACAAATGGTTATGGAATGACAATATGTATGTTTGTGATGTGCTGTTCTGTTAGAAGAAAATAACCCAGGTGGTAACAATAACTCAGCTTACCCAGCATGCATTAATTTCTTCTAACAGAACCTGCTGTCATGTTTATTTTCTTACTTATTCCACAGACTTGGGTAGGTAATTTTACCTTAATGAGAATAAAGCATCCAAGTGTGTGATAAACACTGTATCCAGGTGGACTCCACTCTTGCCAAAAAGAATGAAGGGGTTTTTGTGCTAATGTGGCGTTGTGGAAAACTGAGTTCCACTGAGTCCTATCTAGCAGGGATGAGAGTAGCTGCTTCATTGAGAGCTGTAACAATAGCAGCAATAAGGGAGAATTTGATTACTGTTATGAAATATACCTTCATACATTTGTAATATTTAAATTATCCTTTAACCTTTTATTTATTCAAGTAGCCATCTTTAATTTACAAGACTGCATCATACTTCTTTTTTTTTGCTTATAGGATTACATGGCAATAAGGATAATAAGCCTATTACACAGACCTACAGTTATAAGGCAGTCACACGTCATTTCTTTTTAAGGATAGTGTGTAAAGGATCGCACTCTTCATGAAAACAGTAATGTTTAAAGTCTGTTATGAGGTTTCAACTGTGTCAGCTTTTAATGTCAATGTTAAAGACATACCCAAAGCATGCTGAGTACTAGAAATGTGACAAGATATTGTAAGCTGATTAAATGTCAAAATGCAAAATCTTATTTCAATAGAAATCTGCCATGTGACTTATGTGTTATCAACAATAACAAAGGCATTCTTTATGCCAGTTGAAACTTGTTGAAATAACCATATATATGATACGCATTAGCTCATCATATAAGCATTTTAAACTTTTTCCAATTCATTTTTTTATTATTATTAAGAAATGCTCCTAGTGTTGCTGTAAAATAAAAGCTTGTGTATAATCCTCACCTGGGAAGCAAAGAAAGATCCTCCTGTGTGAGGGAAGGTTAGTGTTGCCAGAAGGAAGGCGACAGTTGCTGAATACAATGTCTTTCTACATAAAAAAAGAAGAAGAATTAAACAAAAAATTAAAAACATTTTCTGCACTTGGTAAAAGGAATGCAAATTAAGGTCATATCTCATTCAATGCCCTTAGCATTCTGGTTATTGTTATTGTCAGGAGCTCTGCAATTATCAGCACCCTGTGCCACTGGTTGTGAACAAGACTAGCCTGTGGTAGGGTATGTTTTATTGAAATCCTGTCTAATTAATGCAGCTTTTTTTCACAATCGTGATTGAAACATCCACTGAAGTTAAGAAACTGGTTGCTCACTGTGTTGCCATAACCCCGCTGATGAATTTGTTTGTTCTGACAAAACGTAGAATCCATCGATGGCTGTAGAGGTAAACACAGCTTATAGCTCCACACAGCAGTCTGAATAGCAGGAGGGGAAAAAGAGACAGACAGCAGGAGATTAGCTCACCCAAATGAATAAATATTAGCACTTGAAACCTTGGAGCATGGGTTATGAGCCAGACAATCGACAATTAAAGCAAATTATATCACATTCATAAGTCTGCATCTTTAATTCATGGTGTCTATTAAAACCTGAAAATTACACAGTGTTGCAAATTGCTTGGTATATCATCTTCAACAGCTGTAGCAGAAAAAAATAAAAATTGAAATTAAATTTCTCTCTGGATTACATGGCACCTGCAGACGCCCTCCATGGAAATTGAGAAAAACCACAAAACTTTTAATGAAGGAACATTAATAAGGCAAATATTATTCTATTTGGTGATATTTAATAAAAAGGATTATATAGGGGTTTTAAAGCTACGTAAATGTAAATGAAAGTGTCCATTAAGATACATATTATAAGAGTAAAATAGCTGTATGGTCAATCTGAGCTTATAATTAAAGAGAGATTTGTAATATATAGTTATATAGGTATATCACACTATATGTTTTATTTGTACAGAAAAACATGAGAAACCCCATGTTTGGACTTTTACTCATGTTGAAAAGTTATTTTCCCCTGGTATTTCATAGCAATATCAAAGCATGTAATTTGAATATCAATACATATTGTACTTTTACATGCTTTGGACTTCCACATTTTAGGCAAAGCACAACGGGGAACTATTCACCTTGCATAGGAAAAGTCGATACAAACTAAAAAGCCAATAACGTTGCTTTGCTTTTTGTCAAATTTTTTTGTCAAAGTTAAATGTAGCAGCAGCTGTTACTACCATTGCAGTTACCCCATGTCTAAACATGCATAATACATTCTGTAAAAGAGGACGTTATGTAAATTAGACCATATTATTAACACCATATTGTATGCTTGTATCAGCTATAGCCTATATTTTTTCTCTTGCTCCTGATATTACTAGAGCTGGTTTTGCTGCACATGGGACGAGCCCTTACGCCTTTGATGAAAGAAAGATAATGTTAGCACACTTAAAAGATGCAAGGGACATGAGATACATGCATTGTGTGCAACAAGCTGTTGTGTCTGGTTCTGTCCCCTATTTCACCATACTGTGCTTGAAATCTTGTACATTGCAATTGGTTTGACATCTTCATTCACAAGAAATTTGAATACAAGTCCTAATTTGACTTGAACGCCACTTGTATAGTTTGCCTTAGTCCTGGCTTATTATTTGAATTATTTTATTCAGTGTTGACAGTGGAACTAATTGAAAAATATTAAAGCTGTAAAAAAAAATATATGGTTTAGGAAAATGTATGAATTTCTAAACATAATGTATGAATTTTAAAACACAAATGAGAACTTACCCCAGGAAAGCAAAAATCAATATTTCTGGAGGATGGTAGGGGTGCTCACTTGGAAACCTGGTCTGGAAAATAGGTTGCACTGTTTCTACAGGCAGAGAAAGAAAACCATGTTCTTCCTACCATTTGCATAAAATTGTTATACGGTTCAAATTAGATGACAATGTCAATTCACTGGGAAATAAATTTAATCCAACTTGAGCTCATAGTGTTCAATTAGGCCCTAAGGGGAAAATGGAGGCGCGAATGTGTCATGCATAAATGAAATCACGTTGAGGACTGAGCTGTGCCATTTTTCAAGGGCATCAGGAGCAGAATGTGCTTTGGTTCTTGCCTTGTTCCCCGCTGCACACAGAGAGAAGACGGAAAGTGAGAGATCCACAGACTGCAGCGAAGAAACACGGACAGTATTCTTGCACGGAATAGTGAGTGCCCATGACTTCAATACTGAAAAGCACTCCTGAGGGCAAAATAGACGAGAGAGAGAGAGAGAGAGAGAGAGGATTAGTATGGAATGGAGGGAGAGAGAAGATCAATTTTAGAGCGCCATTAAAGCTGATGCTCTAGTGAGATACATAAAAATGAGATTTTGTAGGATTTGCAGCTCGGTGAACACCATGGTGATGATTAGCATCAGCTCACCACTGACTGGAGCCCCGAAACAGCTGGCCACGCCCACCGCTGATGCCACAACCAACATCTCTCCTTGAGTTCTCCTCTTAAATGGAATCAGAAACAGAAATAATCCTAATAACCTATAATGTTAATGCATTTACTCAGTAATATACAGTGTGACGAAGCCTATATGCGCTACATTATACTACTTATACAGGACAACAATATTTAAAAAAAATACAGTAAATGTGATTTTTCTGGTGAGTACCTGTTTTCCGCCACATGCAGAGGCATACACACGGTACAGATATGCTCCCACCATATTTGACAGGTGGACAAATGGACCCTGTAGAGGTTGTTAGGTGCAGAAAAAGAAAGACCATGCACATTAATAAAGCTTCAAAAACATGCCATTGATTGTTACCAGTGGTTATTGCTTATTAATCAATATGTCTTACCACTTTTCCAAGGAACACGGTGCTACCTGCAGACAGTGTACTGATGAGACCGATGAGTTTAGCAAAGAGATTTGAGAGCGAGAGATATTCTGGTAGCTGCACACCTGAGAGGATGGTCCTGATCTCAGGCACACCTGAGCCTGAGAGAAAGAAAGACCAAAGCATCAAACGCAAACCATAAACAGCTTTATATAGTATACACGTATAAGGCTACATATTAAACAAACATATTTAACTGAGAATTCTATAACTGATTCTTTTACTATAAGGTTTTGACTATCAGTATAGTATAATGTATTTATCTTTAGTAATTACTGCATTACTCTCTGCATCCATGAGGGTGGATAAAAGTAGGATAAAAAATGTCTAACACATTTTAATGTGCTTTTCCCTCCCAATAAATGTCACAACTTGATGTTTTACATCATTTAATTATTAATGGAACTCATTTTTGAGCCAGGTAGCATGAGTAAGATGAAAGATGTCACAATACCTGCAGACTGGGGACAGATGCTGTGAGAGAAGCTGGTTGAGATGGCACAGAGGCAGGTAGGGTACAGTGTCCAGCACAGGAATTGTAGCAGGGTGTTCCCCTCCAAACAACCATATAGCCACTGGTGGGCTGGTGAAAGACATTTTAGATTGCAAATTTATCAGAAAAAAATGCACAAACTTATCCATTGATCCATCCATCCATCCATCCATCCATCCATCCATCCATCTATCCATCCATCCATCCATCCATCCATTCATCCATCCATCCATCCATCCATCCATTGATCCATCCATCCATCCATCCATCCATCCATCCATTCATCCATCTATCCATCCATCCATTCATTTTCTATACTGCTTATCATGTTAAGCGTCTCAGGGACCTGGAGCTTATCCCAGGAAACATGGGGCACAAGGCAGGGTACATCCTGGTTCGGGTGCAAATTCATTGCAGGGCACAAGCACACACACTTACACACCCAATCATACAATGATTAGACTAATGACAGCATTGTAAATTATTTACATGTAGTTTTAAGTGGTTCACAAAATGTAATAGAAATAAAAATACAACCTACAATACAAAAAAATACAAATGTTAAGTTTAAATTTATTAGAAAATCAGCTACATTTATTTTCTATCATATTAAGAGGGTGTGCTCAGCATCAATCAGGAAGTTGAGCCCAAAATGCTTGCGGTAGACAGAGACAAACATCAAGTTGTGACATTTAATGAGGGAAAAGCACATTGAACTATGTTAGACATTTTTTGATAACAATGTATGATAACAGTAATAACTTTATAAAGTAAATTACTTTGTATGTTACTGAAATTTTTATTTACATGTGTACTATATGCAACTCTTTTTCTAATTTTAATATAAACATTCAACAAGTGTGTTTGATGTGTCTTTTTTTTTATTATTAAAATCATGAACAGTCTAACCTCGCAGGAGCTTGGCTACTGTCAGGTCCATACAGAAGCTCATGAGAGCAGTGATGACTCCCAAGGCAGCGTAACAGTACCACTCCAACCCGGCCAGAGAGAGCATTGCAGTCTGAACATGCCTTACACAGCCTGTATGATACAGAATAAATCAGAAATTTTATATAATTTCCTACTTAGAGTGGATTGTAGCCATTTACAGGTAGGTTTGTCTTTGTGATGAGAATAGAAGTTTAACAGCAATTAATTTTACATTTATATTTGAAATTTACCTCTGATCTGTGATCTGGCAGGCTGCCATGGTTTCCAGGGGCGTCCATTAGAGATAATAATCTTCTCCTGTGTGTTCTTTACACTGCCTTGCTGTACACAATGTTGTTCATTCTCACCAACGCTTACATAGACATGCTGCATCGTCTGCAAAATGATTCAGACATTATTACAGCTCTATTAAACTTTTACCACTAATAGACAAAAAGCTTTTGTGCCAAGATACACTTCATACAATGCATGAAGAAAGCTTACCTTTTCAAGAACAAGGTGCAGTCCTGTATTCAGCTCTTTTACAAATTATACCAGTGAATTCCAGGTCTGGAATGAATATGAGGAGGAAAAGGAGAAAGCAAGTTCAACTCTAACTTATTAATTGTGCGTTTGTCCTTTGTGTTGCTTTTGCCCTGGGGTGTGCACTGAACTGGAACAATATGCGACTTTTCTTTATTTTTTGTTTCTATTAAATTCTTTCAAAATCCCTAAATGTCATGCAAAGACTTGGCCTTTGAAATGTTTAATGAAAGTCTAAACTGTGAAGTGATGAACGTTTATCAGTTACAGGTGAATTCAGCTCACGAAGTAAAGAAAACTCATCGACCTTCAGAGAAGGTCTTCTGTATCATGTCGATTCTGAACTTTGAGAGCAAGCCTGGAATGCGCATTCGAATACTATTCAAAATTCATGCATCTTGAAAGCAAACAAAATTTGTTTTGCTCATGCACGTTTTTTTATGGACTCTGGATTTTGTTATCCATTTTGTTGTCTGCTGATACGATGACACTAGATTGAATGAAAGATGTGTATGTTTAAATCTGGCACTAATGGGTAATTTTCAATCATGCGTAATATGAATGTTGATTCAGGCATTACGCGAGTGCATGGTCTCAGGATGCAAATTAGTCACAACTACAGGGGGCTGGGGTTTTTTTGTGTATGTGTGTGTCTTGATTTGTGTGCAAGTGCTTGAATAATTACATAGGTTACCTGTATTAGGCATCCTGCCACTGTTTAAAACCCTGAATGACTAAAACACAGACAGCTGAATGACAGAACAAGAGAGCAGAGGTAAAATTGCTGTTGATTTAAACTAAATCAGAAGTGAAAATCTCAGTCCCCATGGCAGAATCAATCTGCACTAGGCTGATTGGTGGATGGAGGAACAGGCTAGTGTGCATGAAATACTCTATTCTCTCTTCACTCCATGACTGATGAGCTGTAGCCCTTTGACGTTTCTCATATTTATTTTTTTAGAGCTCTTTCGCTGTCCCTCAGCTTTTATTTGTCATATTGTAAGAAGTGAGTTAAAAAAAAATTTAATTGCATTTTAATTAACAGTATTGGATTTATTATGGTATTTTGTCAGTAAATATAAGGGGTAATACCCCTTTTTTGTACCTACCCCTAATTTGCAGTTATATAGTAGCTGAGCTCAGGTTACTGTCTGTGCATGTTCTTCCCATGTCTGTTGCGGTTTCCTCTGTTCTGTTCTACATCTGTCCTTATGTAACTGGCCCTATGTACACTGCTTGGCTGCAAAAAAAAATTGAACATGACTGTAGGTCTGATTATGCTGCACAGTCAGCAGCCCATTGTTGCTCCAGCCTTATGCATTATCACAACATTTATTTCCATCCAGTGATGCATTGCTTTTTAACTGAGATAATGTGTCTGTAGAATCGAACTATTCTATAAAGTCCTCTGCAGCACATACTGTACTAATGACTTTCAATAGTGTTGAGGTCAGAAGTTTGCGGTGACTAATTTAGGAAAATTATTCCTTATGCTTCCAGAACCACTTTTTTTTACATTTTAAGAATCATGAATGTTGACATAATCATCCTGGAATATCCCTACATCCGTGCCTCCAAAGTCCAATCTTGATGCTCCCTAGCATAATAAAGTGTTATCTTTTTTTTATAATGCAACTTCACTCACCAAGTGTTCAAGTGATTACTGATTACAGTTAATTTTTATTCAGTCAATGTTTGCATTGTACCATTGGGTGCACATGGTCCTTAAGAATGTTGGATGTGGTTCGTCCTTCTTGGTGGTATGCTGACATCACCCTGGATAACCTGTGATGTGGCTCTTGATACCTCACAAAGACTTGCTGTCTTGGTCACAGATGGGACGCGCATCAACAATTTGTCCTATTTTGAACTCTGATGTGTCACCCATAATGTTGTGTGCATTGCAAATATTTTAAGCAAAATTATGCTATTACTCTGTTTCACACTCTGCTCTTCCTGGTGAAATGTGCAATCAATGAAGATTGGCCACCAGGCTGGTCAAATTTACCCATGAAACCTCCAGCACTAAATTGGCCAGTGTTTCAGTTTCATTGTTTATATGGCCAGAACATGGTTTTGGTGCTAGTTTTAGGATAGGATCATTTAATACCATTTTTCATAATACTCAATGCCTTTATCTCCCAATCTCTAATCGCTCTATTTTCTTTTTCATAAATATGCATACATATTTGTATTTTTATGTAGATGAACCTGAACAGTTCAGCACTAGCCTTCCGGGCTTTAATAATGCATTCGATAGTTCTCAGCCCAATTCCAGTCATTTCAGCAATCTTCCTAGATGTTTTCTGTGCTTGATGCAGGCCAATAATTTGACCATAAAAGGACCATTCTGAAACACAATAACATCAACCATTTTTACGACCATAGGATATGTCTTCTGACATGATTGTTTATGAAATTAATCAGTTAGAGTTAGAGGAATTGTTGCAAAAAGTATTTGCTTATTAAAATTCAGCCTTTTTTGTGCATGCAGTGTATAAAAGTATGGTGTGTAAGTGTTTGTTTGGTGCCTTGTAATAATCTGGCTATCCAATCATCTGGCTACCCAGTGGGGTGATTCCTGGGTTCCATTACTGCTTGTAAAATACCATATAATTTCCTAAATAGATTCATATTCTAAAATAAAATGATAACAGAAACTGGTAGTTTGTATGTTTTCCACTAACCAGCCTGACTAACTGATTTTGTCGGCACTGTAACAATACACAGTAATTTCCTGTTTTTTATTAAATAATAAGCCGGTTATTTGTCACAATAACATGTCAGTGATAAAACCAGAAACTTCACATGTGAATAATAATTCAATTAAATTTTACTTCTGTAACAATTTTAACAGTAGACATTGTCACTAAACAGCTTTACACAAAACAGAATGTACCTGTATGAGGATTTATCATTAGACCCTTAATGAGCGAGCCGGAGGTGACAGTAACAAGGATAAACTAAATAACATGAGGCAGGAAGTAACCTTGAAAGAAACCAGATTCAAAAAAGGATCCCATCCTCTTCTGTGTGACACCGGATAGTGGGATTATATACAGTATATCATTCATCTTCTACAATTGTATACTCTAAAACCGAAACAGTATGAAGTGTTCTGAAATGATATGTGGATTTTACATTTGTGGTTTTTAAACACTTCATATTTTATGGTTTCCCCCATACTTGATTTTTTTCACATTTTTTCACTTTACAAAAAAAAAGAATACAGTTTATACATATGCTATATACCGATCAGCCATAACATTGTGACCACCTACCACCAGACTTTTTGGAGGAATGACGGCTGAGCTACCTTGGATAGGTGGCTTCTTTAAATATTTTCATGACCATACTGTGTTTATTGTCTACTAAGTCTATTTGACATGTTCGATTAGAATAGATTTTTCTGTGAGAATAAAAATCCCCCCAAAGAAGCAAGAGAGTATCCGAATGAGGAAAACTATGATCTCAGTTTCTTTGCCTGTGGCTTGGTTGTCGGTGCCAGATGGGCTGGTTCGAGCATTTCAAAAACTGAGGACCCCATGGGGTTTGTACACACAAATGTCTCTAGAGTTTAGACAGAATGGTGTGAAGGTGTCTTGTTGATGAAAGAGATCAGAGGAGAATTGGCTGATTATATCTACTATAACTCAAAGAACTACTCTTTTTACCTAGAGTAAGCAGAAAACAGCTCAGAATGAACAATACACTGGTCCTTAAGGGAGATGGGCGACAACAGCCGAAGAGCACACCAGATTCCACTCCAGCAAGCCAGGGACAGCAATCCAAGGCAGTGAAAAGTGTTTCACAGTCACTGGACAGATGATGATTTAAAAAAAGACCAGACGAGTGTTTTTTTTCTAATCCTTGTTGTTGTTACATGATTTGTTCACAGGTACTGTTGGTGTCTGGAGAGGGTTTATATAACATTCACTAAAATGATCCCTATAGTTGTTTAGTGCCAGTTCCTGCAATAGTTGCTCAATGTTTGTAGCAGAAAAAGTACAAGTTACATAAATAGGATCAATTTTCATAATACTCAATGCTTCTTATCTCCCAATCCAAGTTTCCTTTGTAAATATGCATACACATTTATATTTTTATCATTTTACACATTTATGTAGAGTCCATATCTTCTTTAATCTTTAGAATTCAAATCTTTTAATGATCTTAATTGTCATTCAGATGAAACTTGGACAAATTAGATTTTTTAGGTAAACTATATTATTCTAAAATGCACTGTTAATACGATATTACAACATGAATTTGAAATGGTTACGTACACTACAGCTTTTTGCTTTTTAAGCTTTTATCAAAAAACAATTTAAGCAACTATTTTTACAGCTCATATGATTCTAGGAGCTTACACCAATTTTAGTATCAATACTCATGAAGAAATATGAATAATTTTCATTGTAAATTATTATTGTGACAGTATAACGCTATGGAATGGCCATTTTTTGGGGCAAATATAAAAATCATCTCTCCAAAACAGCCAAAGTTAGCAACTTGAAATTTTTAGCGAGTTAAGATTGGTCAGCTATGTGAACTTCATGTTGCATAAATTTCAGAAGTAGCTTCTTTGGCACACACAGACAGATAGATAGATAAATGACACTGTTGTGTATTATACGCTGCTGTTCCTGGGTTTCTCTCCACTGACCACTAATGGCATAGAGAGATGCAGCATGGGACAAAGCTAATGATAGATTATGTAATGTGAAGCAGCTGAGAAAAACAAAGGAACTTGGACAGGAAAATGTCTTTGCTTTTGTCTGCTTAATTTATAAAGCAAGCTTTTTTTTGGTTTTGTTTCAGATGTTGAAAATTGACCCTTATACCTTTATTCATGCGGAAAGCAAGTGACCTACAAGGTGATTCAATGTCATTTGTGAAGCACAGGGATTGTGGTGGTGGGGACGAGGGGATCTAGACTCACTCCATGATCCAGCACAGCCCGTGCTGAGAGTGATTAAAATGTAAACAGCTGCAAACTCTCTCTCTCTCTCTCTCTCTCTCTCTCTGTCACACCAGAATAGAAACACTTGTGTATCCACAGTGCTGCTTTAGTGACGCATGCTTTAGGAGAAGTGGTGAGTTGCTGTTCTTGATTTAGCCGATTAGTGAAGGACTTTAAAGTTTATTCAGACAGCGACAAGGAAATAAACTACGCTACTTGACTTGCAATGAATTAAACGACATAAAATCAGTCCGAAACAAGAACAGAGAACGTAATATTATTTTCCCCTCTAACACATACAAAGAAGATTATGCCTTCCTTAAAACAAATGTAAACAAATTTCTTTTGTGATGTCACCCTTTGCAATCTCTCAGCATTCCTTCCATGTTTCATTAGTGTCACTATTTGTATATGTAGTGACATTTGGTCCTACGTTGAGCTTTAGTAATATATCATAGACCTTTAAAATTCCATTCCAGAGTAAAATCTTTGCATATGTCACCTGACAGGTTTGTAAAAAGAAGTGAATAAAAAGAGCGAAGGGCCAAGGGATAAGTGGCTATTTAAGGATGCGAGAGTTCTAAATGCCATCCGTTGACCCTTTTGTCATGGACCCTTTCTTAACCTCTCACCCTCACCACTCAAAACTTTTCCGACCACTGACCCCCTCTTTTTTTTCCCTGCCTCACAAGATAAAAATAGCACATAGTCATACTGCAAGTCTTGTGTGTACATACACAGACAAGAGGGAGAGAGAGAAAAAAAAAACCCTCATAGTTCAAACCCTGAATATAAAAGCCAGCCAGACTGAGAATCCCCTCAAACCAGCATGGTGCACTAGTGACAAAGAGCAGCACAAAAAGACATTTCTGTAGAGGAGAGCAAGGAGAGGCTGGCTTCAATAATTCAGACATTGTTTGGACAAGACCTGCCTAAAGCCACTTCTACTTTTCCCCTTTAGGACCATTCTGGTCTCTCGAGTCTTGATCTGTAATAGGATATCGATTTGCTTCCTGTGAAACTTGCGAACACTAATGAGCGGGAGCAGCTCTTCTGCTTTTCGATCGGAGCGCAGTTTCCATCAGACCTCCTCATCTTCATCTTCGTCCTCATCAACCCCACACATGGAGAAAAACAGGGGACTGTTTGCAGATGATTTCGGATCTTTCATGTGCCCCAAGAATGCATTGGGTTTTCCAAGTGAGTTATTTAACTGTATCGTTCGCTCTGGATTAATGTACTGTAGATTCGCTTTCTCAAGATTGGATATGCAACTTCTGTGCCTTCTCTTCTTGAAAAGGTTTAGAGCTTCATTTTAGGCTTCAATTTAGAATCATTTCAGTACTGATTCACATTTTCTTTTCACTTAATAACTTCTTGATCTTTGACAAAAATATAATCAGATATACCACAATCATACATATCCATGTTGATGACTTGAACTGATGAAAACTTTGTGTTCTGTGTGTTGGCATATGATATCATTGGAATGGTAGCATTAAGGTATGAGTGCTGTAGGATATTCTAGTGGATGACTGTTGAGGCCTGAATGTCCTTTACCAGGGTCAAGTAACAGTGAAGGACAGGTTAGGCATCAAAATTTTATGGATCAAGGCCAAGGACATAATCTCAGTACTGTGCCTTAGGGAACAGTTGATCATGTGTTGCTTAGTTACTCAGACACAAAAGAAACAGTTTGGGATTCGCACATTAAAACTCCCAACAGAGACACACTTATGCAGGGTACTTTTCATTTGCACTTTGGTGTATTTGGATAGCATCTTTATATTAACAGCCTCCAGTAAATATAAAAAGTTAAAAAAAAAAAAAAAAATAAGGGGGAATGTAAATGGAGTGGATTCTAGGTAACTGCGTCAGCACTAGAGTCTGTATTGAAAGTTTGTGTCACGTGTGATTTCTTTAAAGGTCTGACTGGGACACCAGGAAATATCAAAACTCTTGGGGACACCTACCAGTTCACAGTAGATGTCTGTGATTTCTCTCCAGAAGACGTGATTGTTACCACCTCCAACAACCAGATCGAAGTTCGAGCAGAAAAGGTGAGAAAAAGCGGATACAAAATGAAATCACAAAAGATTAAAGACAAGCAATACTGAATTATGTCTGGTATAAGAATATTGTAAATAAGTGCTGAAATAAACAATAGATAAAAATTGTTTATGATACAACAGCAGTTTGTATTTAGAAAAGTATGGCTTTTAAAGAAAAGTAAGTTTTTTGGAAAGTGCAGGTTGTCCGTTTGCGACCATTCACAACAGCGCTTATAAGTCAAGTCAGAAGTGCAGAAGCTCTAGGCAGAAAAACTGATCACAATATGAATTTTATGATATGAAGTTTTTTTTATATCATTCCACATGTTTGTATTATTTTGCACAGCTGGCCACTGATGGCACGGTGATGAACACTTTTACCCATAAATGCCAACTACCGGAGGATGTGGACCCCACTACTGTGACGTCTTCCCTGGGGATTGAGGGGGTGCTCACCATCAAAGCTCAAAGGCATCCGGCTAAACTCGAACACGCACAAACATTTCGCACAGAAATCAAAATCTAGGGCTTATTTACATTCAGGATTTTATTGTGATTCCTTGTAAAAGTTATACGTATTTCCTTTATACTTATCCCAGCTGCCCACAGTAGGTCTATAAATAAACTACAACATGGATTATGCAACTTCATCTCATAAGAAATTCCAAAGGATTAAGCTGTAAGAAAAAAGAAAAAAAAATTTTTAGATTATTTGGATATTGTAATTGAAATGACAAGATACTAAAAAAATAAGGGATGAAGACTTTTTTTTTTCTTCTTCTAACTTTAGAAAGGTCACATCTTTGTAGAAATTATCTGTAAAGACTGCTTAAGCCTGTGTGTGAATACATGTATATACTGTATAAGTTGAGCTAGACTATACAAAGTCACCACTGTTTGGAATAAAAAGCGCATTAAGACTGTGAGTGCGTAGCATATTTTCAACCCTGAGTTAATGATCTGTTATGTGTCTACTGTCACAACTACCAGCAGACAGTGACTTACCGTGCTATTAATAGCGTTTGCTGTCAAGAGTCAGTCTATGTATCTAGGCCAATTTTTATGCCTATGCTTTTTCACTGTGTATCATTCATTAGGCTTTGAACCATTCATTATTTTAATGATTTTTTTTTTAGCTTTTACAATGTGAAACAAAGTGAACTATTATATAAGATGATAATATGTCATAATATATTTTCCACGGCAGTATAAATTACCTGATTTATTAATAGTTAAATACAGACATACCATACATAATATAAAATAGAAGAAATGTTTAGTTTAGAGTTGTTTTAAATAACTCTTGTAAAATAACCAGTATAAAATACATCCAATAAATACTTTTCTTTAATGATAATAAGTGAGAAGAGCCTTTGTGGTTCACATTTCCAAACATATTTACCTTACTACTAAAAAAGAAAATTACCCAGAACATCATTGCAGTTACATAACTGTGTTTTTTTTTTTGTTTTTTTATAAAATATGATTTAAAAAGACATTTTTGTTGTATGAATTTAATGGAGAACATCATTTTAGGTTGGGCCTAAACAGAACAACAGTTAAAATTCACATTTGTGTAAAGTATGGCTTCATGATCATGGCTTGAGAAATGTATTTTGGGTTTAATTTTTCCTTTTTTTTATATAATCAGATTTGTACCATACTATCTGAAATTTTAAAATGCAGTTTTGTTTCTTTTGTAAAGTAATAACTTAATAATAAATCCTGAATGTCACAATCCATGAGCTCATAATGAAATTAAAGGACACTGCAACAAAATTCATGAAAATGATTTGTAAAACTTTTTTTTTTTTTTTTTTAACAAAAACTTAATATTTGTTCCTTTAACAAGGGACAATATTATATTTAGTATTACCTTGGATTAGGCACATGATACACAGCTGTTAATAAATCAGCTGGTTTTAAACAGCCTGTTATTTCAGGGGGGTCAGGGAGAGCTCAGTGGTTAAGACATTGGACTACAGTTCGGAAGGTCCCAACAACCACCAAGTTGACCCTGTTGGGCCCTTTTGCAAGGCCCTTAACCCTCAACTGCTCAGATGTATAAAGAGATAAAAATGTAAGCTCGCTCTGGATAAGGGTGTCTGCCTAAATGTAAATGTTATTTCTTGCAACATATTCCACTCACATAAAAATAGAGAAAAAGTTAATCCTGTTTTTGTGTTTGAGAAAGTTCATTTTGAACCTTTACAGTTCACAGACCGCCAAATTATATATATTTTTATTTAAATTAGCTACTATGTGCAGTATAAAGCTTTTTTTCTTCTACAAATCCATCTCCAGCCAACCTACACTGGATGTACAGTAATTAATTGATTGATTGATTGATTGATTGAGTAATTGAGTACTTGATAATTTTTCTTCTACGAATCCATTCCCAGCCCACCTATACTAGGCTTAATTGCTAATTATATAGTTAGATAAATCCATTCTTGAACCTCTGTAGTCCAACTAGGTACCATGGAGGCACCCCATATTATATATTATTCCCATTTTATAACCGCAATAGTAACATTCAAACACTACAGGCAACTTAGGAACGACAATTAGTATAATCACTATATCTTTGTACTCGGGGGACCAACCAAGCAGGAGGAGAAAATGCACACATACCTCAAGGCGGGAATCAAACCCAGAGCCTGGAGGTGCAAGGCGACATTGTTAACCACTAAGCCACCAGAAAGGCAGTCTTTTTCCTTCTAAGCAACCATCCCCAGCCCACCTACACTAGGCTTAATTGCTAGCTAGCTAGCTAGGTGCAGCATTATTAACAGTACATAATGCACTGATCATGCAATACAGTGTTTTCACTGTGTTTCAGCCCACAGAATTTTATCAATATAAGAAATCGGATAATCAAAGCCCTTTGTTGTTCACATTCTTTAGCTGCAAACAGATCAGTTTCTTTCACTGTTGACTGAAAAATATGCTTGGTCGCTTAAAACACTGATTGCAGTATTAAATCACTTTCTGTATAGTTACTCTTCCCAGTGTGCCTTGTATGTTATGAGATGTTTGCTATTATGTTTATAGCAAGTGAACTTTCTGCAATTTTTTTTTTTTAATCTGTTAGTAAATTGCACCATCATGTGGTCAACCTGTAGAAGTGCACCCCTGCGCATGCGCAATGTGATCCCCACGCACCCCGCTCGGCCACTATCAATCGATCAGAGAGCAGAAGATGGCGGATCGTCGAGTCTGAGTACCGACATCGATCACCGGATAACTCGATCGGACGCAGCCGAAATTGACCAAGTATATCCAACGGTTTGGGCCAAACTACTGGAGGTAATATTAAAATTTAAACGCAGTCAGGATGAGCCCTTTATGGGTGTTACCGCGGGTCGTTGTTGAAGCCAAACAGAACAGAAACTCAGGAGGCTTTCCGAGCGGCTCATCCCACCTCCATCTTGTTTGAGTGCTCCAGCCGCGGCCAGGCACGCTGAATTAATCCCGGAGCCCGAGAACAGAGGACTCCTAATCAATCCGCAGCATCGTCCACCTGCCACGGGAGGCAGTTAGTGGGGCCTTGTGTGAGTGAAGTGTGTGAGCGAAGTGTGTGCGGCTTTAAGGTTTAATTCTGTTTAACGGACAATTATTAAATATACAAACGTATAGCGTAGTTCAGTGTTTTTTATTAGACGTTGAATTAAATATATTCAGATTTGCTTGTTTTTTTGTTGTTGCAAAAGCTGTGTCAAATATAACAAAAAAAATAAAATATATTAGTAATAAACTAGCAACAGTGTCGATGTTGCTAATGTTGTTGAGTGACGTCATGTCGTGTTGCATTTTGGGTACTGGTCGCCATGTTTAGTCCTCAAAAACAAATCAACAAAGGAGGAAAAAACACAAAAACAAAGAAACACGAGCACAGTGTGAGAGAATTAAGCGCAGGATTAATTATAAAGCAAATGAGCGCTGTTACTTCAGTTCAGTCATGTAACTTATTTACTTTGCCTTTGTATTGTACTTGATACTTATTTACTGCATTCAGTAATTAAGGGATGAACTTAAACTTGACCTCTTGTACAAGGTGGTATCAATAGGTTTCGAGATTAGCTCTGTTTACAAGCTCTGTTTTTTTTTTTTTTTTTTTGCTATATGTCCTTCCTCAGACACGTTAAAACCTTGCAGTAGAATTCGCTATTGTCGGTCTGGCCCCTGGTGATAAATACTCGATGCACCGTGCCGTGAACGGTTGAAAATTACAGTTAGCATGCACTTGTTCAAGCTGCGGACTTTCCTTGTTTTTTCGGTCATGGAAATGATGGGCACTTCCACTGTGAAGACTGTTGATTTCGTCTCAGGGTTGTACCCATACACCCAAATTCCGTCACCAGTAATGGTCCTGGACATAAAAAGATGGGTCATCCATGGCGGGCTGACGATTTGGCAGTTTTGACGTGATGTTCCTTTAGCTTCCGGTTCAGCAGCCTGGGGACGAACTTGGCAGCAACACAACGCATGTTCACATCACACATGAGGATTCCCTCGACTGGTCCATATGACACACCGATGTTGTGTATTGTTCTACAACAATCATCATGCACAAGTGGTCGAATGGTTTCAACATTTTCGGTAGCTGAGCTCATTAAAAGTCTTCCAGTGATGTTCTTCCGCTCTTGAAGCGCACACCTCAAATGACAGATTTCATGTTTCATGCTGAATTTCATGTTTGCCCTTTGTTCTAACTTGCTGTCCAAGCAGACGTTGTAATGCCCCTGGTCAGTGTAGCACCAGTTGCACAGCTCTCGACATGCACAGTGCTTCCCTGTGACTGTGCCCTTGTGCTGCCATCTGTCGGCATGTCACAAAACTAGTCTCAAAACTTTTTGATATTACCTCATATTTGCACTTCAGCAATCTTTACACTCATGTAATGTTACTTCAGCTTTGCACTGATCATTATGTTAACTTGCATAAATAAAAAGATTCAGAACGGAAGTAGTTTTCTATAATTCTTTAAGGTAATTCATGGTAGGAAACATAGGTATAACACTAATTATACACACGTGGACAAAATTTTTGGTGCCCTTCGGTCAATGAAAGAAAAATTCACTATGGTCACAGAAATAACTTTAATCTGACAAAAGTAGTAAATAAAAATTCTATGACTGTTAACCAATGAAAGTTAGACATTGCTTTTCAACCATGCTTCAACAAAATTATTAAAAAGAAATAAACTCATGGAACAGGCCTAGACAAAAATGATGGTGCCCCTAACTTAATATTTTGCACAACCTTTTGAGGCAATCACTGCAATCAAACGATTCCTGTAACTGTCAATGAGACTTCTGCACCTCTCAGCAGGTATTTTGGCCCACTCCTCATGAGTAAACTGCTCCAGTTGGTTTGAAGGGCGCCTTTTCCAAACGGCATGTTTCAGCTCCTTCTAAAGATGCTCAATAGGATTGAGGTCAAGGCTCATAGAAGGCCACTTTAGAATAGTCCAATGTTTTCCTCTTAGCCATTCTTGGGTGTTTTTAGCTGTGTGTTTTGGGTCGTTGTCCTGTTGCAAGACCCATGACCTTGAGACTGAGACCAAGCTTTCGGACACTGACCAGCACATTTCTCTTTAGAATCCCTTGATAGTTTTGAGATTTTATTGTACCCTGCACAGATTCAAGACA
Source organism: Clarias gariepinus (assembly GCF_024256425.1). Taxonomy (NCBI): domain Eukaryota; kingdom Metazoa; phylum Chordata; class Actinopteri; order Siluriformes; family Clariidae; genus Clarias; species Clarias gariepinus. Next base: position 9,579,326 of record NC_071121.1, read on the forward strand.
CCCTGTGCCAGATGCAGCAAAGCAGCCACAGAACATAACAGAGTCTCCTTCATGTTTCACAGTAGGGGCAGTGTTCTTGTCTTGATATGCTTCATTTTTCCATCTGTGAACATAGAGCTGATGTGCCTTGGCAAAAAGTTCAATTTTTGTCTCATCTGTCCATAGGACATTCTCCAAGAAGCTTTGAGGCTTTCAACATGTAGTCTGGCATATTCCAGTCTGGCTTTTTTATTATTTGTTTTCAACAGTGGTGTCCTCCTTGGTCGTCCCCCATGTAGTCCACTTTGGCTCAAACAACGACAGATGATGTGATTTGACACTGATGTTCCTTGAGCATGAAGCAAGAACCTTGAATCGCTTTAGAAGTCTTTCTGGGCTCTTTTGTTACGATTCAGATTATCCATCTCTTTGATTTGTCTCCTGCAGCCACGTCCAGGGAGGTTGGCTACAGTCCCATGGATCTTAAACTTCTGAATAATATGTGCAGCTGTAGTCACAGAAACATCTAGCTGCTTGGAGGTGGTCTTATAGCCTTTTCCTTTAACTGGCTTGTCTATAATTTTCTTTTGAATCTCCTGAGACAACTCTTTCCTTCGCTTCCTCTGGTCCATGTTGACACACCATGTCACCAAACATCACAAGTGACTACCTGGAGCCCTATATATAGGCCCACTGACTGATTACAAGATTGTAGACACCTGTGATGCTAACTAGTGGACACACCTTGAATTAACATGTCGCTTTGGTCACATTATTTTTAGTCTTTCCTGAGGGGAAACATCATTTTTGTCTAGGCCTGTTCCATGAGTTTATTTCTTTTAAATAATTTCATTGAAGCATGGTTGAAAAGCAATGTCTGACTGTCATTGGTTAACATTCATAGATTTTTTGTCAGATTAAAGTTATTTCTGTGACCATTGTGAGTTTTTCTTTCATTGACCGAAGGGTACCAACAATTTTGTCCATGTGTGGACAAAACGTATACTTATATATAAGTATTTTGTGAAAGGGTTACCTAAGTAGTCGCAATCCTACACTGTGTCTGTGTAACTAGCGATAACAACAACACTTTAATGTGTTTTAATTATAACTTGCCTGGGTGACGGTGCTGTGAATACACAGACACGTGGTGCTGAAGGTGGTTGATCTTACAGCTGCTATGCGTGCCACACGACACCTCTTTGTTACCTAGGCAACCACAGTTCCACTGGTGTGCTTCCGGGCTTAAAAGCGAACAAAGCGCACACCATTTACGATACGGTTTAAGCACCAGTCGTGGTACGTTATAACACAGTGGGGTCCAACAATCTATATTAATGTTAACAGCGTGACAGTGAAAAATTTAATAACATTAAACACACTTGCTATACGTGTTATTTATTAATTATTAACAAGCCAAAAAAAATTTATAGAGAGGAATACAGGAGGAATTAAGATTTAACATTTTATAACATTACTAAGAATAGACATTTTAACAAACAATACGTTCTTGAATATAAATGTAAATAAATGTTTTTTTATGCATATAAACCTCTATTATTTCACTAAAAATAATCTAAAATACTAGGGATGGGAATCACCAGGGACCAGCCATGGCAGTATTGTCACGATACCCAGGTGTCAATTCGATTTGTATTGTAATTCTTTTATTATATTTAGGTTGTGCTGCTTGCCAATGTTTGAATAGTTTAGAGTGCACCACCTGTAGGAGCTGTAACATTTTACCTTAAAAGAAGATATATATATATATATATATATATATATATATATATATATATATATATAACAATAAAAAAAAAAAATTTTGGCAATACATGAATTGTCCTACAAAAGAAATGCAATATATCACTGAATCAAAAAAAAAATTCTCTCTCCTATCACTAATAAAAACTGTTTTGGCCAGACCTGGATGTTGATCCTGTCTCTAATACCATCGAGCAACTGACTGAATACTAACTTCATTCGTTCTGTGGAATAAAGTGTAAACATAAACAATAATATTAAAATAACCCTAACATTGTCAAGTACATTGTACAGTGTCAAGTTAAACATTAACTGGTTTTATTTTTTATTAAAGATGTTCATAACTATTTTTTCCACACATTTTCCACTACATTTTCAATGGTCTGGGCCACATATATAATTTTAGGTGTGAGTACATATGCACAAACACACACGTGTATATTTATGAATGTATAAATATATTGCCATGTGTATGAAAACAAAAAATATATAAACATTACGGTGCTTCTCAAAAAGTTGTGGGAAATATTTTTTTTTTGCAATTTAATCCAAAGTTGAAACTCTACCATATTCTGTATTCATTGCGTGTCAAGTGAAATGTCAATCCGCCTTTTGTTTTAATTTCAATTATTACGGCTTACAGCTCATGAAAATCAAAATATTAGAATACTTATTAAGATCAATAAAAATGATTTGCAATACAGATATGTCCAACTACTGAAAAACATGTTAATTTATGACTCAATATTTGGTCCGGCTGCTTTACTGAATCATTTCAGCAAGGCACGGAGGTGATCAGTCTGTAGCACTGCTGCGGCATTATTAAATGCTAATAGGTAACAATAGTTTTGGCACTATTGGAAACGGAAATTGGTATCTCCATAAAGTTTGCCAGCTGATAGAAGCATGAAGTGCTATAAAATCCTTTCTAAGAGCTAAAGTATTCTCCACTTTTTCTCCAGACATTGGGACCCTGATTTACAAATGAAATGCTGAAGAGAGGACTTTGAACTGCTGAGCTGTGGGCCTTTTCTTTTCTTCTTCTTCTTAGCTCAGGTAAAATGTTTTTGACATTGTTTCTGGTTCAGGAATGGCTTTAGGCTAGGAATGCAACAGTTGTAGCCCATTACCTCCTGAAGATGTCTGTATATGGTGGCTCTTGATGCTCTGACTCCAGCCTCACTCCACTCCTTGTGAACGTCAAGTTCTTGAATTGGCTTTGTTTAACACTCTTCTTAAGGTCACAGTCATCCTGTTGTTTTTGCACCTTTTCCTACCATTATTTTTTTTTTTTAACTCTAATTCAAAATGAAATTTAAGATTTTGTGATACTGGACTTTTGATTTTCATGAGCTATAAGTTGATGATATTAAAACATAAAAAGGCTTGAAATATTTACAAGTAATTCATCTAGAATATATAAAAGTATTATTTTTGCACTGATAAGAGAATGAGAAAATATGACTTTTGCTTTCTAATAAATATAAACTTATCAGTTTGATGCACATTTGACACAGTTTTTATTTATTTATGTATTTTATTTTATTCAACACAAGGACAAATCTGCAATACATTTGATACACCACTTAAATTCCCTACATCAGAACAAATTAAATTTTGGTTTTATCCAGTGATTTAAATGTTGTTGCATTACTATATAAAATGATTAGGTCATACTAATATCTTATTTATACAGGATTATCCTAAACAAGAGCCTGACCATCCTGGGCTGACCAATCAGGCAGCGATGGACTTCCCATGCCACAGTGGGAAAGTCTTAGAGCAGCTAAATCATCAGCGTCAGCAGGATCTCCTGTGTGACTGCACGTTTGTGGTGGATGGTGTGGACTTCAAGGCCCACAAGGCCGTACTGGCGGCATGCAGCACGTACTTCCATGCTCTGTTCCTGGACCAAAAGGATGTTGTGCATTTGGATATCAGTAATGCTGCAGGTATACAGAGTCTAATCTAATCGAAAGTTAATATTTATTTCATGTCCGATATTTATCTATTTAAATATTTATCAGGAGTGTTAATGTTTACACTCACAATGTCTGGGTGTTCCTCTATTTTACTTGACAACTTACTGTACTTTTAACACTGTAAAGAAATCTTTTCTGAATACACTACAACTTCTACTTCTGTCTTCCCTAACGGCAAACATTTTATGTTCCTTGCAGGCCTTGGACAAATCCTTGAGTTTATGTACACAGCTAAGCTGACGCTGAACCCTCAGAATGTCGAGGACGTTCTGGCTGTAGCCACTTTTCTTCAGATGCAAGAAATCGTCGATGCTTGCTCTGTTTACAAGTCACTCGCAGGACCACCAGTGTTAAACAATGGTCAGTAGTGTCCAAGTCTGTTGTATGTGTCTTATGCCACAGTGCTGCTGAATTCTCAAATCTGATTGGTCAGAAGGTGTTACCTTTGTACGTTTAAAAAAAAAAAAAACTTTAAAGTGTTTTTCTTCATATCACTTAGGTGTATCCGGTCCAACCGAGCAAAATCGGAAGCTGATTAAGGAAGACGACAATGGTTCTGTGGAGCAACAGGACAGTCACGTCTCGGCTCAAAGCAGCGTCCCCGAGGGAGATGAAGCTCCCTGTTCATCCGAGACCCCTGAAGAGCAGCGGGCGAGTTGTAGCGCTACTGAAGGACAAAGCACAGGTGCTGAAAGTGTAGGGATTCGACCACAAAAGCGCAGCCAACACACCAAGCTAACGGAGGAAGAAAAAGAAGAAGAAGAGGAGCAGGAAGGGAGCGCAACCAAGGATCTTATGGAGTATCAGGATGACCTGTCTGATGCTGATTACAGACCCAGTCAGTCTGTCTTTTCTGTCTCATGCTTTTGTGATCTTCTTCAGTGCCCACTGTAAATTGAATACTATGTTATTATCTGTTCTTTTTTTTTTTTTTCCAGAAATATCACAAAGAGCTGCAATTAGGAGGTCTCACGTAAGCACACGGAGAAGCAAGTCAAAATCCATCACTCGACATGTTTCAACGCCAGGTAAACGTGCAGCTCTGTCATGCTAGCACTGCAACCATGTCTGTTTTCTTTTCTGATCGCTGTCCTTTTGTCTTATGGTGACAGACGACAGCAGCGAAGAAAGTCTGTCGAAAGCCACTACCGAAGAAAATATAAGAGAAGAGTTGGATCAGGAAGAGGAGTTTGACGAGGAGGAGGAGCAGACAGATCAGGATGATGAAGAAGGGGAGATGGATGTAGATGATGCGACTGCAGAAGCGACAGATGAAGGAGAGGGGAAATGTCTGAGGTCCGGGGTCATGGCTGAACGCAGTGAGTCCAGATCGTACGGCTCTGTCACACACAAATGTGAGGTAAGAGAGGGTTAGCATGTGCATGCAGTGCTTTATAAAGTACATATTTAAAGGCTTGCTTCTGTTGTGTAGATGGTGTGTTATTGACATGAATGAGATTTTAAACATTTATACTGTATGGAGAGACTAATACAGAGAAATTTGTTGAAGAAGAAAAAATCACACCTCATCTAGAACATAAGTAGATAAAAATCAGGTGAATTTGAAAACTGAAAATGGAGCATTTCTTTAACACTTACTGTAGTTAAAGCCAGCCTTATTTACAGTATGCTCAGTTAGTTCTCTCCTCACGGTCTTGATGGCTTTTGCAGGATTGTGGAAAGAAGTTTACCCACACTGGGAATTTTAAGCGCCACATGCGCATCCATACAGGCGAGAAACCCTTCAGCTGCAGGGACTGCAACAAGGCATTTTCTGACCCGGCTGCCTGCAAAGCACACGAAAAAACCCACAGGTGAGTTAGCACCTTAAAAACAGACATATTCTGGAAGTGCATGGAAAGAAAGAAGTGGATGGTGATGGTTGACTGTATATTAAACCCACAAATATTGATGTTGCGCACAAACCCGCCACACTAGTGGAAATAAAATCTAACCGATCCGCATATGCCTCTGCTCCTCTTTTCACCTCTAGCCCGGTAAAGCCCTACTGCTGTTCCACCTGTGGGAAGAGCTACCGGCAGATCAGCCTACTGAACCTGCACCGGAAGCGGCACACCGGCGAGGCGCGGTACAGCTGCGAGGAGTGCGGCAAACTCTTCACTACATCGGGTAACCTGAAGCGCCACCAGCTGGTGCACAGCGGGGAGAAGCCGTACCACTGTGAGTACTGCGAGCGCACTTTCTCAGACCCCACCGCCAAAATGCGCCACCTGGAGATCCATGACACGGACAAGGGCCACAAATGCCCACAATGCGACAAGAAATTCAACCAGGTTAGAGAAAGGGCAAGAGGATATAAAAAATTACATGAAACACAATGATAACTATTTAACAAACTATATATACAAGTTATTATTATTATTATTTATTTTTTTTTCAGATAGGAAACTTGAAAGCTCACATGAAGATCCACATTGCAGACGGACCGCTGAAGTGTAAAGAGTGCGGGAAGCAGTTTACCACATCAGGTGAGCTGTCTATAGAGAAGCGGTGTGAGAGTGTTGTGTGTGAGTGTGTGTGTGAGTGTGCGCACATGCACTCAACAATGCTCTCTTTGTACAGGGAACCTGAAGAGGCACCTGCGAGTTCACAGCGGAGAGAAGCCCTTTGTGTGTATGCACTGTCAGAGAGCATTCGCTGATCCGGGGGCACTGCAGAGACACGTGCGCATTCACACAGGTACTTACCTGACTTTTACTGATTTACAGTGGGGCAAAAAAGTATTTAGTCAGCCACCAATTGTGCAAGTTCTCCCCCTTAAAAAGATGAAAGAGGCCTGTAATTTTCATCATAGGTATACCTCAACTATGAGAGACGAAATAAGAAAAAAAAAATCCAGAAAATCACATTGTATCATTATTGCTACATCTTCAATGCCCTTGCTGATGGAAGGAGGTTTTCACTGAAAATCTCACGATACATGGCCCTATTCATTCTTTCCTTTACTCGGATCAGTCGTCCTGGTCCCTTTGCAGTAAAACAACATGATGTTTCCACCCCCATGCTTCATAGTAGGTATGGTGTTCTTTGGATGCAACTGCATTCTGTGTGCATCAGATTGTGTAGATCAGACTATGTGTGTGTGTGTGTTGCAGGAGAAAAGCCATGCCTTTGTCTAATCTGTGGAAAAGGCTTTACGCAGGCTAGTTCGCTGATTGCTCATGTCCGGCAGCACACGGGAGAGAAGCCTTATGTATGTGACCGCTGTGGCAAAAGGTAAGTGAAATAAATATATACAGTATGTGAGCGTCTGGATTTTTAAAAGTAATGTTATTATACACGCTAGGTGATAAAATGACAGACTGCGTAATGGTTACGTTATAACATGCAGGTTTGTGCAGTCCAGCCAACTGGCCAATCACATCCGCCATCATGACAATATACGGCCCCACAAATGCCAAACCTGCAACAAAGCATTTGTCAATGTCGGAGACCTCTCTAAACACATCATCATTCATACAGGTACACTGAATTATTATTATTATTTTTTTTTTTCAACAAAAGGCAAATCGACCCCTGATTAGTAAAAGAAAAGATTACACAAGATTAGGAGTGTTCATTGTGTATAAATAAAGTGACATTCATTATTTTTCCCTGAATGTTTATTTATCTCCAAATCCAGGTGAGAAACCTTATCTTTGCGACAAGTGTGGGCGCGGGTTTAACCGCGTGGACAACCTCCGCTCCCACGTTAAAACTGTTCACCAGGGCAGAGCGGGCATGAAGAGACTGGTGACGTCAGAGGACGACAACGAGGAGGACAAGCTCCTTCCTGCCACCGCCTCTATGTCTGAACTTGACGAGAACGAAGTCAATATTGTTACAGTCACCACAGACGACATTGTGACTTTGGCTACAGAAGCGCTGGCGGCCAACACTGTTGCACAGCTGACTGGTAAGAGACAGCAACCAGCGCACAGGGTGGCGTATATAACATTGTGTATTTATTAATATAAAGGGGACGAGTGAAAATAAGGAGGCAATTTTTTTTTAACTTTATTTAAATGCAAAGATGATTTTTAGACGATATTGATAATGAGGATGATTTCTATTGTTCTTGCGCGGTGCAGTGGTGCCTGTTACTACGTCTGTATCTGCTGATGAAACAGAGGCTCTGAAAGCTGAGATCACAAAGGCAGTGGAAAAAGTGCAGGAGGCTGGTGAGACAAAACATTTACACATGTACATTAAAAGCCCATGTGGCAAAATACAGTGCAATTGTACAAGGTGTTCAAGTCAAACCAGGACTCATGTCTATGAATATCAATCCCGGCTGAGGTGGCTCGGCGCCCACTGCAGTTGTTCCTTTGAATCTTCAAATTTGACAGATAACTTGTCACCAGCTTGTTGAAACGACTCATGTTTTTGTGGGAACTTTACACACACATCATTAATCAACACCATTTGTATAGGAACTCAGGTGGGAGTTATTGCTACATCCCACGTACACTCCTGACCATTAAAACATGTTTGGGCTATTAAAGGAGTTCCTGGGAGGCCAGCGTTTCAGACGTGAAGCAGGCAGTCCGATCATGGCTCTGGCTTACTGAGAAAACTTTCTACCTTGATGGTGTCCAAGCACTATTGAAATACTGGAATAAGTGCATTAGTGTAGCAGGGGATTATATAGAGAAATAAACGGAGTTTTTACTCCCAGATCTGTGTTCTAATATTCTGCACAATCGAAAGTCCTGGTTTGACTTGAACACACCTCGGGCTAACTAGGGCTAAACTTTTGCACAACGTTACAACAAAATATTAGTTTATACCTACAAGATATATAGTGTGTTATATTTTACAGGCTTTTTTTTCATTATTACAAGAGGAGGGCCAAATAGTGTACGTTAAGTTATAATGGATTTCAAATAAATTACTTTTCATGCATGTGTTCTAAATTTTTTTTATGTTGATTTGCCATTTTTTAAATGATGCCTTTTTGCAAGATGCACTCATGCAAAACAAAAATTTTTATTTTTTACAGTCTCCTGTTCAATCGCAGTGAAAAAAAAAACTGATAGTGTCTTCCTTTTCACCCAAAAGCCCACATTCTCTTTATTGTGAACTGCTTTAACTGTAAACTCATTTCTGGGTCAGCAAATGATTTACATGGAAGTCAGAAGTAAAGTAAATTATCAGCTGCATGCTAATATTATGAGCTTTTACAAAGTATCCTTAAAATGATATTAATATTAAAGCTTAGAGACTTTTTAACATACCGCAGCTTTAATCCTAAATGGGTAGAGAGTGCAGAATATTGTTACTCTTTGTTACAAATTATGCAAAAAAAAAACCTTTATAACCCTTTAGTGTGTAATACGAGTCACAGCAATGCTAGAGAAGGCGAAGCCTTATTTTTCCCTCCAGAGACTAGACTTGAAGTGATGACTACAGTAAAGTGGCAGTTTAAAGAGAAATATACAGCTATTTTGGTTATGAACAACAAAAAGCAAGTGCCCAGTATCGAAAGTGTCGTAATTCACAATGGTTTCAACATTTAATCAAACATTTTGGTATACATTTAATGACAACCCTGTTTACCTAATTCAAAATCATCCCCCTCCTTCAGTGTTTGTCTCAATCCTCGCCAGTATCCCTTAAACCCTTTATAAATCCTGAACCAGTTGACATGATTTGTAAATTCTGTTTTCCTTTCCCACCGTTGTAGATCCCAACACGCAGATCTTATATGCATGTGACTCCTGTGGGGAGAAGTTCCTGGATGCCACTTCTCTGGCCCAGCATGTGCGAATACACACAGCCCAGGCTCTCGTCATGTTCCAGGCTGACTCGGACTTCTACCAGCAGTATGAAGCGGCGGATGGTACTTGGCAGACCACCGAGCACGTCATTCAGGGGGAAGAGATCCTCTTTAGGAGGGAGGGAGAGGAAGAAGTTAATGATGGCACCCAGGGCGAGGAGGCGCGTCCTGAACATCAGCCTGAGGAGGAGGAAGAGGAGACAGAGTCTCAGAGTGAAACTGCACAAGAGGATGTACAGATTTGTGAAAGTCAGGCACAGTGATGCCATACTGAGCGAGTCAAGGAATTAAAAAAATTCCAGAGACATTGATGTATTTTTGAGGAATATATAATTTAAAACTTGAAATAGTACTATTTCAAGACAAATGCTACATTCTTGCTTGTTTTATGAATAGATTGCATAGCACAAGTACATAATATCATGTTTAGGTTGTAAAGAATTATTTTACAAGAAGCCAGTTGTTTTTGGTCATTACTTCTAATTCTAACTCAATGCACATTTCTGTATTATTCTGATACTTCTCGCACAAACACAGACGCGTCTAACATGTCCTCTGCCTTTATCTGGATTCTTTGAAAGCACCTACATTCTTAATACTGCACTTACAGTGAAAAACTAAATGTTATATACACTGTGCATAAAATTATAACCTGTGTTCTGTCACAGCTATTTGTGTTTCATAAAAAAAGGAATCATTCATTCTTCGGTTTTTCTTTGTTCCTAATTACTCAGGAAGACTTATTTTGTGCATCTTATACTATTTACACTTAAAACAAAAAAATCAAATCACTGCATGGAAACTATAGAAAATTATCAGAAATTATAAAATATTTTTATGATGCTACAGAATAAATAATCAAGTATGTATTAAGTAGGGCAGGGCTCATTAATCTTTTTAGGCAATATCCAAAAAACAGACAGTCACCATGATGAAGTGATCACTATGTTAATTGCCAAAGTGGCAAGGGTCTGTCCACATGACACATCAATTATGAATAACACCCACCTTAGAGTGGTATTTGTCCTTTTGACCCAGGTTGCCAGCTCGATGCTTTGTTGCAGTTGAAGGTGAAGGAACTTTCTCAAGGGCCCAAGAGTGGCAACGGAGCTCACCCTACCTCCAATTGCCAAAGTGTTTATATTTGTTTAGTTTACATAAAATTTAATTTGTCTGATAAATAAACAGGCACTCCAAGTGCAACTGTTTGCACATGATGAAATTAATAAAACCTATATTGTTAGGTTTCACTTTATTTCTACATTAGACTTAAATTGTTTTTAACTCTTTTAAGCTGTTTTATTTAAATTTTTAGAATTTTACTTATTTTTCTTCGACTTATTGGTTGTGTCTGTTCTTTTCATTTCTTATTTATTCCTTATGTCACTACTGAGAATGTTAACATTAACACATTTATAGGCTTGCACTTTTCTCCAGCTCTGTGAATGTTAATTCTTGTTTTGTTAAAAGTTTTATTCCAATTGATTCTCAACTGCCCACAGCAATCTTTTAAACATTTGAGCTGACCCATGTGCTTTAATTTAAAAAAACTGAAATTTAATTTTTTTTTTTTTGTTAATTTATTCGTTCATTCATTCATCTTTATCGCCTTATTCTGTGTATGAGGTTGCAGTGACCTGGAGCCTATCCCATAGCGGGGTACATCATGGACAAAGGTGCCAATCCATCACAGGGCACACATACACACACACACTTAGCCTAAAACACGACTTAGTCTAATCTGCATTTCTTTGGACTGTGACCGAAGTACCCATAAGATAAGTCATGCAACAGTACCAAGAATAACAATAATGATACTGTAATAGTAAGAAAAAGGAATATAGTTGCAGGCAGCGATTAAGAGAGTGCCAAGCAATATAGTGCCACTTCCTGGCCAAACTTGTTGGTGACATTATGTAGAAAATAATTTTTTTTTAAAAACCTTAAATTTAAAAGGTCTGGAAACACCTTTTAATTTAAAGGGTTTTTTTTTTATTTATTTTCTACATAATGTCACCAACAAGTTTGGCCAGGAAGTGGCAACTTTTGCCTTGTACTGTAAGTTACTGTTTGGCTGCTAATCTTGGCAAAAAAATTTGCAAGCAAAACCCCAGATTTCCTTACTTTTTTGAAGGAGGTCAAACAGTACATTTATTAAATTGATGGAAACAAAGGCTATACTATATATACACTATAGCCTATAGTACCGTAACCATGGATATATAGTATACTATAGGATATAGTATATACTGTATATACTGTAGTATTGCGGCATATATATATATATATATATATATATATATATATACACACACTACCATTCAAAAGTTTGGGGTCACTTTCTAACTCCATGATAGCTCTTGATTTTTATTTCTTCCCACATTGTAAAGGAATGCTGAAGGCGTCTAAAAAATGCATTAATCTCCTATGAACAGTTGATCAGTTGATTTTGAGATGTGTCTGCTACTTATGCTCTAAAGACTTCATAACGCCTCTAATCTGAGGTGCTGTTAATTGGTCACTTTTCAGGCTGATAACTCTAAATAAACTTCTCGTCTGCGGCAGAGGTAGGTTTTGGTCTCGCCCTCCTGGGATGGCCTTAATGAGAGCCAGTTTCATTACGGTGCTTGACGGATTTTGCAAATGCACTTGACAATACTGTTTTTGCAAGAACTATTACAGAAAGGCTGACCTCTGTGTCTTAAAATAACAACTAACTGTTGTTTTTGTTGTTGTGTAATTACCTAATTCCATATGTGTTATGTTATAGTTTTGAAATCCCCAGTATTGTTGTAGAATGTAGAAAATAAATCACTAAACAAAAACAAAGAAATTTGCAAGTGACCCCAAACTTTTGAACGGTAGTGTATATTATAATAATATATAATATATATATATATATATATATATATATATATATATATATATATATATATATATATATATATATTTAAGCATGTTTTAGCAATATTTCCTGGTCCTGGACTTCCAGGATATTGTGCTTGGATTTGTAGCTTTTTATCTTCATCTATGTTTATCCAAGCAAATGTAGAAATAAGCGCGCGCTATATTACACACTCCGTGGTTACAGTACACAGCTTCAGGCTGCTCAGTGGTATTGGTCCATGAGGCGGCACCTGATTGGCTGACAGAGCGGGTCAAAGTTCACATCCCTTTTAGCGCTGACGTTGTCCAAAGGAGGAAAATGGCGGCGGGTGGATCAGCACTTCGGGATTCGAGCTGCACTAGAACACCAACACACGGGCGAAAGGGTGTCAGCATGTCCTTATTTCAGTCAGGAGGACTCGTGAGGAATATGCTGTTGTTTTTTTCGGCCGCTTTGCTGCTGCAGCAGGTTTCTGGAGACGGGAAGACTCTGGTCCTGCTGGACAGCCCGAACATCAGAGACACCCATTCAATCTTCTTCCGCAGCCTAGCAGGTCTGGAGATATCTCCTCTATTTCATAGACGTGTAATTAAGCTAGCAGATCATTATGCATGTTATTATTAACGTCAGTTTATTTGTATCTTATAGCTAAACTCAGTGAATGCTTGCAAATTATTGTTAGCGCGTGCATGTGCATCCATGTGAACGCGCTTCCGGGTCTCTGAATGCATTACACTCAGCTCCTGTCTACAGTACAGATCACTGCTTTCCCACATATATTTAATTCTGTTTATCCAAACAATATTTCCATAGGGTTATGAAAAAGAACTGAATGCTAGTGGTACTGTTGTTCTTGAGCAGATGTGTCACATATAACTTACACTGATCAGCCATAACATTATGCCCATTTTCATGATACTGAGTAGGTCCACCTTTGCCACCTATACAGTAATGATCTTTGTGACATCTTTCTGTAACAACCAGCATTAACCTTTTCCTTAACCTTGTATGTGATACTACAGTCAATTTCTTCCCGCCATATATCTCAGCTTTTTAGGTCTAACAGTGCTGTTTTAAACAAAGGCAACGCATCACCCAAGCATAAAGAACATTTATCGACAATTATAAATATATATATTTTAAGTATTAGAAAATAGACAATTATTGTAAACTCTGGACAATAATTACTCTAAATAATAACTCTGGAAAGGCGCTATATAAATACAATTTTTTTATTATTATTATTAATTATAAATAAGATTTGCTTTTAGGCATTAGGCATTTGGTCCAGCACATACAGGGTTCCTCTGTTTTATTTTTTAAATCCAAATATCTAACCAACATCTTTTTCCTGTAAAGTAGAAGGAGATCAAACAGACTAAGCACTTACTATGTGAAAAGCACCCATAATGCCAGAAAAAATAAATGGCCATTATTTGTCTGGGGCCAGGCCGGGTCATATTTTTATGTTAACCATTAGCTGCTCTTTTTTTCCTTAGACCGTGGATTCGATCTCACGTTCAAGACTGCTGATGATCCTGGTCTCTCCCTGATCAAGTATGGACAGTTCCTATATGACCATCTCATCATTTTCGCCCCATCTGTTGAAGGTAAAAATCAATTGGTGGCTCTTTATTACTTTCTCATCAAATGATTACTGTGCTCAGTCTGACTACTTTGAGATGGATTGGCACCAATTCCTTATGGGTGTACCCTGCCTAGTGCCATAAGCCTCCTGGTATAGGCTCCAGGTCCCCGCAACCCTGAATACGGGATAAAGCGGTATGGAAGATGGGTGAGTGTGTGAGTAAGTCTGACTACTATTATGTCTACATTTAGATTTTGGAGGAAACATCAATCTGGAGACCATCACAGCCTTCATTGATGGTGGGGGCAATGTTCTGGTTGCAGCCAACTCGGATATTGGTGAGTCGTTTAAAACATTATAGACAGTGGATGGAACTGGTTTAATATTTTGGTTTAATGTTTTAATATAATTTTTTATAAATTATTTTAGAGCCTTTATACTCTCCGTGTTATGTGTTTTTACAGGTGACCCAATACGCGAGCTGGGGAGTGAATGTGGCATTGAGTTTGATGAGGAGAAAACTGCTGTCATTGACCATCATAACTATGATATCTCTGATCCAGGAGAGGTGAGTAGATGTAGGAGCTTTTGTGATCAATGAAACAAAACCTGCTCACCATGAGTCACAAATACAGCATTTTTTTTACATTACACCCAAAGCCTACAGTTTATACAGTATGTCATCCTTTTTACATTACACCCAAAGCCTACAGTTTATACAGTATGTCATCCTTTTTACATTACACCCAAAGCCTACAGTTTATACAATATGTCATCCTTTTCATCCATACTGTATAAACATCGTTTATACAGTATGTCATCCTATACCTGTTTTAATGTTTCATTACTTTAGATCATGTTCTGTGTAATTCTGAAACGAATGGCTATTAAATGCTTTATAAATATACAAATTAGTTATAATACTGAGATTATAAACTTCCCTTTTTTTCTCATTTCTGGTATTTAGAACAATGAAAATTAAAAGCATGGACACTAAAATGGGAATCAACAGTCGCCACCTGATACGATTTTTATCACAATACCTAGGTGCCAATTCAATGAAAATTCTTTAAGTATCATGATTTTATAAATATTATAATTTGATATTGCATTTCCCTTGATTTTGTTTAAAAAAATTATCTTTAACAAAGGGTTTAATGAGTAACTAATTGTTGCCCATTTTTTATATCATTAGTTTTCTTACCTCTTTTTTAAAAACAATACAAACTAACTTTAAATACAAGAGTTCAACATTTAACCTAAAACAAAATTTAACAAAAAGCAAAATTTTTTACTATTTACTGCAATTCTGTCATCTGCCATAATTATTTCTAAACTTAGCAAATGAGTCACTTCTAGCACATGGGATAAAAATGTGTAAATAGTTCAGAGTGTAACACCTGTAGGGTTATAAAGAAAATGTAATGTATTGCCTCCACAAATGCTTCCAGAGTCGGCTTGTGTCAAGTTGAGTGACAAGAGAAATGCAAATAATGTCATTGCACAGACACTGGTACATTAGCACCACCTAGAGGTAATCCAATGAACTAACATGATTGACTATTCCTTTCTGTGGCACTGGCCTTTATTATGAAAATATTGTAATATAATACAGATAGTGTGCATAACACAGGCTGTTTGTACAAGCTAGCGGTGTGTAGGTTTTAAAACCAGTAGTCTTTGCAGAAATAATAGAATCCATTAAGCTGATCTTTAGTACCACTGTCACCCAGTCCTCACGTGGATTAGATGCTGATCAGACTTGATTCAAACATCATTGTAGCATTGACCAATGACAGCCTACGTGTCTGGGGTTTCCGTAATAAAAGTTACTTAACTAGCTACTTAATTTACCATGCTTTGTTAAAAGGGATTAAAATCTCATCTTGATTCCATCATTAAGGTTTCTATACAACTAAAACATGGGACTGTCCCTGTTACATTCCCACTGGGATAGCTAACCAATTTTTTATTTTCTCACCCCTGCTGTTTGCATGTGTTAATGTTTTTTTTCCCACTTATTGTTTCTGCAGCACACTCTGATTGTTGCAGATCCAGAAAACCTCCTTAAGGCTCCTACTATTGTTGGCAAGCCGACTGAGAACCCCATCCTCTTCAAAGGTGTCGGGTGGGTGGTCTTTGTCATGTTAATTTAAAGATAATAATGGCAATTATGCATGTTTAGATAAAAAAATATATTTGGATAGATGATGCGTGTATGATGTCTGAGAGCTTCAGGGAGACAGGAGAGCAGGCTGCTGCTTTTTGTGTAGTAGCTCCTATTGGCTTATCATTGGGCCGCTGTCTTCGTCTCCTCACCTGACTATATTCATAACTGAGCCAATCTGGTAGTCTTTTTGTGTTTATTGTTATGCTGCAAACAGTGCACTATTTTCATCCCAACTTGCCACTCAGTTCATTTTCTCTGACTAGTGCCCCCTGTGACATTTTCCACCATCCCCTTTATCTATCTGCTTGTAATGTTATGCCCATGTCAGATCATATTCCATGTGCAGCCAGGTGATTGTGGGTCATTTCTTTTATTTACAGAATGGTGGCTGATCCTGATAACCCTCTTGTCCTGGACATCCTCACAGGCTCCTCCACATCTTATTCCTACTTCCCTGACCGTGCTGTTACACAAGTGAGTATTCAGTATGATTTGGTGATGGTGTTTTACCACACATTTTCCAAGAACAGTATTGTCAAGTGCATTTGCAAAACCCATCAAGCACCATGATAAAACTGGTTCTCATGAAGACCAGCCCAGGAAAGCAAGACCAAATCTTACTTCAGATCAGAGCTGTTCTAAAGGCTTTGAATATTTTGGATGCCTTCAGATTGTGGAAGGAAAAAAAATTCAGGAAAGACCATGGAATTAGGCATGTCCAAATATTGATTGGTACTGTGTGGCCTTAAAGAGTACTCTCACTGTCCACTAGATTAGGAACACCAGCAATCAGTGTGCACAGGCTAGCTGAAACTAGACCGATTGTAAGACCAGGTGTGGATTTACCACTGAAAAGTAGAAGTAGCCTCAATTTCTTGTTCTTTCGTATCAGGAAAGAAACGTGATGTGGTCTGTGGTGTAGGTCATGTGCCTCGACTTTCAATGCGAAATGCTTTTCTGCTCACCTCATTTAAAAAAAAAAAGAAGTTTTTTTTAGTTACTGTAAAATTCCTGTTTGGAACTCAAACCAATCTGCCCATTCTCCTGACCTTCATCAATAACGCATTGTTGCATTTGGCTGTCCATGGAATTTGTGTTTTGCCCGAAGTCTGGTCGAAGTCATTGAAATCCCATTCTTCCCCCATACCAATGTTTGATGTGAACAAACACAAACCTAGATGGGATGCTGGGACATATGTATTATATTTTCATGGTTTCTCCCCTCAATATTCCACTCTTTTGTTTCACAGTACCCTCATGCAGTTGGCAAGAACACGCTCCTGATTGCTGGGCTGCAGGCAAGAAACAACGCTCGTGTGGTCTTCAGCGGATCCTTGCATTTCTTCAGCGATGCCTTCTTCAACTCCCCTGTGCAGAAAGCCACACCTGGATCCCAGAGGTTTGAAATATTATCCTTTTTTACTTTTTTTTTGGCCTTAAAAAATTACTTTAAACCACAAATTTGTTAAACCTTCCAAACAAAAAGTGTAAAAGTTTTCACCCCTTGTGGTTTCTAGGAGAGAATGCAATTTAATATACCTAAAGTTTATAACTGAATTCAAACATGTAACTGAATATTACAGATTACATGATCCAAAAAAGTTATTATTCATGAACATTTTACATTGAAAAAAAAGATCTGCAGACTTATTAATTGGTAATATTTTGTAAACTCTTCTAAGAGTTAATTTTTTTTTCATGTGTCTATATAAGGATAAGTGTATAATAATTATTCTAATATGATATAATATTTTTTTAAGCTCACCAGTATACTTGGTGATTACAACAAAAAAGTGAGATCAATCCTAATTTCAGTATTGAGCAATATAACTGTGACTAATTTAAAATTAGGACTGAAAGCAGAAGAGGAGACGATTTGGGAATTTCTGACACAATTTTCAGTCTATAGGTTTTTTGTGGTTAACATGATGTTTGTGATGCTCTAGATACTCCCAGACAGGTAATCAGGAGCTGGCTGAGGCTCTCTCGCGCTGGGTGTTTAAGGAGGCGGGTGTCCTCAGGGTTGGAGCAGTAAGTCATCATAAAGTGGGCGAACGTGCGCCACCTGCAGCTTATACCATCACTGACCTGGTGGTGAGTTTTATCATCACTACAGATTTACATACTTGGTTCTGTTTCACAGGTTTTCAGCAGCCTTATTAAAAATGGTGTTACTGATACCAAGATTCTTATCAATTACAGGAATACAGCATTGTAGTCGAGATGCTGTCCGAGGGCCGTTGGGTGCCATTTGACGGAGACGACATTCAGCTGGAGTTTGTGCGGATCGACCCCTTCGTCAGGACCTACCTCAAGAAAAATGGTTTGCCCAAGATTTGGTCTTCTTTCTAAATCATAGATGTGAGACTTAAATGAACGTGCTATAAAGTGACACACGTGCTCTGTCTGCACAGGTGGCAAATACAGCGTCCAGTTTAAGCTGCCAGACGTGTATGGAGTGTTTCAATTCAAAGTCGATTACAACAGACTGGGCTACACACATCTGTACTCCTCCACACAGGTAAGCACATCGGTTTTTAATAATAATAATGATGATGATGATGATAATAATGTTCCTATTTCGAAGGTGTATGTTCTATTAATTCTGACTCCATGTCGCAGGTTTCTGTGCGGCCACTGCAGCACACCCAGTATGAGCGCTATATTCCCTCTGCTTACCCATACTACGCCAGTGTGTTCTCCATGATGGGTGGCCTTTTCGTCTTCAGCATCGTCTTCCTCCACATGAAAGAGAAAGAGAAGTCAGATTAAGTGGAATGGGTGTTAAAGTTTAAGAATGAAATTAGATTGGGTTGAACCAGTCCTGTTGCGCAGGTCAGTGGTTGGGAGCTGAACTGTGCTGGTGTAGGGATTTTTTCCATGAGTCTGCCGTGCCACTACAACTTTACACAGCAATTTTTTTTTTTTTTTTTTGGTCCACAACCTGAGTTTAAAGGCTTTTTTTTTATACAAGTTGATTCTTTTCTGTAAAAAACTCTTCAGGCTGATTTGTCACTTTATTTAAATAAAAAAAAAAAAAGAGGCCCCACAATGTAAACTTAAATGCAGTTTTGATAACAACATGCACTGATGATTTAGGTTTAAATTTGTATTGAAAGATGTTAAAATTGTGTAAAACTACCAAGGTTTATTAAAGTGGTCCATCATCTTTCCACTTTAAAATGATTGTTTTCTCTTATTTGTGTTTATAAGTACCTTCCTTTAAGAGGGTGTGTGTGGATGCTTTTTTTTTGTTACCTATATTTATTGGAATTATTGTCCAGTAAGGTTTTGATCCAATGCTAACACTTTCAGAATAATGGAGGTTATTATGATTTGGATATAACATTTAAATGCAAAACATTAAGCCCAGTATGTGTAGGTTCCCTTTGTGTTGCTGGGAGCAGCTCTGACCCCTCAGGTCATGACTCTACCAGACCTCTGGGGTGTGTTGTGGTATCATGCACACGTATCTTTTGGGTGCTGTGGGTTGCGAGGGTCTCCCTTTAAACTCCTTGCGCGACAGGCTGTGACATTAACTTTTTTTTCAATCAATTAATGCTTCATTGACCTTCTGTAGGATTCAGACCAGACAGACTAGCCTTTGGGTCCACACAGAGATAGATGAGCCTTGCATGATGTCTGCATGCTTTAAGGCAATGGATCCTACAGTATGTTTGTGTGAAATATTGATATTGACAGACATCAATTATCAGTGGATTGGATAAAAAAATAGGTTGCACGATAACAAGCGTAAAGATAAATTACAAGTATTTGTCACAGCATTTATAACACCTACTGAACCAGTAATAAGTTGGTAATTAAATCAAAATTTTAAAAAAATTACGGAACTTTTTTACACTGAAAAAACTTGACCAAATTTGGGTTAGAAAGAGGGATTTAAAGGTGGTTGATGGTCTGTCTGGCCTGCCGGGATAATGTTTATCGGCCCTGCTGGCCCAAAAATTGCAAGGTGGCTGAAAAGGGTGACTGAAGGCCTCTTGACCCTGCCAGCCTACTTTTGGTCCAGTGATCGTAAAGTGAAATTAAAAGGGAACTAAAAGATTGTGAGCAATGCTGGTGTAACTGTGTCAAGGTGGTTTAAAACCACCTGCCTGATGGGACAAAGCTTAATTTAAAAAGTGTAAAACAAATTAAAGGAATATTTAGAGGCCTTTTTTGTAATGTATTGAGAGACAAAAATATAGGGTGTGATTTGTGTCATTGACCAGAAACACCCCAAAATCTAAATATGATTTTATTTTTATTTTTTTGTACATATAATTACTGGAATTGTGTTCGGAACTGACCATTGTTTTATTAAAACCTGGAAGAATATGTAGTTTTAACCCAAAAAAAAAAAAATAGAAATCAAATCCATGTTTAATAATAAAGTAAGAGCATTTCCACACACATAGTTTAAGGAGAACTTTAGTTTGAGGCTAAACATCTGTGTGGCAACAAGAAAACCACTTGTTAGTAAGACTGATCAGAAAAAAAACGCTTCAGTTTGCATGGAAGAATACAGAAAGTGAACAAAGACTGCATGCAAGTGCAACTATTACCTCACACAACCATTGTCTCATTATTGTAGGTTTTTAACAACTGACCAAAAACAAGCACAACATGACCACTAAGTGTTTTCTCTACCTGTCATGAAGCAGTCAGCCAGACCATTAATAATAATCTCCGACATCAATGGGAACTTGTGGGAAAAACAAGTGATGTATGAAAATGTTTTATTTAAATTCATTTGAATACTTCACTGTAATATTTAGTGTAGTTGATGATAAAGTCAAAAGATGGAGTTTCTTTAAATATTACAGCACAGAACATTGAGCTTTTTTATGGAAGAGCACACCCATTTTCAAGCTAAATGGTAGTCAATTAGGTTCTCAGACTACATCTCTGTTGTGCTAATCTGGGCATATCAAGGGCTTCAAACAGGTTCTGTGGTATTTTAATGTTCAGGGAGCTGCAACCAAGGGCGGCTTAACCAACATGGAGGAGTACACTGAATGACCAGCTATGGTACATGAGCAAGTGCATGATCTGACATCATTGCCTCAAGCACCATTACCACACACTTCAATCAAAAGCTGTGGATGACTGCAGAGGTGCAGGTGAGGACCTCTAAGAACTTGTGAGATATCAGAACAGGTCACATGGCAGTCGTAAGAATAACAAATGGTCCTGGGCCATCAGAAAGACAAAGCACACAGCCACATTCAGGACAGATGTTGCTGTCCTGTAGTTAATGGCCTGAATCCCCTGCCACATGTGCCATAAGGAAGCAAGGAATACTACCCCTCATCTCACCAGGTGATGCGTCTTATAACAGCTGATAAGAGAAAATCTGCAGACAGATTACACCTTCAGGAAAGTGGAGGAGGAGACAACATTCCTGTGCTTTAAAGATGTGTAGACCAGCTTGCAAACGTGTTCTTACTGCCATTCTAAACAGCACAATCATACCAACATGCTTCAAGGCCAACACCATCGTCCCCACACCCAAGAAGACTCCTGTGTCCTGCTTTAATGGACACCAGCTCGTTGCACTCAAACCCACCACCATGAAACACTTTGAGAGGCTTGTTGTGAGTCACATCAACACCCTGCTGCCCCCTCACTGGACCTAATGCAGTTCAGATCTTCCTAACCATTTAATAGACAATGCAAACGCCATCACCACCACCCCATATCTGGCAGGACACATTTGTTCAAAAGCTTTTAACACAATTATTCCTTAGCACCCGATTGGAATGCTGAGCCTGCTGGGCCTAACACCACCATCTACAACTGGATCCTGGACTTCCTGACTGGTAGACCTCAATCAATCTGGATTGGCAACAGAATCTCCAGCACCACAAGTCTGAGCACTGCGGCCCCCTTGGGTTGTGTGCTTAGTCCACTGCTGAGTCACAGCTCAAAGCACATGATCAATTTTATGGGTCTCATCAGCAAAAAGGATGAGTCAGCATACAGAGAGAAGGTGCAGCGGCTAATGGACTGGTGCAAAGCCAACAACTTGTCTCATGTGGACAAAACTAAAAAGATGGTGATTAACTTCAGGAGAACACAGAACAAACAATTTCCACTGAACATTGATGGATTATCTGTTCATCATGTATTTTCCATTCAGATTCTATACAGCCTATCCTGTATATTGGGTCATGGGGGCCTGGAGCCTAGCGCAGGAGACTTAGGGCATAAAACAGGCTACACCGTGGACAGGATGCCAATCCATCTCAGAACACACACTACAGACAATTTGAACTGTAAGAGGAAATCAGAGTACCCAGAGAAAACCCACCAAATAGAGAACATGGAAACTCTTTATACACAGACACAAACACACACAAAGACTCAAGGTGGGAATCGAACACTCCACCCTGGATGTACAAGGCCATGAACATGAACAGAAAATTCCTTAGCATTCACTTGGTGAAAAACCTCAAGTGGTCCTTCAACTCTAGCTCCACAAACCTTCTGTCTGAAAATTTTACTGATTTATACCAAATACCTTCTTAGGGATAATAAAGATATTTTTGGTAAATGTGAGAAGATCCTTTTTTTTTTTTTGGTCAGCAATGACTTTTACCTTGGAACTCCCCCATGGTTGGCATTTTTGCCCAGACTCTTTATTATTGTATCATGAACACTGACCTTAACGAGTGAGGTTTGCAGCTCTTTAGATGTAGTTCTGGGTTATTTTATGTGCTCCTGGATGAGTTGTTATTGTGCATTTTAAGTAATTTTGGTAGACCAGTCCTGTGAAGGTTTTGTTTCAATTTTTCTTCATTTGTGGATAATGGCTCTCAAGGCTTCAGAAATGACTTGGTAACACTATCCAGACTGATAAATGTCAATTACTTTGTTTCTCATCTTGACTTTCTTTAGATCATGTTGTGTTTTATTTTAGATATTTTAGGTGTGGTAGTAATCAAACCTGGGTGTAGCAAGTAAAATGTAACTCATCTTTCCAAAAAATCACGTTTATTCATGATTTAGCAAGGCGGAAATGACTTTTTTACATAGTCAGGCAGGTTTGGACAGCTTTTCCCTTAAATTAAATCATCATTAAAAAAAAATGCATTTTGTATCTACTCGGGTAATATCTTTTTATTTTATGATGATGTCAATCATGTAAGTGTGACAAATATGCAACAACAAAAAAACAGGAATTTTGGGAACTCCAATTAGCCAATCTGCATATCTTTGCAGGAAGAAACCAAAGTACCCAGAGGAAACCCACCAAGCACAGGGAGAACATGTCAATCTCTGCACACAGACCTGAAGCAGGTATCGCACTCTCGAACCTGGAGGTCTGAGACGACAGTGCTGATTGTCTTTATTATAATAATAATTATTATTATAAACAATTCTTCTTAAACAAATTGTGCACAATAAGAAAAAGATTAAATGATTCTATGGCCAGAGCAGTGCTTGTGATGCAAGGATTTAACTGGTTTCAAATTCAAATTTTATTTGTCACATACACAGTCATACACAGTACGATATGCAGTGAAATGCTTTAATACCTGGTGCAGAATGCAGTGGTCACAGGTGCGTCTAGCACATTCGGTCACGCGGCTCAGCCAATCAGGTGTGAGAACGCAAAATATCTGGTTAAAAAAAAGGGGAGATGGGGACTTTTATTTTGACTCTCCTCATATAATCTGTATCACGGCACATTTTTAATATTTAAAAAGTATTAGGATCTACTCAGTACAGCCTGAATTTATTTACTTCAACGAAGAAATAAAACAGCTAACATCGCTACAAAATTTCCGCGCATATTTACTTTTTAAAGTAAAGTCATATTTATCCGGTGTTTTATATTGAAAATCAGGCTGCAACCGCTGATCATGTGATGGTGTGTTATTTAGCTCTTGATCTTAGCCTGTGTGAGAGACGCCAATTAATATGAGAATTAACATACTAGATTTAGAATAGCAGAACAGAAGATAAAGTTGTTCTTCTCCGAGATAAGACTCACTTATCTGGAAGTTTCGTTAAAGCAGAATTAGCTTTACTCGGTTATTTTTTTTATTATTTACATAGCAAGAGTTTATTATTAAAACATTGTTTAAAAAAAAAAAAAACTAACACGTACATAATTGGCTTTAACAGCTGCCAGTTAACTACCTACTGTATCGCGAGACTGATAGACAGCTAGTAACCAGCTAGTTAACCAACTAATAAACACACAAACCGACCTCGTTGACGGAAAAAAAGCCTGTTCGCTAGCTTAGCAAACGTACTAAGGTTTAAAGCTTGGTATGACATTAATAGGAGATGTATTGCGGGTAGTTGTGTGCGTGTAGGAGCCTGTCCACACACACTGTACCCAGTAGTAGCGCTAGCTAGCCGCGGCTAACACTCCCGCAGAGTCCCGCATCAGCTGACCTCCACCCCGGGTGAGCGCAGGAACACACAGCCGGCAGCCATGGATCAGCTCAAAGTCAAAGACCGCATTCTGGAGAACATATCTCTGTCTGTAAAGAAGGTAAGATACTTAAAGACAAGGATTTAGAGTACACGGTTATTCATGTTAAGCAATTGAATGGTTTGGTTGTTTTTTTTTTGTGTCGCGTTAACTGTATCCGAATCTGTAAACACTTTCCTGGGCCTGTCTCTTTTCTTTCTTTTCTTTCTTTTTTTTTTTGGATAAGCTGCTTTGTCATGAGAAATATGCTTAATATGGCGTGTAAAACATATCCAAGTGGTTTATTAACTGTAATTTGTATCTCAATCAGTTTCAAGCTGTATTGGCTCGTACACAACCATACACGGTGTGATATGAGGTGTGATATGAGGTGAAACGCTTGTACGCATGTCTGTGACCTAAAATGGAAAGATTGCACTATATAGTACAGTTCAACTAAAGATTATACCTAATATTGTTGACCTTTGCCACCATAACAGTAATGACCTGTTTGATTTTTCGATCATAACCAGCATTCACCTTTTCATCAATTTAATCTACAGCACCTCTTATATTGGATCGGATTACTCGGGTCAGCCTTCATTACCAATGTGCATCAGTGAGCCTTGGCCACCCATGACCCTGCTGCCGGTTCACCGGTTTTCTTTCCTTGTATAACTTTTGTTAGGTTCTTACCACTTTAGCCTAGAAACATCCCACAATAGCTGCATTTTTGCCGTTGCTCTGACCCAGTTGTCTAGCTATCACAATTTAACCCTTCTTACAGTAGCTGCATTTTCAATATCTCGTTAGAGTGGCGGCTGGAAGTAGGTTGGATACATGTATGTTAGGCAGCAAGTGAACCTTTTTTTCTGTAGTTGATGTATTGGAAACAGAAAAAATGGGCAAATGTAAGGATTTGAGTAACTTTGACAAGGGACAGATTGTGATGTCTAGATGACGGTGTCCGAGCAACTCCAAAACTGCATCTCTTGTGAGATGTTCCTGGTCTACAGGGGTCAGGCCTAACAAAAGTAATTCAAGGAAGAAAAACCAATGAACTGGCGACAGAGTCGTGGATGGCCAAGACTCACTGTTTCACATAGGGAGTGAAGGCTGGCCCATGTAGTCTGATCCCATAGAAGGGCTATTGTAGATTAAATTGATAAAAATGTTAATGCTGGTTGTAATAGAAAGATGGCAGAACACACAGTGCATCAATGTTAAGGTGGCAAAAAAGGTTGTAGGTGCTAGAAACCTACTTAATATTAGGCAGGTGGCCATAATTTTATGGCTGATTGATGTCTGTGTATACACACTAGAGGGTACTTGCAGCTCCGCCTGTGTACTCCTCACGCCACTCCAATGTTCCTGCAGCCCTTACTTCTGCCTGTCATGTGCGCCGTCGCTGTAGATGCGTCACGGTCTGATCCAGGGTTTCAGTAGCTAAGCGAATGGCCTTACGTAACTGTTTCCGTTATTGTTACAATGCCTGTGACACACTCACAGAACGACATAGAAGTTGAGGACAACTTCCTACCGTTACTTTCACTGAGGAACACCCCTGTGATAATGACCACCGCAGATTTACTTTTTGCCATAGATGATGCCGTCTACTGTTACATTTTGTCGCAACACTTATCAGCGGTTTCTGTTCAAGGAATCTTTCACTTTATTTTAAGGTGTTAGCAACCTTCCTATAGTCCTGACTCTGCTCCATTAGACCCTCACCTGTTTGGTCCACTGAAAGAAACCCTACAAGGAGGGCTGAAGTAAAGACCCCTTCGTGGCTCACAGCTCAGCTTTCAACATTTCTTTTTTTTAAGAGAGCTTGTTGATGGATGGAAAAAGCGTATTGAAAAGCAAGGAGATTGTCGAAAAGTGGTATTTCTATTTTGTAAAAGTGAATTAAATGGAAAAAATCTATATGGTATCACCCAAATGAGGATGGATTCCCAGTTGAGTCTGGTTCCTCTCAAGGTTTTGTTCTGTTGTCATCTCAGAGTATTTCCTTGCCATCTGATAGTTACAATTTTTACATACTTCCCCACAATTTTTTAACTCATTTCCAATTTTTTTGATTCTGTAAATCTGCTTTGCAAAAATTACCATTGTTAAAAGTGCTATATAAATAAAACTGAATTGAATGAAAAAATATGGTTTATGACTATGACTGCAGCAGTATCAGCAGCAGTTGTGTATCATGTGTCATGTTGTGCCCATGTGTCCTGCCTACATGTAAAAGCTCTTGTTCCCAGACTGCAGCAGCAACAAAAACCTATAAAACCTATAACCCAAGCACACCACACACTTATGATCATCAGACATTACTGGTATTAAACTGAAGGCTAAATTGATGTATGGATGTTGAAAAATCTCTGTGGCCTTGTTATACGTTTTTTCTTTTCTTTTTTTTTTTGTAGAATTTTATATATATCTTTCTAATCACAGGAAGTTTATTATATTTCATTTCCTGCTTTCAATTCCATCTCTTCAAATCTGTGAACAATGCCTGTCCCTTATTGACCCTGAATTACTGGGCACATGAGTGTCAGGTGCTTGTTATTACTGGTGTTTTAGATCTGCTTTTCTCTTTTTCTCTTTTTTTAAAGCAAAAGTCCAGTATACACACTAAGAATAATATGCTGAGTATTGAGCTCTAGAAGAAGGAAGTGAAATCTAACTGGGGTTGTTTTTTTTCATTCATTTTTTCATCTTCAGTATGAGGTTTATACTGCTGTAGGTTTGCAGGACTTTAAATTGAGCCTGCGAACACCGGGTGTGAATCAGGAATAGGCATATTACCTTGCGTGCACACACACCTTTACATCGCTCACATCTAGGGGTAATTTAAACTTGACTGTTGAGCTTACTGCATAATTTTTAGACACAGGAGAATACAGACGAAAAAAACAGCCAGAATGAGAACATATGAAACGTCACATAGACAGAAACTTGAGTTTAGGATTAAAGTGTGAACCCTGGAGTTGTGAGGAGGCAGCAATACCGCCTGCACCTCCATTCCACCGTGAGTAGGATCTAGAAGTTAAAAATGTTTTTTGTCTAGACATGGAGTGGGTGGTTTGATTCAAGTGTCCAGGTCATTTTGGTGATTTTCTGTCTCACATAGAGCCGAATTCAGTTCATCTGTTCATTGCCAGGTTTAGGTGCTGATGATAACCAAACTGTGCTTAACATTAGCCAACTAGGGATGAACATGTACAATACATTTACAGCATTTGGCAGATGCCTCATTTTTTCCAGAATGTTATTTAAAAATTATCAGTGTTGCTGCTGTGGTTATGTACCTTCCAATCAGTATTCCAACATACTGACCTACACCTTTAGTCTAGACCAGTGTATCACAACCTTGGTCATGGTGAACCCCCTGTCCTTGCACAGTTTGTTTTCCCTGCTCTATCAAACCCATTTCTGTTTTTAAAAAGGGCTGTTGGTTAGCTGAGTAGTTACATCAGGGGTGCTGGAAATTAGGACAACATTAAACTGTGTAGGGCATGGGTCCTCCAGGATCAGGGTTGGGAATTGCTGATCCAGACTGTCATCAGTGATGGGAAAACACTCATTTGTGAAAGGTTGGCTTGCCTTGGTTACCGTTGCACTACACTTACCGTCCTTGTAATTGAAATGACATCTTCAGCAAAATTTCAAGGTAGTCATTGGTTGATTAGACTGATGTCATATTAACATGTATAATCATGCCACAAATTGAGTTAATGATTGTGTAAGAATATGTATTTTTAAAGTAGTCCCTCTGCACTAACGGTAGTAATGTTTGTTCTTGCTGAACATGCTTAGCAGTATTATGTCTTGTATTAATAATTTTTGCTTTTTCAGCATTTGTCATTTTCTGGGTTTGTTTTATGGTCATTTTAAATTACTTGGCACAAGAACAAGTTAATCAAGTTCTTCAAGGTTCAGATGTTTTCTTTCTTAATATTTATTTAAACTAAACCTGACAGAGTGTAGCACTTCTAAGGATTAATATTTTCATTGCATTATAATGTGAAGCATATATACTGTATATA
Source organism: Clarias gariepinus (assembly GCF_024256425.1). Classification (NCBI taxonomy): domain Eukaryota; kingdom Metazoa; phylum Chordata; class Actinopteri; order Siluriformes; family Clariidae; genus Clarias; species Clarias gariepinus. The sequence goes on from NC_071121.1 coordinate 9,607,949, forward strand.
GCAAGTCTGTTGTGTATGTTTGTCACTAAGAAAGTAGTTATTTCTTTATTTATTCTTTTTCTTCCCCCAACCCCCTAGTTGCAGAGTTACTTTGCAGCTTGTGAAGATGAGACACCAGCCATCAGAAACCATGACCGTGTTCTCCAGCGGTTATGTGAGCACTTGGACCATGCTTTGTTATATGGGTAAGGGTATGTCCTGTGGGTTTGCATGCATTTGCCAATATACATAATTTATAAAATAAAATTTAAATTTGTGCTTTGTTTTTATTGTAGGCTGCAGGATATATCTTCAGGATACTGGGTGCTTGTCTTGCACTTTACTCGACGAGAAGCCGTCCGGCAGATTGATGAACTTCAGCACATAGCCACCAACCTTGGCAGAAGTGAATGCTCATTTATAAACTATGTATTAACTGACAGCGTTGGTCCACATTAGGGCAGACGCCACAATATTTGTTGAAATGTTTGTGTTTGTTGATATTTTATAGGCTCATGTTCACTTTAAATTTATTTCTTTTGTCAGAATATAACCTGGATAATTTTTTAATTCCCATAGGTCGAGCATGGCTGTACCTGGCACTCAGTGAAAGTTCTTTAGAAAGCTATCTTCGTCTTTTCCAGGAGAATCAAGCACTTTTGCATAAATATTACTTCAAGTAAGTATGATGTACCGTATCAGTGAATTAAAATTTATATAAAAGTTACCATAGTTTGGGTGTATCTGATATCTTCCATGATGAGAAAATGCTTAAATAGGCAAGCATGCACTTGATACTGCTACAGTGTAATATACCTGTATATAGTGTGATTTCAGTTTTATGGCCTGGCTAGCACAGAAGCTACACTTCCTTTACTAGAACTGACGGGCTCAGAGGCCATGCTATCTTCACTAGGCCTGATCAGTACAGGGACCACAACACCTTATTTGTTTGCCTGATGTGTATCAGTTGTTAACCATGCAAAGATGACTGCATTGCTTTGTTTGCATTTACTTCCCAATTTGTGATCTTTACATTGGTTTTGCATTGGAAGTAGAGTTTTGCTTTTCCTTTGTTGTCCTTCCTACTTGTATGAACAATTAGAAATATGGCCCTTATTTTATAGAAATGCCCTGGTTTGCAGCCACGACCATCTCACTTTGTTCCTTACACTTGTTTCGGGGCTGGAGTTCATCCGCTTTGACCTCGAACTGGTATGTTTCTTCACTCTTCTGCCCATTCCAAAATTAGACTGGCTGTTCAATATGTTTTACGTATTGATGACTTATTTCTTTATTATGAGGAAAAACACCAACCTGGTCCAGGGGTGGACAAATAGTTAATGGATTATGTATTAGCTGTTGCGCTCACTTAGTCCCATGTTTTGGATTCCTGGGAACCAACTGATTGTTGTAGTGTAGGGATTTTTTATTTATTTATATTATTCAGCACAGATCTGCTATGTTGTTAAAGCACGTACACGAGAGAGAGAGAGAGAAAATAAATCTTTGATTTGGAGAACAGTTTTTTGATTGACATATAACTGGTATATTGTGTAAAAATTGCTGGCGTAAAAGCAACTAAGAGATACTGTACGATTCGTGATGGTTTTGTATCGTGATGGAACAAATTTAGAATTTTTTTCCACCCCTACTATCATAAATGTATTAAATAAAATTTTACATTAAATGTTTCCAAATGCTTACATTTTTCTGATTTTGAAAACCTTTTCTATTGTCCATTCATTTTGTTTAATCCAGCTAATAAAAAAAAAAAAAGATTTTTATATATATATATATATATATATATATATATATATATATATATATATATATATATATATATATATATATATATTTACCCAAGCAAAAAGTAAACACTATCCTGGTCACATATACTTCTTGTCCTAGCACCCAGGCTAATTTGTCCACCCCTGGTGACAAACAAAGTATGCTTATAATTATGGATTATAAATTGTCTTTTAAATTATATATATTCTCTGCTCCTAGGATGTTCCATACCTGGATGTGGCACCTTACATGCCAGACTACTACAAACCACAGAATCTTTTGGATTTTGAGGAGAGATTGCCCAGTTCTGATAGCTTGTCTCTGCACTCATTCAACTCTACCAATCTTGAGTGGGATGACAGTGCCATTGCCCCCTCTAGTGAAGGTACGCTCTTCTACCTCACTAACCACCTTCTTTGTTTTTCATTCTTAGTGTTCCAAGAATTTTTTTTATTTTATGGCTCCTACAACACAGATTATTTAAAAATATATATACAGTATATTCAGAATTCTTTCTTGAGATTTATAAGCTATCTTGAGCTATACATTCCATTGATTCCATTTATTCACAATTTCTTACATAGTGTTCTCTATTTCACCTTTAACTGCTCATATCGGTGTGGATTTTATGCCTTTATTTCATACTCATGTACATCGGTTTTCTTTTTTTTTGTCACGACCCCTTTTCTGTCTGTTTAATTTTTTTCTGTCTAATGCCCCGTCTTATCCCTCCTTTTTTTAGATTATGATTTTGGTGACATCTTCCCCGTGTTGCAGTCAATGCCATGTGCAGACTGGGAAGGTGGGACATGGTTATTTCCCACACCCATCATGCCTTCTTCTCTTCCAGCTCCCACATCAAAATCTCACACCATCTTGCATGCCCATTTTCCCACAGACTTGGCTAAGGATGCATGTTTGTGTAGCTCCTTATTTTGTCCTTGGCTATAGGGACAATAAAATGGTCAGGATTTTAAAACTTTCTGGTATTGGTTTCAAACATGAAGCAAAAATAAATTGCATTGTTACTTTAACATTGTGCATCTTGAATGGTAAAGGAAGTGGGGAAATCATTCATGTGATGTTTAAAAGAGAGTGTTGTTTGGTACTGAAGTTGAATAAGGGTCATTTGAAATGCTTACACCGGGATTTGTGCTAAAACATACAGCAAAAGCCCTCTTTGTCTAAAATATTGCTTGCCTGGTGTCGCTTCTCCTTCCTTTTATTGCAGCTCTACATGTGTGTGGCAGCAGTGCATGTCTGTGGCTTGGCTTGAACCAATGTTCTTAATAAGCATGATAAATTTTTTTGAGCTTGTAAAAATCAAATTACCTGCTTGCTGCTTTTGTTAAGATAGTCCAAATAGTCTAGAGCAGGGCAGGAATATAATACTATAAAGATATTTCATGATAACCAGGTGAAATTAGTTAGAACCAGGGTATCTGCATGTTCTTAGAATGTCTAAAAATGTAAAAAAATAAACATTACGCTTTCGAAATTCTAAAAGTATTTAGTTTGCTGTAAAGATATGTATCTAAGCACAACTATATAAATAACCGATGTGTTTCTAAGTAAACTTTTACAAAAAAAACTACTTTTAAATCTGATTTAATTGCTCTTATGCAATCCTCCTTGATTCAGCTTTGTAAAACATTTGCTGTAATCACAGACACGCTTTTGGTGGTAGCATATTCAAAAGCAATTTCAAACAAAAGCAAAGCAAATTCTCTGTAGTGCAGTACTTTGCATTCTTCATGCTAATTTCCTTATAAACCTTGTTGGATGCTTATTTTACTCTGGTTCAATCTAGGCCTATGCCTTTCTTTTATTAAATATATAGTGTGTTTGTCTGTCAGTGTGGGTTTTTTTGGAGTTCAGCAGCAATGTCTACAAATGCACTTTCAAGCTTTGTTCATGCTGATGTAATAAAAGCACCGCTACTGCTTAATATCTGTGGTTAAATTGTATATTCTTCCATGTTTAAGTGGCTCTTGTTTCTCCCTGCAGACGGAGATCTAACTGATCCTGTCAGTGGTCCTCGCTCCACAGCCTCAGACCCCCAAACAGTAATCAGTGAGTCTGTGGTCAAAACAGCAGCGACTCCAGTCAGGAGCACTTCTCTGTCACGCAGCCCTAACTTTCGCTACAACCCTTTTAACGAAGACTCGGACACTAACACCTCGGCAGATGTTACACCGGTACACACAGCCAACCGCCGTGACATTCCTGCTTGGGATGATACAGAGAGCACCAGCACAGAGCTGGAGGTCATTAGGTACGGTCAGTTTTATTGACTTTTAGGTAAGTAACACACCAAGCTGATTCTGACTAATCTGATCCTCCAGTTAGCTCAATATTGCCCATATGAAATGTCCCAAATTAAATACTACTTAACTGAAGAGCACAGTAAATAAGTACTGTAGTACAGTAAAAAATAAAATGGTACACAATGTGTGAGGATCGGTATTTATTACGGTAAATCATCCTTGGTATGCTGTTAAGGCATTAGTATGCAGTTTGTTTAATCTAATGTATTCTCAGTACTGAGAAACTGTTGAAAGCATCTGCTCTGATTTCTAGTTGTTAAAAAAACAGCAGACGAGCAGAAGTTGTTGAGTAATGAGCAGAAGAACAGAAGTTATGCAATGACTCAACTGTGGGTTTTTTTTTTTTTGTTTGTTTGTTTTTAAAGGAGTTACGTCTGTCGTCTTTTCTGATTTGCTTAGATAAACAGCTGGTCAAAGAGCTCTTTCTTCTCTCAACCAGAGTGATGGTCCTATAATGCCTATGCTGCAAAATCCACCCTAAAGTACTGTGCATCATCTATTGGTCGACGGTCAGGGCCTTAATATAGAAATGTGCAATTTGGATTTAGCCCAGAATATTGACAGAGCTGAATCTATACATCGTTATTTAGAACGAAAAAAAAAAAAAATACTGTTATGTTCTTATGGTTCAACTAATAAAAAATTTGTTATGGTAATGAAAAAAAAGATTTTTTTTCCTTTTAACCCTATTTCTCTTAGGATGGTCAGAAGGAGAAAACCAAGTAGGAAACGCCGTGGAAGGGGATCAACTGACTCTGTGAGCAGTGGCCAGAGCATGCCCTCACCAGAGCAAGCAGGAACAGAGGAATCTCTTCAGATCAACAAGGAAGACAGAACTGTTGGGGGTAACTATAACTCGTTAAACGGCTCAGCTCGAGCAGTGGCAGAGAACGGTGAGAAAATCGAGGCCCATGAATCCGAGGCCCTATTGAGGCTTCCTGAAATGACAGACACTTCAATGGACAGCGTAGGCCAGCCACTCCGAGATGTAATGGATAGGTTAAATGGGGCTCTGGATGGAAAAAGCTGGGAAAGACAAGATGTGGAGGAAGATGCAGGAAAGGAATGTGTAACTGGCATTAATTCAGCCACATCTCAACTTCAGCATCAGTCCTTTCGGGAGGACGAAGGCGGAGAGCCTCCCGATCCAGACTCTCAGTCACACCTTGTGGCCCCAGCAACTTCACAGTTCTACTGCTTTACCACCGACAGTGCAGACGCTGCTACCGAGAGTGGTAGCCACCATGACTCTGCAGGGAATGGCCAGTCGCAGGCTGATTACGGTGGCCATGAAGATGATGGAGAAGGAAAGACAGCAGAACAGGTTGCAGCCTCCAAAGTAGAGGAGAAAGAGGGGAGAGCTGTTGAGATGAAGCAGCCAAATGGTCTTGCTCAGATTAAAACTGAAGAAAAGGGGGCTGGAGGAGGGTCTGATCTGCCAGACTGTTCCCATCCTGCAGAATTTAGGTCCGACAAAAGGCAACAGCCATTGTTTAATACTCTTGCTGTCTTTTGCTCATCCTACAGAGGAAGATGATGTACAGATAAAAGTAAAATTGTTTTTTTATTTTTATTTTTAGGGTCGATAATAATCACTTACTACTACTTATGATCCATGTCTTCCGGGAGAATGAAGAGCAACTCTGTAAGGTATGTCTAAATCTCTTATAATGGACATTACTTCTAATTCGAATATATTTTACAGCCATTTTATTAGATCTTGTTTATCAGGATCATATCTAGATAGGGAGTATGATAATTGAAAAAAGCAGTTGTAAATGCAGGCCAGAGAGCACTCGGATAAAACGCATATTAAATAAATCTTTAAAATCCATCATATAGAATGTATGGTTAAAATTTTTGTTAATTTTACACAGATGGTGAGAATGTCTACAGGCCACATGGAGGGGGACCTACAGCCTCTGTTTCTGCTGCTAACAGACTGTTATATTTACTTGTTGCGTAAAGGTAAAGTCTGTTTCCACAAAATAATGAAGCAGACCATCTCATAGTAATTAATTAAAATACTTTACATGAGCCTTATTTTATAATTGTGTGCTACTTTTTCAGGAGCATCAGACAAGCCGTATAATGTAGAGGAAGCTGTGTCTTACAGTGAACTCGATTACATATCTGTGAGTTAATATCTCTTATTTAATATGAGAGTGCTCGATTTCTTTTGAAGACGAGTTTATCATTCACAGTGGAGTGTGTACATACAAGCAGAGCAACCTGCGGAGTTGTAATCTATTATTAGTATTAACTTGAATTGATTGTGTTTCTCAGGTGGGTTTGGACCAGCAGACTGTCACGCTGGTGTGCACCAATAGAAGACGGCAATTTCTTCTGGATACTGCAGATTGTTCACTCACTATGTTAGTCTGGATTATGCTATATTATTTCATGTTTCCATTCATTTTAGTAAATAATAATATAATATCTTATAATATCTTTATGCATGCTGATGGAAAAATACCAGTCAAAACCCTAATCAAAAACATGTTAATTTTTTTCATCTGGGGCATTATTGTTCACCATGTGCACCTTTTGTTCAGCTCCTGTAACATATGTTTTATGTTCTATGACTGCTGGACATCAATCCATTCAGCACTGAAGTTAACCACTACTAAGATGAAGTGAAAACTGGTGGTGTATGTTGAAATTCACAATTTTCTCCATCCACTCTTTTCTACACATTGTAGCTGGTTTCTACGCATGCTAAAGTCAGCAATGACGAGTGGCTGTACTGAGCTGCCTTACCCTGCTGTCCTGACTGATGCAACTATGGAAAGGCTGGCTCTGACCAAGTTTGTGTGCCAAGAGTCACATTGTGAGGTTGGTGGAGCTGGAATACCTATATGTATTTTTGAAATATAGTTACAAATTATGTTTACAGTTTTCTCCCTCCTGGCATAGTTGCATAAGTATAGAATTTTTTTTTAACCATACCAATGCCTCTTTATTGTACTGTACACCTTACACTGTGCTACATTACCCCATTTTGTCATAATAGTATAGTTGAATCAGTCATCACCTGTCAGTGGTTTTAAGATTATGTTAATAAAACTGGTCACCTTGACTGGTCATCAAGTTATGCTGACCACCTGTAGAGGAGTGAGATGTATTAGACACAAAAAAGTAAACTGTCAGTGCTTGACTAACAGGCAAGCATAAAGATCCGAGTTACCCTGTTGAGGACCTTATTATGATGGCTACACAGTCGGGTCAGAGCATCGCCAAAATGCAAGGTATTTTGTGGTGTTCCCAGTAGACATTAGTAGTCATAAATACCTACTGTAGTCCAAAACAAGACAAACAGAAACAGGACTCTGGGCACCCAAGGCTTTTTAATTTACATGGGGAGCAAAGGGTAGCCTATCTGGTCAAATACCAGAAGATCTGCTGTAGCACAAATTGCTGAAAGGGTTAAAGCTGCCTTTTGATAAAAAACGTGAATCATTGAGCAGTGGAAGAAAGTGACCTGGTCTAATGAATCATATTTTCTTCTACACCATGTGGACGACTGAGTTCCTGTGAATTGTTTATCTGGTGAACACCTGGCACCAGGATGCAATATGAAAAGATGATGAGCCAGTTGAGACAGTATGATGGGAAAATTCATGTAGATGTTACTTTGGCACATACGTCCTACCTAAACATTGTTGTAGAACATGTACGCCCCTTCATGGCAATGGTATTCCCTAGTGGCAGTAGCCTCTCTCAGCAGGATAATGTGCCCTGCTACACTGCAAATATTCTTTAGGGATGGTTTAAAGACCATGTCAAAGAGGTTAAGATGTTCATATGACCTCCAAATTCCCCAGAGCTAAATTTGATTGAGAGTCTGTGGAATGTGTTGGACAAACAAGTCCGGTCCATGGAAGGCCCTGCTTACAACTGACAGGACTTAAATAATCTGCTGTTAACATCTTCTTGCCAGATACCACAGCACACCTTCGGAGGTCTTGTAGAGTGTATGCCTTAACAAGTCAGAATTGTTGTGGTGGTACAAGAGAAACTTACACAGTTAGGCAGATGGTGTTAATGTTATGACTGATTGATGTATAGTCAGTCTGGTCTAGTTTTGTATTTAGTTAAATTTTTATCTTGTTGGTGTTGCTGTAAATAATGTTTACTCCACGTTTTTCAATGTTACGATTTTACAATGTTGGTGTGGATGCACTATCTGTATGTGAGCAGGTATCGGAGGTCAATATCCGTCTCTATTCCCTGGTTCACTGGGAAGACCCCATGGAAGTGGGTTTGAGCACTCCCACCTCTCCATCAGGCTCCGGGAAGTCGGGTAGCACCAAGGAGGGAGCACTTCTATATCGAGCAGGAACTTCATACTTGGGGAAGGAGCTGTGGAAGAGTTGTTACCTTGTGCTCAGGTATAGCAGCAGGTGCCATAGAGATCCTGTCATCACATGATGTAAACTGCGTCAGATTGTAAACAGTGCCATAATTTTGGTTAAGTTTACCATTGGCATCAGCAGTCAAATTGGCAACTGTGAAAATTCTAATCAATTTATTTATTCAGACTGCATCTCTCTGCATAAATGTTCAAATTAGTTTCTCTCAGTGTATCAGACTCTGAGAAAGCCCCTGCCATGTTATTTGCAACTTTATACAGGTATACAGAACTCCATCCCGGGATATAATGCTCAACACATAATCCCATATAAAAATAGGGATATTAAAATGCAAGTTCAATCAAAATGTTACCATTTATGGTATAGTATAAATCCAGGCTAGGGATTACTTAAATGGGATTTTTTTTAATTTTACTTCACCCCTTTTGTTTGTTAAATATTTCATTTGAATATGCACATTTATGCATACACATGTGCATCCCTTGACCTTGGCTCACATCTCTCCCCTATTTCCCTCTTTTTCTACTCACTGAAACACAGAACTTGTGTTAAACAAATCCTACACAGGTGAACATTCTTACCACTTTTATCCTGTGTCTATTTAGCTATATACACTAAGCAATAAAAAATTACATTGCACTGTTGTGCTGGATAGCAGCACAACTTTGATGTGGCTTTAGGCACAAGGGTACTATACAAGTTTAGAAGGCATCACAAAGCTTTTATTTATATTTGCACTTATTCTGTTTTAGAATAACAGCTATGTTGACTACGCTGACCCCAGGCTTCCTGGGGTTTAATCCCAAATAGGGTTAAATAGAAAGCTAGTGCACTAGCTTTCTTTCTGGAAGTGCTTCTGGTTTTAAATGTAAGTTTTGGCTGCTGCTCTCCTCAGTACTGCAGACCATAAAGACCTACTGTCCTTCATGCTGGCGATCGAGCTAGTGAAATTAAAGGTTATTAGAGCACCATGACGCGGAGTGTTGCATATATTTAAACTTAAACGTCCCTTTTGTATCACAGTGTGGCATGCCTTTTATCCAAATGGATTACTCGGTCAGAACTAGCTGTTGTATACTAAATGTTGATTTTTTTAATTAACAAAACCTCCATTGGATTTTATTTAATTTAGCAATTATTTCTGTCAGTACTAGACAGTAATTCATGTCTTTACTTGATGTTTAATGATTGTGCCAAAAGTTTCCAGTTAAGTTCCACATGTTTTAAGCTTTTTAGTCGGTAAACAGAAGTCAGGCATTGTAAAACAATTATTGCTGACCTTCACAATTTACCATTAATTGTGAAAAGCCAAACAAACGAAAACTTGTAGTTTATTCTGGAACTGTAAATTCATTTGTATGATTTCTATTCAATATTAAAAGTATACATGACCATACACTGACTGTTCTTACACATGTTTGATGTTGATCTAAACAGCAGTGGCATCCTCTTCCTGTATGCTGAAAGGACTGATGTTACTCCACTGATGTCAATTACCATGGGGTAAGCATGTTTACCTAAATCAGTAGTTTTTATTAACTGTTTCAGCCAGACAGAGATTTTAGAGTCTTTGTCTAGCTGTGTATCTATTTGCATTAGTTATGGCTATGGGCCAGTAATGTTTGTGCGTGTGTATGCACACTCTGCAGGGGTGAGCACTGTGGAGGCTGCAGACGCTCAAACAGCACAGAGAGGCCACATGCGTTCCAGGTGATTCTGACAGCACGGTCTCCTCTAGAGCTGAGTGCAGAAAATGAGCTGGAAATGGCAGAATGGATGCAGCTAATCTGTCAGGCTGTGTCTAAAGGAGTAAGTTTTGCCTTGGATTGATTCACCGACCACCCTTTAGCGATTTTAACATTTGGTCTTGTAGTCCATTACTTGTAGTAGTGGCTATACTAATACTACGACTGCTGTGGTTATTGTTATTTAGATTATTATTATTATTATTATTATTATTATTCAACCTAATAAAGCTTTTATTAACATACAGTGGTGTGAAAAACTATTTGCCCCCTTCCTGATTTCTTATTCTTTTGCATGTTTGTCACACTTAAATGTTTCTGCTCATCAAAAACCGTTGACTATTAGTTAAAGATAACATAATTGAACACAAAATGCAGTTTTTAAATGAAGGTTTGTTATTAAGGGAGAAAAAAAACTCCAAATCTACATGGCCCTGTGTGAAAAAGTGATTGCCCCCCTTGTTAAAAAATAACTTAACTGTGGTTTATCACACCTGAGTTCAATTTCTGTAGTCACCTCCAGGCCTGATTACTGCCACACCTGTTTCAATCAAGAAATCACTTAAATAGGAGCTACCTGACACAAAGAAGTAGACCAAAAGCACCTCAAAAGCTAGACATCATGCCAAGATCCAAAGAAATTCAGGAACAAATGAGATCTATCAGTCTGGTAAAGGTTATAAAGCCATTTCTAAAGCTTTGGGACTCCAGCGAACCACAGTGAGAGCCATTATCCACAAATGGAAAAACATGGAACAGTGGTGAACTTTCCCAGGAGTGGCCGGCCGACCAAAATTACCCCAAGAGCGCAGAGACAACTCATCTGAGAGGCCACAAAAGACCCCAGGACAACATCTAAAGAACTGCAGGCCTCACTTGCCTCAATTAAGGTCAGTGTTCACGACTCCACCATAAAAAAGAGACTGGGCAAAAACGGCCTGCATGGCAGATTTCCAAGGCGCAAACTACTTTTAAGCAAAAAGAACATTAAGGCTTGTCTCAATTTTGCTAAAAAACATCTCAATGATTGCCAAGACGTTTGGGAAAATACCTTGTGGACCAACGAGACAAAAGTTCTCTGGCGTAAAAGTAACACAGCATTTCAGAAAAAGAACATCATACCAACAGTAAAATATGGTGGTGGTAGTGTGATGGTCTGGGGTTGTTTTGCTGCTTCAGGACCTGGAAGGCTTGCTGTGATAGATGGAATCATGAATTCTACTGTCTACCAAAAAACCCCGAAGGAGAATGTCCGGCCATCTGTTCGTCAACTCAAGCTGAAGCGATCTTGGGTGCTGCAGCAGGACAATGACCCAAAACACACCAGCAAATCCACCTCTGAATAGCTGAAGAAAAACAAAATAAAGACTTTGGAGTGGCCTAGTCAAAGTCCTGACCTGAATCCTATTGAGATGTTGTGGCATGACCTTAAAAAGGCGGTTCATGCTAGAAAACCCTCAAATAAAGCTGAATTACAACAATTCTGCAAAGATGAGTGGGCCAAAATTCCTCCAGAGCGCTGTAAAAGACTCGTTGCAAGTTATCGCAAACGCTTGATTGCAGTTATTGCTGCTAAGGGTGGCCCAACCAGTTATTAGGTTCAGGGGTAATTACTTTTTCACACAGGGCCATGTAGGTTTGGATTTTTTTTCTCCCTAAATAATAAAAACCATCATTTAAAAACTGCATTTTGTGTTAACTTGTGTTATCTTTGACTAATAGTTAAATGTGTTTGATGATCAGAAACATTTTGTGTGACAAACATGCAAAAGAATAAGAAATCAGGAAGGGGCAAATCGTTTTTCACACCACTGTACATTAACATGATTTTAATAATGATTGATTTAACACAATTTGCACATGAAGGCTACACAGTTTTGGAACATAATTCTTTACCTCACGTTGTCTCTTATTTATTCACAGTTACTCAAATTACAGCTAGATAACGGACCATAATTGATTAGTAATTTTTTTTTTTTTTTTTTGCATACTTTCACCCCTTTGCTCACACTTGCACAGGATTTGAAAATCCCATCTAGGCAGGGCTGAAAACTGGCTCAATTGGCTCAAGGAAAAAATGCAACCCAAATTCAGATCTAACATAGTGCTAAAACTCATTATCAGAAATATATATATATATATATATATATATATATATATATATATAGACATAATTTGAAACAAAAAGTTTTCACCTGCCTATTGTGTCCATCATTAAAAGAAGTATATATATAATATCTCATAATGCCACCAATTGTGTATTCTATTTAATCATTGAACAACATTGAATCTTGTTTTTATTTGGTCATTTCAGTGGTGTTATCTTGGTCTCCCATTTTTTTTTGTTGATCTAAAAAAATATATATATTTCTAAAAGAATTCACCTTTTAAAACTACTTTACTTTTTTCTTTACATCTTTTGTGTCTCAGGTGATTCCACAGGGAATAGCACCAGCACCTTGTATGCCATGCTGCCTGGTTCTAACAGATCAGAAGTTGTTGACATGTCATCAGGATTGCCAGACGAGTTTTTTCCGTTCACTTGGTGCAGCTGATGTCAGTGATGTCACTGCAGTTTGCCTTGAGGAGGACAAAGAATATTGTGTTATTGTAAGAGAGAGAGATCAGGATATCCACACCATTTTCGCATTTAGCGCTCCCAATTAACTTGTTCTTGCTAGTACATTCAATTGTTAAAATACAACAGTTTACTGGTAGTACAACAAAGTGGAATTTGTAATAGATGTTCAAGTCTTCATGTATATCACTTATTGGATGGACTGTGCACACACACACACACACACGCACACACACACACACACAAATATATATAATACACATACATACATTGTATGTGTTTTCTTATTGATGCCTAAAATTGTCTTTATGCTTTTCTTATGTAGGAATTTGCAGCTGACCGCTCTTACTTCCTCCCACCATGGGTTCTTTATTTCAGTGGTTGTGGGGAAAGGGATCGGCTCTTGGAGGAGCTTGATTCTGTGTGGAGATCTATTTTTCAGGTAATCATTTCAGGATCTAATTTTGTCTCATGGGCTAATGATAAATCCAGTGTAGAGGTAGGAGACATTTAAACTGTGCTCTGTGACACAGTTATACTGAGTTGCTGCAAAGTCTTGACCCAGCTAGATGGCAGTAGATAAAATGGCATACATGATGGCGTTGACTGCAGATTAAAAACTTATGTTTAAGCGGGTAACTGAATGGCATTATAGGTAGACCAACATCTACTGTAGATTAAATTAGTAATGGGAAGGAAAAGGAACATTTTTATAGTAAAGGAACTTCTTTACTATATACATTTTGAAAATAACATGCAAGTCATTAAGGTTGGGATTTTTTCCCTTTAAGTAAACATAATTAAATAACACTTGTTTTCTGTATATTAATGTTTTCAGATATATTTTAATATCTGATAATGTGTTTCATATTGTCCTCTCCTTGGAACTGTTGTTCAGGTCTCTTTGGCTCGTAAGGGTGTATCAGACGAGCTGATGCAGAAGAGGTGCAGGGAGGCATTGGAGCTGATGAGGAGTGCCTGGCAGAGGAGTGACAGTCTACATAGAGGGAGGTGCACTAGAGAGCCATGGTGCTAAGAGCATGTCAGTCAGGCCATAATAGACTGGGGGACATGCACTTGATACATCTTCCTGCTATTAATGTAGGTATGAACAGCAGGCTGTATGGGGACATAACCACCATACCTTGTATAAACAAATTGCACAGATATTTGAATTATAGTACACTAAGCATTTTGATCTAGAGATGGGGGGAAAAAAAAACAAAATGAGCTGTAAACACTGTGCATGTGGTGACTGGCTACAAATGGAAGTCATTTAATGAAATCCAAATGCTTCATCACAAATGTACAGTTTGTGTGATGTGTAAATACAAAGTGCTTAGGTAATGTGACTTTCCTCCTTGTAAAGCTCTCTTTATTAAATACCTCACTAAAACCCATATGTTATGTATGCAAAGGTACTTGTTGATGGACTTTAGTCGACGGTTTACTGTGTTGATTGTTACTAAAAACCTAACATGGTTATGTAATGGCTGCTAAAAGTAGATTACTGTTGATGCTGAATAGATGGGCAAAACCACCTGTATTCAGCAGTGCACAAAGGAAAAAATGAGGGGGGAGGGTATAAATGAAGGACAATGCTTATTTCAACCAGAATGCAAGATTGCACATATTAGATTTTTTAAGTTGATATTTAGCATTGCTTTTACTAACATGATATATACAGTATACTGCTTTTACTAATGGGATGAATGTAAATTGCATTGGGACAGAGAATTCATCATTCATTGAATCAATTAATTTCCCATGAAGCTACTGTTCATTATCCAATATATATTCAAAGAGAAAGAAAGAAGTGTGTGACATGCTGATATCCCTGAATCACATTACATCATAACAGACAAGCTGTAATGTGAAAAGTTCCACGCACAGTATTGCATTAATTTCCACTTCTCAATTTTATTTATATATATATATATATATATATATATATATATATATATATTTTTTTTTTTTAAGCTATACTCTTTCTTCGTCATTACTCCAACTTCAATAGTTCATTTTAGGTCCTAACTCTTCTTTGAAAAGTGTAGCCATGCAATCCGTCAATTTTTATTTGTAATTTTGTTTGTATTTATGTTGCCAACCAGTGTTTTAAGTTTTAGTGTGTAAAATGATTTAATTTTATTTATGGCAGATACAATCACCTAGATAAGTTTGCTTGACGGTTACACAACAACTTTATTGAGACCCACATGTTTTATCCAATGTAAAACAAATGGTCTGTTTGGTCATGTTACACAAGTAATTATGCTATTGAACATTTTCCATTTCGGATTATTCATGCTTTCCTAACATTTTATAATTTTTCTTTTAAAGAAAAGTTTTAAACATTTCCTTTTTAAATTATTAGCCATTCCATAATTTTTATAATTATAATGAGGTACTCTCTGGAAATACTTCTGGTGGCTGTTTGTTTTAGGTTTGTGTGCACTTTTTGAGGATATTTTGTAGGCTGTTATAACTTGATGCAATGGAATAAGTTATAGAACCTCAGGTTTTATGAAGTTTGCCCAAATTAAATGTAACCTGTATATTTGGACATGGTTGGGCAATGATGAATTAGAGTTGGAATGATATTGTATAAATGCATTTTTCTCCCCCGTCACCCCCTTTTTTAAGCCATATTTGTAATAAATATGTACATAGTCTGTGTGTATTTAGTTGTTTTATTTGTATGGTTTGGCATTATTAATAAGGTAACCCAGTCTGTCACTAAATGCTGCATGTTGTTTTGTTTGATTTTTTTTTTTTTTAAATGTTCTCTTTAACATTTTTTTGTAAATGGTAAATAAACAAATACAAAGTACAGTATATCTTCAGACTCATTAATGAAAACCAGAAGTTCTTTACAGTGCTGTTACGTACATGTAGAAATTTTGCCATGCTTAAGCTTACCGCAGATCTACTTTTTTTTGTGCTTTTTTTTTTTTTCCCCCTAAAATAATTTTACATTTACTGCTGGGGGCATAAAGGGTGCCACTTTACTCACCCACTAATCCTCTATACCGCTTTATTCTGTATACTGTACAGGGTTGCGGGGCCTAGACTACCCTACTCGGGTTACAAACTTTTACTTGGTCGTGGTAGTCCCAGTTCTTTGTTCTAGCCTGCATAGAACCGGGTTTTCTATGCTTTTGCTGTCTGAAAACAAAGAACTATGTAAAAATGAGGCACTGGCTCAGAACTAGCTTTATAGCTTGGTGCCTTGGGGGGGAAAAAAGGGGTGCTCCAGAACCAAGATGGAGAAGAACCACTGTGTAAGAACCACTGTGTTGGGGCACTCGCTCATCAACTGCGGCTACCAACCACTGAGTGAACACACTAACATGTGCGTCCTCTGAAGCACATAAAGCCACAGTACCAGTGTAACTTTTCAAGTTGCTGTAACACATTTGGAGGAAAGCGCTATCCACCCCTTCTGCTAGCATGAGCTCAGAGATGCTCGTGTTTGTCTAGCATCGCTATAATTGATGCAGAGCACACACTATCCCAGGGGACTTGGGAGAGGAGACAGCATGGCAATCCATCGCAGAGCGCACACGTACACACACACTCAAGCACACATTTACAAACTACAGGCAATTTGAAAGGCTAATTGCCACTAACTTGCATGTCTTTTGGAATGTGGGAGTAAACCAGAGTAAATCCATAAAGCACAGTGAGACCACGCAAACTCCATGCACACAGACCTGAAACGGGAATCAAAGCCAGGGGACAGTGCTAACCACTCAGTCATGGTCCTGCCGGGTACATCAAGAAATGAAAGGAACTAAGGAGATTTAAAATGACTGGAATTATGTTAAGAATTGTCCAGCCTGGAAGGGCAGTGCTGAACTGTCAACTTTGTCAATGAATTAAAAAAATTAAAACTCAAACTTTACTCTCTTTACTAAAACTTAGTGAAGGTTGGACTTCAACTCTTAAACCCCGTAAACTCTGCCAAGGTTAAAGTGCAAGAAATCAAGTGGCCTTTATAGAGGCCTGACATCAACCCCACAGAACACATTGGAATGAACTGGAATGATAACTGCACCCCAGGCCTCCTCATGTGACATCAGTAATGGAACTCTTGTGGCTGAAAGAGCACAAACTGCAACAGCTACACTCCAGAAGATCTAGAGAAAAGCCTTTTCAGTAAAGGGGAGGTTATTACAGCAAATGGGGACTAAATCTGAAATTGGATGTTCAAAGACACATGGGTGGGAAACCTCCCATGTACATAAACTTTTAATGCAACTTTTTACCTTATAGTGTATTTAAATTTTTTAGTTTAACAAACGGTAATTTTTTTTTTTATATTATCATTAAAGAAAACATAAACATGGTCTATTTTGCTTATTGTTCTGCTCATGACTGGACATTGCTTATCCATTTCAGTTACATATAGTTACATATATAGTTACATATATACATAGTTTAATTTTATTTTTTTCCTGTACGTAGTGTAAATTCTGAAGCTTAAAAATGTTATATTTTTATATTTGCACAATTTATATTATATTCTTATTTCATATTTTATAATCTTTATTTTAATATTTTCTCTTTTTACTTTATTTTTCTTTTTTATTATATACCTGAATTATATATATATATATATATATATATATATATAAATATATATATATATATATATATATATATATATTCTTTATTTGAATACTCTATTTTCTTTTTTCTTTTTAGGTTCTTTTTAGGTCATGGCCGGTCGTACAAGCCTTTAACTTCGTATTGTATTGTGTATATGACGAATATAATTTGAATAAATTTAAATAAATTAAAATCTAGCACATAAAAATATGTATAGCACTTATATTCTCTTTTATGCTATACAATAAATTGCTCAAAAGACTCAATTATTGGCTCCAATAAACAATATTTAAAAATGGTATTACATGAGATACCACCACAATTTGTTCTATCAAATTTCTATCACAATTTTTTGTTATGTAATATTGTTTTTTGTATGATTACATAATTATGCATAACCATCAAAGTCAATAGAGATGGTTTGGAATAAATGTGTAATAAAAGATCATACTATTTGGTCTTTAGTTTCCAGATCAAGACAGTATTCTATGCACAATGCAGTAAAATTTAAGTTTAAAATTAAATGTTGTTTAATAAAAAAAAAAATGTTGTAAACAACATTTAAACCAGTACAGTTATCTGCCGAAGCCTTCAGATGTACACAACGAATAAAGAGGTATCCCAGAAGACATGCAGCTATCATTGCAGCTAAAGATTGTTCTCCAAGTATTCCCTTGGTATACTTATGCAAGCACAGTCGGGCAAAGGAATAGAACAGTAGGAGTTGGTATTATATTCTTTACTAGTAATGCTTTTTATGTTGTGATCTTGAATAAGCTTTTCACAGTGCACTTAACATTAATTTTAGTGAGTAGTCCAATCGCACGGCACTTGACCAGTTCTAGAGGCCGAATTGCTTTTGCAAAGAAATATTTGATCTTGTTTTGCGATCATAATCATTGAGGCTGTAATGACTGCATGCCATTCAGACATGGAAAGTTGGGAGATCAATTGTCACAATGAATTGGAGAGTAGGTTACATATAAGTGGTGTTACACTATTTATGTCTCTTCACTGTTGGCATGTTTGGACCATTTTCTGCTTTGTGGCTAGAAGTGAAGTCATTATGTTCTTCCATTGCCAATATTCCCATATGAGATTCTTGTTATTGGAGTTTTATAGGATTTATATGGAATTATCTTTGTAACTACAGATGAACCGATTAGATTTTGGAATTGATCCAAAAAGGCTCAACATGACCTTTGACCTCTCAACATGAACATCTCAGACGTCAGATTTTTTTCGGTTTTTGTTTTATATGTAAAGTATTGTACATTTGAACCTACCTGGCAAAAAAGTCTATATTTAGCTTTGATTTCAGTGCACATTTGCAATGGCAGTGTTTCAAAACTCTACGCAACGTCACAACATTTATTTCTATCCAGAGTTGCATTCATTTCTGGATGAGATCCTGTATTAATGATGGGAGAATCACACCACTGTACACCCTCTTCTTTTTTAGCAGCGGCAGCTAATTTATGTGAGAAACACTTTTTTAACATTTTGAGTTCTGGAATAAACCTGTGCACTTCATGCATTTCTGTTTTTACCCTGTCACGCCCTTTCCTCTAGAATAAGGTCATTCTGGCCTCATCAGCCCACCGGACCCAATCCTGCAAATTGTTGTTGCATTATGTGTGTGAAAATGCTATTACTTTCACTTTGAAACATAGCTGGGATTTTTACTGTTGATTGATTAATTTTTTTTTATTTTTTTTTTTTTTACAAGTGATGCTCGCTTGTGGTGGTTAATGATTTTTTTTTGTTGCCCATCACATTTCTACTGCAGAGATAATGATTCAGCACTGTTCTTCAAGATTATCATAATGTGTTGTACATTTCTTAACCCAATTTTACTGCATCAGTTACGGTTAAAAGAAATGTTGTGTGCTGAAACATATTGATTACTGCAGTAACTATATAATTAAAAGCTTTTGGGTATTTGTTTATTTAAATCGAAATGTCTTTTTTTTTTTCAACCAAGCAGAATATATTTTAATCATGTTTTAGAAATAGAAATGAAAAAAAAAAAAAAACTGGCCTTGTTGACATTTATGTCAGTGATATTGTCTTCAAGTTCTACTTCGCTATATCTAGGAAACTTTTGTCTAACTAGGGATGGTCACCATTGTACTGTATTTATTCCCATTTGAACAACCGTGACCACCGGTCATTATTCACACAATATGGGCAATCTGTAAACACCAATTAGCCTAATCTGCATGTGGGGGGAAACCGGAGTACCTGGAGGAAATCCACCAAGCACGGGAAGAACGTGCAAACTCCATGCACACAGAGCCGACACGAGAATCAAACCCAGGACATGGAGGTATAAGACGACTGTAAAGACCTTTGTGCTACTGTGGCACCCAAGTTCTAATTGTTCCCCATCCATCAGTAATAACGTTCATCATAGTATGATTATATTCAACTTTTGCTCGGTGGGAATGACATCATAGGTCTTTTTTTCAGGAAATTATGAAAGAAACAAAAAAACATAAGAAACATAATAAAATAAAATAAATAAATAAAATGCCATTTAATCCAATTACAACCATTTTCTTTATGTTTGTATTAATTTTTTTTTCTTCGCATGACGGCACGGTGGTGTAGTGGTTAGCACTGTGGTCTTGCACCTCCATGGTCTGGATTTGATTCCTGGCCAGGCTCGATTTCCGCCTCTGTGTGCATGGAGTTTGCATGTTCTCCCCGTGCTTGGTGGGTTTCCTCCGGCTAATTCCACGTTAGGCTAATTGGCATTCCCAAATTGTTGGTAGTGTGTGAATGTGTATGTGTGTGTGCCCTGCGATGGAGTGGCACCCTGTCCAGGCTGTACCCTGCCTCGTGCCCTAAGCTTCCTGGTTTAGGCTCTAGGTCCCCGCAACCCTGAATACAGGATAAAGCGGTATAGAAGGTGAGTGAGTATTTTTTGCATTTTTCTATTGCTGTCCCCCTGCAGTCACTTCATAACCCAGTCCTGGAGAGATAAATATGATGCCATGACCAGTATTCCATTGTTTCCAGTGCTGTCCTTTGCCTAGAAGAGCTTATTTGGTCTTTGCTCCATTACCACCCGGCATCAGACACCTCCCACTACTCTGCATCACTGCAGTAACATCAGTGGCAAGTGTGAGCTATTAAGACAGGGTGAGAGCAAGTGTGTGGCGCATGAGGTAATGCAACATGTACAAATATAAGCATCCCAGTAAAATGCAGGGTGTGTGGAACCGGATGCTTGTGGGAATGATAAATAATGCCACAGATAGAAATACAACTGCAATGCACTGCATAACAAATTGAAACTGTAATATACTCTACTGTAATATATACAGTATAGTATTGATATAAAATATTTGATTTAATATTTGGTTTGCACTTTTTATGTTTGGATCCTTTAGTCTCCCTGTTATTAAGAGGATCTGTTGCTCCTATTTTAGGAGTGTTATGGTAGTTAGCTTATTCTCTCTCTCTCTCTCTCTCTCTCTCTCTCTCTCTCCCTCCCTCTCCCCATCTCTCTGGAGTGCTACAGAGACAGAGGAATGCAGTGAATAATGCTGCAGCCTGCTACCTCTTTCACCGAACACACTTAGTGTGCTTTCTTCTCTGTTATCTGCTTAGCTCTTCCCATCTAGGAGTGCAACAATAATTAGATTTTCCACCTAATTCAGTGAAATGACTTATGTAGAGCTGCTTCCTGGGAAATATGTGGCTGATAACATACGTTAATAGAGTTGGTGTGCATGTCCAGGTTCAGTGATTGGTGCTCACTGAAGTTCAGAAGTGCTGCATCTGTGGTGCTGATCTGTTGAATTTGACGTACTTGATGCTTAGGAAGAAAGGCTCGGAGCTGTCCAAGGACCGTGAGGTTCTGCTGGATCTGGGACACACTGGAGAACCGTATGGTGCTGAGTGTTATGGAAGCTTGGAGAACGGTGGATTCATTCCTCCTCGATACGTAAGTAACATTTATGAATAATTTATAAGCTGTTCAAAGTTTTTAATGGTATATTTATAATTATTATAAGTATTAACTTCTGTTTTGTGCTTTGTCCCTTTTTTTTTTTCAACAATTGCACTTGGGTTCTTATGCGCTTTTTCTTAAATCACTGTTTTCTCTGGTGCTGCATTAAAACAATGAGTGCAATCAACGTGAAGTAATTTAGTCTTCTTGCTCAAGTATTTTCTTTCCTTAATTACTGCAGCCATTACAGTTTATAACACTTATCTTCCCATTTTATTCCTCTGATGTTTGTCACATGGTCTGCTTAATTATCTTCTGTTCTTTAAAAACTCATGCTTGAATGAGTTGCTTAGGAGGATCTGAACTAATGATTTGGAAGATTTATACTAACATATTTCTAGCGCTTGCTTTCCCTAGTCCCTTTGGAGTTTTATGGATCACTGATGAGAAATGTATTCTGATTATACAATCATGTTAAGTTCATCCATCATCTTTGCCTCTTACCAGCTGAATGCTGCGGTTGAGGAGAATGATGATCCAAACTATATTCAGTGTGAGAAGACAGCCACCCCACCAGCTCGACCTCCGGGCAACTACTTTAAGGATGGACGAACTCAAATAGGTAACTGTGATACTTACTTTTGCAACTTCATTTTTAATCAAAAGTATTGGAACACTCACCTTTAGGTGTTTCATTTTGGCCAGGTTTGCTCTGTTAGACTGATTATTTAAACAATTAATAACTGTGAGTGTCTACTCTTTCTCCAAGCACTGGGTTTCACCTGTGAACACTGCAATTGTTGTTAAAACGGATAAAGAAAACTGAAGACCAGATCTGTTTATGGGAGAGAAAGCAGTTTCTTTTAGCTGCTCCCTTCAAGGGGTCGCCTCAGTGGACCATCCAATCCGCACACGACTTTGGTACAGGTTTTGCACCTGATGCCTTTTCCTGACACAACCCCCCTATTTTATCCCGGCTTGAGATTGGCATTGCATGCAGTTGGCTGGGGTAGTATTGGGTGTGGCAGCCCACCAATGACAGGGTTCGATCCCAGATCCTCAGATCCCCAACAACCTAGAGCCTATGCCACAATGCCGAGCCATTTAAAAGCCAATTTGAAGGTGAGAGGAGATGTAAAAATTTATCAAAGCCATTACACAATCATTGGCCCAACATACTCATAACCAGAGATGGAACAGGTTAGGCAAGGAAAACAACAAAGCAGCAGTTTAATGACAGAAACATTAGTGATGAAAAATGTGAAAATTACCAATAACCTTCACATGGAAGGGTTAAATGTATCACAATCCCCTGCTCACAGAAAACATAGAGAGGAGAAATGTAGAGGCTATATCACTAGTCACCGCATCAGCAGTAAGAATCAGAAGGACAGCCTGGAACCAAGATTAACCTTTACCAAAGTGATGGAAAGGCCAAAAGAATCGATCTGCTGATGATTGCAGACATTTTTGCTCGTCGCCAAGGAAACATATTTTGAGATGGTGATGCGGTGCTGTTAAACAACAATTTTCTCCTCAGTATTATTACTGCTTAAGTAATAATATTATTGGTCAACTGTAATTAATCAAAGCAGTAGTGTAATCACAAGGGGGGACGCAAGGACATGTCACCGCCATTTTGTGCGAAAGTGGGAAATTCGACTCAACGAAATCCACACCAGGATTCGATCTCATGGAACTGCTCTCTCATGTGTACTATCCTGTGCATTATTACACTCGGTCAGGAGGCTGCAGCAAGTCAAGTGAATCAGTGGGAAAACACACAGAAGCGTGTGTGTGTGTGTGTGTGTGTGTGGCTGTGTTTATGAAAGAAGCTAGGGTTTACTACTAATAGCATGCAGTAGCAGATAAAATACATTCAGCAGGTTCGGGGTACATTTTATGAAACACTATATTACACAAACACTAACATATTATTTGCTAGCTTTTACATGTTACACTGAAATGTTAATGCTAATACTGTTAACACTATTATCTACTTCATGCTAGTTTTTTACCTGAAATTACCCACACTATCCCCCGCTATATCTAAGGATTTCACCCTTTCATTGATGCAGCATGTAGACGTACACTAGTTAAAATAAGTGTTAAGGCTCTTCAATGCGAGGGTGCTGCAGCACTTCCAGCACCCCTCCAGGTATGGTGCAGGGTACAGGCTGCTCCTGAAACGGTCTCACTAACCTGTGTTCAATTATTTGAATTTTGATGGTAGCAACAGAATTAACTCAAAAATCCCCAAAAAACATGCTGTGTGCCAGTTTGCAGAGACATGCATCCAGTCTAATGGGGAACAACCTCTTCATGCAGAAAGACAATAATGCAAAACACACTTCCAACACAACAATGGAGAAAAAGTAGAAGATGTGAGAAACTGCAGTACGATGCAGTCATTGCAAACATGTGATATACACTTACATTTTAGGTGTTTTTTACTTCAATTTACCTTAATCTACCCATTCCATTACTTTTATTTACTTAACCAAAGGGTGTCTTGACAAAGGTGACAGGTTTGAAATGTAATACAACAGTAAATTTCTGAAAATGAATCATTTCATGCAGGTATGACAAATAATCCATGACGGGGTGGTGTGATGCAGCCTAATTAGGGATTAGGGACATTAACATCAGAGTATTAAATAATTTCCAAGGACAGCACATCCTAAATCTTTTTTATTCTACTCTCCATTTTGCTATTTTGACTTAATAATAATAATGATGTATATATGTGTATCGATATATGTATTTCAAAAATCTAATTAATATAATGTTTAACACTGTGGAATCTCAATTAGACAAGTTAATGGGCACAGAGTTCAAGAAGGCAGATGCAAGTGCCAACCTTTTAATGTGCAAGTAGTAACAATGACCTACATACAGTACAATGCCATAACCCCGGTGTTCGGGGGAGTTGTCCAACTTAGGTGGATCTGGACCTAGGATATAACAGCATGCCTACTGATGCCAGGGGGTAGTAATGTAGGGAGCAAGATCCACATCTGAGTTACCTTAGGCCAAGCTGGCAGGTGATCGGCGTCTTTAGCCAGGGGAGGCAGAGCCTTTATAAACCTTGACATTTTACCAGGAAACCCCAAAGTGCTAAATTCTCAATCTGTACTTTTCCCTTTATTGAACCCTTGCTATGTGTATGTTTCAGATTTTGTGCTGGTGTGGGAGGTGAAGTCCCACAGGAAGCGAAGGGCTCAGTGTGAAAGAGAGCCAAAGGAAGATGAGGAGCAGGTGGTCCAAGAGGAGAGCAGATCTGAGAAGAGGAAAGCACAACTGGCAAGATGGAGGGACAAATTTATCCAGAATCTCCAGACTACTGGTCTTCTTTTAGAAAAGGTCCATCATCATCATCATATTTTTCCACAGAACCTGTATTACAGACCAACTTTAATGCTACAGAACTTGTCTGGATTCTGTGTTTTGGTCTTGTTTTTATTACCAGGAAGAATCGTCCAGTTTAAAAAAGACAGTACATTATTTGAAGCTCAGTGCTCCCTGGGAGGTGTTGGTGTACTATGCAGAGGAATTATGCCTCAGAGCACCACTACAGGTCAGATATACTGTACCCGCAGGCTTTTCTAATTTATTCTCTCCTTTTCTATTACAAAGCACTTCTGCAGAATCTTTACAGTAGCCCGATGGTAGATACTGTAGAAATGTTATTAAAAATAGTTATGAAGCATAGATTTAATTCATAAATGTTTTCACCCACAGGCACAGCCGCATCCAGATTTTAATACCTCGGCCCGGGTCCTCCAAAAACTCTGGGTGCCAAACATCATGGCAGACTCAGTGCCTAACAGGCCAGTGGACTACTACACATGTGCCTTCCGCAGGTCCAAGATGGAAAAGTGAGGCTGTAGTGATTGTCATTGTTAATGTTATGTGTGTATGTATTTTTATTTTATCTCTAGGTGTGATTAATGTTATACTTTTATTTTGCAAGGTTTCTGGGCAGTGAGGATCATGAGAATTATTTCACCAACACACAGAGACAACGTATTGTGAGTACAGGTTTTTTTTACATTTTCCCATTGGCTATATTAAAGATGTCTACTGATTTTAAAGTTTTGTCTTTCGTTTTGGCGTCTGATATGGGTTTATTGTGCTTTTAATTTAATAATTATTTTATTTTGTACAGAGTAATGAAACGCAGTGGGGCATGGTGTTATATAAAAATAATTAATGTAGGGGTGGTTGAAGTGGAGGACCGTTACTAACACAAAATCTATTATTTTTCAATAACAATACAGCCCACATTTCTAAAAAGAAATTACATTAATTAAAGAAATACATCATGTACTAAAAAACACTAGAGACTGGAATAATCAACACACATGGAACACATGGTCCTTTTCATGTTGTTACTATAGACATGACAATTTTTGAGAGGCATTCAAGTTAAACCTTTAATGAAATTTCTTGTGAATGAAGGCTTAAAACCAATTGACATTTACTTGAATTATTGCTACAACCCCCTGTATAGTCCTGACCTCGCTTCAAGCTATTGACACATGTTTGGGTTATTGAAAGAGTTCCTGAGGGGCCAGCGTTTTAGTTGTGATCGTGGCTCCAGCATACTGAGAAAAATGTCTACCTTGATGGTATCCAAGATAAGTGCACTAGTGTTGCAGGGGATTATATAGAGAAATAAAAGGAGTTTTTAACTCTCATAACTGAGACTGTTTGTGATTTATAGTTGATATTAAATAATTATAATAATAATGATGATAATAATAATATTTATTATTATTATTATTATTATTATTATTATTATTATTTAATATCAACTATAAATCCCAAACAGTCTCAGTAATAATAATAATAATAATAATAATAATAATAATAATTATTATTATTATTATTATACAAGAACAGACAACTTGTGTGCAAAAAGTAATTCAATAATTAATATATTCAAACTGATCTGTAACTGATGCCAGGAACGTGATTTCCTCATCGAATTTAAAATAGTTCTTATATCATCATGAACAAATTAATGGTAAAACTGCCCCAGATTCTGCACAGTTGGCCTATCAGTTCGAGGCTAGTGAGTCATATCATTCCAAAACAGATTAACTGGTATCGGCAAAAAATAAATGATTGCTTAAGTTGAAATCACATCTTATTGTCAGCATAACATGTATTTAGATGTAATTACCCACGTAGGTGTACGAGATCTTAGCAAGGACGGTGTATGGCAAACGGAAGCGTGCTGAGGTCGGAGTGGCTCGACTGTTGAACGAAGGTGCCTTTAAAGCAGCGTTTCCACTACATGATGTAAGAGACTAGACTGTCACATGATCAGCCATAATAATGTATTTTATTTACTGTAATTATGAAAATGTTTGCTTGTTTATTTTATTTTAAATGACTTAAGTAAATACGTATGAATGAATACTTACATACACAGTAACGTTAGCTAATGTAATGAAATACAAGGCATAACGCAGGAAATCATTCCAAGGGCCATATTTGGACAATCATATAGAAACTCTATCTATCTAACTTATTTACTGTTTTGCACTTTGTAATTATTCTGTACATCTGGAAATGTTTACTTGGTAGCATTTATTTGCTCGTACCTCCAGGGACGAGGTTTCGGTTCTTGCCTTTGTGTAAGTTTGTGTTTTGCATGTTCTCCCTGTGCTTGGTGGTTTTTCTCTTGGTACTCCAATTTCCTGCAACAGTCCAAAGACATGAAGATTAGGCTAATTGGTGGCCCCAAACTGCCGGTAGTGTGTGTGTCTGAGTGTGTGTCTATTCAGGGTCCCAACACTCCACGACCCTGTATACTGAATAAATGGTACAGAAGATGAATGAATTCCATTATTACTATTGTTACACTCATTTGCTTTATAAATCTGGTAAATTTCGTAAAATGCTATAGCATAACTAATACTTTTACATGTTTTTGAGCAATGTGATAGAAATAAATTGCAATCACCATTATGTGCTAAAAAAATTAAGTGTTTCCTTTTCTATTCTCAGGGCCCATTTGAGCTACCAGGACATGAGATTTCTCCGGATCAGTTAAACAGGAGGCAGGTCCTGTATCATTATTGGGCTCGCTGGTCCAAATGGTACAAGTACCAGCCTTTGGATCATATACGAGAATACTTTGGGGAGAAAATCGCTCTTTATTTTGCATGGCTTGGTGAGCAGACACTTCACATTTGGTGTACATGAATACGGTGGTGATGGTAATATTTGTTAAAATAATTATTTTGTTTATTCTTACAGGCTTTTACACAGTGTGGCTACTCCCTGCAGCAATAGTTGGGACCTTGGTATTTGTCTCAGGCATCATGACTATGGGATCCAACACACCAGCGTGAGTATCTTACACAAATGTGATGCTCCTGCAAAACTTTTCTGAGATGCAACCAATCTATAACCTTCTGTTTTGCAGGATACTGCAGCAAACAGTGTACTGTTAGTGTCTGTCTTTTTGCCTTTAATCTGTTTCCATGGAAACAGTTGACCAAAGGTGCTTTAAAAGCGGCTGCTGGGATGGGGGTGTTTGCAGCAAAAGCACTAAACTGCAAAGACAGGAAGCAAGCCATGAATATAAGCTTCAGTCAGAGAAGAGATGAAAGTCTGACTCTGCTTTCTGCTCGGACAGAATGCAATGTCTTATATGCTCACATAAGTGTTATTGATCCACAGATACAACTAATGTTCTCTTATCAAGCAATAAGACACTTATGTCATTTTTACAACAGCTCATGTACTGCCTTATTAGTACTATCCTAATATCTCACGTTAACCTCAGAATGTATGAAAGCAGCTTAGGAAATCGCTGTGACGCTGCAGTTTTATACGGATTCTTTTGTCTGCATTCTCCTGGTTCTATTACATTTATTGCTTCCTCTACTCATGTCGTCTTTTAGACTTATTCTTTTTCAGTAGGAGTTTACCTTAGTGGAGGGAGGTAGTTTATAGAGCTTCATTACACCTATCTTAGCTCTTATGGAAATCAACATAAACATTCATATTTATTCATTCCAGAAAAAAAATTGCTTATTTTAACAATGCTTATTTTGACTCCTTGAATTGGACAGTATCACATGTTCTACCTTTTTTTTTTTTGACATAACATTGTTATAACAATTAATCAAAAGCCAGAGGTGGAAAGAGTAAAAATCTACTCAAGTACTGTTACTTCAGTGAAATTTTACTGAAGTATAAGTAAAGTTACCAGTATAAAAATCTACAAGTAAAAGCAAAAAGTAGCTCATTAAAAATGTACTCAGAGTAAAAGTTAAGCAGGGGTGGGCTGGGGGATTCTAGTGTAGTTTAAAAAAGACTAGCAGATATAAATCTTAAACTAGTTGTTTTTAATTAAAGGAACACCTTTGTATAATAAAGCTGTTGCCTTTCTTGTGCTTGAAATCAAAGTGGTCGCTTAAATATGACCAGGGCTTTGCTTTGTAATAATTTGATGGCATTTCGCTTTCAGCTGGGTCTGCATCACTGCCATCTGCATCCATCGTTCTTGTGAATTAAGCGCGCTTGTTCTCCCCGCCCATCAATCAATCAGTGCACTGGTTTCTGGGGTGTCATTTTTTTTCCTTCCCCGCATGGCATTATTTATTTCTTTTTATTCATTTATTTTTTACTCAGTAGCAAATATGATTTAAAATGTAGCAAAATGCAATACTTCAAACAAAACATACTTAAATAAAAGTAAAATTGCAGATTTCAAAAATGACTTTAAAAAGTAGAAGTACACAAAAAAACTACTCAATTACAGTAAATGTAAATGTAATTCGTTACTTTGCACATCTGTCAAAAGCTTAAATAACTTTTTGAGAAGAGTTGTATTTTATATTACATTTAGTTCCAACCAAGTAATTTGATTGGACATGAGGCATTCCATAAGTGCTGATATAGAGTATAACTGCACTGGAACATTTACCTCTACTTCACAGGTGGGCAATACTTGGTGTGTACTATAGCGCACTACAGTAGTTTTCTGTTTTACACTATTTAGGTTTAACAGTTAGTTATTCTAAAGAAGAATAAGTCAAGACATACAAATAAACTATTGAGACTTAGAGGACTGTTCACCACCTCCATGATTTATTCTCCATTTACTTTTGGTCACTAACTGTTATATAACACATAACTGGATATGTATTAGCAGAGCCAATTAACTGGTTTAATAAACAAATTATAATGTGTTGGAGATTTGTGAGTTGGAGATTTATTGTTTATAGAACTGTTATATACAAGTAATATCACACTCGAAGTCATGCTGCTGTGTTTAACGTTCAGTCCAACAGCACTCCCTCTTGTGTGATATTGCTAAATTATATTTTGTATATCAATCACATAACAATAAAATAATATGGCTTGCATGGTCTGGATAATCATTAGATTATGTCTCATTATCATTATGATGAGAATACGTATTTACT
Source organism: Clarias gariepinus (assembly GCF_024256425.1). NCBI lineage: Eukaryota > Metazoa > Chordata > Actinopteri > Siluriformes > Clariidae > Clarias > Clarias gariepinus. The sequence goes on from NC_071121.1 coordinate 9,637,764, forward strand.
ATGAGATAGCTACAAAGAACCTCATAGTGATTTGTCCTCACTGGAATGGGCAACATTAACCTTAAACCCATAGTGTAATGACAAGCAACTTTTTTATAAATGTTGCTCGTCATAGATCATTATGAAATTTACATTGATGGCATTTGGAAGATACCATTATGCAATATGATTTACAGAAGTGTTTTAAAATCTCTATTAATAAATACATTCTGAAAATGCTTCAATAGGTCACAGTCTAACTCTATTCCATGACCTAGGTGCCCTTACAGAGAAGAGTCTTGATGCACTGCTTTAAAGTAAAGTGGTACTTTGTATTCTTTATGTTATGCATAGGAAAGAAATCTGTGAAAGTGGGGGCCTCTATCTCATGTGCCCTCTCTGTGAAACCTGCAGACCCTGGAATATATCTGACATTTGCCCTATGGCTAAGGTAAAAAGGTGTAGAGCTTTCTTTAAACTAGTGTAAAGTTTTTATGCTTTTTTTCAGTGATGTGTATTTAAATGATAATTTCCTATTTCTAGGTGGGGTATCTGTTTGATCATCCTGGCACAGTGTTCTTTAGTGTGTTCATGTCTTTCTGGGCCGTGACCTTTCTGGAGTACTGGAAACGCAAGAACGCTACCCTGGCTCATCACTGGGACTGCATGGACTTTCATGAAGAGGAGGTGTGGCATAAAATCCTGCAGAAAGTGATTCAGGCACTGTAGAAGAAAATGATGATGATGATGATGATTATTATTATTATTATTATATAATTATGTTTGAATTTTCTAGGAACCTCCACGCCCAGAATTTGCTGCCACAGCTCCTGCAATGGAGGAAAATCCTGTGACCGGCGTAAAGGAGCCCTACTTCCCAGAAAAAGCCCGTATCTCCCGTATGCTCACCGGATCGATGGTCATCGTCATAATGGTGAGCCTGAGGCCTGATGGGAAGCACTTTCCTCTCAGGCTGGTTAAATATTTGGTCGTATCTTTGGTTTTTCTGATTATGGCCTCTTGTTTCCCTCAGCTGTGCGTGGTCGGGATATTCTTAGTGACTGTCATCATCTACCGTAGCATAGTGAGCGTGATGATGTACGAGACAGGGAGTTCCATGCTGCGCACTCAGGCAAGCACTCAGCGAAACAGTTAATTACGGTCCATCTCTCCACACAGTTTATTGCCCCAATCAATACTGCCGCTTGCAACTTATCTTTAAACGGTGTATCTGCTCTCTATTTTTCTCCAGGCGGGGAACATTGCCAACATCTCTAGCAGCATGGTAAACCTGGCTCTGATCTTGCTGATGGGGCAGGTGTATACAGCGCTAGCAGAACGGCTTACAAAATGGGGTATGCACACTAATGCTGACTCTTGAGACTGTAAACTAGCACAATATACTACAGTGCAGTTTGGAATATGAATAAAAACCAATAAGCCATTTAGACTTCATCATCCAGCTTACATCTATATCATAGCTAACAGTTATGAGCACACTATGTCAAGATGTTGGTATTGCTGTACTTTTATGATAATTTTTTCCAATATGTTTATGATACAGGTTAATTATTAAATAATGCTTAGTACTGGAGATGAATTTTTTTATTTTTTTTACAGAAATGCACAGGACACAGACACAGTATGAAGACGCATTTACGTTTAAGGTGTTCATCTTCCAGTTTGTCAACTTCTACTCCTCCCCTTTCTATGTAGCCTTCTTCAAAGGAAGGTATAAAAATACTTTTTTTGTTTAAAATTGCATATGTTTTCATTAGATTAGTACAGTTGCACAACAGTGGAAAACTTTTTGTATCTAAGAAACTTAATTATAATCCTTACAATTAAATTTAATGTGCTGGCTGCAAAAATGTGTATCCTTAACATGTTTATATTTGGTGGAAAAAACTAATAACTAGTTGGAACATTTTCTATGTCTGAAATAAAATGCATTTATGAAAATGATGTTAATTAACTCATTGAACTTTGTGGGGGTGAACACTGCCTCCGATATCAATCAATAGTATACAGTGCAGTCAAAGGTTATGTGTGCAGGTATAGTGGGCTCATCCAGCTATCAATCAATGACCCACCTTATACTTAATGCTGAGCATTGCGTATAGGCTCTAGCAGCGCTTTCTGTACATATACTGTATTTAGGTATATCAAACAGACAGTTGCTATGAAACTTCAAAGTTAAATTTTTAAAGTCAATACAAAAAATATTGCCTACTGCTTTTTTAGAGTAAAAGATCAAAAGATCTGGCTAGATATAGGGATTTTTATTGCTACGGTCCTCTTGCTACCAGTGCTGCATTATGGAAAGGGCCAGTGGACCAAGAGCCCTGGGACCTCTCATTGTCCATTGTCTCATTTCTTAGAAATATTCAGACAACACCGCCTTCTGAGGCTCTTAAAGATCAGAGGCTCCCACGCAAGGCTTGAAAGTTTTTAAGGTGTTGATTGTGGCTTTTATAATCTTTTAAGGCTTTCTGAAGCAACCCTTGTATGCTATGGGACCTCGCCTGAGGCTTTTTAAGGCCCTTAGAGCTTCTAGAGCTTCCCCAGACTACCTCTGCAATCGGTCCAGGGATTGGTTCCTGAGCTTGAAACGATTACATGCTTACAGACAAAAATCAAAGTGTTCTCCGAAATGGTTTCCGGGCCCCAGTAAGAAAGTGCTCTCGGTTCTAAAGCTTACTGAGTTACTTAACATTCCAGTGCTCTCTGAAAGCATATTCAGGCCCCTGACATTTTGGAGTTTTCTGAACTCCTGAAGGTCCAACACTCTGGGGTATAACCTCCATGGTCCTCAGAAAGCCATCATGGCTTTTGCATTTATTACTGTTTAATTTTAGTTGTTTAGTCAGAAGATAGATTATGTTCTTCTTAAATTAGATCATAAATTTTGCAGTTCACCACATAGCAAGTCTTTGGTATGGTCAATTTTTTGGTGACCATCTTCCACTTGTGCTCATTAGACAGTATCATCAACAAAGTGCCACTAATTACTTCACTTGCACAAGCTCTATAGTAGTTGGCCTGGGTTAATTTGCATATCATTAGTGTTCTCTTTCTTTTGATGCGTTTATATATAAAGGATTATCAACGTTCTTCTGTCACGTACCTCACACATTGCTGACTAAACAGCTGATATGTTAAATGTAGACTTTCACCTGAAAACTCGCTTATTTTTACTGGTCTTGCTTTTTGTCAAATGCATAAATAAATTCAAAAAGTTATATATATATATATATATATATCCCTAATGGCACGCAAACCTATGCACTCACTATACTGAAAATTATGTCTCTATGCAGTAGTGGTTTTCTAAATGGCCCTTTTTGTCTTTCCCATTGTTGCTCCTCTCCAAACAGATTCGTCGGTTACCCCGGTCACTATGGCACTTTATTTGGGATGAGGAACGAGGATGTGAGTTCTTCCTTGTAATTTCTCTCCCACAGCTGTGTACATTAGTGCTAATAACATCTGCTTCGAAACTCATTTGCTCAGTGCATATGTGAGTGCTGTGGGTAAATGTGTGGTTTGTTTTTCTTTGGTGGGTGGGTTGCAGTGTGGTCCAGGAGGCTGTCTAATCGAGCTGGCTGAGCAGCTTTTCATCATCATGATGGGGAAACAGCTCATCAACAACATTCAAGAATTCGTCCTACCGTACGTTTCTTATAACTTGATTCTGTTTATAATACCCTGTAAAAAGAGGCTGTTTTTTTATACTGCAATTGTCAAAACTAATTAATGTTTTACAGATTCTTTCTGTTTAGTTAAATAAAGAATAATGTTTATTCAAATGACAAAAATTTTTGCATTTGCATGTCACTGAACAAAAAAAAACTCACTATTAAAAAAAACCCTCCAGGGTTGAGGGTTTGAATCCCGCCTCAGATCTGTGTGCATGAATTTTGCATGTTCAACCCTGGGCGGGTTTCCTTCAGGTACACCGGTTTCCTCCCACAGTGTGTGTGTGTGTGTGTGTGTGTGTGTGTGCGAATTGTGATAGATTGGTACTCTGTACAGTGAGTACCCTGCCTTACTCAAAGTTTCCTGGATTAGAATCCAAGCTTCCTGCAACTCTGTATAGGACAAGCAGTTTAAACGTTGTATGAAAAGATGGAAATAAGGGAAAACTGTAAATGATATCTACCTCAATTTTTTTAACAAGTAAATATCAGATTTTTACAATCTTTGATCGTAAAATTATTTATTTAGTTGGCCTTGCAACCCCCAGGTGGCCTTGGACCCCCAGGATCATGGGTTCAATTCCCGCCTCGGTTCTGTCATCTGTCTGTGTACAGTTTTGAGATGGATTGGTACCTTGTACAGGGTATACCCCATCTCATGCCCTACAGTAAGTCTCCTGGGATAGGTGACCCTGACAAAAATATTGTTAAATGATTTTAACGAATAAAAACAGTAAATGATGTTTTTTTTTTCAAAATCATGTTACCTTATGAATACCCCTCATATAGTGAAAACATTTTACTCTGAAAAATTTTACTGCTGTGATGGTGGCCTGATCATAAGCTCAAACAGATCCACGCCCCTCAGTAATATGCCAACGCACTGCAAAAAGCAGAGCGCCACTACAGCACCGCCAGTGTTTTGGTCAGCGTTGCCGCATGCACTTGTGTGGCGAAGCAAGTGTGGTGCAACAGTGATGCTGCTGATAAAAAAATCTTTTTTATAGTACTTTATACATTAGTTTATTGTAAGTCATATTTCAAATGACTTACTAAAGTAAAGCATTAAAGAAATCTTTTACTACTTTTTTCTTTTTTATGAAATATGGTCTTGAAGAGAAATCATCTAAGAAATTTATATATTTTTTTAGGTATTTTATGACAAAAATATCTGCAATTCTGTAGTACTAGAATGTTACCATACTATATTAACCCCCCCCCCCACACACACACTTTTTCAGAATACATTATAAAATAAATTATATGAACAATATTGAATTCATTATTATTTAGGTCATTTTCTGTAAACTTCTGTTATTTGCCCTTTTTATGGTCATTTTTCTTGTTAAATTATGGCTAAATACATGGCCAGGTTAATTTCTGATGGTATAATAACAGTCACATATTGCATCTGTGGCACATACAATGACTGATATTTAAAGGTTTATTTTCCCCACAATATTACATTAATATTTTTACCTTGTCTTTTTTTGGCACCTTTTCATGGTTTTTGTTTTTTTTATTTTTCTTCAAAATGTACATTTCTGTGTCCTGTGCAATTTACGTACCTGTTATATTTAATTTCCACTGTTTGTATCAGCATTTGTAGTAATAATTATAACAATAGTCTGAATATTGACCTCACACCATGAATCATGCGGATGGTGGAAGTCAGTGAGTCAGCAGTGTGAGGATAGAGCAGAGTGTTGCATTATGGTCCTCTGCCAGCTGCAGTAACTTTACCACTGCTGAGCTCTGCAATGTGACCTTATCACATACTGTGTGTGTGTGTTTGTGTGTGTGTGAGAGAGAGAGAGTGTGTGTGAGAGAGAGAGAGAGAGAGAGAGAGAGAGCAAGCGAGCATCTGTGATTTTTACAAAAGAGAAATTTCAGTCTAAATTATTGATGCATTGGTGAAAACAGACTTGAATATGGCACAATATTTTTCTATTTTTTAAAAAAGATCTTAGACATAAAGATAAAAGACATATTTAGCACGAAGATTAAAAAAAAAGTCTCACGATAAGGTAGAGCTTTCAACTATCTATTTAATAACGCATCATGCAGCTCTATGTACAGTCCCTATTCAAGGCTGCAGGCTGTAATATTTAAAACTGTTGCTAGACCTACAAACATCGACCGATTTTAAACATCATTTTAAAATAATAATAAATTGCAATATTGCTATGCATTGGATCTGGCTATTTTCTTTATTAATTACATACTTAAATCTGCCAACAGATACAGTTTATTCATAGCCTTGGCAATTTATTTTCACTGCACTTTATGCTTTTCCAGATAAAGCACCAGTCAAGCCAAATGCAGAAAATGCCATTTAATGAAGGGAAAAAGAAAGAGTTGTATCTGTTTTTAATATTTTTTGTGTCTTGATTTTTTCATTTTGGTAAACTCTGCCCTTGTTTTTAATAAAACAGCGATTATTGAGAAACCAGCAATTTCACTTGGAGATGAGATTGATTGAGAGGTTTTCACTGTTGTCTCACAGGGAGCTATAAAAATGGCACTAATTGTACCCATGTGTACTGTATGTGTTTGTGTGTGTATACAGTAAAGTGAAGGCATGGAGACAGAAGAAGGCCCTGACATCAGTGAAGAAGGCTCAGAGTGGCCGGGTGGCTCAGCGCTGGGAGGAGGACTATGAGCTGATCGAGTGTGAAGGCCTGTTTGATGAATATCTTGAAATTGGTAAGACTTCCGCCCTGTACGTTTTAACATTTTCTCAGCTCACAGAACATATCATTAAAGTAATCAGCTACTTAACAGCCAATTCTGAAATTAACTAGGTGTGATAGAGCAGGGAAAACGCACCACCACTAGGTATTTGATTTATTAAATACCATGCAGTACCGTTGATATCATTTACGTATATGATAATGTATTCTGAAAAAAAAAAGTTGTGTGTGTGTGTGAAATAGATTGCTGCTGACACACAGTACTGATTTAAAAAAATTGTCAGAATGGTTTAGGGTTCACTATGGAAGAGAATTAGGGCCACCATTAAAACAATCGTAGAATTCTGACTTTGATCTTGGAATTTTGATTTTTTTTCCCCCCAGAACTCTGACTCTAAAGTCACAAGTACAGATATCTGTAAGGAACCAGCTTTTGTGAGAGTGAAAGTGAAAATGAATCTCTCACTAAGGTGGTTCCATGCAGGTACCCATATGTTAACATCAGATTTTTTAGAAGAAAAAAAAAATCAGGATTCTGAGATATCTTTTTCTTTGGTTTGTCCCTTTTATCCTGGGGGTTGCATTATCAGATCTTTTGATTCTTAAGATCTGGCACAGTTTTGACGCTGGATGCCCTTCCTGTAGCAAACCTCTCTTTTCCTAACCTGGCATTGGACTGGCACTGCATAAAGTGGCTGGATTGTATTGGGCATAGGGTTAAGGGTCTTGCCCAAGGACCCAACAATGGTCACAACCACCCCAGTCAGAACCGCCCCAGTTCGGAGATTAAAATCAGATCAGAAGCCTAATAAAATCTGAATTACGAGGGAAAAAAGGCAGAATTCTGAGAAGAAAAAATCTGAACTCAAACACAATTTTATAGAGGCCGTAATCCTGTTCCATAGGACACACTGCCCTCATTGCAAATTACATTTTCAGGCTCAGTGCCTTGTAATGTGTTTTGCTAATTAGTTAAGGCGCTGAATGAGAATTTGTAGTCGTTTTTAATTAGTGTATATTTTGCCCAGTGCTGCAGTTTGGCTTTATCACCATCTTTGTGGCTGCGTTCCCACTTGCTCCACTGTTCGCTCTGCTGAATAACTGGGCCGAAGTGAGACTGGATGCGCACAAGTTTGTGTGTGAATATCGACGGCCTGTGGCTGAGAGAGCACAGAAAATTGGAGTGTGGTTCACCATCCTTGAGGCCCTTTCCCACCTCTCTGTCATTGTGAATGTGAGTGTCTGTCTTTCACACGGGCATTTTCTTATTGCTAGCTGCGTGGGCAGTTTATTACTTTTTAGCTGGCAGGTTATTAAAGATGACTTTCTGTCTCCTAGGCTTTCTTGATTGCATTCACATCTGATTTCCTGCCTCGGTTGCTGTACAAATATAAGTTTGATAATGACTTAAATGGTTATGTGAACTTCACACTGGCATATTCTCCACCAAGCTACAACTACTCTGTCCATGGCATGTGCAGGTAAGTTCTGTTATTATGATTATTATTACTGTTATTTTTAATTCATTCATACATTCATTCATCTTCTGTACCGCTTATATGAGACACACACATACACACACCATGGGCAATATTGGAGCATCAATTAGCCTAATCTGCATGTCTTTGGACTGTGGGTGAGCACACGGGGGAAACCCACCAAGCACGGGCAGAACATACTAACTCCAAGCAGACAGACCCAAGGTGGGAATCAAACCTTCAGCCATGGAGGTCCGAGGGCACAGTGCTAACTAACCACTATGCCTCTGTGCCACCCATTATTATTAGTAGTAGAAGTAGTAATAGTAGTATATTAATAATTTAATTATTATCACTGAATATATGACTCTTTGCATCACAGAAAAAAAATTATTGGGAATATGAATATTAAGCATGTAGAACAAGCAAAATACATATAATGCATTCGACTGGGTGCTCACCTGTGATGCATTTACTGATTCTGTTTATTCATCTTTATATTTATCTTTATATTTATCTTTAAAATCATCGATTTACAGAACAAAATATGTTCAACAGGAAATATCAGGGACATGCAAACAAACTTTTTACACCATTTTAGACATACGTGGATGCTTTCTAGTGTTTGGTCACAGCACAATACATAAATTGGAAAATCCTGAAAATGTGCAGTTGCTATGGAAACATTAACATATTAGAACTAGAGCATTAATATGTAATGACCTGGAAAAACACCTTCTATTTTTAAATCTTCTTGGGGCAATAATAAATGTACTTTAAATTGTCCCTATAGGCCTCATTCAAACATTTGATACGGCTCTTCATGATACATGTATCGCTTTGTCTGCATTCACGTTACAAGCCACATTGCCACAATTCTGACTTTTTGGTCTGATTGGATTTCACATTAATACATCCACAAGTAACTTTTATCTGACTCTAATGTGAACACGCGCGTCTCTCCTTTGAAAGGGCTTGTATGCACATATTAATGCATCTTTGCTCAGCCCGATTGGGTTACAAAATATCTTTAAAAATCCTTATCTTCACAATTAGTTCATGCCACCACTTATTTATTTCAAACAATAGATTAAGTTAGACAGTTAGTCGGCTGTATTAGCTGAAGTCCTTAAGAAGGAAGAAAGCAAGTGGCCCTACTTTAGCTGTTTTTATCAGCTATTGCTAGCACTACTATATAATCTCTGTGATGTAAGTGCTGACTGAGGTCAGTAAAAAAATGTTTAAAAAAAAATTCTGATCTGATTTATTTTGCATGCCTATGCATCAGATATACAGTATATTAGATTTTCAACCACATTTGGAAGTGACTCAGGTCTGATCTGAAAAACATCAGAAAAGTCCATTCAGACAGCCCTAAAAAATCAGATCTGTGTCACATCAGGGCAAAAAAATGGGATTGGATTAATTTTAGGTTAATTTAAAAATAACTTCTTTATGAAGTGAAGACACAGTGACATTAAGTGGATTTTTTAAGAACATGTCCCTCAACCATGTTGTGGAAATTTCTCTTATCTTTTAAGCCAAACATATTTTTTCAATAAGATAAATTGCCAACAAAAACGTCTTCAGAACCTTTTTATGTTTTTCACGAGAAAAGCCCCAAATCCCCCAAAGACCATATTCTCAGACTATAACAACTGAAATTCTCCCACAATTCCGCACGCCATGTGTGATCACCTTTTTAGCAACATCCCTACAGTCAAGCATAGTGGTGGAAGCATCATGTTTAGGGATGTTCTTCTGTACCTGGGACTGGGAGATGAATCAGAATAAAGGGGGAAAGGGATACAGAAAAACAAAGAGCAATCCTGAGAAAAAATCTTCTCCAGAGTGCTCAGAGTCTCAGGCTGGGGTGACGGTTTACATTTCAACAAGACCTGACCAGAAGCATACCACCAAGAAAACCCAGGAGTGGCTGTAGAACAGTGCATCAGCCAGAGTCCGGTCCTGAACACAACAGAGTATCTCTGGAGAGATCTGAAAATAGCTGTGCACTGACCCTGCCCTTTCAACTTGGTAGATCTTGAGTGATTCTGCCAAGAAGAACGGAATAAACTTCTAAATAAAAAGTGTGCCAAGTCTGTAGCAACATTCACAAGCAGACTTGAGGCTGTCGTGCTTTAAACAAGTACAGTACTGAGTGATGGGTCTGAATACTTATGTGAATGGGATATTTCAGTCTCTATTTTTATACAGATTTACAAAACACTGTTTTTACTTTGTCGTTGTGGAGTATTGTGTGTAGAAAATATGGAGTTAATTATGTGCCAAAATTTAACAAACAAACACAATCTGCTTTGCAAAGAAAAAAACGACTTTCTCACAAATGCAGCGTTTTGCAAACAAACACAATCCGATTTGCAAAGAAAAAAATTCAACTTTCTCACAAATGCATCCATCCGTATTTTCTCACACATGCGCCCAACCTATTTTCTCACAAATGCAATGGAGCAACTCCCTCTTCCAAAACAGCAGATGGCGCTATCGGTCAATTTACTCTATTCTCCCGAGACCTCAAACAACGTGTTTATATGGTTTACCCTTATGTCCCAGAGGAATATGAGTGGGGAACAGTTTTGAGGTGTCCATTATATATCCAGACAGCCAGACATATTAACACTCCACTATCTTTAGGATAGAGCCCTGTAGGGGAATACAGTTATATCACCACCGTTTTTTTCTTTGCAAAGCAGATTGTGATTGTTTGTTAAATTTTGGCACATAATTAACTCCATAGTAGAATGATGAGGGGAAAAAAATAATGTAAGTCCATTTCAAGATGTGTGTGAAACATAAAGTGTGCTCTGGGAAATACCTCCCTCTACTGGCAGGAAAGGGACAAAGCAGACAGGGATGGCTGTACGTGTATCTTTACCTGCCAGTAGAGGGAGTATTTTCCCCTGAAAATAGTTTGTACTTGTGCTTGTGTGTTGCCTCAGATACAAGGCATTTCGAGATGAAAATGGGAAATACACTCTTGTTTACTGGGAACTTCTGGCAGTCAGACTTGGCTTCATCATTGCATTTGAGGTAAGCCCTGATTACACAACTCAAACCTACACCTGTAAATGACCTTTTTTGTAATAAAGAAATTAATTACTTAATTAATTACTTGTTTTTTGTCCTGCTGTTAACTAACTAAAATGCTGTACACACACATATGGTCACACTTAGCATGTGGTGTTCTTTGTGCTGCGTCTGATTGACTGGATGGTTCCGGATGTACCGGAATCCCTGGAGCTGAAGGTGAAGCGAGAGCGCTACCTGGCCAAACAAGCTTTGGCTGACAACCAGGAGGCGCTGTTGGTGAGTAACAGGAAGACACAGGAAGACACCTGGGCACAGGCCGTACACGCCATCTGCATTCTGCAGTGATCTCAAAATAAAGGCATAATCTTAAGCTTTTTAGAGACACAGTGCATCCTTTAACTGTGTCTCTAAACATGTGTGGTGTTGTCATTATTGCCACAACATGGTAAAGGTTTTAATGATCGGTTTTGGACAACAAGAAACACATCAAACTGTAAAGTGAGACACAACATTACGTCTTAAGGTGAGAAATGGTTACTGTACACTCCATTACGCCACAAAAATATTCAGTGTAAGTTAACGCCACAGCACTAACTGATGTGAGCTAACATGACATCAGGAGTATGGTGGTATGATGCATGAAGCTGATTACTTCCTCATTAAGATAGATAGATACTTTATTGATATTGTTCTTTATTGCTCTTATACCATTTCCAATTATTACAATTTATAATTAATAAAAAAATAGATTACATTTTAAATATTGTTTAACTTTTACATAAACAATTGTAACACATCCATGAAACCTGTTAGATCCTTAGTATATTATTTCAAGTAATTCAAACGTCTAACTAGGAGCAGGACTTTACCTTTGTGTATGTGTGATTCTATATGCATGGGTCAGCCATACCATTAAAACCCAAAACAATACTGTGTGGGTTCCCCTTGTGTCGCCCCTATCCCCTTCAGGCATGATTCTACAAAACCTCTGGGGGTTTGCTGTGGTGTGGATTGGACTTGTTTGTCTGGCACATCCCATGAATGCATGGTTGGATTGAGATCTGGGGAATCTGGAGGCCAGATCAACAACTCTTTGCCTATTAAGCCCTATATGCAGCAGGCTGTGGTGCATTGAGTGTTCTGGTGCTTTTAAATCATGGCCAGCATTGACTTTTTTCTGTAATCTTTGCTGCATTAACTTTTCTGTGGAATTGGACCAGACAGTCTCCTGACCAGACTCTTGTCTCCACAGGCATACAGTAAATGGGACTTGGTGCCAGTGATCCTGACACCATTTTACTCGTATATATTTGATCGGTGTTATTCAGTTCACCTGGCAGTTATATAAGTATTTATGTGATCAGTAAGCAGGTGGCCTTTAAAATGAACGTGACTGGGTGTAATGGAAAGCAGAGTATGGATCTGTTGTGATTCGGTGGTGGATTCTGGGAGTTTGATTCTGAGACTAAATCTGGAGCTGACATGGAATGTCTACATGTCCTCTGTCCTGTAGACATTCCTATTGTGGAAATTTAGTCATACTGTACCTCTATTACAAACTACCAACAGTAAGGCTCTCTCTATGATTGTTAAATCATATCTGTTTACAGAAATCCCTAGTAAATCAATGATTATTCCATTTAAAAAAAAAAGTCTATTCATTACTTGTCTTAGCCTATATTATGTGAAGCATTTATCATACAAGTTCCTGCAAATGTGCTGTTACTATAGAAGCATACTGTAGATAACAAATTGGAATGAGAGCATTAATATAAACCTGTTATTTGCCTTACAGCTGGAATAATTAATTAAATTCCAGTCAGCAGGTTATGTATAAAGAGGTGTTGAAAAATTCTTAAACAGTTTTTTAGGTGAACAACAAGGATAGAAGTATGTATTAAAAGATTACGTAAGTACATTTTATTTTCCAAATTTCTCTGGTCCAAAGGGGCAATTTGCAAACACGACGCCAACCTTTATGCTTATGTAGAAATATTTCAAAGTAACACCTAAGTACTATAACTTTGTTGTTATTAGAGTTACACAATCAAAATGGCTACGATAATAAAGGCCATAATAATAAGAAAAGACAAAGTCCACTTATTATCTTCTACACAGGACCGAAAGGTAATAAACACACAAAAGCTTCCTTTTGTAATGAAAGAGGTGTT